>NC_030678.2:142427260-143050831 GCF_000004195.4 Xenopus tropicalis | reverse complement strand
TATTTGATAGCAACTTTGGCTATTGATTCAAAATGAAACCACTTTGCAGTTAGTGGTCATTGAGTCATTAATAGCCTAATAATTAGGATGAATAAATGAGTCTTAAAACTTGCAACAAATACTGTGCTATAAGGCCTAATAATAACTTTCCTGTTAAATATCACAGTAAGAACAATACACATATTTTCCCAAATTGTTTTGCAATGTCACCAGTAGCACGGCACCCAGGAGAAGGAGAAAATAACCTATTATGCTGCATCCCATAATATATGCTCTCTTGGAAACACATTTCTATTAGGAAATTTATGGCGCCTTTATGCAGCTTCCAGCCTTATATGCCAGTTTTTCAGAAGCATAAACCATGTGCATATAAATTGAAATTTACAACTGAAGGCACAGAATTCATACTACACTGGCCCACTATTCAGGTATCTTAGTGTATATTTAATAAATATGCTTATTTTCTTTTTCTCAAATATAATTGGGAGTAGGAAAGAGAATAAGAGCAACAGCACTTATTTAAAATTGATATCTCAGAGATAGCAGGCCCTTTGTGGTGCCATAATGAATTCTTGCTGATGGAACAATGCCTTCTTACCTACCTCCATTCAGTCGCGCGGCAACCTCTTGCGAGGATATTAACCTCTACACTGCTGCTTTTTATTGCCACAGAGCACAACATGAGCAGGAGTGCAATTAAAGGATCGTTCTAGTGGCTTGTGACACTGTAATGAACAGCTCTGGAGTTTTTATTCTGTCCTACACTCCGGAGACTTGCTAAAGGTCTCTCTATTTTCTGAGTTTTGACCTTAATGGTACCTGAGTGCACAGTGCCCTCTTGGCTGCAATTTTATGGAGATGCTGTTTATATATCTGGTATATAAAGGTGACCTGTAGCAACATGTTGGTTTTATGAGAATTCAGTAACATTTATAGGTATTTAAGTTTTTTTACAAAGGGACCCAGGATTTATTTCAGGACTTTAGAATGTAGATTTAAAAAGCAATGGATAATCAAGATCTGTCTGTCTGTCTGCCTATCTATCTTTTATCTATCTATCTATCATCTATCTATCTATCTATCTATCTATCTATCTATCTATCTGTCTGTCTGTCTGTCTGTCTGTCTGTCTGTCTATCTATCTATCTATCTATCTATCTATCTATCATCTATCGTCAGTAGATGATACAGATTTGTAAGCTATGTTAGAAGGCATTGCTTTTTGAGCCTTAATTTCACTGATTTAGGGTACCTTGTTGCACGGTTCTCCATAAAGCAGAGCAGCTATTTATAGTTCAGTCATGACCTGCTGGGTTGTATGGTTTGCAATAGGTTGGCAGGAGAACAGTTAAGGGTCCATCTGGGTCCCCTTGTGGTAGTGAATGTTTATACAGGTATGTGGAATGCTTGGGTCCTGGGACCATAAGTTAAATCTGATAAAAATCATTTTAACCCAATAGGATAGTTTTGGCACCAATATGGATTCATGCAGCTTAGTTACCATCAAGTACAAGGTACTGTTTTATTATTACAGAGAAAAAGGAAATCATTATGTGAATTATTTGCTGCAAATGGACTCTATGGAAGATAGCCTTTTCATAATATGCAGCTTTCTGAATAATGGGTTTTCAGATAAGGGATCCCATATCTGTATAATAAAATCAAGTTTTTATTCATGTGTATGGGGTAATCAGATTATTTGATCACATCACCACATGTAGCTTTGGTGGCAAAACAAAAATCAATGCATCAAATGGATTCGTTGGCAATCCCAAAAATTTGTTGGCACCCAAGACAGCAATTTCACTAAAACAGTAGATCCATTGTTTAAGTTTGTTTTGGTCCAAATGAACCTTTTGGCAAAGCAAATGTCATTCACCTATATACTTAAGGGTTTTACAGCTTGAATTGACAGACTAAGGGGCAGATTTATCAAAACACGAGTTTGAATCCCGAATGGGAAAAATTCGTATTGGAAACAAAAATTTCTGAAGATCGCAAATATCACAAAAATGCTTACAGAAAAATCATATTAGTCACGATAATATCGTATTGGCGATCCGAAATTCATGAAATTTTCGTGCCGAACGATTGTAAACAACGGCAAAACCGATCCAATTTTTTTGCACTAAAAATATGAAAAAGTCGCGGAAAATACGATTGGGCTGATCGAACGAACGCTCGGAGCGTTCCTGGATAAGTAAATGTGCCCCTAGGTGTGTGTGATACATGTAATATGTGTGTAATATGTCAGTGTTGTTTCTGGCATGGAATTTCTATATGCTCCAGAGCTGTCAAGCAGCTCCAAACAAAATCTGTGACCCACCTGATGAATAATTCTGTTAAACTTGCCCGACTTGCCCCCAAGTGCCCAACGTTTTCCCAAGTGCTGCTTGTCACCCCCTGCCCTTTACCTGAGCTCTCAAAAGAAGATTTAAAAAAAAAAAAAAAAAGTCACAATATCATTCATTATATGAGTATACATCTAGATCTTCATAGCTCACATATCTCGCACAGGTTTGGCTGGGTGGGTACTTTATCTCCTAAAAACTGACTGTCTGTAAAATACATGGTGGACCAATAAATGTTGCATTTGACTCCCACCTGGTTGCACAGATCAGCCAAGCACCGTGAGTAGTTTCCAAAATGAGAGTTCTGGCCAGTATTCATCCAGCGTCGAGGTGCCTTTGTAACTTTTCACAATGTTCTTGATAATTTTGTTAAAATTCCACAACATTTTCGTGTTTTTCGTTAACTTCCATGAAAAAGTCATATTTTTCGTAAAGACTACGACCATTTTGGAATTCATTCAAGCTTTGGTATCGTGACTCTCTTTTGGCCAGGTTGGATCTGCAGAGTGCCATTGAGCCCTATGGGAAACTTTCCTTGGGCCAGGTTGGAGCTGCAGAGTGCCATTGAGCCCTATGGGAGACTTTCCTTGGGCCAGGTTGGAGCTGCAGTGTGCCATTGAGCCCTATGGGAGACTTTCCTTGGGCCAGGTTGGAGCTGCAGAGTGCCATTGAGCCCTATGGGAGACTTTCCTTGGGCCAGGTTGGAGCTGCAGAGTGCCATTGAGCCCTATGGGAGACTTTCCTTGGGCCAGGTTGGAGCTGCAGAGTGCCATTGAGCCCTATGGGAGACTTTCCTTGGGCCAGGTTGGAGCTGCAGAGTGCCATTGAGCCCTATGGGAGACTTTCCTTGGGCCAGGTTGGAGCTGCAGAGTGCCATTGAGTCCTATGGGAGACTTTCCTTGGACCAGGTTGGAGCTGCAGAGTGCCATTGAGCCCTATGGGAGACTTTCCTTGGGCCGGGTTGGAGCTGCAGAGTGCCATTGAGCCCTATGGGGAGACTTTCCTTGGGCCGGGTTGGAGCTGCAGAGTGCCATTGAGCCCTATGGGAGACTTTCCTTGGGCCGGGTTGGAGCTGCAGAGTGCCATTGAGCCCTATGGGAGACTTTCCTTGGGCCGGGTTGGAGCTGCAGAGTGCCATTGAGTCCTATGGGAGACTTTCCTTGGGCCAGGTTGGAGCTGCAGAGTGCCATTGAGCCCTATGGGAGACTTTCCTTGGGCCAGGTTGGAGCTGCAGAGTGCCATTGAGCCCTATGGGAGACTTTCCTTGGGCCAGGTTGGAGCTGCAGATGCCATGAGCCCTATGGGAGGCTTTCCTTGGCCAGGTTGGAGCTGCAGAGTGCCATTGAGCCCTATGGGAGCTTCCTTGGCCGGGTTGGAGCTGCAGAGTGCCATTGAGCCCTATGGGAGCTTTCCTTGGGCCAGGTTGGAGCTGCAGAGTGCCATTGAGCCCTATGGGAGACTTTCCTTGGGCCGGGTTGGAGCTGCAGAGTGCCATTGAGCCCTATGGGAGACTTTCCTTGGGCCGGGTTGGAGCTGCAGAGTGCCATTGAGCCCTATGGGAGACTTTCCTTGGGCAGGTTGGAGCTGCAGAGTGCCATTGAGCCCTATGGGAGGCTTTCCTTGGGCCAGGTTGGAGCTGCAGAGTGCCATTGAGCCCTATGGGAGACTTTCCTTGGGCCGGGTTGGAGCTGCAGAGTGCCATTGAGCCCTATGGGAGACTTTCCTTGGGCCAGGTTGGAGCTGCAGAGTGCCATTGAGCCTATGGGAGACTTTCCTTGGGCCGGGTTGGAGCTGCAGAGTGCCATTGAGCCCTATGGGAGACTTTTCTTGGGCCAGGTTGGAGCTGCAGAGTGCCATTGAGTCCTATGGAAGGCTTCCAAAATCATGCATTGAAGGTTTCAAAGCCAGAAAGGTTTTCACGCCGTTTACGAATGTTCGGATCAGAAAATTTCGTGACTTTCAGATCACAACCACAATATTTTCATACGACCGATAAAATAATTTTCATGACATTTTCGAACATCAGAAATTATTGTGCATTTCGTGATTTTAACCACAAAAAATTGTGGTTTAATGAATGGTCCCCTTAGTGTATACATTATTATTGTCTATTTGTCATGCACTTGGAATTGCATGTTTAACTTCTGGCATAAAAAGCTTCTCCAAATCATTAAATCTGGATTTTCCTACAAATATCCCCCATGAGAGTGTCCGATTTACTAATGTTTTTTATTTTTATAAAAGCAGTCTAATAAAATACCACCATTATACGGTGGCAGCTGGATTGGTTGTCATCCCACAAGCCTTTTTACATCCCCCTAAACCTCCTCCCAGAGCCATTGTCATGTAAGGCAGGCACCTGACAGGAAGACAGGTTTGACATGTTACAACACTCCTGAGCCAGAGGATTTATGCCTCATAAATTCCTCATGCCATCCTCCGTCACCTCGGCCCGTTTTTTAATAAAAACTCATCCCCGAGAGCTCAGGTTGTTATCTCATACCATGAAACTATTTATACCTTTGTATTAAAAAAATAATAAAAAAATAAAAGGAGCAATGGTTTGGAAAAGCCTGACAGCTTATAGTGTCTCCCTTTAAAGGAATGCTGACATTAAAGGCCTGTCAGTGTTTAAATGAAACAAAATGCTGTAACAAAACCAACCAGCTATAGTGTTAAAGGGCTCGCAACCTGAAAGGCAACCAGAGAAAAGAGTGTGATACCCCTGATATGTGTTTTAAGCAAACCGGGCTTTTAGGGTTAGGCCTCGGCTCAGGGGCATTATTACAAAGGAAACAGATCCTGCAGGGGCCCCAGGAGTGAAGAGGGCACAGTAAGTCTCTAAACAGTAAGTAATTCAATATATCTTGGTAGAATAGGTCAACTTACTAA
Organism: Xenopus tropicalis; assembly: GCF_000004195.4. NCBI lineage: Eukaryota > Metazoa > Chordata > Amphibia > Anura > Pipidae > Xenopus > Xenopus tropicalis. The sequence goes on along the minus strand of NC_030678.2, from coordinate 143,045,588 downwards.
TGTTTTATGGACCTAAATTGAATTTGCTGAGGGCACAGTAACATCTAGTTACACCACTGCCAAGGCTTTTATTTTACTCAAAGCTCTAAAATGGTAAATTGCATTCTTTTACTACTGATAGCAGAATATTTTCAAAGCTTCAGGTCTCGCAGAACTAGGCTGCGCAGTTTTGCCCCAAGCACAGAAAGGGGCAGAACGTACCCAGGTTCTCCGTAATATGCCAAGTCCCTCTCTCCCCACTGGTTGTGTTACTGACACACTCCGACCCCACTGTGCGACAAAAGTGTCATCTGCTGTGGATGAAGAAAAGAGTGTATAGTTCTGTGCTGCAAGTCTGCAAATACATCACTGCCCCTTCTTAAGAGGTTTCTTCTCATAGCATCAGGTACGCAACGCAGTTGCAGAAGTACTGAGCCTCTATGCAACTCTGTAGTGATGCCAAATTTTCACATAACCTTAAAGTGTTGAAGAAGCAGTGCTTTATGCAATTATTGTCAGCAATAGAATTTGTACTGCAAAATAACAATTGCCATCATCCCTTTGCCAGCTCATCTGATGGATGAGCTGGTGGGAATTTGTGATTATAGCTAAAAGGAATTTAGTTGTACTACATTCATACTGACTATGCAATATCTATCATCTATCTATCTATCTATCTATCATCTATCTATCTATCTATCTATCTATCTATCTATCTATCTATCTAGTGTCCCACTAAATATTCAGTTGATAAGTTTCTGTGTCTATTAAGTGGCTGAGGGAAGACAGCCTGTAATAAAAAGGCAGCTTTGGTCTCAGCCCTGCTGATTACCCCTACCACTGACAGTGATCCATCTTGTTTATAGGATATATACAGAAGAAGGACCATCTGTGACACCAAGAAACACAATTATCTGGGAAGGCAAAAAGGGCCTGAGTTTCTTTGAGCACATTACATCCCCACACTAAATCAGGGTGAGCATATGGGGTCTAATTTTGCTGCTCCTTTCTTCTGTATGTATAATTTAATTACAAGTGTGAAATTATTACGTGTAATTTCTAACCCGCGGAAAAATTAAAATTGATTGCCCCTTTCTTTATTGCTCCAGTGCTCATTTCTGAGAGCTCGGTAACACAGTTTGCAACAAGAAAACCTAAGCCTTATCAATGTAATACAATAATTTCCTTTGTTTAAATTGCACATGGGAACAAAGGAAACACAAACTGGTCATTTCTCGGTGCTGCCTTGTATAAAGCTTGGAAGGATAAGCTGCAGTGATATTGTGACCTCCTCTTAGATCTGTGCCTAGGGTAAGAATACATGACTGAGGACTTAGTAAATAAGAGATGTGCAACCTTCAACTTAATGCTGTTTCTCAGTTACAAGTCCCATCATTCCAATAAAGCCTATTTGGAGGCAACTGCTGAGGCCATGCTCTGACCATATCTGATGTAAGAAATAAATATACATAGCAATGATTACATTAAATAATACAATGTAACTGAAACTGAAAATGACATTTTGTTTTCATTGGGCCCCTCTGGGCCTGGTGGGCCAGTGCAATGGTCTCTTCTATTTCCTAAAACTGGTTCTTGCAGTTTTGAAATCTTTAAAATACATTAACCTGAAAGAATCATATAAACGACAATGCTATGTAAGTAGAGTCCTAATCAATTAGGTGCAGGGAATGTCACTGACATATAGGAAACCTTAGGAATACTCAACCTCTGCTGTGCCTGGTTCAGGGACAATGGGCCAAAAGATTTTGATTGAACTCCTGCCTGCCCATTAATTGTTTGTCACAATGTTATCTGTCAGTACTGATCTTTGATCACTACTTAATAGTCAAGTGGGCAGGCGTTTGTATACTGGAAGGTTTATGGGACTCCCTTGCCTACTGAGGGTGTGCAGAAGCAAAGATAAATATGAGATTTAGTGCAATAGATTTAGCCCCACACTACTGATCCCTTGTGGTGGAACATTCACAAAGAAATGAATAGCTCAAACACAGGGCTACGGTCAGGGCTAATGCTGCTCTCTGTTCTATGGTTGAAGCTCCTTATCTATATGTGATGGAAAAATCAAGACTGAGGGCTTCAATGGATTATCTGAAGGCACCCCACCAGAGAAGAAAGAAAACACACATACACTAGAGTTGTGCAGTGTCTGACTGGCCCAATGGGATACCAGGAAGACTCTCAGTGCACCATGTTGTAAGTGGACAGGTGATAATAGATAGTACAGGTATTGGACCTCCTTATCCGGAAACCCATTATCCAGAAAGTTCCAAATTACGGAAAGGCAACCTCCCATAGACTCCATTTTAATCAAATAATTCACATTTTTAAAAATGATTTCCTTTTTTACTGTAATAATGAAACAGTACCTTGTACTTGATCCCAACTAAGATATAATTAATCCTTATTGGAGACTAAACCATCCTATTGGGTTTATTTAATGTTTAAATAATTTTATTAGCACACTTAAGGTAGGAGATCCGAATTATGGAAAGATCCCTTATCTGGAAAACCCCAGGTCCCGAGCATTCTGGATAATGGGTCCCATACCTGTACAATATAGATAATATATAAGGAGGAGTGATTTAAGTGAATGAAGAAAGGAGGAAAAATACTTTGGAGAGTGGGCCTGTGGTCAAAGGCTTTATGGTGGGCCCCTGGCATCAATGTCCCAACCTTCGGTTGTGGGTCCCACTTACTGTATGTGCGTTAACCTCACATAAGAGGGGGTGATCTAATACACAATTTAATTTACCAAGTGTATAGACCTCTAATATTTATTTAGTATTTTTTTAATTTCTCATTACCCCAACCATATATGAGATACAGATAGCGAGGCAAGGATTCAATCCCTTCAGATAAAAGGAAACTCTAAAGACACCTGCTTGTTTGCTTTTATTCTCTCTAGGAAACTCAGTGGAATGAATAGAAAAATGGATAACATCCCCTTGTTACAAGGGTCCCAGGAGACACCAGCTGTTGATTTCTATGCATCTTTTGCTTCAGGCTCAATTCTTCCTTGGATCAAAGCTGTCAGAAATTCTGCTATCAGGGATAGTTGCTAGCTTAACTATTGCCGGGCCTTGACATATTCTTTGCATCTTTTTGGCATCTTCTGTTTTATTGCAGAAGTGTAAATAAAAAAAGGAAAACCGTGTACCTGATGGCTATGTACATTGAGACAGGACAACTCTTTAATCATCAGTTCTGTGTAAGTTCCCATGGTGAGCTAGCACAATATAGGCATAATTAATTTTGTAATTTCAGTAAATTTATTAATACTGCTACTAAACAAAATGGCTAAAAACAAACAATACTAAACAATAAACAATGCTCTATGTTTATACAGGGAGAAAATCAATAAGAAATATTAGTACTTAGCTTTGAGTTTTCTGAAGAACCTCAAACTTTAGCTGAAGGTAGAGTTTCTGAGACACACAGCTCCTGCATTTAACTATAGGTTTACTATTAGGTTCATTGTGCACCAGACATTCCTACCGAAACAGGGTTAGTCCTCCTCAGGATCCTATCAGAACATTCCGATCATCCCTCCCATTTCCTTTATATCCATAAAATCTCTTCTTGGAAACTACGACTAGAATATAATAAGCAGGTTCAGGGTGAATGACCCCCAGTACAGTATCCCTGTTGTAGGAACTAGAACCTTAAAGCTATTGTGACGTGCCCAGTACAGGATCTTTGTGACCCAGTGTGTAACTACCTAGCCTACATTATCTTATACAGGTCTATACCCCTTATCTGGAAACCCGTTATCAAGAAAGTTCCGAATTACAGAAAGACCATCTCCCATAGACTCCATTATAAGCAAATAATTCTAATTTTTAAAAATTATTTCCCTTTTCTCTGTAATAATAAAACAGTACCTTGTACTTGATCCCAACTAAGATACAATTAATCCTTATTGGATGCAAAACAATCCTATTGGGTTTAAATGATGTTTAAGTTATTTTTTAGTTGACTTGAAAAAAATGGAAATATTCCTTATGCGGAAAACCCCAGGTCCCAAGCATTCTGGATAACAGGTCCCATACCTGTACTAACTGTGTTCATGAGCAGCATTATATTACCCTAGGCCTAGCCCATATGACAAGCCTACTTTGTAGTTTCCATATCACAACAGAAAACATTAAATATGTTTAATTGCACTACAGCCATAACAAATTTTAGGCTATATAGTAAAACAATTATGTAACGTCTTGTTAACTAAAGAGTGGAAAGATGTTTTGCCCACAATGCACCTATCCCACGCCAAATTACATTAAGCATCCTAGGTGTGGCTCTTTGCGATCCCAGAGATGGATTTTAAAGAGTTGTAATCGTTCTAATTCCTTATATGCCTATAGATGTGCATACTGTCCATGTACATGAGTAAGAAAATATATAAGTATATGCACTGTGGTCCTTTTCCTCCAAGGAATTTATAATCTAATTTTATTACGCTTCAGGCACAGCGAGATAAATGTCATAATGAGACGGACAGTGGATTCTAATCAGAAAGCAGCAAGTTCTAAGGCAAATGCCTGAAATGCTTAGCTAGAAGGCAACAATATTTATGTGCAAATCACTAAAGGAAGGGCATAATATCACTATGATTTGTAGCAACAATTTGCTTTTTGTTGCCTTCTGTATAAATCCAAATATGTAAAATGAGCTTGATGAACAAGACAGTTAATTGGCACATTTATCAGGAATAGTGCGCATTACAGCAAACATGATTATTTTTATTGACAACAATTACAGTATCTATTGGAAACATGCTCCTTCTGTGTACTGAAATAATTACGTTAGTACAATTCTAAACAGTTACGCTTTTATATTTTTGAAACACTCATATGGCAGATTCTTTACAAACTGGACATACCGTGGGATTTTGTAAACAGGGTAGTGCCTAATGTTACCAACGTACCCATTTGTGGGGATGCATTTAACAAATAACAGATGTGTGGTTGTATAGAGTTCAGCTCAGTGCTGTACACTTTATTCTGCAATGTGAAATGGCAGTAACTGTATGTCTTGGCATCTGATCAATTTGAACTGCAAAAATGGACAGCCCATGGTAGACTGACCACTGATAAAGGATTGGGCTTATTATGACTTACTTGAGATGAAAATGTCTACAAAGTCCAGTGTTCTGCCAAGAAAAGCCAATGGGCTATCGCAATCCAGCAAGTGTCAAAAAAGCACAGAAGAGTCAGAACATTAGAAGACACCCTATTTGCTACAGGGGTAGAGTAGATAGAGAGGAATGACATTATTACTTGATTCAGCTGGATCAAAAATGTCTGCTTGAAGAGATGCTGAGAGGCCAATTAAAATTTTGAAGAGGCAAATGACTGCATACTTTAATAAACCAGAGCAAATTTGGAATGATCAGCAGAAATACCAAGGCTAAATACTGATGTTATGTGAATCCAACTCAAACTTGGACTAGAAGTGGCTAATGCATATGAAAGTAGCACCAGATTCTGCAGTCCCTATTTACCAAGTCTGCTTTCTAACCATGACTGTGCTAAATGCTCAGAACGATAAGTGTTTAATTATATTCTTTTGTTTCCAGAGGTGACTGGAATTATTAATTTTTCTGTGCAAAAGTGTCCAGCAGTTTTTCCAGGTTGGATTAGGGTTTGTGGGCTAAAAATCGTGTACCAGTGTTTTCAGAAGCAGAAACTCTCATTTATATTTATTTAACATAATGTGAGGTGGGTAGGGTTCAATTGGTTGCGCCTAAGAATAAATATAACCATTGGAACTCCTTTGGAGGGCTGCTCACTAACTGACTTCTAAGTGAATTAGCGAAACAGTAAGTGGAACAATAGTTGATTTACTGTAAGTACATTGAAGATCAGTAATATTCTATAGCTGCAGTTGAGCAAAATCTTTAAAGTCAGCATATGGAGTGCTAAAGTAATAAGAGAGGCAACATGTTTGCTAATATTTGCAAACATATAGGGTAGTAACATGGATTAACTGAGATAATTAAATTGATTTTGTGTGTGGATTTGCTACAAGTATGCGCAAAAGGTCTTCCAAGGTTCCATGAGCAGCGTAAGGAAGGCAGCAATATGGTATTGTCTTGGTGCCCTATTTTTCGTTGGGTGCCAAAGTCTATAGACATGTTTGACTGCACCACAATGGAAAGGGGGATTGCCATGCTAGGGGATTGTGTACTAATGGTCAAACGTGGCCTCAAATGTCCGCCAGATAACTTGACACTGTGCTCTCACAAAAATTGGATATACAGTAGACTGTGCTAAATGTGACATATAGACTTACGGTGGTAGAAAAGGTTGTTTTGCTAAGATGGGATCCACGAGGGCTGGGTACCTCTGGTACTCTGACAGGATTTTGTGCATGTGGCATAATAAAATGACTACAGTACTAGGCAACTATATAAAGGTGTAACACTATATTTTAGATGTGTACATTTAAGTAGGATATGGGTGAATAACAAACTTTAGACAGTGCCAGTCAGTGTCTGGTTAAGCTAATAAAGCTCTATCTTGTACAATATTAAAAATGGCATTGACTTGGGATTTGAGAATAATTTTGTCTCTCTTTAGTTCCTTGGTAAAACCTGACATTGACTATGCAGTGTTGTTTTGAATATTAGATATTAATATACTATGATCTATGGAGCTGTGGCATATAATGTCCCTTAATGTGAAGTAAACTGAAGCAGCTTTTTAGATGTCCACATGAATTAATCAATGATCATACCAACATACTGTACACATGGATATTCCCGATGGAAAATATCAAACTCATATGTAGTCAGAAAGTGATTTGTAGTCAGATTTGGATGTGCAGCATTTAGTTTCAAAACAAGAAGCATTTACTTTCCAGAAACAGTGTGCAAATCTACATTGTATTTTCACACTCATCTAATGCATCAGAATCCCTGCACAGTACCTTGTATGTTACAGTTAATTGGTGTGCATGTCAAAAGCAGAATAACCATCCAATTCTCTGAGACCCAAACAAGAAAACAGAAGGTTTTCTATGTTGAGAAGTAAAAACATTGTTTCACAGATAAGCCAAAAGAGACAAGATGATGTACCCAAAGCTGACAAAGCTACAGTACATAAATATAATTAAAAAGAAGTAACCTCATATGCAAGTTTCCAAGGCCCTTTGTCATGTCATTTTTAATATGCCTTGAGCCAATAAACCATTTTGACTTTGGCATTAATTAGCGAGTGACTGTAAGTTTTCTAGATTACTTTTAGAACCTTGGTGGATTGGGAATTGAAAACAGTTATGGAACCTGGCACCGCATATGGTGATTTGTACATTCTAACTCTGTGTGCAAGAGCGTTCTAATGGAACAAACCTACCAGATTTCTTCTATGAGATCTTCAATTTGTGTAACTCTTGCAAAACTTATGGGCTTATCTTATTACCATCCTTTATTTATATAGCCCTGGTGTATCACAAAATGCTTTACGGAGATCATGCATCATTCACATCAGTCCCTGACCTAGTACAGCTTACAGTCTATGACCCTGATGCACTATGGTCAGTTTATCAAGAGCCAATTAACTTCCCTAGATGTTTTTGGAGTGTCTAATGCCATTTTTATCAGTTAGACTGCATCATCTCTTTCTAATGTTAACATCTCATTCTACCATTCTCCTCCATCCCCATTGGACCCACTGTGCTTAAGAACTGCCAGTCATATCAAGACAAGAATGAAACCACTTTTAAATGGTATCAGTTGTTCTGACAGCTGGGGAGATAGCCTTATAACTCTTTGTGCTCCTGTCTTTCAATAGAAAGAGCTATTCTGAACACTCTCCTCAATGGAAGCCTCTTTGAAACTAAGAATAAATGATAAAGCTACACTGATTTCATGCTGAGAAAATTCACTCGCAATATAATATTTAAATTCTGCTAAAAAAATAACCATGTATTTTGGGTTATCATTTTCTGAACTTGTAATATGCTTTATTGGATTATGTTTTGGTGTTCATTTCTGCTCAGATACTGTCTGCTCAGTATCCTAATTTGGGTTTTACAGCCTTTCTATTCTCTAATAAAGTGATTAGCAAAGGTGATGCATTTTCCATGTGCTAGTGAAAATCTTGCTCTATGAGCTGTGCCCTCAGGCTTGTGATCTAGTGAAATAAGACAAATAGCGCCGAACATTTTCTTCAATTCCCTAACACTAAGGGAGTCCAGCTGGAGAAGGGACATTTGCAATTTCCTATTCATCATCTCAGTGAACATCCTGTCACATCCCTGTAAATTAAAAGAGCTTCCTTCCCATGAACAAGGCAAAGACATTTTTAAGACGGTATGAAACTGAGGCAATATTTCTCTTCCCCTCTCTATTCCAGCTGCCAAACTTTCCATCAAAATCTAGATGAAAACCAATAAAGAATTTATGAATAAGAACATTCTATTTGCAGGTCTACAGAAAAAAAAGCCACATATCCATGCTGAGATGAGAAAGATGGAAGCTTTATAAGGCCAGGTATCCCCGAGGTACAATAAATAATGAATTGCTTTCATCTGGCATTTGATAATGCAGGGATATTTATTTTATTCCATGCAGGGTATGTGCACGTGTGTTTAGATAGCAATTACATTTTGACGTAATTTATGTCTAGGAAGACTTGAGGTAAAGTTATGAAATAATCATAGACATCAAGCACAGAAGGGAAAATACCAATTTTCCTGAAAAGTTGGATGAAACCCAGGTCTTGGTATGGAAAAGATATCTCAGAACTGTGAATTATGAAAAACCCATAGCATGAAATTGCTCAAACAAGCATATTCCTTGTCAGAGTTACGCTGCTTAATGGGCCATTAACACAAGAAATTGAAAATGCCCTAAATGCATTTACATTTAGGAGCAGATTGATCAAAATTCAAAAATTCTTTTTGATTTTTGTCATTGAATCTCTCGGGTGAGAAATGATGCGGAGTGTTCTCCGTTCTCTGGGATTTATCATTATCAACCTGCCCCCACACTCGCAACCTGCCCCCCCCCCATACGCAAGAGCTTATGCACAATCTGGGGCAAACAGGAGCAGGGCAAGGAATGAGACAGGAGGCGGTATAAGGTGGCACTATACAGCAGATCCTCTGGTCCAGTCCCCCCATTTCCCATGCACCTCTGCAGCCGAGGGGTTTGCTGTATGGTAGTTACTTCACTGCCCACAGAGAATTCAATTCAGGGCATTGATAAGTTGACCTATTCTACCAAGATATATTGAAATGGCTCATTGTTTAGGGCCTTATTAGGCCCACACTCCTGTCCTGCAACCGTAGGGTCTGCTTCCTAGTAGTTATGCCCCTGGTGCATCTGGGCCTCATAGTGTCACAAGAGAGTCACACTCCTCAAATTGTTTATTGTAATTTGAGTTTATCTTTTTATCCATATTAACTTGTGGAAGTAAATGAACTACTCTTTGTCACAATGACTTAATGCTTAATTTGAAGTTTTTAAAATAAAATATAAAAACTAAAATGATATATATTTCATAAATGAATCAAAGGGGCAGTTTATTTTTCAACAAAAACTCTGCTTACTTGGCTAATGAATATTGGTTCATAATGTCTATTTTGTATTTACAGTAACTTGTGCAAGAATAATAATAATAAGAATAAATAATATTGCCTTGGCTCAGCAGCTCTCAGTATCTATATGTAAAAATTGTTCATTACAACAACAAATAAGGCTGGGTATGTTTGTAAGTGGGAGGGGTTTCAATAAATATGTCTTCTTTTCTCACTTTTCTTCTTTTCTCTAACATTAAAGATCTGAATGCAATCAGTACCACTCTTTGGATTGCCCACTTTTATTAATACACACGAAACATGGGCTTTTCAGTCATGGGATTTGATACATTCAAATTAAAATCTCTACTTCCCTCTTCAAACTGAAAGAAAGACTGTGGTGCCAAGATCCTGAATTAAATATAAGAGCCTTATAAAGCTTCTTTATTATCTTTGTTATTTATTCTGACAAGGGTATGAATGTGTTCAGTGCTCTTTAAATGGTGCGCTATTAACTTGAAGGACGGCGCAGCCCTGTTTATAAAGTAGGCTTTATTTTAAGATACAAGGGAAGATACCGACACAAAGCCATAATTTAAGCCTGCTAAACAATGTAACGACATGGGGACAAATCCGTTAGCTTCCCCTTGATAATAAATATACTTTATGGGGATTCCTTTCCCTTGATGACATCATTGAGAGGCTCAAACTTTTAAATGATTACAGAATCATGTAATACTGGTACTTCTAATATACTCAGCATATGTGTCATAGCCTGTATTTAGTTTTAAATAAGATATGAGTACAGGTATGGGACCTGTTATCCAGAATGCTCGGGACCTGGGGTTTTCTGGCTAAGGGATCTTTCTGTAATTTGGATCTCCATAACTTAAGTCTGATAAAAATAATTTAAATATTGAATGAACCCAATAGGCTTGTTTTGCCTCCAATAAGGATTATTTGTATCTTAGTTGGGATCAAGTACAAGGTACTGTTTTATTACTACGGGGAAAAAGAAAATAATTTAAAAAAAATTACAATTATTTGCTTATAATGGGGTCTATGGGATATGGCCTTTCCGTAATTTGGAACTTTCTGGATAACGGGTCTCTGGATAAGGGGTCCCATAACTGTACAAATTTAAAACGTACATGATTCGGTAAGGTTTTAATGGTTTACATTAGCGATGAACTAATCTGTCCTGTTTCACTTCACAGAAAAATTTGTGAAACTTCTGAAAAATTCATGAAACAGTCCAAAATTTGATTTTGATGTGACCGCAAATTTTCCGCTGCAGAATGTTGCGCCTATTTCCCAAACAAAAATTCATTGATGGCGAAATGTGGAATTTCACTGCGAATCTATGCCTGGTGAAAAAATGTGATAATCACTAGTTTACATAAAGAACCAAGTTAGCAATAAATTAGCAGATATTTTCTCTATCTGAACATACTGTATATACATGTTTGTAAAGAAGCAGCTGGAAGTGTTACATTATGCTTCCAATACTATGACATTGCAGCAATGCCTTAAGGAAACCTATACCCCCAAATAATGTAGGTTTCTATAAAAACAGTTTATTTTTAAAACCTTGCTTCATCTATATAAAATATTGTCATAAAAATATATATATATGTTTAGTATGTGCCACTGGGTTGAATTGATTTTCTGTTTGGCAAATTTTTTCAGCGAAGTGAAATGTGGAACTTTTGCTTATCCCTAGTTATAGAAAGGGCTTCATAAGTAAAACTGTGGATAGAAAGCGATATAATCCACAAGCATCAGTCAGCATGATGTCAGAAGAGAAGCCAATTGCACAGACATTACTTGATGAAGCAGTGTATTGATGCCTTGGCTGCATTATCTGTGACAGAGAATTATTTTGGAAATATTTCACAGGGAGTAGTGGCAAGAATTAATGAGTTACTAGATGTGAAGCATGAAGGGGAATGCAATCATCTCCAAGAACAGTGTCGGACTGAAATGCCAGGGGCCCACCAGAAAACCTTGGACCATGGGCCCACTCTCTAAACTATTAGTCCTCCTTTGCTAATTTAATGTCTTTATTATCCTATTCTCTTTGTTCCTCTTTGTTCATATACAGGAATAGGGAATCACCATGAAGCAGAGTTTTCCTGGTATCTCCATGGACCAGTCCAACTCCAGCAAATAGTTAGCAGCAAGAGGGCCCACTAACAGCTGGGCCCACTGGCAGTTTTCCAGGTACCTTGGTAGGCCAGACCGACACTGTCCTAGAATAAGGTTTTAATTCTTTTTAGATTCTAGTTGATCAAAGAAGGGGGAAACAGTAGCTCCATCCAATATGACTGCGGAACAAATTCCATATGGACATCTCTCTAGAATAACACTATTTAAAAGTATGAGATAAAGCCAGTAACTTTGGGTTTTGTTTGCTGAAAACAAATCCAGCCATTTATTATGAAACAATCGGTTGTACCTGCCAGTACAGTCTCTTTAGGGAGATAAAAAAAAGCTCAAAAACCCTTCACATATTGAAGCTGAAAACGTATTTCTCTAATCTCGATGAATGCTCTTGTGGTTTCTGTAAAGTTCTACTGATGTATATACACTGCCACTGACTTTATTGTATTGATCTGTTACACATTTATCAAAAATGATTACTTTCTACCTTATACAACCTTTTTCCAAGTGTAACAAAGCATAGTTAGGCGCACACATGTAGGCATGCCCAATGCTATTCACTATATTAAGCACTGGTACCCTTTTATGCTACATTTTGGCATAAAGCCATGCTGTATATGGAAAGAATGCACTATAGAATCCAAAGCCAGTAGTTCAATCCATTAAAAAAACTTTCTTGACTCTACTGACCCAGTCAGAAGATATTTGTCTGCTTTATTACTCCTTACTTCCTGATGTGCAGTCCTTGTGACTTTGTTCTAGGCTGTCTAGTTCCTAACTGATGCCAGCTCCCTGCTCAGTCCCAGACTTTTTGATTCCCAGTGTGAGTGTCTGACCTCATCAGAATCTCTGGATTCAGGTCTACCCCTCCACCTGTAACAGTGTTGAACTTAAATACTCAGGTGTCACCAGAACATTAAAGCACCAGAATTGAGTAGGGTGAAGGGGTGGGACTTGGCTACAAAACATCAGTACTTTTTCTGAAGAAAGAAAGAGAGAGAGAGAGTCAAACAGGCCAGATGGTTACAGGGAATAGGATATCAACATTGCTGGTGGTATTAGTAATATTCCCAATAGAATAGGATGGGAAAAAACTGGACAAGACTAAAACATGTTAGGAAGGGCCCAAGAAATAACAATGTCACAGAAGCTAGTATAGGCTAGCACGGTACATCACCTTTTCCTGCAGAAGCTAGTATACCGAGACCTACCTAGGGTACGATCTACCAATTACCTATATAAGGTAGCTGGTGCCAAAAGACATTCTGTTACCCTAATGTGAGTCTGAAGCTTCATTGCTAAAATATGGTAACTTCATGAATTAACCTCAAATTGCCTTTCCCTCTTAAAAGACTTTAGGGGTTATGTAATAAAATGCAGTAACTGCCTATGAGCAGTAACCCATATCAAGCAACCAACACGTAGAATTTAATGGTCAACTGCTTAAAAGCAAACATTGCTATGGCTTCCTGCTACTGGGCAATCTTAGTGCCTTTTATTACATATGGGGGTAGGGACATAGACGTTGAAGGTCATAAGGGAAGTCAGTGACTGTGTTATAGTTTTATATGTTTGGTAAATTTGTTTAATTGACATACAACATATACAGAGATTTATAGAAATAGTCAAGAAGTTATTTGAGTTCTGTATTCTTTGTATTACCGAGTTCCTGCTTTATGAATTGTGAGGTCAGAAGAACACTGACAATTTAATGTGATATCACAATTGCTTTTTACTTTTTTCCTTAAAATAAGACTGCAATTACTTTTTTAACCTTTCTTCAAAATAAGTGGAAAAAGCAATAAAAAAAATATCAGACTCTAAGGAAAGGGTCTCTATTAGCTTTAACTGACTGTCAGTGAGTATTAAACCTATAGAGTGCCTCTTAAGGTTATAATGAATGACTTAAATGCAGGCGCCCAGTGTGTGTGTTGAACAAGATCATTAGCTCAAGGTGTTGCAGACCAACCCATCCATCCCTACATCTTGACCTTTAGCACCATAATGGCTCATTCCAAGCCCCTCACTTTCTTCCTCTGAGAAGGGGCTGTGAGTACAATAGATGGGAACCACTCAAGCGAGCTCTCATTCAATATCCATTTTCTCTCAGCTGATTACATGTCTGTTCACTGGTGCGCTGCAGCACAATAAAATGTATTTAAAGGACTTCTGCTCCAATCTAAGGTATATTGTATTCTAAACAGCTTAGTGCATTAATAACTCCAGGGTTGTGGAATGTGATTGCTTCAGTTTCTTGGTCTGCTTGAAAGTTAAATTTAACCCCCAATATATTTTTCTCTACTGTAATACTAGTTTATAGGCATATTTATTACCCCTCATGTATGGAATAACACACACCATGTCTTTGAGTAACATTCATGACAACATACAACATTCAGCCCAGTAACTGACAGTAGCACAGAGCATGTTGTGGAAATCAGCAGAAAAGAAGATGGGGAGCTACTGGGGCATCTTTGGTGACACAGATCTTCCCTGCTAAAGGCCTGGGGTTGCCTTGGGCTGGTACAGAGTGGTACCTGGAGTGCAGAAAATGTTAGCTGGCCCTATGGTACCTAACACAGTGCTGTCAGTATTCAACAATGCTGTACTCATAAGAAATGGAAGGCACAAATACTTTTCGCCTCTTACTTGTGCCCATAACAGACACCCAAATGTGGGAGCAGCAGTGGATGCAGAGGCAATAGAGCTGGTTTAAGGCTTGAGTTGCAGATCACAGCCACGTCCTTGGTACAAGTGCTCTCTGAATCACTACCAAGGCATGTGATTTTTGCTCTTGCACTTCTGTCTGGTTTCATGGTAAATTAACTCTAAGGGCTTGATTAGACTCCATACTAGCCAAGCTATTATCAGTGTGTGCCCACATATACTGGAATTACTAACCTTATTTGTTTCTACTGCCACCAGACCTGCCTAAGCATAGATATCTTTGCAGCCCTTAATTTTTTTTTTCCTTGAGTAACAACTGGGATTTCATTCCAGAGGTTTGTTGACTTGCCTTACCCACTGGCATAAAAAGCTGTTGAAATTACTTGGATGAGAGTATTCTGTTAATGTTTAGTGCAGCTGCCCAACTACATGACCAGATGCAACACACTTGAGTCATTGCTGCTTGTTCTTGTCATTGAGCATGCAATTACATTTTTCTACTTTTGTCTGCTCGTTCTGGTTTTGAGCTTGGTCTGGGTTGCTTTGACTGTTATTCTTCCCTGCATGATAGACAACTCAACTATCCAATATCCTGGCTCTTTCTGTGCTTGCTGCCACCTTAATTTGAGGCTTTGCTGTCTCAAGCATAAGACTCCTTTTAAATCCACTCTCTAGCCCTAAAGGGCACCTCAACATTTTTATCAAGTACAGTAAGTAAAATACTCACTAAGTTATAAAAAGCATGAAGTCTCCAGGCAAGGAAATAAAGGGCTCTAGTAGAGAGTTAGACACAAGCAGGAAGCAAAGGGAGTTTCTAAGGAACTTGGTTACCATTTTACTGTTACATTCTCTCTAATGGGTCAGAGCTGGAAGGAAAAAGGATTGAAAAACCACCCAAACCCCATGTTGTGCAGGACAGTTAATTATCTTAAGCTTAAGAGTTATTTTTATTCATGTTTACTTTTCAGCCAATTTCTATTCAGACCACTGTCGACAAAGGTGCCAGTTGTTATCTTTAATGCCACTATAGTAATCATGCCTGGCGTGTAATGTATTATACAGTAGGTATAGCACCATGAAATATCTCAGTCCCACTAGCTGTACTGGTTTGTTGGTTAATGAACTAAATACAATGCTGCATTGTTCTGTTCTAATGGCATCCTACTCATCTTCCTTATGGCAATGTTTGACCTCACAATAGGGATTTGATCCAAGACGCTCTGGACAGTACAGTATAGGCAAGGACATAGAATTATATGTTACTAGAAGTAGCTATATTACAAGAAAAGCATATGAAGCCTGGACAGGATCAATATAGGATAATAAATGACAGTAGGTAAACTGATGGACAGGCAAACCAGAAAAACCTAGGAAACAAGGTACAAAGCAAGAGATGAACTGATGAGGCTATTTCATGAGGCTAAAAGCTGAGAGCAAAATAGAAATCCAGAGGAGAAGGAAGGGCTATACATGAGGGGGGGGGGGGGGTCTAGACCAGAAAAGACAAAAGCAAGCAAAGAAATCAAAATTCTAAGCAGCATAACATCAAATCTAGGTACCATAACTTGTCACAGGCACTGAGCCTGTAACTGTAACTGAAAACTGTAAGAAATGCTGAAGAAATGCTGAAGAAAGTACCAGCAGTTGTCTGTCAGCCTTCCCTGTTACAGCAAGGGCGCAATACTCAGTCAGGGTTACACTTGTACCTGAAACAACGTCTTACAGAGCCTATTTAGGGAAATGTAGGGAGAATCTGCTAGTGGCTTTTGAATCCTACAGTACCAATGCATGGCTACAAGTAGCCAGTAAATGAATGCTTTTCTCTATAATGCTTTTAAAGTGCATGCTCTGTTGAAAATCTGGAAGGAATGTTGTTTGATGGTCATGCAAGGTCCAAAATATAGCTCAGATGGGTGCAGGGGAGCCCTGTACCTAGCATCTGTCTTTATGAACTCCACGGCTCCTTTGTGCCTTGTGCTGTTCAATGATGCCCATGCCTCACCCATAGCGCACTTTCCTTCCCCTGTTGTACATAAGCTCTTAGTTGATAAGCCTATTTATATATAGTATGAAACTTTTAGAATTACTGACTAGCTAAAATCCCTTAGTCCAAGCTTTCATATTGAGTAGTGAGACTGTGGGAAACAATGCAAAAGACCCTCAAAATAGTTCGAGTAAACCCATTATTACTCGCACGTGACTGCCTCTCAGAGATTCAGAGCAGAGAACTCAAATAAAACACGGAAGTAACTAAGGCAAACAAGAATATCTGGTCAGGTATGGGACTCTTTATCCACAATGAATGGGACCCGGATAAGGGTCATTTGGATCTCCATACATAAATTCTACTAAAAATAATTTTAAACATTAAAAACCGAAAAGATTGTTTTGCCCCCCAATAAGGATTAATTATATCTTAGTTGGGATCAAGTACACATACACTGTTTTATTATTACAGAGAAAAAAGAGATCATTTTAAAAAAATCTGCATTATTTGAATAAAATGGAGTCTATGGGAGATGCCCTTACTGTAATTCAGAGCTTTCCAGATCATGGGTTTCCAGATAACTGATCCCATATCTGTATTTCATTCTCCAGTGTGCTTTTGCTTTGCACTGGAATGCTCACACTGTACACTAAGTAGATGAACACCTCCTCCTTCTGGGACATGCCTGGATACTAAGGCTAAAGAAAAGTAGTTTAGGGGTAGTTACAGCAGTGAAAGGGTTATACAAACCAGCCAATCACGGCCTACATTCTTTTTTCCTAATAGAAACCCCATGTAAAAAGCAGAAGCTCTGGCCTTAATCTGGCTTCTCTGCTAAATAAACATCTGAGACCCTTTGATCTGCTTCATAAATGTTACATGTGTTCTCAATAAATGAACATTTTATCACTCTTGTAGCTGGAAGATTGCAGCCTTAGAACTGCCCGTGCTGCTTTAGCTCAGTGCAGGGAGGGAAATGACGAGATCTAACAGGCTTAACTTGCATTTATCTATAGGTGGGTTCAAAATGATTCCGCTCATTTGGAGTTTGGCTGCTGCATTTGGAAGGACTTCATACAGAGCTGCTGTTTACCCTGACACAGAGCTTTCCTAAAATGTGTTTCCCCTTCAAAAAAACCCAATAAAATATATAGGGAATAATATACCCCCTACCATAAAATATAAGACTTTTATAAGTCACCAAGGAGTTCCATGATAATAGAAAGGGACAAGGCTGAAGGCTAAACCGTTTTATACAGGTCATGGAACGCCAAGGTGATTTCCTATATCCTCATATTTTATAACAGGGGGTACATAATTGTTTTTATAATACACAAGTGAGTCATGTGACCAATTATAACTGACAGCGCTAAGCACCTTTATAAGGAAATATTTTATTTTATAGGATTTTCTTACTCTTGTGTATTATAAGGATCTATTCTATCCTGCATATTTGTGTTTTTACTAATACAGAGCTTTTCTAATTTAGTCCACTCTCAGATCTTCATTCTATCTATTAATCCACATTGGGGCTGATTTGTCAACGTTCAGATTCAAATGTTTGCCCCAATTCAAAAACTCAAATGGAAAACTTTGGCATCTAAAAGCCCGCGAGTTCATGTAGAAGTCAATGTAGTTGTCCTGGGCAAAGTTTTAGTGATTTTTTTCAATTTGATATTTTGCACATTTTTTAAAATATTTTTGGCGTTTGTAAGCCTATTGAAAATCACGAGTAGAATGTGATGCATTCAAGTTGTTTTATCATGGTTTTATTCAATCAAGTTTTATATATTTTTTTTTATGAATAAGGATACATTCAAGTTTTGTAAACTTTATTTGAGTTAATTGGAATTAGAAAGAAACTCTAAGTTTTTTACAAATTTGAATTTGTATAAATAAATCTCCGCATAATATATTGAATATCATCACACCACACAGGGGCCCCATATTTTTTTTATGATTTGTGTTTTATTACACTAAAACTCGATAATTTTTTTTTTTACCATTTATTATGTGTCAAAACCATGAAAACCACAAATGAAAAACTTTTCTATATAAAAGCTGTCAAGGTGGTATAAAAGTCAATGGGCAAATTATAACAGTGTTATACTGTTATACAGTGTTTTATTTTTGTTTGTCCATGAAGATTTATAGAAAAACATAAAACCAATAAAAATGGCATGGTTTACGTTTGCTTTTAGTTTTTTTTAATTTGTTTGTGCTTTTGCAATTTGGATCTTTAATAAATGACTATCTATCTATCTATCTATCTATCTATCTATCTATCTATCTATCTGTGTGTGTATCTATCATCTATCCATCTATCTATCTATCTATCTGTCTGTCTGTCTGTCTGTCTGTCTATCTATCTATCTATCATCTATCTATCTCTTTCTCTCTATAGTCTATCTATCTATCATCTATCTATCTATCTCTTTCTCTCTATATTCTATCTATCTATCTATCTATTTATCTATCATCTATCAATCTATCTATCTATCTATCATCTATCTGTCTCTTTCTCTCTATATTCTATCTATCTATCTATATATCATCTCTTTCTCTGTATATTCTATCTATTGTGTATCTATCATCTATCTATCATCTATCATCTATCTATCTATCTATCTATCTATCTATCTGTCTATCTCTTTCTCTCTATATTCTATCTATCTATCTATCTATCTATCATCTATCTATCTATCTATCTATCTATCTATCTGTCTGTCTGTCTGTCTGTCTGTCTATCTATCTATCTATCATCTATCTATCTCTTTCTCTCTATAGTCTATCTATCTATCATCTATCTATCTATCTCTTTCTCTCTATATTCTATCTATCTATCTATCTATTTATCTATCATCTATCAATCTATCTATCTATCTATCATCTATCTGTCTCTTTCTCTCTATATTCTATCTATCTATCTATATATCATCTCTTTCTCTGTATATTCTATCTATTGTGTATCTATCATCTATCTATCATCTATCATCTATCTATCTATCTATCTATCTATCTATCTGTCTATCTCTTTCTCTCTATATTCTATCTATCTATCTATCTATCTATCTATCTATCATCTATCTATCTATCTATCTATCTATCTATCTATCTATTATCATCTATCTATCTCTTTCTCTCTATATTCTATCTATCTATCTATCTATCTATCTATCTATCATCTATCTATCATCTATCTATCATCTATCTATCTATCTATTATCATCTATCTGTCTCTTTCTCTTTATATTCTATCTATCTATCTATCTATCTATCATCTCTTTCTCTGTATATTCTATCTATTGTGTATCTATCATCTATCTATCTATCTATCTATCTATCTATCTATCATCCATCTATCATCTATCTATCTATCTACCTATCTATCTATTATCATCTATCTCTTTCTCTCTATATTCTATCTATCTATCTATCTATCTATCTATCTATCTATCTATCTATCATCTATCTATCTATCTATCTATCTATCTATCATCTATCATCTATCTATCTATCTATTATCATCTATCTATCTCTTTCTCTCTATATTCTATCTATCTCTCTATCATCTATCTATCTATCATCTATCTATCATCTCTTTCTCTGTATATTCTATCTATCTATCATCTATCTATCTATCTATCTATCTATCTATCTATCTATCTATCATCTATCTATCTATCTATCTATCTATCTAATCTAATCTATCTGTCTAATCTATCATTATCTATTCATCTTTATTTAAATGAATAATAAACAATATTAGTTGTTATAAGATGTGGGGTATCGTATAGCAATATTTAGTCTGGGATCACAGATACCAACCTTACAGAAAGTTATTAGCATTAACAAAATATTATAAAAACATATTTTTGAACTACAGTGTCATAGTTGCTTCAGTGTCTTGTGTTGTCTGCACTTCTAGTTGTTGTATACTATAACTAGTGTTTTAACAAGAGATTAAAAGGTTGATGTAATGTTATCTGTATTGATTTATTGGGTTTGTGCCATGTAACATTCTGACTGCAGACCATGAAATCAGACGAAAATGGGTGTATATTTTGCTATAGTGAGTGCTGGAGACGAATTAAAAAATATGTTTTTGTGTTAAGGATAAAATGTTAAGGGCTTGAGTTCAATATTTCAGTGTGTGAGATCTAATTTAATTAGATTTTGTTGTTTTTTTCCGCAAAAATACCATATTTTGTGAATTGAATGAGCACTGCCTTAGTAACACATGTACAGGTATATATCACATTATAAGTACATTTAATATTAGCAGATTTAGCACATAACCAGCCTTCCTACCATCAGTGCTGGTCTTTCTTTGGGAACCTTTGAGGACAAGTTTTATTACATGGATTGCTGTAGTCAGTTATGTATTGTGGTCTGGGGTGGTTCTTGCCCCTTGCGATGCCTCCTTAGCATACCCTGCTCTTACCTTATCGCTAGTGAAGATAGTGCTTGCAAAGATACTTGTAAGGCGCTGCTGCCTGACTGGCAGGAGTCCTATGTTGGTGGTGCTTTCCTAGCAGGTATAGTAGGGAGAGATGGTGCCTATAGTAGCAGTGGGATAATAGCCTCTGGGAAGGGACTGTGGCTGTGGGATAGCAGGTATAGTAGGGAGAGATGGTGCCTATAGTAGCAGTGGGAATAGCCACTGGGAGGGGACTGTGGCTGTGAGATAGCAGGTATAGTAGGGAGAGATGGCGCCTATAGTAGCAGTGGGATAATAGCCTCTGGGACGGGCCTGTGGCTGTGAGATAGCAGGTATAGTAGGGAGAGATGGTGCACATAGTAGCAGTGGGAATAATAGCCTCTGGGAAGGGACTGTGGCTGTGGGATAGCAGGTATAGTAGGGAGAGATGGTGCCTATAGTAGCAGTGGGATAATAGCCTCTGGGAAGGGACTGTGGCTGTGGGATAGCAGGTATAGTAGGGAGAGATGGTGCCTATAGTAGCAGTGGGGGGATAATAGCCTCTGGGAAGGGACTGTGGCTGTGGGATAGCCAGGAATAGTAGGGAGAGATGGTGCCTATAGTAGCAGTGGGGGAATAGCCTCTGGGAAGGGACTGGGGCTGTGGATTAGCAGGGTATAGTAGGGAGAGATGGTGCCTATAGTAGCAGTGGGATAATAACCTCTGGGAAGGGACTGGGGCTGTGGGATAGCAGGTATAGTAGGGAGAGATGGTGCCTATAGTAGCAGTGGGGGATAATAGCCTCTGGGAAGGGACTGTGCTGTGGCATGTGGGTAGCAGGAGTAGGAGAGCATTGTGCTATATGAGTGGGATATGCCCTAGCGTGGGAAATAGAGGCGAAGAGACAGCATGGTGCCTGGATAGTAGCAGGTATGTAGGGAGAGATGGTGCTTGTAGTGGGATAGCCTCTGGGAAGGGACTGTGGCTGTGGGGAGTAGGAGAGATGGTGCCTATAGTAGCAGTGGATAATAGCCTGGAGACTGGTGCTGTGGATAGCGTATAGTAGGGAGAGAGCTATAGTACGTGGGATAATAGCCTCTGGGAAGGGCTGTTGCGGTATGTGTGTGAGTAGCATGGGATAATACCTTGGTAGCTGTGAGAGAGGAGAGAGAGATGGTGCCTATAGTAGCAGTGGGATAGATACAACAATAACATTTTCTCTAATGGGCTTATTTACCATTTTTTGAGTTTGTTTTTCTAAACCTAATAAACTTGTAAATCAAACACTTGCTTTCTTATTTATTAATTAGGAAAACTCGTTTGAATGAAAAACTTGAATGTCTTGAATTTTTGAGTTTACCAACTCGAAAAACTTGAAAAATTTGAATTTGAAAATATGGCTTGACTTTGCCTAGGACAACTCCCATTGACTTCAATACAAACTAGCAAGCTTTAAGATGGTGAATTTTTACATTTTTTCCAGAGATTTTTTTGCACTTAATAAATGCCAGCCATTTGAGTTTTTGAACCATAACTCTAATTCAAGTTTTTTAAATGCAAAAAAAAAAAATTAAACTCGAACGTTCATAAATCCAACCTGCAGGCTGAAAGCTGTTGAGGGAT
Organism: Xenopus tropicalis; assembly: GCF_000004195.4. Classification (NCBI taxonomy): domain Eukaryota; kingdom Metazoa; phylum Chordata; class Amphibia; order Anura; family Pipidae; genus Xenopus; species Xenopus tropicalis. The sequence continues at coordinate 143,023,209 of NC_030678.2, read as the reverse complement.
GCTGAGAGTTATGGTTAAGCAACAGGATCACAGTTTGAACAGTTTTGCTGAGCCCCAATACCAATTAAGGGAACCCTGAGTATGGATCCAGCAACATGGAAACTGTGAAATAGTGAATAGTGACAAGCCCTAATCTGCTTAACAGAAAGCACTCAGACAGGTTTCTGCATTCTCAGAATGTGCTAAATCATTTAACACAGGAGTGTCCCTCACAATGTGGCTAATTTGAGAGAAATGGTTGAATTCCCTTTATAACCTATCAAAGAGCAGGACTTGTATAAAAAGTGCAGAAATAATTGTATGTGAAAAAACTACCTATGTGGCTGTTCTTCTCGGGGACTCACGAGCGGTTTCACAGCTAGGATTGCTTTTTTTTTTCTTTGAGAATCTCTGTAGAGGAGAGAGGGGAGAGTGGTTTTTGTGAGAAAGTAAATGCTTGGTGGGCCCCCTCCTGCATCAAAAGGGACAAAGGCATTCCAAAAGGCATTCCCCCTTGCTGAAGGCCAAACCAACAAATTAATAGTGACATAATTGAAGGTGAAAAGAATGGGCTTCCAAATTTGTTTTTGGAGACTTGAAAGCAGCAGCAGCAGCCTTCCTCAGCCCCTTCCCATCGTTTCACACACAGTGCTGCTTTGCTGCCATGGAATACAAGCCTTTCCTTCATTTACTCTTCTTCCCTGGTGAGCTGAAATGTTACTTCATTAGTGAATTTCTCATGTTCGCCTCCAAACTGTAAAATCCTAGTTAAGGCAGGCATCCGTTTGTGCTGTGGCATAGCGTACAATATTTATTTAGCTTATTTTGAAATGGAAAATACTGGTTACTATGTCAAAATATACAGGTATGGGATCCATTATTCGGAAACCCATTATCCAGAAAGCTCAGGCCACCTCCTATAGACTCCTTTTTTTATTAAATAATTCCTTTTTCTCTATAATAATAAAACAGTAGTTTGTACTTGATCCTAAGGTATGATTAATCCATATTAGAGGCAAACCAATATTATTAAATTTATTTACCACTAAAATTATTTTTAAGTAGACTCAAGGTATAGAGATCCTAATTACGGAAAGACCCCTTATCTGGAAAACCCCAGGTCGCGAGCATTCTGGCTAATGGGTCCTATACCTGTACTTAGTAGTAAATCTTTTTACTAGATTTATTAAATGCTCTGACATTTCTTTCAGATTCCCCTTTATAAGTTAAATAGTAACTTTCACTTGCAGTTCTGCTCCTTGCCTGTATTATTTGGATGGAAAGTTTTTCTTCCATAGGAAGCAACAGAACAGTGCCACCAGTAATGTTAGCTGTAAGAATTGTATAATATTAAAACTGATCGCCTACTAGAAATCACAAATCCTTCATCTGAATTTATTGTAAAAAACATTTTTACTCTTAGCTTCTTCACGAAAATATATTAGATTTAATTAAATATCTGTATAAAAACATTAGAGGATTATAATGAAAAAGATAGAAGACCTATTTGTGTAAATGAAATATTATATTATATACAGTTTGGGTTCATGCTAATATAAATGACAATGTTAATAAATGTATTTACAATGTTTTGGGTTTAGTTATAGGATCTGTTATCCAGAAGGTTTAGAATCTGAGGTTTCAAGAAAAGGGATATATCAATAATTTGGATTACTATATCTTAAGTCTGCTAAAAAATATTTGAAATATTAAATAAACCGAAATGTGATTGTTTTGCCTCCAATAGGATTCGAGCAGCTTAGCAAGATACTGTTTTATTACAGAGAAAAGGGAAATCATTTTTAAAAATTAGAATTATTTGTCTAAAATGGAGTCTATGGGAGATGGTCTTTGTGTAATTAAGAGTTTTCTACATAATGAGTTTCTGGATAAAGCATTCCGTAACTCTCTTCCGCTAGTCATGACTTGCTTATCAGAAGGTTTGTGTTCAGCCAGCCTGAGAAAGTAGTAGCGTAGGCAATATTAAGGGGGGGGAGGGGCAGGGAATGTTAGCTGGTGCTAAGATGGTGGTTTTATTAGGCCTTAAATGAATTCAACCAATGATGGAGAGTTTACAAACCAAGGAAAGTGCTATCCATTGGCAGCTGTGCCCTTTGGCACAAACCTGGTGCTTCTGTTCCCGGAAAGATGAACCAGCTCAGGGTTCCGTGTGAGCACCGCACTGACATCTTTGATCAATCTCTATGGGGTTCATTGCAATATGCCAGGACCAGCATGTTGGCATATACTGTGCATGTACTAGTCCCAGACCATCACTGGATCAGTACCCTCTGTGCTGTGAAACTGCAGTACTGCAAAGCACTGCAAAATGAGCTATATATTTGTATACCAGAGAAGCATATTCTGCTACTTATGGAATTGATCTTTAAGCTATCTTCGCCAGCCTAGCACTATGTTTACAGTTATTAAATCTGACTTTGGTGGTTTGATCCAAACTGCACTCTTTGACATACACAGGAGGAGCAATATTGCACAGAAAAGGTCATTACCTGAACAGCACTTTAATGGAATTGAATGTTCTCCTGCTATAAATCTGCCAGTGTGATTAAAACGAAGACTTTGCAGATTCACAATGTCCTATACAATCAATAGCCATGAATTGTTACCGACATTCAAAACTATGGATGGACGTGTTCAAACCTTAAGAGAAAGTTTATTTATGTTTTAGCTAATTACAGTAAGAGTAGCCTACTTGTAATTAGCCATACAGCCAAAGGCTTATTTGGGCAATGCAAGGTGTTTTGTTGCATATCAGAACTTGCTACAGGACAATCAATCCCCTGGAAAACATGTTATTTTCTTTAGTATGTTTTAATGAATTCAATTAAATATTAAATGACAAAGCCGTTAAATGTTTCTGGTCAGTCAGTATAATTATTAGCAATGCCACTTGAGCCTAAGAGTTTATATGTGACTGAGGGTCCTTTGTACCTTTCTTTAGACAAATCCTCCATGGATTATTTATTACAGGTAGTCAATGTGCAAAAATGAAGCCTCAAACCAGGTATTTTGTCCACAATACACCTGCCTCCCCATCAATTGCACCTACTACTAACAGAAGTGATTCTTTCTGCTGCCGAAAACCCAATTTGTTGCAGCGAACAACGTGAATTTGCCGCAATTTATTTTGCAACAAAATCGCAACAATTCCGAGTACAAAAATAGGCCAGCTAAAATGTGTTGAGGTCATGTAGAAGTCAATGGCAGTTCTCCCTTTTACAATTGTCTTTTTGATGCTGACTGATGCTGGCCTTTGTGCAACAATTCAAAAAATGTTTCCAATTTTTTTCCAAAACTTTTTCCATTAGTGCTTTTTTAATTCCGATTTTTGATAAATGATTGTCATTCATAGTTTTAAAAAAATATATAGAGGCACAAAATCTGATTTTTTTTATAAATCACTGTATCCAGGATGGGTAGTACATGGGTGTTGTATGTAGGTCTCCAAACTTTTTTTACCCAGTAGCCACTATCAAATGTAAAAAGAGTTGGGGAGCAACACAAGCATGAAAAAAGTGCCAAATAAGAGCTATGATTGGCTATTTGTCAGGCCCTGGGTGGACTGGCAGCCTACAGAGGCCTGTACACATGTTTTTTATGCAACTAAAACTTGCCTCCAAGCCAGGAATAAAAATAAGCACCTGCTTTGGGACGACTGGGAGCAACATGACGCTTACGAGCTACTGGTTGGGGATCACCGCTCCTTACATCACATTTAAGGCACGCAAAGAAGTGCTAAGGAAGCATGTTTCTCTGAACCTCTGCTTAGGGCTGCCATTAAGAAGAAGGCTTTCTCACACTCACAAATGCTGGTCTGAATCAGCAGCACCAGGCACAAGTTCTAAATGTGCTTTTCTCTCTATATGTGTATGCGGCAGTTCTTCTATATGTTAAGTTTTATTTAGTTTAACCGTTTGGGGATTATACATGTAGAATATAAAGAGCAGAATGAATTATATTGTAAACTCTACAGGGAAGGGACTGCCCTCCTACTGTCTCCAAAGGATTAAGCAGTTAGCCTTGAATAAAATAGTATTTTTATATTTCTGTCCTATTAATATATTTTATTTAATGTATTTATAGCTGAACACATTAAATGCTACAGACTGGCTCTATTAATTAGACAGGGGAGTATTGTCCCCTTTCGCTTTGCTAAAAATTTGTATAACAATGGGAATTGTTCTAAATTTCACAAAATGCATTGGAGTCAGTGATGTTTTTTGCTGTGTTTCTCTTGCCATTTTTGTCCTACTGGAAAATCTCAATTTTTTTTTCAGCAAAAGGCGAAAAGGAAAATTTTGCCTCAAGTCTGTCAGAAACATTTAGACTGTATCCTACCCTAAGGGGCTGATTTACTAATCCATGAACGGTCCGAAGGAGTCCGAATGCATTTTTTTCGTAATGATCAGTATTTTGCGATTTTTTCGTAAATTGTTGCGACTTTTTCGTAGCCGTTACGACTGTTTCGCAAATTGTCGCAACTTTTTTGTAGCGTTATGACTTGCGTGAACTGTCGCGACTTATTCGTAGCCTTCGTGCAGAATACGAAAGTTTCGGATTCATTCAAGCTTCAGTATTGTGACTTTTCTTGGGCCGGGTTGGAGCTGCAGAGTGCCATTGAGCCCTATGGGAGACTTTCCTTGGGCCAGGTTGGAGCTGCAGAGTGCCATTGAGCCCTATGGGAGACTTTCCTTGGGCCAGGTTGGAGCTGCAGAGTGCCATTGAGCCCTATGGGAGACTTTCCTTGGGCCAGGTTGGAGCTGCAGAGTGCCATTGAGCCCTATGGGAGACTTTCCTTGGGCCGGGTTGGAGCTGCAGAGTGCCATTGAGCCCTATGGGAGACTTTCCTTGGGCCGGGTTGGAGCTGCAGAGTGCCATTGATCCCTATGGGAGACTTTCCTTGGGCCAGGTTGGAGCTGCAGAGTGCCATTGAGCCCTATGGGAGACTTTCCTTGGGCCGGGTTGGAGCTGCAGAGTGCCATTGAGCCCTATGGGAGACTTTCCTTGGGCCAGGTTGGAGCTGCAGAGTGCCATTGATCCCTATGGGAGACTTTCCTTGGGCCAGGTTGGAGCTGCAGAGTGCCATTGAGCCCTATGGGAGACTTTCCTTGGGCCGGGTTGGAGCTGCAGAGTGCCATTGAGCCCTATGGGAGACTTTCCTTGGGCCGGGTTGGAGCTGCAGAGTGCCATTGAGCCCTATGGGAGGCTTTCCTTGGGCCAGGTTGGAGCTGCAGAGTGCCATTGAGCCCTATGGGAGGCTTTCCTTGGGCCAGGTTGGAGCTGCAGAGTGCCATTGAGTCCTATGGGAGGCTTCCAAAATCATGCAAAGTCTGAAAGTTTTGGCCGCCGTTTACGAGCGCTCAATACAAAAAAGTAGCGACAATGTAAAAGCAAATCGTAACGGCTACGAAAAAGTCGCAAGTCTTAACAGCTACGAAAAAGTTGCGACAATTTACGATAAAGTTGTAACGGCGACGAAAAAATCACAAAAAAGTCGAAAAATGTTCGTTTCCAATCCGAATTTTTCCCATTCGGATTCGAATTCGTGGATTAGTAAATCAGCCCCTATGTATAATATTTCAGTCTTGGAGAGCTTTATGACAGCTAATGTCTGAAACCCTTTCCTACAAACTACTATGTCTGCCTGCAGAAGGGGTCCTTGCTTAGCTTGACTCCTGCTACAGCTTCCCTTTTATCTGTCTTGCAGAATATGGGATATTGGCCGATCAGTGGGTTCCTGACTCCCACAACAGTAATATTTTTAGAATGGTGCTGTTCCTTCACACTGTGGTTCTCCTGATCCTCAACATGACATTGTATTGCCATTGTAGCCAGAAGCTCACAGTTAATATTCACTGCAGTGGGGGTCAGCAGAAAAGCTTTCTATGCTCTGTATGATGCAGACGCTTTAGAGTGAGAATTGCTTGTTGCTGATTCAGTCCCCTATTTGGATTCTTCCAGTATACTGATTGCCACAGTGTTCATTTAGATTTGATTTTAGGCAAACCTTGTGACTTTTTTTTTTAAGACTCCAACGCTTGAGCTGATTTAGGCTCTATGGATCAGATTTGTACTTCTGTTGTAGAATTTGGTAACATGTTCTATATCTTAGGTGTAGGTCTTCAGTCTTGTTATCATTTACTGTAGAGCCCATAATCTGATTCTTGGCCCATGTATGTACGACAAAATAAAACCCCTAAAATAACCTGCTTAGCAGAGACATAAAACAATTCTAACATAAACATATTCTTAGGCCTCCTGATGGCACAGTGCATTCCTCACCATTTCATCCAACATAAACTCATCCCATATTAATCAAGGATGAAAATCTTTCCTAATACATACTGTACATTCTGCATGATATCAAGCTCTTCTAGATGTCTTCTATGTTTCCCTGCACCTGCAACTGGAATAAGTAAAAGTGATTTTATATTAAACAAATGAGTAGTTCACTTTTCACTATGGCCAGTTTTTCTTAGAAACAACATAAGGGTGTGTGTGCATCATACATGGCATTAACATGGAATGAATCTTAGCATTAACCACTGCAATGTTATTTGGCCAATAAGAAACGCATAAGTCATGGCTCTGTTTGTTGCTGGTATTTTGCACATACCAATAATAAGTTTCTTATTGGAAACATGGGTTGGTGAAGTCATTATAGCCTGGTGGCACACAGGGCAATTTCAGGGGCTTTGTCCATTGCATAGTCAAACTCTTATTTTATGAGAATCACCTTAAAGTGTTCAGTGTTATTCAGGTCTCTGCATGTTGCTTTGGTCTAAATGTAAATTGTGGAAACTGCTTTTCACATTAGATAACGAATAGCTGATTTACCTACAATCCAATCCCTAAAGCAAGGCTGCTGTAGTTTGTGGAAGAAAAAAGTAAAGTAAAGTCATATCACTACAAGCAAATACACACGTGCACAGTGGCAAATACAGTGTAAAGCCGAACTGCTCTTCTTTATAGCAAACACTGTTATTTTGATATTAAACGTTGAACCATTGTACCTACATCTGCCTGATGTACTGTAGGCAGAACTGGGCAGCATTAGCAATATACAATATAACACAAATGATGGTCTGTACTCTCAGCTCTAGTCAAACAAAAGGTTTATTGGCAAAGCTGATGTTTTGGCCTGGTCTCCTGCCTTTGAACATCCTGTGTTGTATCTATACATGAGTACCTACGTATGCATAGCACCTTATAAATACCATATTTGGGGTGATTTTCAAATATTTTAAAGAAATGTTCAAACTGCAAGCATAATGTGGGTTCAATTGGCCTCATAGGAGGAATATGAGCTTACTGTGACCAGTACTGCATACATTGATAATAATAAACTGCCTTTGTTATGTGTTATTGTGCCCTTGTATGAGTCACTCCACATCGCCATGAAAATGTAGATTTCTCTGATGAGTCAACCTGGTGTGACAAATATGTCTGAGATCTTACTAGTCAAGTGATATTTGTAGTCCTAAAGTCTGACATTAGTGTGCGTCATTCTTTGAGTTAATTATAAATAAATAAATAGTAGCTATAACTTAACAAGTTCTTTTAACTGTATCTATACAAACAAGATCCAATCATCTTCCTAGCAATGCTATGGAGTCTACTGACTGCAGTGTAATCCAATGGGAAATAGGTTAACATGTCCATAGAGCTCTTTAATTACTAAAATCACAAAACTAAGAGCCTAGTATAACTGTTGTTTAGAATAAAATTATTTTTATTATTTCTAACATACAATCTTAATTTATTTTTTTTATGTTAGTTTACTTAAAGGACATGTACATTTGCCTACAATGTATATCAGTTGGGCACATCTCCCCCACCCAAATGGCATCATTTGTACTGCATATATCCCCTCCGTTTGTCAGCGCCATCACATTTTCCTAAAGCAAATAGCAGCTTTCAACCGGTCGCCATTTTTCCTCTGATACATAATCAGATACATTTAAATCTGCAAACAGCATACACACACACAGACCCTTATTCAGCATACATTTCATCAATAATACAGGCTCACACAGGCACAACTGTCTCTGATAAAAGTTCTGCTTTGTTTGAGCTGAGCAGACAGCTAGAGCTAAGTTCTATGGGAACCAGCAATGCCAGCTCTTCATTGGCTGCCAGACTGGGAGGGCGTTTTTAGTAATCTGAGCTTAGAACAACTGAGCATGCCCACAAGCCAACAGCCAAAGCAAATTCCTGAGGGAGGGGGCCGAGTGGGTTACAGGAGGAGAAGGAAATCTAAGTGATTAAGGGGATGCTGCAGCCTTACTATTAACCTCTGGACAACCAGAGTGGCAGGTATTGAAAGATTTCAAAGAGGCTGTTCACTGATTAAATGTTTGTGTGTGGGGTTTACATGTCCTTTAAAGGACATAAAACCCTACATTTTCCTACCATGTATATCTCATAATTTGCACTGCATATATCCCATTCGTTTGACGGCACCATCACATTTTCCTAAAACAAATAGCAACTTTCACCCATTCACATGTTTCTCCAGCAGAGCACACAGCTAGAGGGAAGTTTATATGGAAACCAGCAGTGCCATCTCTTCACTGGCTGCTGGACTGCAGGGTGTGTTTGGAAACCTGAGCTGAGAAGAACTGAGCATGCTCAGTAGCCAAGAGCCAAGGGAGGGGGTCTAGGGAGGGGGAGGGAGGAGCAGGAAACTGAAGTGAATAAAAAATGAAGACCAATTGCAAATTGACTTCAGAATAGCACTCCCATCATATTTAAAGTTAATGTAAAGTTGAACAACCCCTATAAGTCCATACTTCACTGTATTCTCTTCCTATGCTGTAACCCTATCATTTTTAATGGCTGACCTACATAGCCTCCTGCACAGGGACACACTTCCTGCAGTCTCTTAATGTTCAATGGTGGAAAAGAAAAAAAAAAAACGTTTCTTTCCATTATGTTTACATAATATAACAGGATATTGCTACTACTGTATTACTCACACAAAGAATACACCATGCAAAACAAAAATAAATGTGTGTTCATGGGAGCAATATGAATAGCAAACACACACAAATCATAGATAGATAGATAGACAGAACGACAGACAGACAGATAGAGACAGAAAGATAGATAGATAGATAGATAGATAGATAGATAGATAGATAGATAGATGATAGATAGATAGATAGATAGATGATAGATAGATAGATAGATAGATAGACGATAGATAGATAGATAGATAGATAGATAGATAGATGATAGATAGATAGATAGATAGATAGATAGATGATAGATAGATAGAGACAGAAAGATAGATAGATAGATAGATAGATAGATAGATAGATAGATAGATAGATAGATAGATGATAGATAGATAAATAGATAGATGATAGATAGACAGACAGACAGATAGAGACAGAAAGATAGATAGATAGATAGATGATAGATAGATAGATATAGAGATAGATAGAGACAGAAAGATAGATAGATAGATAGATAGATGATAGATAGATTGATAGGTAGATAGATAGATAGATAGATAGATGATAGATGATAGATAGATGATAGATAGATGATAGATAGATGATAGATAGATAGATAGATAGATGATAGATAGATAGAGACATAAAGATAGATAGATAGATAGATAAATAGATAGATGATAGATAGATAGATAGATGATAGATGATAGATAGATAGATGATAGATAGATAGATAGATGATAGATAGATAGATAGATAGATAGATACATACATCCTTTCCTGTATATTAATATATGTGCTATCACACAAGAAATTCCCCTTTCATTCAGTGAGATTGCAATATTACACGATATTTGACATCCTTTATTTATAGCTTTATACCCTTAGACATGACTTGTCTCCTTATTTTGCACATCTTATCCCAAAATTAGATTTTAACAGTAGCTGAGCTCACAAAAATCAACCACGGCTGGAGAAAGTAGTTTTGAATTTCCACAGTTTGGCCGGATGCCAAAAGTCAAGGATGGTAATTTTCCCCATAGGCAGCATAAGACGTATAATGGGTGCATTGACAATAATGTTGTAAATGTTAAACATCAGAGTTGACACTAATAGCATAATGATGACAATTTGCCAGTCAGCACTGCGCAGTTCTTCCCTTACCGTTACTCTGCACAAGGCCAAGAAACATTCCCTGTATAAATATTCCCATGGAACCAACTTAATGTCATTTGCAAAGAAAGCAATGTCAGTTCCAATGACATTGTGCAGATGTGTTCCCCAGCGCAGGGACTGATCAGTGACACGGCGCATAGTTATGCAAATAACAAACATGCATATTGAATCAGAATAAAGCGGTCTGAAATCTGCCCCAGTGTGCCAAGGGTAATGGGACAGAATACCTGAGCATTATTCATTCGAAATACTTTTTTTCACTGTCAGTGTAGCCGTGGAGCAAAGGAGGACATGATGTGCCACTGGAGGTTCTCCTTAATAAAAGGGTTAATTATTCTGTCAAATTAAACTCTAAACCTTACAAAGAGTGAGCACTTCCCTTATCATATATTTAGGAATCATGAAACAGGGATCTATTCTTATTTTACACTCCCATCTCATAAATAAGGGAGTTAGTTGTTAGATCTATACCTTTTATATATTTAGCAAGTTCGGGCCAAATATTAACAACATTCAGGCTAAATATTACCCCAATAGTTTGGGGTCCCCTTGTGGGGCCAGTCTCGTAGTTTGGGAATCCTTGCTTTAAAAGGTTCAAGCAATATAGACTGTTAAGCATTGCATAAGATTTCAACATTTAGCAAAATGAAAAACTCTAAACACATGGCTGTATTTCCTATATTCTTGTAAGGGCATGCTCGGCTCCTGGCGCGTTTATAGTCGGGACCCAGGAGGAAGCTTGTGTTCAGGACAGCAAACAGGCCAAAAACGCGATACCAGAAGGGTTAAACAATCTTGTAGTTGTATGGGTCGTTTCAGGCAGCAGACAGAATGGTCACAAACAGGCAGGAGGGTAACATACCAGAAGCTCAATCCAAAGAAGCAATTCTCTCCGGAGAGAATCCTCCCTCAGTCTTTTTAAAACTAAACTTAAAGACTCCCTTTTGGAGCACTCGCACCGCACCTGATCTGGGAATCAGCACTTATATTGTAGTGTTACCCACTGTGACCTACAGCACTTATATCTGCCTAATTGTGTCTGTAAGTTACCCTCCCATATAGATTGTAAGCTCTACGGGGCAGGGACCTCCTTCCTCTTGTGTCTTTGACTCTTATCTTATTGCAACTGTATCTTGTACTTATTTGTATGTATTTATTTGTATTTATTGTTATACTGTGTATCTATTATTACTGTATCTTAATAACCCCCGGTTTGTATTAATGTATTCTACTGTACAGCGCTGCGTACATAAGTAGTGCTTTATAAATAAAGATATACGTACATACATACATACATACCCAGGAACTTACTAGAAAGTCCAATACTTGGGCATTGAACCCGGGTCTTTAGCGCATATTTATTTAGAATTTTTCTATAAAGTAGAGTGCTCCTGACAGTACCCCCATCCCCAGGTGAGGCCACTGGACCACCAAGATGAAGCTTCTGCGGAAACTGTCTATAAACCCCTGTATCAACCACAGTGATGAAGTACTCTATTGAGCCCCTGGAGAATCTAGAGTTTTTTTTTTTAGTTAACTTCATATTCTTGCTGCCCATCAACAGTGACAAGAGCAGGAGGAGAATGTCCAGAGTAGAAATGGTTAGAGATTGCGGGCTAAACAAGGGACACATGGAACCCATTAAAGTTGAAGTTGGGCGGCCACTGGATTAATAATTTCCAGGATCAGAAAGGGACCAACAAACTTTGTTTTTTTGAGATGGATGTTCTTGGTGGATAACCATACTTTGGGGTTGATTCACTAAAGTGCGATAAATTTTATTGCACTTTTTTTGCGTTAAATAAGACGCGACAATTAGCGTGCAATTCACTACAGTATTATAGCATGCGTTAATTTGCACGCAACCGCATGCGGTAATTTTAACACATGCGTTAATTAGCGCGCAGAAAAGAATACTAACGCATGATTCACAAACACTTAGACGCGCTAAATATCGCATTAGACTATGCGAAAATTAACACCTACTTGAGGCAGGTGATAATTATAGAAAAGTACAGTTAATGAGCTTTTGGCAATAAAATATGGACTTTGCAGTGTTATTTATTCAAGTATGTGTTGGCCCTAGAGTGACGCAGCTGCCAGTTTGCCGCATATAAATAGTAGCATATAAATAGTAGCAGCATATAAATAGTAGCATATAAATATTTATATGTGGCCACTATTTATATGCTACTATTTATATGTGGCTACTATTTATATGCGGCAAACTGGCGGCTGCATCACTCTAGGGCTACTATTTATATGCTACTATTTATATGTGGCTACTATTTATATGCTACTATTTATATGTGGCTACTATTTATATGCACTATTTATATGTGGCTACTATTTATATGCTACTATTTATTTGTGGCTACTATTTATATGCACTATTTATATGTGGCTACTATCTATATGCTACTATTTATATGTGGCTACTATTTATAGGCTACTATTTATATGCACTATTTATATGTGGCTACTATCTATATGCTACTATTTATACGCGGCGACTATTAGCGCACATAGTAATAGGCGTTAATTAGCGCGCATGCGCTTATAGTGAATCGAGCGTTAAGTGGTGAAAATTTAGACGCTATAAATAGAGCACGTTTTAACGCACTTTAGTGAATCAGCCCTTTTGTCTCCTACAGGGTACCGAGGGGAAGATTTATATTTTCTTTTGGCAATGTTTTTTGTGTTAAGGAACTCTTTTCCAAATTGGCCCTAGTGGTGAGCGAATTTTTTCGGCAGCCATGGATTTGCAGCGTATTTCCGCATTTGGCCATTGGCGAATTGTTTTGCGAAACTTCCATGAAAATTTGGCACGGAAAAATTTACCGCACGTCAAAAAATGTTGTCTCCAGTTGGTCAAAAATGGGCGCGTGAGCGTAAAAACACAGGCGTAGGCAACAAAAAAAATGTATGACACATGCGTTTCACAGATTTTTCGCCGTTTCGCAAATTTTCTTGTCATTTTGCTAATTTTATGGTGAAGCAAAACAGGACTAATTCACTCATCACTATTTGCGCTGCACCACATCCACTATTTTAGGATCTGCCTGAACCAGATCCTACAGAAGGATCTTCCAGTGAAGGGAAGTGGCATCTGTCATTGGCTTCTACATGATCTTGCCAAGTTTTATCTTACAGTAAATCCTGAAAAAATTCCCCCTATAGGTCTTGATAAAGGTCAGAGGAAGGGCATGAAAAGATGGACTGTTAATATTTTAATTGACTGAATAAACTTTAGTTTTTTTATTAAAAAAGTTCGTGGCATGCACCTTTAATAGGTCAGTAGGCTATTCATGTATATATAGCCATCCCTCTCTAAGATACTTCTCTGAGTATACTGAATAATCAGAAAAATCCAACCAGGTAAGGTAAATCATGTTCCTTTATGTGCACTTCAGGGCTACTAGTAGCAATAATTAATTAAGAACAACAAGATTTCTCATGAACTAGTCAAGTGGAACGCCACTGTAAACAAGTCTGTGGTATTTTATTCCTCTGTATACGCATTGCCAATAATTTATTGATTGGTTATTCAGGGAACAACATGAACATAAATCAATATACAGTCAATAAGATTTTGCCTATTGAACAGTGGTCAAATGACGGTCAAAGTAGAAGAAACCTATTAACCCTTTTTGCCCATTATTGCCCTTCTTCCAATTGATAAGGATAAGAACTGAAATATATCTAGCAATCTGCTGGATACAATAAATCGTTTCTTGTAGTTTGGGCAGAAATCTCATTATACTTGCACACTATGGCATCCCAGGAAGGCTGCGAGTATATCAGAACAATATGGGCTTGGTTTATAGTGTAGGTCAGTTTATGGAGTGAATTCCATTAGAAAAGATCATTTTCTCAAACCAGTGATATAGCAGTTAAAAAAACATCCCTACAGTCAAGACTGTTGTAAACTTATCTCGTATAGATAATGGCAACCCAGATTCAGTGTAAAGAAACAACTAGGCTATACACATATTTGGACAAAAGTTTGATTTACCCACACAATTCCACCGCAGCCATCAACAAACAATGTACATTATGAAACTAGAATGCCTGTGTATCAGTTCTCTTGCTTTTCTTTCCATGCCAAATACAAATAAATGATAAGTGGAATCCATGCCTGCTGATTCATTTATATTAGGTGCCACATACATCTAATTCTTAAGATTCTTACACAACAATGTGAAGGTGATGCATTATAATGGTTTTCTTGCCTCCGCATGTCCCATACAATGAATATTATTCTTAATATAACAGGGAATGTAAAAAATATATATTTTCTCACTAAGTATCCACCGTGTGAAATGATCAATATCGTCAGTTGTGTGTATTACCCCCAATCACTGCCCCAACTCAGCTGACAAACCCTTATAGAGCACATGATTTAGGGTTGGGGGGGGGGGGTCCAGGACTATAACTAGTCAACTAGCTTTCCTCTTTGCCCAGTGGAGAAAGGGCCATGTGCTTAAGGCATCTATATTAAGGCTCAGTCTCAATGAAGGAGATACTTGCACTGTACCTTGCTTTGTTTCTAGAAAGCACGTGTAACATTATTTCAAAGGGAATGGCATATAAATGACTGCACACATATTTTTATTCAGGTCTATGTTTATTTGAACAAAATGAGTGTAATATTTTGACATGAATGACAGCCATTACTGCTCCTTTAACCTCAAGGCAATAATGTAAAATACAGATCAGCAATGCTTCCTTCCAATGCAATGTGATTTAAATCAATTCAGTTTCCTTCCCATTCATCATTGCATGACAGCTTCCAGCACACCACATTTGTCCTTAAAGTTATCTGATACTGCTAATAGTGAATACAGCCTGAATAGGACATATTGGGTTAATCTGAGTAAAGCAAACAAGTTTCCAAACCATTTTCTGTTTTATAAAATCTTTATAGCTTGAGTGGAATGTGTTCATTATTTGTCACTTTCTGATGGTGATTGATTTAAGAATAAATTTGAATTAACCGTAAAATCTCCCTCCAGTCCTTCCACATGTACTCCATCTGATATTTATATACCTCCCATAGACTCTCCTCTGACTCTCTCTGTAAACAGAGTGTTGCTTTCACGTTTACTCTTGGAAATTCGTTCAACCCTCCCCAGACCAACCAATGAACCCTTTGGCGGTAGGATGCTGGGAATTGTATGGGTGCAGGCTAAAAATCTCACTAAATACCCCTGCCCCTTTTCAGAATGGAAAATATGGGTATCTTATCATATATAGATGGAATATAGCTCTGGGTAAACAGTACAAAATTAGACCATTAGTTTATTATGTAATCAGAACTTTTTGCAATAATAAGAAATGATCCACCCAGTGGAGTGAAACTTTAATGCGCCTTCTTACTGACTAATATCCTAGATCTTACCTACACTTTACTCTTTATAAACCGCAGCATTTAGTGCAACTCATATTTACAGTCTCCTGGATGTGCCTCTATGCTGCCCATTACTCTGCTTGCAAACATTCTTGCTTTTACCCAGAGCATGAGGATTCCCAACACATTGCATCTCCATCCACAAAGCCATTATATATCTGCTGTGTGAAGAAAATAAAAGGCACTGCTGACTGCCCAGCAGAGACAGATATGTGTCGCAATTAAGCAGAAGGATGTCAAACTGTATTCAAAAGTAATAATACTGTAAGTACCCAGCCAACACAGAAACAAATCCATTTTACCCAGTCAACATAGCAACAAGTCCATGCTACCCTGCCAACATTGAAATAACCCAAAAGGGACAACTGTTTGCAGAACAAATCATACTGTAGCTACCCAGCCAATACAGAAAAAAAACCCATTCTAGTCAGCTAACATAGGAACAAACCTATTCTATCCAGCCAACACAGAATTAAACCCATTCTATCCAACCAGCACATACATAAAGCCATTCTACCTTGTCAACATAGAAAATTACCCATGCTACCCAGACAACATAGAAACAAGCCCATGCTAGCCGCAAACTGCCAACTGTATGCAGAAACAATCATACTGTAGGTACCCAGCCAACACAGAAACAAACCCATTATACACAGCCAACATAGAAACAAACCCATTATACACAGCCAACATAGAAACAAACCCATTATACACAGCCAACATAGAAACAAACCCATTATACACAGCCAACATAGAAACAAACCCATTATACACAGCCAGCACAGAAACAAACCCATTATACACAGCCAGCACAGAAACAAACCCATTATACACAGCCAGCACAGAAACAAACCAATTCTATCCAGTCAACACAGGAACACACCCATTCAATCAAGCAAAAACAGAAACAATCCCATTCTATCCAACCAACACAGAATCAAACCTATTCTACCCAACCCAGCACAGAAACAAATCCATTTTACCTAAACAACACAGAAACAAACCCATTCTATCCAGTCAAACCCAAATTTTATGTAGCCAATACAGAAAAAAAACATTCTACCCAATCAATATAGAAATAGCGCTAAAGTGCCAAGCCAGCACAGCAACTATACCACAATACCCACCAAAAACAGAAACAACCCTGTTGTTTTCTGTCAGCAAAGAAACAACCTCATAGTTCTCCGCCATCACAGAAATAGCCCCACAGTGCCCATGCAACAAACAAACTATACTACAATGTTTATCAAATTCAGAAAAAATACATTAAGCAGGATTTAAAAGAAATCAAGATGTAGTTTCTTTAAAGAAATATATCATACGGCTTACAAGTATTTTTCTTCTCCGTGCAGTTTGCATAGTAACCAGGTTGTTCATACTGCCTATTTCTCACATTGTATTTTCAATTAATCTTACTCAATTTTGATTTCCCTAACCTGTGTAAAATCAAACCACAGTAATGTATTCATACAGTAAATATGTTCCCCACACCACCTACCACTTCTTAACCCTCTGAATCTATCAGGCGCCTCATTTAAATCCTATTAACCTGCAGAATGTGTCAGTTGGCCCATTTATATCCTGCTAATACTGATACTCGCGCAAGGATTCCCTTTCATCAGTGATTGAAATTAAAATGCAGTTGGATCTATTATCCTACTAATATATTTTGAAACGTTAAAGGGCATTAGCATTAAAGAGCATTTAAATAATGATTGGCTCATGCATATTAAAAGAATTGGCGGCCCCCTTGATTATCAGCAAGAAAAAGCTGGCAGGGAAAATGCATTATTAATGAGCTGAAAGTAAGGTCTCAATTAATCAAAAGGTGCTAGGTCTGACTCCAGTTTTCATTTAAAGCACAGCACGGAAAACAGTTGACAACATCAAGGCACTAAAATCATTATATGCCTAACTGTTAAGCAGCAGATTTATCACATTATCACTTGCTATACAAAACAAGTAATATCGAAAAACAAATAAGAGCATCTGTAGACTTCACTGAACTATCTAATTGCAATGTAACTCTATGGGCGTTGTTTCAGGTGCTTACACTATATTGTGAACACTTTAAAAGAAAAGACATGATTGAGTTATGTTTTTAGCTGGATACCCTATAGAGAGAGCAAAGATGTGCAACTAAAATCTGAGGTTAGACTGTCAGGGTTGGGGTTGTTTTCTCTGGAAAAAAGGTGCTTGCGAGGGGACATGATTACTCTGTACAAGTACAGGTATGGGATCCCTTATCCAGAACCCCGTTACCAAGAAAGTTCCGAATTACGCAAAGGCAATCTTCCATAGACTCCGTTATAAGAATATAATTCTAATTTTTAAAAATGATTTCCTTTTTCTCTGTAATAATAAAACAGTACCTAATACTTGATCCCAACTATAATTAATCCTTATTGGAAGCAACACAATCCTATTGGGTTTAAATAATGTTTAAATGATTTTTTAGTAGACATTTAAGGCATGGAGATCCAAATTATGGAAAGATCCCTTATCCAGAAAAGCCCCGGGCCCAAGCCTTCTGGATAACAGGTACTATACCTGTACATTAGAGGGGATTATAGGCAGTTGGGGGATGTTCTTTTTCCCATAAAAATGACCAGCGCACCAGAGGTCCCCCCTTTAGATTAGAGGAACGGAGCTTCCATTTGAAGCAGCGTAGGGGGTTTTTCACGGTGAGGGCAGTGAGGTTGTGGAATGCCCTTCCTAGAGATGTGGTAATGGCAGACTCTGTTAATGCCTTTAAGAGGGGCCTGGATGAGTTCTTGAACAAGCATAATATCCAAGGCTATTGTGATACTAATATCTACAGTTAGTATTGATGTTGGTATATACAGTATAGTCTATGTATGTGAGTGTATACACATAGGTTGGTATGGATCTGTGTGTGTGTTGGGGTTTGCTTGGAAGGGATGAACTTGATGGACTTAATTATGCAACTATATTAATCAGAATACTATTTACTAGAGTAAGGTAGCTTGTATGGTCCAATTTTAAGTACACTTCACGACTATGTTCTTCTGACCTCTGCCCTCTCAACACCCCTGAAGTACATATCAAGGTTATTCTAACAGGTAATCTGGAAATGAATATTGAATTGCAATGTTTAGCGCCCTTCAATATCTATTGAATGTTGGTGGACATTGATGTGGAAGCTGAGGTTCTAAAGAAATTTTAACAGTGACTAATCTATGCCATACTATGCTATATGGATATTATTATTTTAAGGGATCTTAATAGTCTTTTAAATAAATATAATTCCCCTACATATTGGGCCTATACTTACAGTGTACATGGTACATAGGGGTGTAGGAATACCAGTGAATACACTAAGAAGCTGGAACAGGGGCAGCAGTTTTTAGATGGAACCAATATTAAAATTCTCCTGTAATATAATGGAGTGGGTTGTTACATACTGGAACCCCTGGTAAAGGCAAACCTGACACATTTAGTGCTTCTTGCAGCCCTTAGCCATAGGTTAACTAATTAAAGACAGTAAGATTATGTAAAGGCCCATCACAAACCATTTCATGTTATACAAGTTATAAAAGAAGGATGAAGGGGGAAAAATGTTATTCTACACATTAAATTTTTCATTTAAGGTGTTATGTAATAAAAGGAACTACGTTTGCCCAGGAGCAGTTACCCATAGTAACTAGTCAGCAGGTAGCATTTGCTTGTCACCTAATAAACAAACATCGAATTGGTTGCTATGAGTTACTGCTCCTGGGGAAACTTAGTGCCTTTTATTATATATGGGGGATAGTTTATTATTCGTGTCTAACAGTTGCCTAGTACCAATATAGAAATGCAGTTAGTAAATTAGTTGGTTAATATATTGCTGAAGATATTTTTCTCAATGCTGAACATTCAGAAGAATTGTCTTGCCATACTGTATTCACTCTCTGCATTTTCTATACTCCAGATACTTTCTCTGACCTTTTCCTTGAGATTGTGGCTTGTTTGTCCCATATATTGTTTTTGGCAGTTCTAACAAGTAATTAAATAGGTAACGTTTGTTGTATTGTAGTTACCCTATTGATTGGCAGAAAAGGTCTTATTCCAAGTAGAAAACTGGTGCAAAGACCTTGTGGCACTTCTGTACAGAGCCCAATTCCTTAACAGCGGAACACTGCTGGGTCTAGAACAACTATTCTCCAGAGCAAATCTATGACCCTTGTTTAGAATATCATTTGGAAGCTTATATATCAATATTCCAAGTTATAAATTTTAGAGGTTTTTTCAGTTCAAGAAATGTAACCAGACTTGAATGTTTGCTTATTTATTAAAAAAGAATGTTGAATATAAAAAATTATTGATTGTATTAAACTGTGAAAAAACTCGAATGCTTTGAATTTGTATTCTTCTCATCATTTTCAGTAAGCCTACACACGCACAAAAAAAAAAGTGAAAAAATTAAAAGAACAAATACATTTTGCCCAGGACGTGGAAAAAATGTAATTCCAACTTTAAAAAATTAGCCTCTTAGAGAGCCATTTTTTCCAATTTGGATTTTTTAGCACTAAAAGTCACAGAAAAAAAAGTTTTGCATTTTTTGAGATTTACTATGTGTCAGAACGGCTAAAATTCCGAATCATTCGCCAGCTAAAACCTGCTGAGATCATGTAGAAGTCACTGGCAGATGTCCCATTCCTGGAGGATGCTAATTTTGCTTCAAAACTTTAGAGATTTCGGATTTTTGACCCGTTTTTTGTCAATGTAGAGGTTTTGGTGCAACAAAAAAGCCCTCTGTTTCGCGACTTTTCTGCTTTTTTTAAAAATAAAAACGAGAAATGTTAGAGTTTTATCAAATGTGTCCCTTGAAGTAGAGTAGAGTATGTTTGCAAAGTAGCTACATGTTACTAAATTCATTTACTACTTGAGAGTGTGGACTATATGTGAAGGAGAGAGCCTTAGGGGCAAAAGTGAGTTTAGAGCTTAATACATAAAACTCACCCACATTCTATTCATTCCTATGGGATTTTTAGAAGTGCATTTATCAATGGGTGAAAGTTAGAACTCACTACTTGATAAATACACTTCTAAAAATCCCACAGGAATGAATAGAATGTGGGTGAGTTTTACGTATTAAGCTCTAAACTCACATTGTGATAAATCTGCCCCTTGCTTGTTTTTAGAGACAAGTGAGAAAAATGATTGGACTTATTTACCAATTTAGGATCGCAAGTCCTAGAAAGCCAAGGGGAGCTGCAAGCACTGCAGAGAATTAGTGCGCACATGTTGGAAACAGCACAGGGGCACGGTGCCTTTTTTAACACTTTCCTAAGATCTAAGGCTCATAAAACAAGTTGTAATGCAACATTTTGCCATAAGAGACTATGGGGTTGATTCACTAAAGGTCGATAAGCATTATCGCATGTTTTTTTGCTTTAAAATTGACGCGATAAATAACGACCGGTTCGTTAAAGTAATTTTGCATGCGTTAAATTGCGCGCTACTGCAATGCGTTAATTTTAATGCATGCGTTAATTCGCGCGTAGAAATAATACTAATGCATAATTCAGAAACATATATGAAGCGTTAAATGCGCTAAATATCGCATTAGTCTCTGCGAAGATTAACACCTACTTGGGGCAGGCGGTACTTAAAGAAAATTGTGGTTGGTGAGCTTTTGGCAACACAATATGGACTTTGCAGTGGGATTTTTTAAAGTATGTGTTGGCCCCAGAGTGATGCAGCCGCCAGTTTTCAGGGAAATGGTCATTTTCAGAAAAGTAGTTTTACGAACGTAATGGTTATGTGCGTGAAATCATGCGTTAAATCGTGCACTAATATAGCAGGTGACAAAATATATCGTACGCAGCAGGAATTAACGCACGCGCGGAAAATAACGCAAGAAAAACGATCATCACAACTTAAATAATGCAAAGAACATTGCGTCTAACTTTTGACGCCTGTCGTTTTAGTGAATCGTGCGTTATCGCAAAAAATAAGAAGCGATAACATTTTTAACGCATGCTATAAATAGCACTCGTTTTAACGCACTTTAGTGAATCAACCCCTATGACACTATATAATGATCAAATAAACACAGAGAAGCATGCCAGGGAGAACTGCACTAACCTATGACCACTTTCAGGAGGACACTAGCATTTAGTTATCAATGACTCATTAGTTGAGATGTCAGAAGCACTTATGTCCCTGCCAAGAAATTCCATTACCGTCATCAATAGCAAATGTATGCAGTGTTTGTCAATGACCCTGGCTGAGAAAAGAGCACCGGCAATCGTTCCACAAAAGTTAAGACATATGTTTGTCATTACGTGTATTGATATCTTTCCCAATCAGTGCAACTATTTACCCTAAAGCTGGCTGAGCTGTATGTACACATCTGAGATTATTTAATCAATATGTAGAATAACAAGTACAGACTGCAAAGCATTGGATTGCTCTCTGCTCTCAGTTACTATTCTTGATCCATGTGCTAAGGTCTGAGCAGTTTAAATACATTCTACAGTGTTGCACAGTACTCCATAAGAGAGTGATATGCTTGTGTTGCAAGGCATCAAAGATCAAAGATCAGAGATACGTTTGTCAAGGGTAAATACGTACAGTGTAGTTCAGTGGTTCTACTTTTTTTTTTTCTTTTTTTGCTCAAGTCCCCATAGCAGGTCAAACAATTTCTCAGGGCCCCCAATAGTAATTTAAAAAAGTTGATGCATATAAAAATATTAATTCAGCCAAAGGTCTCCAAATAGCTTGGTCAGCAAATAAGTGGCCACTCAAAATCTCACTCTAACTGATCATAAAGTGGCTTCTAAGAGTAAGTAGGAGAGCAAGTATTTGCTTTCTCCAAATCTCACCTTAACTGACCATCAAGTGTCTTCTAAAAGTGTCAAGGAGACCAAATAGGATCCTTT
The DNA here is from genome assembly GCF_000004195.4 of Xenopus tropicalis. Lineage (NCBI taxonomy): Eukaryota > Metazoa > Chordata > Amphibia > Anura > Pipidae > Xenopus > Xenopus tropicalis. Next base: position 143,000,773 of record NC_030678.2, on the reverse strand, counting down.
CTAAATCTCACCCTACACGACCAACAAGTGTCTTCTAGAAGTATCTAGGAGCGCAAGTAAATACTTTCTCCAAGTAAAAACTTAACTAGGTTGTAGAGAGCGCTGAAATAAATAATGAAAGCGTGGAGGGACTGTGGAGCCAGCTGTGACCCAGTTCCCTCCGTGCTTGGAAGGGGTTAACTTACCAGTGCAGTCAGGAAAGGGCAGCCCCCCCTTGCTCGCTCCTCCTCCCTCCTCCATGCCTGCATTCCCGCTCTGCTGCCGCCACTCTGCTTCCTGGATTCCACCGAGCGGCATCCCCCTCCCACCCTTCCTGTTTAAGCACACTCTGTTTATAAAAAAAAAAAAAAAAAATCATCATATCAATATAAATTTGTGGTTTGTCACAGCAAATGGTGGGGGGTAGTCCTTGGCCATTTAAGTTCTGATGTTGTTTTATGGCTTCTACATGCCCACTGCGTTCGCAGTGGCCGGCATTCATTAACAAAATGGTTTATTGTTTGGAAAAGTTTGAATATACACGGCAAGGACTAATTTTGGACGTTGTATTTGATAATAAAGCTGTGGCCGAACTCCACCCACACAATGGTGTCATTGCGTCTTTTGTCACCTAGGTTATTAACTTCTTCCAGTAATCACTTTGCTTTTGACTGGCTTCAACTTTGATGCCTATTTTCATAGTAAGTAAAGTACCAAATAGTTCCAATACTTTGATGTGGCTGTTTAACTCATTTTACTTTATTCATAAAGAACTTCCATTTAGTGCCATCCACTTTAACTAAATGGCACTGGAATTATTAAGCAGTCTAAGCTGGTGAAATCCCATTATTTCCCATGAGAGGGCAAACAACTGCTGTCAAAAGTCATGTTTGGGATTTTCCTACCTGATCATAATCTAGTTGTTGAAAGCTTAGCCATTACTTTCAATCTTCCCAGACTCTCTGTGCCTGGAACGGTATGAGAGATTTCTGTAATTGTAATATTCAGTAAGGGAATATGGGCTCAGCCCTGAAACTATAGACCTGCAGTGGGAAAGTAACATATTCACGATGGAAAGATCTTGTCAAACAAATGTAAGTAAGCCAGAATTTGTAAAACAAATCTCTTTATGTGAAGGATAGTTGAACAAGGAATATAACCTACTTTGATGTGGTAAAGGCTTGTGAAACAGAGCTACATAAATGCTGACTGTATAAAAGCAGTCCTACTGCCTTTGAATTTCATCTGAATAATGGCGTGCCATTAGTATATTTACAAATGCACAGCCAAGTGCAATGTTTTGACACAAATTACCTGTTTTTTCCTACAAAGCAGCATTTTCCCCAGATTTCCAGAGTAATGGCTGGCACCTGCTAAATCCAACACAGTATACCAATATGGAAGTAAATTAACCTGTCTTGATAAACTGCACCTTAATTATGGCACAAGTTGTTCTTACTGGATTTGTGAATGGTATTATTGGATTTAAATAGATGCATTTAGAAGCCTATGGTTTATTCAGAAATATAGCCAATATCCAATATCCTATATCCTTGACGCTAGCTTCAGATCTGTGTATCTGTGAGGGTGCAACAGGCAGTGATGGTGTGTGTCACCAGACTGCACTGATTGCTAGTTGGTCCAGGTGGCCTTGTGGTCGTGACACCATATTAAATTTGTACAACGTAAATGTGATTTAACATGGCAAAGGCATTACTTACAAATAAGTTAAAATAGAAGCAGATATTGATTGATCAGAGAGAGATTGGTATTACAGATTGAAGCTTCCTTGGCATTTGAAAATCCTCTATCCTGCTATAAGATCTTTGCCCATGTAAGGAAATTCTAAAGGGTACTAGAACCTATAGGAACCTATACGGAACTTCTCTAGGATACTAGAACCTATGGGAACCTCTAAAAAAATTCTCTACAATACTAAAACCTATAGAAAAAATTCTGCACGATACCATAACCCTTTGGAGCCTATAAAGAAATTCAGGTAAAGAAGATACAGGTATCCCTTATCCAAAAACCTGTTATTCAGAAAGCTCTGAATTACAGGAAGGCCATCTCCCCTACAAATTTTTAAAAATTATTCAATTTTTCTCTGTAATAATAAAACAGTACATTGTACATTATTCTAACTAAGATATAATTAATCCTTTCTGGAGGTAGAACACTCCTATTAAGTTTAATGAATGTTTAAATGATTTTTTACCTGTAAAACCAATAAGGAAGCTATAAGGACTTTCTTTAAGATACTAAACCTATAGGAAATTCTCTACAACACCAGAAACCTATAAAGAAATTCTGTAAGATACTGGATCCTATAAGTAAATTCTTTAATATACTAAAACCTATAGCGACATAAAAATAATTTTTTTTATGATACTAGAACCTATAAAGAAATTCTTTAAGATATTAAAACCTATGGGAACCTATAAAGAAATTCTCTAAGATATTAGATATCCCACACTTGTTAATAGAAAAAAAAGATTATAATACAAATCTTTACAGAGGAAGATTTGGTTGACATTTTAAAAACTTTCAGAGAAGTACTGTATATATTCGAGTATAAGCCTAGTTTTTCAGCACCCAAAATGTGCTGAAAAAGTCACCCTCGGCTTATACTCGAGTCGGATGCCATGGGTCACTCCAGACTAGCACCCTCTGTCCTTTGTGTGCAAATTAGGCCACCCGCAACCACACCCTCCAGTGCCCTGGCCCGCACCCAAATTCATCTTCATCTACCATTCTCACCTGTCCCATTCTGCACTAGGCATGGCACTTTATATTCTATATAAACTGTATACAGTTTTGAAGGATTGAGCTAAGGGGGGTAGTACTCTAAGTTATCATTGGTGATACCATATTGTTTTTGTTGACCCTCTTCTCCACTTACAGAGCTAACTTACTGTTTTTATTTGAAATAAATATTTCAAAACATATACCCCACTGATGCCTCAATTAATGTAATTTTATTGGTATTTATTTTGATTATTGAAACTTAGTAGAAGCTGCTGCATTTCCCACCCTAGGCTTATACTCGAGTCAATACGTTTTTCCAGTTTTCTTAGGTAAAATTAGGTACCTCGGCTTATATTCGGATCGGCTTATACTCGAGTATATACGGTATTTGATGTGTTAAAGACACAGAATAATTTTGTACATAAGTGTGTAAAACACAAGGAAAATGCAATGAATCTTTATGGAGGAAAATAATTAGCTATATTTCCCATTTTGCATACCATAGAGTAAGTTCTTCCCATGGCCAGCTTACTCCTCAGGAGGGTTTATTGTTATTGCTCATGTTCTCATAGCAATAAGAATTTCCATATATGGCTAATGTCGGGGAGCATATTTATCAATATGTGAAAATAAAGTTTGCCACGGCTCCCCAGAGGGTACTTTCTATATATTTGTGTAGGATTTCTGTAAGCCTATTTATTACTAATAAGAAGAATATGTGAAAATATTTAAAGATCTATTTTCGTCCTTTGATAAATATGCCCTTAAAAATCCTATACGCGTGAATAGAAAATGGTAAACTTTCCCTCTAGCCACCTGTGTAATCTCTATTTTTACTCTTTGATAATTAGGCCCATATATGTCCCATTTCTTTAGATAATATTGAAGTCAGTCAACTAGAACACACATCTTTGATCTTTGCAAAAACAATAGGCAAAGGCCATTTTAACATGGGCTTTACTTATGTGAAGCATATTATAGACATGATTCCCATTTCACTATTTTTTATTGGCCACAGATACTGGTAGTCAAGTTATAGCACTATTAGTTGTAGTGAAACCAGTGACCCTTGGAGTATCAGCTATGAACAGTTGTCAGATTGTTGAGGCAGCTGAAGCATGTGGTAGTAAAAGCTAATTCTATAGATACATTTAGGAAGTTATTAGACCCCTATAGATTGTAAGCCCTGTGGGCAGGGTTCTTATTACTTACTGTATCACTTTTAATATCTCTTGTCATCACCCAGTCACACAGTAGTTCTGAATCACCCAGTTCTGAATATGATGACACTTTCTGCATAAAAGATAGTTATGAAAATGTGTTCTGATGGGTTCAACAACTCTTTGCTATACTCAGTGTATCTTGACTTGTCTCCATGGAATTACCATTATATTACCAACTACACAGTTTGTGATTCATAGACAAAGGTCACAAAGCCTCAAGTAGTTATACAAACACTTAGTTAATTAAATTCTTTCTCTAATAATTGTGGATGAAAGCATTGCATACAAATTAACACTAACACTAAATAGATATCCAATAATTCCACTGTGAGCATAGCGCCGAGTGTGTCTTTCTCTGTGATCAATGACATCTTAAGCATTCCATAGTGCGCAATAAATTACGCTGAGTTTGAATGGCACCGTTCCCATGGAATAGCCAAGGTCTCATTGCTGATTCAGGGGCTTGCTAGTTGTTCCAGATGCAGTGTGCCTCTTGCATTAATACTCCCCAGCTTGATATCTGTCGAAATGTATTAAACCAACACTGCAGCTACAATGGAGCTGAACAGGAGGGCAAGGTTATATAACAAGCATGTTTAGTGCAAGTGACCTTAGCAAAGTCATTTGTGCCTAAGCAACCAAACATTATACTGTACAGGTGAAATACATATGGTATCACCCTCACTCCTGCAGAACAGAGGATATCAAAGAAACACAAAAACACCACTAAAGAGCACATATCTTTGAACATAAAGGCACTAAATTTGGCCAGGAGCAGTAACCCATAGCAACCAATCAGCAGGTAACATTTACTTATTTACTGGTCACCTGTTTAAAAGCAAACATTATTATTATTAGCATTTATTTATAAAGCGCCAACATATCCCGCAGCGCTGTACAATAAGTGGGTTTCATACACTGGACATACAGAGTAACATATAAAAGCAATAACTGATAGATAGGTGAAGAGGGCCCTGCAACATCTTATTGGTTGTTATGGGTTACTGCTCCTGAGTCAAATTTATTGCTTTTTATTACATATTGAGGAAAGATCTTTGCAGTAGCTCATTACATCGAGCATCAGAGCCCAATATCTCATATACTTTAATGGAAACATGGTAGCTAGGATGCATCCCACACACACAACAGTTGCAATGCGCATACTTAGCATGGTAATGGTATTAGTAATATTATTACAGTCAGATTCAACTGGCACCAGTCAGCTGCTGCTAAAAAAGCCCTTGGAATTACCTGTTGGTCTGTGTTGATAATAATTCCAGGGTTTCGTGGCCTCTGTGTGCACAGCAAGGTGAACAGGGCATTGAGATTCAATATGAGTTGATAAGGAACATGTATGGATGTAAGTACCACTGCTCAATTTTGAGCCCATTTTAGTGCTTTGCAGTTGCAAATGAGCCCCAATGTGTGTAGTTCCTTCCCCTGCAGTAACATAACATGTAGAACTTTACCTCATTGAAGGGACAACTGCAAAAAAATTAGGAAACAAATCCAACATGTTTGAGTAATATAGAGGAAGAGTTTAGAAAGAGACAGCAATGGATGGCACGAGTGATAACTGACAAATGTATTTGACCAAAGGGGAATTAGCTTTGAAAGTATAAACTATAGAAACAAAGGGTGAGAAATTTGAATTAGATTTGAAAGCCCCAAAATGCTTTGCTGGTGTCAATGCATAGAGCCTTAAATTGTTGGCCATGAGGAGCAGCCTGATGTAACCAATAAGTCATGCCCCATGTGCTTGCTCACAAAGGACCCAACAGCCCTTTCCCTTGAGCAGCTTCCCCACCCCATAGCAAAAGCACAAACCACCAGGTTGTGATGTAAAGCAACAGATAACAAAATTGGAATGCTTGTCAATCTAAAGGTCCCCATACATGTGAAGAGATCGCCAAGCGAGCGGATCTTCATCCGATATCCCCACCTATGGGTGGGCAATATCGGGATAATTCAGGCTAATTTGATCGTTTGGCCCTGGGGTTTTGGCCAAACAATCGAATTATAACAACGGGTATAGGCAAAATCGGTACGGGGACTGCATCAACGAGCCGATGCGTTCCCCGATCCGACTAGATTTTTTAACCCGTCGGTAGTGCCCATACACGGGCCGATTAGCTGCCGAATCGGTCTAAGCAGCTGCCTCAGGTGGGCAAGTAATATCTGTAACCATAAAGAGCACCCATCACCTGGGACCCCATGCCCCACCAAAATACTGGTAAATTAGGGTGGGCAGTGGGAACGTTAGCTGCTGCTACTTTCCCAAGGAAATCTATTACTTCTAGATGGGAATGCACTTAAAACTTGGCCAATTTTGGACCTCCCTCACTTGATCCACTTCCTGCTCAACTCCCCACTTACTGCCTACACTTTAACCATTGCCAATACCTGCATCCTGGCTCCTGCTTTATTTCCTACATCTTCTTTATCTAATCAAAGCTCCTTCCTGCATGTTACACTACCAGATGCAAAGATGAATTGGGAGACCACAAAACCACTACTATTGGCATTGGGTTGCTGTCCAGGAAAAATCATACATCAGCCATATCCACAGGGCCGGATTTAACTTCTCAGCGCCCTGAGGCCGCCCCACGAGTGCGCATGCGCAATCGCGCGGCGCCCTCTCCCCTGAGTGCGCATGCGCAATCGCACATTTAAACTCCCATACGGAGCAGTGGGTAGAGGTCCCGACTGCTCCGTATGGGAGCCAAATTTTAAAAATCTGTTGCGGCGGGGCGGCATGCCGCCCCTAAACTTGTGCCGCCTTGGCCCGGGCCTTTGTGGCCTTTCCACAAATCCGGGCCTGCATATCCACTGATACAAGATCAGGGGTAATGGTAATCTTTCTAGCAAGACTAAAAACTCCTCAGTCCTTGCTGCATTTGTGAAAGCTTCTGTGTATTCTGAGCACAGAATATACAGATATTAATCAATTTGACCACTTTAGTATCTGGAAAGTTTCTATTTCCCTCCCCACCCCTCTAATATCTACCCCCTATGTTAAGCTGGAACATAAAATTTCCTAGTTATTCAATTTCACATATAAGGATGAATTTGCAAAGACAGCTAATGAACATTAAACTCAAATAAATCTGCCTCCTCCATAGTAAGGGCATATTGTGACATTCACAGGTATGTTTGTAAAAGGCCCTATATTTTGCAAAGATTTATGGATTCTATTCTGTTTTCAGCAGGTTCTACCAAGTCATTTTTCTTTTTAGTCAGGCCATAAGTAATACCCAGGACTAGGTAGGAAGTAAGAAGTGCAAGGGAAATAATTATCTCATCTTGCTAAATATAGAATATTTTTATTTGGCATGCAACATAATAAATCTTAGAAAGCTCTGTGAGCAATTACAAATGTTTTTGTAAATGGTACAACATATTCTTTACAGGCATGCATGGTTTTTTTTTATTATTTCTATATAAGTTTCCATTCTGACATTTGCATTATGAAACCTTTCTCAGTTCTCATATGACTACAGGCCCAGAATTCCCCAAAATTGCCTTGAGAGCATCAGCTTAGATAGGATAAAGTCAAAGACATAAGAGGGGCCTTTACACACGCACAAGCTCCAGGGTTTCTAAAGTGGGTTGCATCGATAGACGCACCAGACTTGCACTCAATGAATAAGATGCAAACTCCATTTTGAACTCCATTTTGTAAATCTTTGACAAAAATTTGTGTAAAAATGCAGCCACAACTGCATCCATTTTTACACTTTGGGCCCAGTCACAGAAGGCTCAATTAGGCTTGAATTATGGGGAAAATGCTGCTGTACTGGTAAAAACATGTTTACAAAATTGCTTCTGCATTCATAAAGGGCCCCTAATGTAATGAAATGTGTTAGTCACACAACACATCAGTTTGCTGTCTTTCAGTATTAACTTCCTATTAGTGATTAGTGAAATCTTTTGCCAGGCATGGATTTGCTGTGGCTACGTAAAGAAAAAACAGATCCGTACATCAAAAAAGTCATGCAGTAGGTGAATTTCACAAATTTTTCAGCAGTTTTGCAAATTTTTCAGCAAAGCAAAATGGGAACTGCTCATTTATACAGTACAGGTATTGTGACTGTTATCCAGAATGCTCGGGACCTGGGGTTTTCTGGATAAGGGATCTTTCCGTAAATTGGATCTTCATAACTTAAATCTGCTAAAAATCATATAAATATTGAATAAACCCAATAGGATTGTTTTGCATCCAATAAGGATTAATTATATCTCAGTTGGGATCAAGTACAAGGTACTGTTTTATTATTACAGAGAAAAGGGAATCATTTAACCATGAAATAAACCCAATAGGGCTGTTCTGCCCCCAATAAGGGGTAATTATATCTTAGTTGGGATCAAGTACAAGGTACTGTTTTATTATTACAGAGAAAAAGGAAACCATTTTTAAAAATAAGAATTATTTGCTTATAATGGAGTCTATGGGAGATGGCCTTTCCATAATTCGGAGCTTTCTGGATAACAGGTTTCCAGATAAGGGATCCCATACCTGTATTTAAAAAAATCCCCAAATCTTTTTGTGCACGAATTTCTTGAAAAGGCTCCATATGGGTACTGAAGACAATATATATTTGGATGTGTTTTTGGGTAGAACAACTATTTGGGTAAAAAACAACTATTGAGGAGCAAAATTCTGCATTTCACCATTTGTTTGACTGATGCTAAACTTTGGCATGAAGAAAAAGTTGCGCGCATCAAAAAAGCCATGAGGTAGCTGCATGTCGCAATTTTTTTGTCATTATGCAAAATTTTCGGCAGTTTTACAAATTTTTCTGCAAAGTGAAACTGGACAGATTCGCTCATCACTAAGTATTGGTAGTGACAGTAGAGGATAAAAATTGCAATTGTGTTCTAAGATAGTAAATAAGCCCCTAAGAGTTTGCACACTTTATCTACCCCTTGGGCTAAAACTATTTTGCATTCTGGGGAAAATACCACTTCATGAATGCTTTTAACAATTAACCAGGAATAAATCTATAAAGATTCTCATTCATCCAGGTCATGATAAAACGTTTCACTACTCATCCAAGCTTCATCTGTCAGGACTCGGATGAGTGGTGAAACTTTTTCAAGAAAGCTCAGAAAAGTCCAGTTGTTTTAGGCTTAATTTTACTAGATAATTAACCAGGACATTAGTGCCCATGTAATTTATTTCCTGGAATGTATGATAGTCATAGCAGTCTTAATGATTTATTTACTATTGTACAGGTATGGGACCTATTATCCAGAATGGTGACCTAGGGTTTTACTGATAACGGATCTTTCTGTAATTTGAATTCCCATACCTTAAGTCTACTAAAAAAAAAGCATTTAAACGTTAAATAAACCAAATAGAATTGTTTTGACCCCAATAAGGATTAAATATATCTTAGTGACTGTCTTTCAAGTGCCTATAAATAGAAAAAGCTTAAAAAGAATGATATATATATATATTTCCCCCAGGCTGCTGACAGAAACATGTGGCTAAATACAATGGCAGAGCTGAGAATTCTGATTTTTAGCCATTTAAATGCATAGTAAATCTTGGAAAAGTCGCAGCTTTTTTTTGTCTACGACTATTTAAAAAAAAATAAAAAAAAAATTGAATTGAGTTTAAAATTAAAAATGATGAGTAGTAAATGTGCCCCTAAATGGGAATGTTTTTACATAATATGGAGTTGGACTTTCAATTTCTATGTAGTAGGGTGGACAGGAGCAGGTTCATAGGCATCCTCTATCTTGACCACTACCTGCCTCTTAACTTGATTGTCATTAAGATGATCCCGTTGATATCCTTGTTTTTGCTATAAACCGCCAACATATTCTGCAGCAATGTACAAAACCTTGTATAAATGAAACATACATATTACATCCCAATACTTACCTATACAAAGGTAAAGATTTCACCCATTTTACTCTAGATCGAAATCGAGTGTTATGCAGGTATCATGTGACAGCCAATAGATGGCAGAGGATGCTGGGATTTGCAGTTTGGCCACTGTACAGGGAGACATAGAGGTTAGCTATGTTCTAGGTAGATCAGCAACAAGCAGATAAGGCAAAATAGAACTGCTGACTGTTTGGAACTGGCTCAGTAATGAATGGTGATACTAGTAGAGCACGCACAACCAGTTTATCTGATCCTCTAGATCTGCTGACTGACATGTAACAAGTTATGCACGGATTATAAGAGTTTCCTTTCATGAGCAGGCAGAGAGTTTGTACAAGGCTACAGGACTTGCTTAATTGTCATTCATATAATGAATAAAAATTAGAGGTTCACCAAAAAATGAAAGGGGAAAAATATAGAAAACAGATGGTGCCTTTTACCCATTTCATTTGTAAGAACTGAGGTCCACTTGGATCTGTACCTCAAAAGACACATTGTCACCCCCCCCCAACCATGCCTTCACATTAAGCTGCTTTTTAAGTTAGGTGAGTACCTTTCCGGAGGGCAGACAGAGGCTGGGGATGGATTTTGCTGTACAAAACAAGGGGTTTATACATTTGATGGGTATATATTAATATTCATCTTAATGATGAGTTATGTATGTATAGTATAGAGGTGTGGGGTTCTGTGTCAAGCTTCCATAATAACTTTAGTGTGTTTTGGTCTTCAGTTTGCCGGAAAAAAACATAAATGATTTCCCCTTTGCCATTATATTTATAGTTATTCTTTACATATCAGTTTATGAGACTGAATGGAAACTAGAAGGTTCCCCATGAAACTGAGGATTTCCAGCAGTTCGATCTAAATTGGTTGTAAGAAAACATTTCTGAGTGGCCGAACACATTCATTTTCTATAGGGATTATTATAGAGTACAGTGTACCCATCTAGGTCCTTACTGCCTGCATGTGACACACATTAAGGATCTGGAAAATATATAGTTAAATGTTAAATTTACAGAGAAATAGTAAATCTGCCCCTAAGATTTTATTTTACTGCTGGTCTTAAATATCTTTGCAGTATTCTAAAAACAAAAATATTCTGCCATCCCACGGTACTACTACATAGTTTAGTTCTCTTTTAACAAGTGTCCCAGAGAGATGCATGCTGGGTTCCATGGATGAAGGTGGTAGTCATTATCTCATCAGTGATCATCTGTTGTGCATTACTAACATCAGAAAAGGCTTTTCTCTGACTATTGTAAAATATCCAGTGCATTGGGCAGGTTGTGCTTTATTAGCAGCCCCTTGCTTTAATGCTAACATTCTGGCAGACACATGTCCTTAAAAGTAAATCAAGGATCTTCTCCTTCCCCCACTCCTTCTTAAGAATCAAAGTCCATCTTATAAAATGTGACCACAAAAATCAGGCTACCAATGATTTCCTTCAGTGCTTTTATTTGCACTTGTGTGGGATATCCCTGATTTCTATTTCCCAGCAGTCCTGTCCTTACTGGCAGAGCTGGCTGTAGGGTAGGGCAAATCCATACACTAGGGGGAGTAAACACTGCAACTGCTCTGGGGCCCTGGATTGTAAAAGACCCTGTGACCATGGCTGAAATATATGTTTGTGGAATGCAGTGTACACCTAAAACTGCCTTTGCTAAAAATTAACACATTAATACATTTGTGTTGAAAAAGTCACAATTGTGTCGAAATCAAGTCACGCCTGTGTCAAAAAGTTCACAGTGACAAAAAAAATCATTAAAAAAAGTTGCGTGCATTAAAAAAGTTGCATGGTAGAGTAGTTTCACCAATTTTCCACAATTTTGTCGGCAACACTAAATTGGACAAATTCGCTCGTCACTATTTTTTATCCATGGAAAAATGTTGCTCAGGACAATGACAGTTATGTAGAAACTCAGCTGTTACCTTCTGGAGCACTAAAACATTATTTTGCCCAGTCCTGCGCTTAAGGGCAAATGCCCATACCTGGTGCACTCTTACCTTCCAGTTTGTGCCTGTATGTTACCCAACCACTCAGATTGTAAGCTCTATGGGGCAGGGACCTCCTTCCTACTGTGTCTCATACCACATAGCACTTATATATATATATATACATATATGTATTTATTGTATTTATTTATTATATCACTTGTCCTCCCTGTGTGTAATTTTGTATTCTGTAAGACTGTACAGCGCTGCGTACCCTTGTGGCGCTTTATAAATAAAGTTATACATACATACATACATACATGTATTGGATTTTTTAAACAGGAAAAATGCCTGAAATACAACGTCGACATTGAAAAAGGGTGAAAATGATGACATTTTATTTATATCTATCCTCAGTGTTGGACTGCGGTACCGGGAGCCCACCAGAGAAAATAACTCCAGGGTCCCATCAGCATGTGCACATTAACTTGCCTTACATTTACTGGAACACATTTTGGGGCTTAAAGGGGATCTCCACCCAAGAACTGTTTTTTGTATAATAAAGGAATATGCATATTGTTTTTTCTTGATTTGTGTTTTTGTGCTAATAATCATGAATTTGAATTGTGGTTTAAAAAAACGTGAATTTGTAATATTTATTAAAGGAAAACTATTCCCCTGAACAATGTTGGTCTCTATAAAAATATATTGCATAAACAACCTCATGTGTAAAACCCTGCTTCATCTAAATAAACCATTTATAAAATTTTTAAAATATACTTTTTTAGTAGTATGTGCTATTGGGTAATCCTAAATAGAAAATTGCCATTTTAAGAATTAAAGGCCGCCCCCTGGGATCATAGGATTCACAGTGCACACAAACAAGCCAAGGCACACATACATGCTAGGCCCCATCAGCCAATTAATGGACAGAGTTCTGCCTTTTACTCCCACACTACTTCCTGTTACAGTTAGAGCTGCATTATTTCCTGTCAGGTGATCTCTGAGGGAGCACCCAGCCCATCACAAAAAGGGGAACCTTGGGAGGTCATGTAGAAACCAATGGGAGCTGTACTAGGCAACATTTTACCTATTTAGTCACACTTTTTTCGGGTTATTTTAATGATTTTATTTGCTCGTGTTTGTTTTTTCAGATTTGTATATAAATAAAGTAACATTTACATCTTTAAAAATGCCGAGGTTATTCGAATAAGAAAAAAATTGCAAATTACACAAATACAAATTTTGATAAATTAGCCTCCACACAACTTTCCAATATTCATTGATTAAATATTACCATTGGCATTAACGTTAATTATAAATGTAATTTCTATTGAAAGCGGTGTCTGTCTGTCCCTTTATGTTCTCTTGTTTTGACTCGTGGAACCATGTAACAGGAGTCTCCTTCAGGTCTGTTAATCAGCTGGCTTCTGCTAAATTGTTTCAGGAGTCAGAGCCGGTCATGCAGAGAGATAGTGCCTTTTTTATTGGCAATTTCACTTACAAATAACTTCATATCCACTTATATTTGTATATATATATATTGTATATTTATAAATTCAGCGATAAGCCCATTTTACAGAATGAAGCTTACGGCACATTTAAAAAACGCCAAAGGATGGGTTTGAAATGTGTCAGTATGGAGTTGGGTTACATACAGGATATAGCTTCAAGCAACAGCATTTTACAGACAATTATATTTACTCAGACTGCATAGACATTTATAAGAAATGTGACATTAAGAACACAAGTTTCCGTACAAACAAGAGATTATACATTATGTATAGCACTTGTACAGGAATGCTAGTAATATGAAAGTATCATGAATTCCATGTTACCTAGAAATATATATACTGTACATAAATAGCACAGTAAAACTTGAGCTATGATCTTTAGTCTAAAATTATTCCATTCCAGCCTTTCCTGGCTTTCTCTCCATTACTTCTGTGCCAAAGTGCTGTTCCCTTTGGCCCCTTATCTGCCTGACTGTGTTGTCATGGACAGATCCCTGCAGAACACATGCTTGCAGTGATTGACAAGTCAGCACCCTCCCCATAGAGGATCCAGTTACCATCATAGCATCAGTCCAGCAGCAAATTCCCTAAAATAATTGGCCCCCGTTCAGCAATCTGTCAGCAGTGCAAACTCCTGGTGACTAGCAGAGAGAGCAAATGTAAAACCTCCAAAAACACAAAACTAATGTGTGCTGTGTAAATCCAATGAGTTGTTTGGAGCAGGACCACATAGCGCCTGGGAAGAAATTATGAAATTGGTGTATTTTGTACTTTTATAACCAATGGCAACTGATCATAAATGGGGTCTGACTGGTCAACAGCAGTAATGCCAATGAAAGCAAAAATGTGACCAGTATTACCATTACATGAAGTAAAATGATCCCATGTATTTTGTTTACAATGGATTCTTTATATGTGGACAGTGCAGCAAGCAAGCAATATATTTAAAAAAAGTATTAATGATAAACAAGCTTGTTTAACTTCTTTCTGTTCAGCATCATATTTCTAATCAGAACAAATGTTGTTGCCACAGAAGCTATCTAACATTGGTCACATGCACAATCCAAATCCAAAATGGCTAATAAGCAGTTAATTTATAGAAATCTGCAGAGGTCTGTACCACATGACTTTCCAGATATCTCAGATCATTTGGGTTGATCCTCTCAATCCTGCATCTGTTAGTACCCTATCCACACCTCTATACAAGGAATCAGCAAATAGCCTGCTGAATATGCCCCAGCTGTGAGATGTCGTGATGAATAAAATGATTTTGCCAGGTATGGATTTGTGGATAAATTCAGCATTTCCTGAACAGAATTAATTGGCCTGCAAAGTTTTGTATCATCTTCAACCCCTAATATATTACTTACAAGCTTACTTACTTATAGACGTGCAAGTAAACTATTGAAGAAAATAAAAGGAATGAGACAATGTAAATACTAAAATTATGAAAGTTGGGTTTGCTTTCTGTGGAGAGGTGGGGCTTGCAACGTTACATAACAAATACATTAGAGTCATTATAGGCAGATAACAGGGAATCTTTCTTTACCAAGAAAAACATAAAATGCAACCCCTTAGGGTCTCCTTTAAGGGTGGCGAGGCAGTGGGCTGCCCTGTTAGATAATTTTGTGATGTCAGATTGCTTTGAAATCATTACATGAGTAATGTAGCATGCATTACCATGTGATAGTGTGACGCAGATGCCAGGAAAATGCAACCTGCATAATGCCAACTGTAAACTCTGGTGGAAGAGGAATAATGGTCTGAAGTAGTTTTTATAGGGTTTGGGTTATGGGCCTTAATTCCAGTGAAAGCAAATGTATGCATGCAAAAGCTTTGGAATGGTCCTGACTCAGCCAGCTATATATATATCTATATATACAAGGGGTGACGGCACACACAGGGATTTTTACTCAGGAGTTACAAGTTTGGAGAATACAAAAAAGAGGTTTTATTTAGTCCAAAGTTTCAGTTCCTACTGGAACTTTCATCAGGGACTCCCTGACCCCAGGGACCTTGATAAAGGTCCCGGTTGAGGACCGAAACGTTGATCTAAATAAAATAAGCATCTTTTTTTGATGAAATTTTCCTGGTGTGCATCAGCATTTTTTACATATTTACATTGTTTTTCTGATTTGCACCCAGGTTGTAATCCCTATAAGTGTGTGCCTCAGCCTTTTTATATATATATATATACATATATATATATATATATATATATATATATCGTATATATATATATATAAGTAATGGTAAGCTGTAGATATGGTTCACTTATTATGGTTAGAGTGTCTAGGAGATAATTCCTAAAATGTTATATCTGTCTAATGTATTCTGGTTTAAATAGTACTTGTTTATACTCTGTTGTTACAAATGAAAAGCTGTAGGGTTGCAGCTATCGTGTCGTCTGTGTTCCAGAATTATTGACACAAGGCTTTTAACTTAATTGGCATCTCCGACTGTAAAATTGTCATCTACTAAATTGACTCAAACAGTTAAACTGTGACCATTAGTACCTGGAATTTAAGAAAGATGCTTGGATATGGTTAGTAACACATCTAATTCTCTTAGTGAGCCTTAACTGACATTCACGCTTGCATTCTTGCTTCCATTCTTCTTATAATGGCTCCCTGGGGCTAGATTAAAAACCCACAGATATTCTCTCCTACTAGCCCTCTGAATTTTGTGAGTTTTGGGTATATGTAAGACTATTTTAAAAAATGTATAGAATAAAAGAAAGTCCAATCGGCTCTTTATTCTGACGTGAATAGGAGCTGCTTGCCCACCTTGCATGACCATTCACAATCTTTAAAAACAAACTCTGTGGGAAAGCACAACATAATTCGCCTGGTGCAGAATTTCTAAGACAATGAATCTTTCATTTTAGTGCACGTGAAGAATTCCTTTATATAAAACCAAATAGTGAAAGTGCAGTGCAGTGCAAAATCAACACTCTTGGGAGACTGCCTACTCACCAGATGTGGGGGATATATGAGCCAAAAAAATAGTCTCCGAACACCTTCAAAAACAGGAATGCTGGATAGTGAAGTACAGGTATCGGACCCCTTATCCGGAAACCCATTATCCAGAAAGTTCCGAATTACGGAAAGGTCATCTCCCATTGACTCCATTTTAGTCAAATAATTCACATTTTTAAAAATTATTTCCTTTTTCTCTGTAATTATAAAACAGTACCTTGTACTTTATCTCAACTAAGATAGAATTAATCCTTATTGGAGCCAAAACAATCCTATTGGGTTTAATTACTGTTTAAATATTTTTTTCAGTAGACTTAAGGTAGGAAATCCGAATTACAGAAAGACCCCTTATCCGGAAAACCACAGGTCCCGAGCATTCTGGATAACAGGTCCCATACCTGTATATCTTTTTTTAATAGAGAAAAAAATCCCGGTCGGGTATACTCGGGCATTCTTGCTTCCATTCTTTGTATAATGGCTCCCTGGGGCTAAATTAAAAACCCACCACATTGGGATATGTAAGACTATTTAAAAAAATGTATAGGGTATTAAAAATGCGTATGTATGTATATGAAAGATTAACACAACGAAACACAATGATTAGGCAGTAACATAGTTCGGTATGAAGAACCCAATCAGCAATTAATGTTTCCAGTGCAGTTTAAATACTTAAAGCAAATCAGCAAATCCCTGGTCGGTTGCCAAGGATCGCAGGATTGAGGGGGGCATGCTCAGCCGTACAGTCTATAGTTTTTCCAAGGGTGTTTAATCATTATTAAGAACTGTCAATTAATTATCTCACTAATCCAGAAGATGGCAATATACTATGCCTAAATTGCTTTGTTTGTAACAGTAGTTTCATCCTGAATAGTGATGAGCGAATCTGTCCCTTCACTTCGCCAAAAAATATGCAAAAGGAAAGAAAATTTACGAAACAGCGAAAAATCCGTGAATCGTTTGTCAAGTGACTTCTTTGTTGAGCGCATCTTTTTTTGCCACGACCGCGCCCAATTTGAGTGAATTTGACAAACTAGTTTTTCCCTAGCTGATTCTTGTGGAAGTTTTGCAAAGCAACTTGCCAATGGTAAAATGTGGAAATGCGCTGTGAATCCATGCCTGGTGAAAAAATGTGCTCATCACTAATCCTGAAACATCATATAGGAGATTTTGTCCCCAATAAACAGTGCTTTCCGCTAGTGAGTTACTTTGTACTATTTCCCATTCCGTGTAAGTGCTGGGAGATCCCACTTCCCTCATACAGGTCCTCTCATGTAAAAGTCACTGATAATGTATTAAAACCAGACATGAAAAAGCAGATGTGAGCCCTCTGGCTTTTTTTCAACAATTGATGCATTGTACAAATCGGGCAGGCTAATGAACAATTGGACCATTCTGAATGGTTCTTCATAGAGTGACTAGGAATGGTTGTAAGTTGTTTCTCTGAGCATAGCCTGAGTTGTCAAAGGGATCAAAGCAAAATAAAAATTGCATGATGCCTGATATAACCTTACTTCGGCCCCTCCCAAGTCACACTCTCCCCCATTCATCTTACCTTAGTGGTCAAAGCAATTTTTTTATGTTGCTCTGCAGGGAAGAGTGTTCTCTAACTTCAAGTGTCTGTCACTTTAAATGTATGACATTTGAGAGCACTATACAGCTTTGTGCTGTGCTGCACAGTGTATGGTTTCTAATAAAATGAGTGACATTGGGCTTCCTCTCCCAGGGGTACATTCTTGAGGCTATGAATAGTGGAATAGTTCTAGTTCAGTAGGTCCCAAGCACTCAAAAAGCTCCAGGTGTTTGAGGTTTGCTAAGCAGGTGTTGGCCAAGCTAGCCATACATCACTCCATATGGGGTCCTTTCAGCAAACCTTTGTCTAACCCTTTTGGATCTCAGTCTGCTAGGCACTGTAGGGCACATTTATAAATTCAGTAACAATGTCCCAAATCAAGTGCAAATTTGCACGTTATTTACCCACAGTGCAACATTTTCCCACAGAATTCCAGCATCCCTGCAAGTGCCCACTAAGTACCTTCTGTTTTAACTTATAATGATGCACCATTGTGATTTCTTTTTTTTACAAATCCAGTACAATGTACAATGTTAAAAATTCAGATGGCAATGGCCATGCTAATACACTTAATGCAGTATATTTTCCCAGAATCCCACAGTTTTTGTGGGCACATGCACCAGTTTTGGCATGCCAAGCATTGTTATTGCCACTTGCAATATATTATATAAATATATACCTACATGAACTCATTCAGTTGGGCTTATGTAGTGCATGAACACTGCTAAACGTCCAAATATAAATATAGATATATCTTTTTCTTTTATGGATGCCCCTATATTGAATGAAATCTGCACTCACAGGTCTTACCTTGGTCAAAAAGTTGAATTCAATGTGTTAAATTTAACTTTTTGACCAAAATAGAACCCATGAGTGAAGATTTCCTTCAATACATCTGTTGTTATGTAAACTGTACCCAGGCGCAGTACTTCTGATACACGAAAGTGCCGTCATTTTTGTGCAAAGGAAACCATTTCCCCACCCCCGCTCACAGTCTCCCTTCTTGTTTCACTGTGAAGTGATGCATTTTGGGAATTAAAACCTCTCTGCTTTCCAGAGACTTTGTGAACCACCCACTATGGAAAGCAGAGGGACATCAAGTCCCACAATCCACCACTTACACTATCAGCCTATAGGAAGTTGAGAAATGGTTCATGAGAGTAACATGGCATCCTTATGTGGCTTTTCTACATAAGTCCAACTGAATTAGCTCATTATGTAAGGGGGGGGGGGGGGTATAATGTAAATACAACTCTAACTTGAACATTAAAAAGACAATTCATGCGAAAACTAAAATATTTCAAAATCATGAGCTCCCTTACATAGGTTAGTGCTATTTGGTCATTCTTTACTAAGTAACCCCTTCATTAATTGCATGGTCTTTTTTTTCCATTCTTGACTAAAACTCTAAAATTCCAGTGTGGGTTTATGTAATGGCGACAATTGATTGTGTGTCACATTCCCCATTACTCATCAACTGAATTTGCTCTGGAACCTAAATGAACTTAGGAACGTGCAGCAGGCCCCCAAGGGATGCAATGCTCTGCATATTTGGCTGAGAGATAGACTACCCTATATAATGCTGGGGCTGGAGGGCGCATGGTGGTGTATGCAGTTTATTAAACAAGAAACCTGAAACTTTTTCCCTATGTTTTTATTTTTTGCTACTGCAATTTGCAGTCCAATTTCTAGATAGGAGCTTATTTGACCAAATATAAAACACATTGCCCTGAAAATGACCCAGAGGTAAGAGAACAGCCATGGCTCATAAAATCTGCCACATTTTACATTTATAGGCATATTGGCTGGATCGTAAAACAAGTAAGAACACATGAAATACACTCTGAATTTGAGATTTTGGCTTGGTTTATGTGGACAGAAGATTTAGTCTCAGCTAAAAATGACAAAGATCTGCAAACATTTCCCCTGCTATTAATATCTAAGACAAGGCCCAAAATAAACCTGAAACAGATTTGCCTCTGGGCTGGAAAATGATTTCCAGTTTGGCTAAAACAAATAGAATTTAATACCGTTGTTATTAATGGGAAATAGAGATAACAGGAATAGGAAGACTGGTATTTTAGCCGAACACTTATCTGCCTTGCTCACCTTATACTTTCCTTTTATCCAGTTATGTGACATTTTGATTGACATTGGGCCCCTCGGTGACACATGGCGCTCAGTGAAGGTTTAAAGAGAAGTGACAGTACATGTAGGGGCAGCAGCGTGAGCCTGGCTTTAATGTGCACGTTGCTCAGTGACCCTATTGTGCTATGGAACAAGTTGCACAGTTTGCTGCACATGTATAGTGTATTATTTATAGAAGTATAGCAGAGCTGCACATAAGTCAGTGACCAGATTGCACTGTATACCATTCATGGGCCATAGTGTCCAGGGATTCTATATATACCCAAAGGACTTGTCATTTCATGCAATTTACATTTTTATTCTTGATTTGGTTATTAAAGGGGAAACAAACCTTCAGAGAAAGTATTTTAAACTGCCTTCCCTGTGCTCCAATCAAAATATTAGCAGCATATTACTGCATGTTTATATCCTCATGTTAGCTAGAAAACATTGCATGCCTCTCTCCCTATGTTGTGCTTGATTTGGCATGAGATTACAGCCAACATAGGGTGAAGAGAAGCATGTCATGCAGCACCGAGAGTGATTTATATGAACTCAAGGCTAGAAGAAAGATTTTTAACTCCTTCTCTGGCAAGTACCTAGTCACAGGGCTAGTAACACATAAGGAAATATGAGAATCAGTGTTTTCAATTGAGAATCATATGGAACTTTTTGCAGTCCAGATGAATATTATTATACTGGAAAGTACAGGGACTATAGGTGGGACGGCAGAAAGCAAGTTTTAAGGCAATCTGACTGAAGACTGAATAAGCCCTCAATCTGTCCCTCCAGCAAACAGCTTTCTCTCTCTTCAGCTTAATTGCTGCTCTTGAACTGGCTATACACGTATCAATAAGAGGTTTTTTGTACTGCTTTTGTTATGTGAATGCTGATACCCCATTGATATCTATGAAGTGGAAGAGGAGCTGCAACTCTTCTTTACTTCCATCTGTTCTGATTGTTTGGCCCTTATGAACAGAACAATTTATAGGTAGCCATATTATTGATGGCCCTCCTACCCCAGGGAAAAGGTGTTTGCTACTGGACATAGTCGGGGGAAGGGATAATTCACTGGTCCTGATCCTTGATTCTGTCATAGTCAGTCCCTCTCCATGAGTGTGATCTTGATTCAGATTGCAGTCTAAAAAATAATATTGGCAATATCTGTAATTTGCATGAGCATGTATATTTTTTGAAAGAGCCAAAAGGAGAAATGGGGTGCTATAGTCTTACTCTTTAGCCTTCTGGACTAATTGTACCAAAAGTATTTGTTGTGCCTAAGAAGGCATAAAGCACAAGGCAGAAGAAGGTGAATAAATGGTGAGTTGTAGATTGGTTTGTGTAGAACTAAAGCATTCCCTATCTAGCCTCGTTTCCTGAGCAGATGGAGGGGCTGGGATAAGCATAGAAGTCTTTTGTCTCCATGCTCATTGATTATCATTAGCAACAATAAAAATAATTAAAACTATAGCATACATTTCACAATTTATTTTGCTAATGAGTTGCACTGAAAATGATGCTAAGAAAAGTGTTAATTATGGCAGTCAATATAATAAGGGTTGGTGTGAAGTGGCTGTGAGCCTCACTATAATAAGTGTATATATACACTTCACTATAATAAACCAGCGTGGATTTAGAACTAAGATTATAACTAAAAACATGTAAGAATGTAAGATTCCTGATGCTTGCTCCATATAGAGCACTAAGCTCAAAACAGGATTAGATTCAAGAAAGGTAGTAAATATGAGGTTATAATCAGAAGCAGAAGCTAAACTGCCAGGCCATCATTTGTATTCATTCTTGGCTGAGTAGGAATCTGTCAGGCAAGGGAAACACCAGTGTGCAAAATTCAAATGCAAATTGTCATGTTTCTTACCCACAATGCAGTGTTTTCCCCCAGAATTCAGGAATAAGTGGTACATACTGTTTTTAAAGGTTTTTTGTTTTTAAGCCCCCTTTGGTATAAACCCCTTAGTTTATAATAAGATTACAGTTACACCCTAACTGGCCTCCAGTGGTGCTCGCTGCAAGCTGCATGTTTGGGCACAAGTACTGGTCTGAATAGCATCAATGCATGCTCAGTTTTAATTGCAATTTCATTAATGTAAATTAACCTAAAAAAGTATAATCATAGAGGAAGCACAGCCTGTGTTTGGGGGCTCAGATACAGGGGATCCAGAGATATGTTTAATCCCAAAATTTAAGGGGGCCATAAAATGATATTGCTGTGGGGCACAGTGACTTGTCGTTAAGCCCCTGACTTCTTTGGTCCTAACATGGAATCTACAACATCGCTGATTTATGCAGTGGTAAGTGCTGGCAGAGTTATGACTTGACTTGCAACAGTGCTGGGAAAATATTACCCCATAAACATATATGAAAATTTATATCCATTAACCTTTTATACCTACACCTATTATGTTAAACATAGCTGGGCTTTTATATATATATATATATTGCACTTTTTTTCACTTAGCTTGCAAATAAAGAATAGAACAAATTACTTATAGTACAGATTTGGTATTATTTCATGCTATTTATTTTAGTCTGAATCAGTAATGCGACGCTAAAAGCACCACGCTAATCCTTGTGGCCCATCAGCAGTCAGTGCTAGCATTACAAATGTGTGTCTCCCGCAAATAAAACATTTTCTCCCTTGCTTCTCGGAGAGCCTGAATCTTGTTCATGGTTTTGTCTTGTTTTACCGAGATCGTGGTGATTAATCTTCCGATAAAACCCTGTAGCAGGATCCCATAACACCCCATATGTTGTGATAACACATATATCATTGCAGCTCCTGTCATGTTTCATTTGTCATATGAGAAATTGGGTACCTTTTCTGTCCTCCTGTTGGAAACACTGAAGGTCCTGCAAGAATTTGTTCTGAAAATGTAACGCTATATTGCGTGTGTTAAAGAGAAAGTATATGCTGTTTCTGATGGTTCTGATGGTTGTGCATTTGAATGAGTGAGAGCTTTTATAATGTAAAAGTAGCGTAACTATAATTAACATTTTTTTGAAATCTATGATGAATACTTGGATTTCCATTTTATCTTTTTAACCACAGATAAATAGAGAAAGGATGTGACACAGATACAATAACGTTCTTCTTAATTTGTCTGTTTAAAAGCTAAGCTAATTTCTTGGCATACCTGTGTCTAGTCTGGAAGGATCTGCTTGCTAGACACAAATATATTTTCTCTCTTTTTACAGGCTTTGTCCAACTTTTATCTGATCATCTATCCCCTTTACAGTTCATTCTATGCTGGCCATACCTCAGTAACATAAGACATAATCGCTTTGCCTGCTAGGCCCTACCTATATGACTAAAATATACATAACAAGGTTCCTTGGGCAGCACAACTTTTATCAAATGCTTTACAGGTGCTTTAAAATGCTATAATAAAGTAAAGTAAGGGGACAAAATGGAAATAAATGTTATAGCCAGCCCAGAACTCCATCTGGAAAAATGGAAATTCTGCCATTCCAATGTCCTTACAGCTAGTCTCTTTCTCTGTTGTGGCATCTGGTTGCATACCTTAAACCAGACATATTAGCCCTTAGAACCCACAAAAGTAATATATAGGGTCATTAGTGGCTTTTGTGGGTTCCAGACCCCCCTCACAATTGCAACATTCATTAAACCCCAGCAAACTTCTTTGACTCCACAGGTACATCAATGATTGCTCAGAGACAATGCAACCACTGTCAAAATAGGTGGAGCTAAATTACTAGGGGAAAGGGGCATTAGGAGGTCCAGGATTTAGGAGCAGAATTGTTTGTACATGTGCACTAAATAACCAGCAGCTTTGAGTTTGGCTCTTTGCTCTTCTACATTGCCATTTTGGTAAAGGGCCAAATTCTTAGCCATAAGCTATTGCTAAACTGCCATCATCACCCTGACAGGTGAAATTCAATAAGAAAATTGACATACTACTACAACTGATAAAACCCCAAACCACCACTCTTATGGTGCCCCATAGTTGGACACCTAGTGGGCATAGAAGAAGGAAGAGTACATTGTAATTACTTCAGATATACCTGTAAGTGTTTCCTTATTGTCAATGACAAACAATTAAATAAAAGCAGCTGACATGGAATTGTCAATAAAACAATGCAGAAGGTGGGAGGGGCTGGATACTGTTGCTAGGCAGTAATTCTATCCACTAGAACAAATGAGATCCTGAATTCCATCAACCTTGATATGTTCTTTGGGAGACCTGCCTTTAAACAACAACTACAGAGCGCTTATGAATTAATGTAGTAGGAACAAACGTATCAGGCAACTTTAATAAAATCTTCTCCTATATGAATACTGACCAACTCTGAGTAATTATAATAATTAAACTCTTTATGGGTTATTTTTTTATTCTACATTGTAGTTTAATAAATGTTTTTTTTCCAATATTTTTTTACTTTTTGGCACAAACCTTTCCAGTTCAGTGCACTACAAACTCTACAGGTGTCCATAAGGATATTCCAGGGCTGCAAGTGTTCCTTAAGTCCTCAAGTATCAAATCTAAAAATAGGCTAAGGGATACTGGGATAAACTGTATATACTCGAGTATAAGCCTAGTTTTTTAGCACCCAAAATGTGCTGAAAAAATCACCCTTGGCTTATACTCGAGTAATCTTCATCTTCCATCCTCACCTGTCCCATTCTGCACTAGACATTGCACTTTATATTCTATAGAAACTATATATGGTTTTGAAGGATTTTAACTCTTTGTGTTTTAGCTTGGTTGCTGATTGAGCTAAGGGGGTAGTACTCTTAAGATATCATTGTTATGATATCATTTATCATAACAATGGTATCATTTATTTGTATTTATTTTGATTATTGAAACTTAGCAGTAGCTGCTGCATTTCCCACCCTAGGATTATACTCGAGTCAATTTGTTTTTCCAGTTTTCTTAGGTAAAATTAGGTACCTCAGCTTATAATCGGATCGGCTTATACTCGAGTATATACGGTATGTGAAATTGAGATTTATGTATATCTGGTCCATTATGTACTTTAATTTGTAGTACTTTCCATCAGCTTAGCCTCACTAAAGACACTGTTCTCTGTTTTCAAGCAAGTTTCTTCATGTCCTGCTGCTCCTTGTATCTCTATAACATTTCCTTTGAGGAAACTCAGACTCCTTCCAGCACAGGAAAAATATTTAAAGAGCACACAAACATTTGATTTTTTAAAAATATTTGTAACTCTTTATAATGTACAGTATTTACATGCCCTTTATTCCTATAACACAGCTGATACTCTTGAGGTATGGGAATAGCTACACAACCTCTTGCCTAGTTTAGACTTCAGAACGGAACTCTTACACCTGTTTATGGGTGAATTTTTTTTTAAAAAAAGTCTCAGCTTACTGCAATTACAGCAAAGTTACTTCTGTTACATTACATTATTCCAAATTGCTCTTTATAAGGTGCTATTTAAAATGGTATGTAGAAAAAGTTCTGGTTCACAAGAAGTTAAAAAAATGACAGGCACTTATTGACAAACCAGGTAAAACTGAAGAAAAAGGCCACATTTTTCATGGTTATTGACACAAGGCTTTGTTTTTCCAAGAATTTCAGTTGACATGCCACAGTAGAACATGGTTGCACCACTTACTCATTATGGGCATTGCCTGAACAGGGCCTTGGTGTTTCCTTACTTGCTTATCCAGAGTTATTCTCGCTGGTACATAAATAGACAAATTCAGCCTCCATGTGCAGAAAAGACAATAGACTTGATCCCTGTTCAAAGCAGGTGTAAAGTACAAGGCATCTACCATTCTATACACTCACATACATAAACTATATATACAACCACTAATACTAACTGTAGATATTAGTATCACAATAGCCTTGGATAGACATTAACAGAATCTGCCATTACCATTGACTTTGGGAAACATATATGAAATTTGCACCTAGACAATAACCCACAACAACCAATCAGTAATAGCTATGTTTGGCTCACTGCTGGAAGAGCCACGAAAATGTACATATAATTGGTTGTCATGGATTAGTGAACTAGGGCTATCCCTGATATTAGTAAATAAACCATAACCCCCTACTGGGTGACAAACAGTTCAAGTGGAGTTATAACATCATGTTTCTTGCTGGGCTTGATTACCCTAACAATTGGCAACTCTCTTTCTGCTGTTTCTTGACACCCAAAGCCTTATTGTTATTTCCTTACGCCTATAAGTATATGAGCAAGGATACTAAAGTCTTGTTGGAAGTGACTGGCTTCTGTCACTTGTACCAGCAATCTACGCTAGGAATTATATCATCGACCATAGAAAGTAACATGTTGAGTGACTGCTACTGAATCAGCTCTCCCAAACCCCGAGCACATAAGAGGGAGACAGGAGACACAAGAATGCAAGTGATGAAAGAATGCAACACTTCCCTTTTGGGTGGCGAATGACAATACACAGACAAAAAAAAGATGCTATATCTGGAATTATCCATAAGGAAGAGCCCCCTACAGTATTAGCTCAAATAGCTGGAAATTGTAGAGTTTAATGTGTTTAATTTTTTTTTTCATTTTTATTCTGTGCAATTCATTTCCACAAATGTTACTTTTGTATATAAAGTTGCTGTTATGATTATTTGAATGTTGTGATAATAGCACTTATCCATGATAGAGGCAAGCTAGCCTATCTTCATAGCATTTCCACCTACCCCACAAGGGCACAGGAAGGTCAGGATCCTCTGCGTCACATTGATGCTGATTATGTTGACAGGGTATTTTATGTCCTGGTGCTGTAATTTCTATTCCTATTGTACAGCAGAGCAAAACACTGCGCGCTTGCCAGGGCAGAGCGTGCCTCTTAACTTAATGTGCCCATGGGGTTAATACATCAGCCATAAATCAAGTTTCAATTTATGAATGAGGCTACATTAATATGAGTTCCAAAATGGAAATTTAAAGTAGAAATTCGTGCAAAGGCTGGGTTGTTTATTTGTGATAACATTGTGATAATTGTTTACTTACAAATATTCAGTATTTACTGTCCTCTGTGACGTTAATCATTTTTCACTTTATATTTAGAAGCTGTATTTTGAGTGCAAGCTCTTGTGAGCAGTGCATTCCAGTCTATTATTATTCACTGAGCCTTGTTGATGACTGTAAAGCAGTGCTTAGCCATGCCCAGTCCAGCTTAAAAATCTCCATGCAAAACTGCCTTCTTCTTTCCTTATGATATCAAGCCCCTTTCTATCAAGGACTGCATTTAGTTGTCTATATATCAAGCACAAAAAATTCATTCACAGATTTGCTGCAGATAAAACCAGCAACATAGTGGTACATTTCCTCCACCCCACTGGCTCATGAATTATGTTTTGCTGTAAATCACAGGACGCTGTTAAATCTATGCAATATGGGTGTCATGTTTAACTTGTAGTGAAAGCAAAAGATTTATAACGTTAGTACAGGGGACAGCATGTTTCCACCGGCGCGCAGGAAGCTATGACACAGTCTATTTTAAGTTTAGACCTAATCAGTAGAGGAAGATGTGTGACTCGTTACGCACAGCAAGGGAAGGCATGGACCAGTGCCAAATGCCTTTTTAACAGAGGTAACGGTTATCTGGGACACAAGTAGGTGCCTGACCCCATTAGTGTCAAGGGCGGCCTTTCCACTGTGAGAGGAGAGCATCCTTCCTACTGTAACGTTACTTATAGGATCACTCTCTATCTCCTAGGATAAGTTATGGGAATGCCTTGCTGTAAAAGAAGATCTCCAGTGTTTGACATTGAAGTGTACAGGAAATAATAGGATTTGGAATAATGCTTATGAAAGATCTCAGGGCTCATTTACAGACAAGGGTGCTAAATTGCATAGGCGCAGTTGCCAATAGCAGCAGTTAGCAATTAGCCATGAAAAGTCTACTACAAACTGTCTGTGTTCTAAATATTTTTCTAGGGTAACCATATCCCACCAGACTTTCATTTCTTTACTTAAAAGTTTTTGCAACTCATTCATCATATACTCTCCATCCATATTCTTATCATTTTCATATTGAAAATGGAATTTATATCTATATCTCTATTACACCATTTGTTAAAAATATCCATACTTGTGATAAATAGCAGAAGGTATAAATACCACAAATACTGTATATATGTGCAGATTAATAATAACACCGCGCTATAATAATAAAATAGTCCAGCAGCACCAGCAAAACGTGGATCCACTCCTCCACTTAAACTCAGTACAAATCCTTCAAATGTGCGCTTATAGAAAAAATCAATCCTCGTTCCAGGGCACTCTGCAAGTAAAAGATAGAGACCACAATGGTGCAATGCTAATAATAAATGGCCGCACACATTCAGATCCTACTTACAAAGTATATGTTCTAGGCTGCACCTAGACAGTTAAACGCTGATAGTGAAGTGTATACCAACCGGAGAGTACAATAACGCTCGATTCTACTTACAGTGTGTCCAAACTTGCATGCATATCATCCCTTCTCCACTGTTCAGCTCTGTTTGCAGTAACTTTTTCCCAAAAGTAGCCTAGTAATTAATAAAAAATAAATAGTAAAATAATCATAAGTACACCACTTAAAAACCTATAAATAGCATTAACTGTATTTGCAGGGGGAACGCAGGGGACACAGAAAGTACAAAAAAAATTCTTTCAGGTTGGGCATGTTACATCCCTGGCAATATAAATTGCTTAACACAAATCCCATAAATGTCCATGGAACAATGTCAAGCATAGTATGTTGCAAACTCCTCTGTAGACTACATTGCAGACTACATTGAGGTATAGGGATGTAGCGAACCTCAAAAAAAAAGTTCGCCAACCTGTTCGCGAACTTCCGCCGAAAATTGCGAATATTCGCGAACTTTGCGAACCCCATAGACTTCAATGGGAAGGCGAACTTTAAAAAATAGAAAAGCCATTTCTGCCCAGAAAACTGATTTTAAAGTTGTTTAAAGGGTGCCACGACCTGGACAGTGGCATGCAGGAGGGGGATCAAGGGCAAAAACCTCTGAAAAATTGACACACGGCGTTTTTCGAAATGATCGGTAATTTTGCGACTTTTTCGTATTTTCCGGCGCTTTCGTAAAGTTATCGTAAGTTTTGCGACTTTTTCGGAGCTTTCGTAACGTTATCGTAAGTTTTGCGACTTTTTCGGAGCTTTCGTAACGTTATCGTAAGTTTTGCGACTTTTTCGGAGCTTTCGTAACGTTATCGTAAGTTTTGCGACTTTTTCGGATCATTCGTACCGTTATCGTAAGTTTTGCGACTTTTTCGGATCATTCGTACCGTTATCGTAAGTTTTGCGACTTTTTTGGATCATTCGTACCGTTATCGTAAGTTTTGCGACTTTTTCGGATCATTCGTACCGTTATCGTAAGTTTTGCGACTCTTTCGTACCGTTATCGTAAGTTTTGCGATTTTTTCGGAGAATTCGTACCGTTATCGTAAGTTTTGCGATTTTTTCGGTGCCGGCGAACCCAAATTGCGAACATCACGAAAAGTTCGCGAATTTGCGGACTTGCGAACACCCGATGTTCGAGCGAATTAGTTCGCCGGCGAACAGTTCGCTACATCTCTATTGAGGTAGCAGTAAATATAAGTATTGGCAAGCATTTCCAGTCATTTGCACTGAGCAGGTGCGGTGGCTAAAATCCACTCATGTGCTTTGCCCTGTAGGGAGATTTTCTTACCATGGCCAACTTAAAAAAGGCCAATGGTGGTCTGAAATGTTTCTGAAATCCAGTGTCTAAGTTGTTTGTTTGGAATGGAGGTTTAATCATAAAAAAGTTAAAAAACACGTTTATCTTTAAAGATTTATCATATGTGCTGTATATCTCCAGCAAAAAGTTGTCATTGTACCCTGTCAGTAATACTACTATTTGACTGGACTAGAAAGATTGGCTGGGGTGGTTTTTGGACAAAAATATATCAAACTTGTTTCTTTCCTAACAAGTGTGAGGAACTCCCTGGCCTAGAACCAGGGGCCATGTGTGTGCTAGCCACTGCTCCTCCAGGTTGAAACACAGTGGTTTGGCAGATTATGGTAATTCTGTCTGTATTCTCTGACAAAAAACCAGGGTCATACTGGCCCATCAGCATACCGGGAAAAATCCCAGTAGACCCGAAACCTGTTGGGCCCTGTCACCTGCCCTCAAGCCGACTGCCCCCAGGGCATGGCCATCTTTCATTCTTAACAGCAAAGTACCGGTAATTAGTAATTAGATTGGGAGCGGTGGACTCGCAGCGGTGAGTGGTGGGCCCTTCAGTAGGTTGATACCCAGTCGGCCCTGGTGAACCCAGTCCAACTCTGACTAACACCACCAATGATCCAGCTGCAGGCAGTTGCCTAATTAAGGGGCTGCTAATCCCTGCCTCCTCCTATACCCTGTGCTGGAGCATTAAGCTCTTTGCTGTGACCAAGCTGTTTCATGTTCTGCCCTTGTTCTCTGTATTCTAACTCCCTGTTTTTTACCCCTGGCCTGTAGTTGTACAGCGCTGCGGAATATGTTGGCGCTTTTTAAATAAATGTTAATAATGTTAATAATAGTTCTGATTTTTGCTTTTCTGGTGCCTACCCTGACCTTCTGCCTAAACTTGCACTTTGTTTGCCTGCTGCCTGCCAAGACTATTGCCTATACTCAAACTGGTTTGCCTGCCTGCTCCCAGGTCCTTGTCATTCAGTTTTTCATTGTTAAATCTTTATGTTTAAACCAAGATGTTTTTTGAGCTTTAAAATTTCTAGTTGTTACATAAAATGCAGAAATAAGAGTAGAAGTTAGGAATATTTTTTATATTTGGGCTATAGCATCACATATATCGTCTATACTTTAGTCTATTACCTTCTATAACTTTGTATTCATTTTTTTCAGCAAAACTTAATTCTTCCAACTGAGTGGCAGTAATAGAAGGAAACAGTTGGAGACCAATTTAGCCAACTAAAAAACCTTCTGAATCACTTCAGCAAAAGTTGCACCTCTCATCTGTTGTATCATTGCTTGGTCCTTGGCAACTCAACTGTTATAGGAGAAGGACTGAAGGGATGAGATCTCCATATAATTTGCCTCACACATCTTACTGTCATCTGGGGTTTCTCAGTAGTAGCCAAATGTCTTTTCACTTTGGAATTCTGTTTTCTGGCAGTACAAATACAGGAGGAGTATAATATGGACTCTTTCTGTTAAAGGTGAATTGTATTCTGGTATTAAGTTTTAATTTGTAACCAGATTTGAAAGGAAAATGATAGGAAGCATAGCAGATGTCTACAATGTACCTAACAGTAATTGCACTTAGAATAATAAGTTCTATATTTGTTTTCTTTATCCATCCTCTAAGAATAAAAATACCATGTGGTAAGCTACTGTGATATGTTTATGTATAACACTATAGAACTGTCTATGCACTTTGTATTGGCCTATAGCAGTGTCAGCTGAGTCTCTAAAATGGAGTATAAATTTCTAAATATGGTGTTAAGAACTCTCATCAGTGACCTTCTCAACTGTGCCACTCACCTCAACACTCCAATCAGCACTTGATCTCTGTGTCAGTCTGTATTGCTCCTTCACAAAAGTCTCATTATTTTTAAGATATAATGGAAGTACCTGCTAAGCACCTTGCCCAGAGCCAAAACCTCCCCACACAAAAGGCTGTAGCAGCTGTTGATCCTACTGACCCTGGGCTTTCTCTTTATTCACTGAGCTTCCTATCTATCATTCATTCTAGCTTCCTTCACAAGTCCCACCTTTTTTACCTCCACCAGTATTACAAGTCTTTTTCAGTTCTAGATTTTGTAGTCAACACTCAGGAACTGGTTGGTATTTATAAGTTACCCTTGTGAGTATACATGGATGGAAGCTTTTCATGCATTTCAACAGTGTAATCGTGCATTGTCATTTTGATACCTGCTTAGGGGTGTAACTATAGAGGAAGCAGGCCCTGCAACTGCTCTGGAGACCCAATGGGGTATTGATTGATAATGCAGTCCTACAAAGGGTGACCAGATCACTTGAAAATTCAGGGACACGTCTAAAACATCCAGATAGCAGGGCTGAACTGATTGCACTTTATTTTACATGCAATTGGTGCTGCCCTGCAACATGTATTATTTAAACATGTCCCTGAATTTTCAAGTGATCTGGTCACTCTGGTCATAAATGGGCAGAAGTAATATTCATTTTAAACAACTGTTAGAACTTTTACATTTCCTAAGAGCAAGACACCAGCTCTTGTATATACTGTATATATTATGGCAAAAGTGCTCCCTAGAGAATTTGCAATTGTTTGCTTATTTATATAGCGCCAACAGATCTCACCACCCTACAGACAGTTTTGCTGGCAGGCACAACACACGCATTTCCTATTCAAGTTAAAGGGAAGTGGCTGTCAAAAAAGAAGGACGGGGTTCTCGCAGAGAGGACGACAGAGTGGCTCCCTGCCACATCTGTTCAGACAGGCCAAACAAGCAGGCAACCTATTTGTGCGGCTAAATTGCCCAGTGTTCTACTGCTTGCTGCAGGGGCTGAATGGATATCCTGACCTTCTGTGGCCTCCTTCGGTGAACATACATATGGGGCAGTATTATTTGTGTTGCTACTACACATTTAGAATATTTCTTATAGGGATTTTTTTTGCTACTGGTGTTCTGTTATCTGCACCATTATACTAATTCTCTAAACCAACACAAACTGTTTAATTTTGCAGTAAGGTGACTGTCCCTAGTGTCTCCTTCCAAATCAGTCAAACCTATGTCATTTCCCAGAGCTTTACATATAAAATTATCATTTTTGCTGACTATTTCCTTTTGTTCCGTGACAGTTTAGACTGCTGCTGCTGCTGCCTTCTTTCTCAGTGCTGTTTTTAATGGCTTTTTAACATTTGCCATACTGAACAGAGATGCTTCCGTACAGCCTAATCATCCCCTCGATCAACCTCTTT
Source organism: Xenopus tropicalis (assembly GCF_000004195.4). Classification (NCBI taxonomy): domain Eukaryota; kingdom Metazoa; phylum Chordata; class Amphibia; order Anura; family Pipidae; genus Xenopus; species Xenopus tropicalis. Next base: position 142,967,885 of record NC_030678.2, on the reverse strand, counting down.
CTATTAAACTGATTTAGATTAATTGCTAGTCCATCCATATTTGCCCGTATGCCTTCTCCTTTTGATTACCATATGACAGAGATTAATTGGAGTTGCTGTAGTTAGAAAGGTGGGGGCCACAATGCATTGGAAAAGGCGGGGTAACAAAATAAATACACATACTACCTCCCCCCCCCCCTTCATTATTTTCTTTTACCACCCAGCCTGGGAATTAAAAAACGCACTGGCTTTTTCGTTCTGTTCCTTGTTCCAGTGGTGGGTGTTGTGCCCCTTTGTCCTCTATTCAGTCACCCAATTTACTAGTGGACATTCGATGTGCTGCACAAAGGGCTGTGAAATCTCACAAATGCAAAGGAAATGAATGCTAAGGCAGCCAAACGTTATTATATATGTGTGTGTTTATAGATACCCTATTCACTCAGTGGGTATCCTCTAACAAATAACGTATTTATATATATATATACTATCTGTGTGACTTGTGTAAAAACATAAATTTGCTTTATTTTTGTGGCACAGTCACCACTGACTCCTGCTGCCTAAAATCTATTGTTTTGCTACTGCTACATTATCTTATACATTGTTGATATATGTATGGCAAAGTAGCAGTTTTTTTAAGGTGCATTACCCTTAGTAATATTATTACTAATATTAATATTTTATTTACTGTGATGATGTATTTTTTATTTTTCGTAGTGAAGTGTCTGTATTACTTTTATTCAACACTCTACTACTATCCCTTTAAGCAATAAAGAGAAAGTAATAAAATTGAGTGTGTATTTATGATGAAACTGTCCCCATATAGAGGCCCTTGATATCTTTAGGGGATAGGTTTTGTGAGTGCTCACATGAAGTGACTGTATGATAAAGCAAGGCATAGATTGAGGGTGTCACATTTAAGTAATGTGCTGTGTGATAATAGTGGCTCTATAGGGTCTGATAAGAGAGAGATACATTAACAATCATTTTTGTACAAATTGCTTTCATTAAGAAAACACTATTGCAACACGGGCAATGTTAAAACATATATTTTTCCTATATGAACACCCAGTTTAGCTCCCTGACTTCTGCCAGTTTCTCTTGGCTCGAATCGTTAAAAAAGGTTACCTTCCTGTTAATGTTTAGCATTTACAGATGAGCCTATCTAAGCAATTTCTCACTAGGTCTCCTTATTTATTTTGTCAGATTTTTCTTTTAAGTAATAGTGTTCCTATTTTGCCAATATTTCACAGACCCCAGCAACTAAGAAAAGAGATCAACTATGAGGGTTTCATTTTATTGTCATGGTTATTGGAACCCTATCTTGGCTCAGAATACCTTCTTTAGTTTAGGACAGTAGTACATTGGTTACACTGGACTCCTATTCTCAGCTGGGCAATCGATCAGTAGAGAAGGAGAAAGGGACTGTTCTGCAACTATACCTCACACCCGCAGACAAACAAGGATTGTTATTATTATATGCTTTCAAGGTTGATATACTATATATGTTGACAGATATATTCAAGGCAGGGACTAAACCTTGAACCACTCTTGAGATGCTTGGCAGGTTTAATATACACCTTTAGGTTACCAACTAGTGGTCTGGATCCTCCCCAGTGGCAACTGTTCAGGGAGTAAATAATAAACCTGAATTCCTTTAGCACTATGGTCCCTTTACTTTAGCCAGTAATGCCTAAAGAACAGCTACCTACAGCTAACAGTCCTTAGGTGGAGCACAAGACTGCTCTTTCTAACCAAGTTTTAATATCTTACATTCCTAGAACATACTGTGCCAAAGATTATTATTTGTTATTATTATTAATATTTATTGATACAGAGTAACATATAAAGCAACCAATAACTGATACAAGAGGTGAAGAGGGCCCTGCCCAAAAGAGTTTACAATTTACAAGATAATCCTATATCTGTCTAAACCTTGTTCATGGGGTCCCTGTTCCCTGACACCTCTAGAAGTATTGTACCCCTAGCACAGGACTCTTTACTGGGCCTTGTTGATACCAGGCTCCCAAACACAAATCCATCTGGGTGAGAAGATAAAGGCCAACAAAGAAGTGGTCTCTAACTCTATGGGCCAATAAACAAAGATGTCCCACTTCGGTAACTTACAGTACAGTACAGTACTGGGTTTTAGAAACTAGGGGACTTCCACCTTGTAGGGTACTTCAAGCCATTAGGAATGTTAACCATATGTGTCCTGACATCCTTTTTAATTGCTTATCTTTCTTTTAAATTCTTTCTTATTTATATTCCATTTTGACTTCCCATTGGCTGCCAGGTTGCTAGAGTAATTAAGCCCTAGCCACCAGATATCAGTTGAAATTACTGTGAGAGGCCAAAAAACTAATTGTGAACCTACAAAAATGTATGATGTAGACAGGGGCAGTGCACATACTGTATCTCTAAGGCTTGTTTTGTAATGAGGGTCTCAAAAGTCTTCAGCTGTACAGATACTGATAGAGAACTCATTTATTCAATCTCTCCCTCACTACTGGAGTCTTTCCCTCCCTTCTGAAACATGCACTTCTATCACCTGTTCTAAAAAAACCCTTTCTTGATCCCTCCAATCTTAGTAACCTCCGACCTATCTTTCTGCTTCCCTTTATCTATAAAGTACTTGAGTGCCTAGTTTAAAACCAACTGACAATAACCTAGTAGATCCCCTACAATCTGGTTTTAGACAACAACACTCCACTGAAACTAACCTGACTAACTAATGACCTCTTATGGGCTAAGTCACTAGTCACTACTAATACTTCTTTATCTCACAGCTGCTATTGACACTGTGGATCACCCTTTTCTCTTCCAGTCCCTCTCTTGGCTCTCCTGGCTTTCGTGACACTGCCTTATGCTGGTTTTCAATGCTGGTTTTCATCTTACCTCTAATATCGGTCTTTTAGCGTCTCTTACAATGGAGCATTATCTTCTCCATTACCTCTTTCTGTTGGGGTTCCCCAAGGCTCCTGGGCCCCTTACTATTTTCTCTCTATACCTCCTCTCATAGCAAACTAATCAATTCATATGGCTTTCAGTACCAACTCTATGCTGACGATACTCAAATCTATCTTTCCTCCCCTAATCTCAGCCCAGAGCTCCTGTCTCTTCTTGCTTGTCTGCTATCTCTACTTGGATGTTCCAACAGAATTGGTTCTCTTTCCCCCATCCAACACCCACATTGTCCCTGAGGTATCTATCACAGTTAACAATTCTACTATAACCCCATCTTCCCAGGCTTGGTGCTTTGGGGTTATCCTCGATCCTGCCCTGTCCTTCACTCTCCATATCCAGTCACTTATCAAAGCAGGTCATTTCCACCTAAAAAAATATTTCCAAAATATGATCATCACCCAAGATGCTGCCAAAATTCTCATACATTCTGAATTGCTGTAACTCTCTGCTAATTGGCCTTCCCCTCCAGAGACTGTCCCCCCTCCAGTCCATAATGAATACTGCTGCCAGGCTCATACACCTCTCCAACCGCTCCTCCTCTGCCATGCCACTATGCCAATCCCTGCACTGGCTTCGCTATTATCCAGAATAAAATTCAAACTTATTACCCTTACATTTAAAGCAGTTCATAACTCTGCCCCACCCTACATCTCTGATCTTATTTCTAGATACCAACCAACCCAGTAGTTATGCTCCTCTACTGACCTCCTCCCTCTCTCATTCCCTCATCACACACTCGCATTCAAGACTTTGCAAGGGCTGCCCCTCTTCTCTGGAATTCACCCCCACAACCTGTCCGACTTTCTCCCAATCTCTCTGCCTTCAAAGATCTCTAAAAACACATTTATTTAGAGAAGCTTACCCTCATAAGTTTAACCTCGGTGTGCTGCTAAAAGCATTACCCTGTGCTACATATCTTACACTGCTTAATTCTGATCTTGCCCATTCCCACACCTTGGGGCTGATTTACTAAGACACGAATTCGAATCCGAATTGGAAAAATTCCGATTGGAAAACGAACATTTTGCGACTTTTTTGTATTTTTTGCGATTTTTTCGGCGCCTTTACGACTTTTCGGAAATTGTCGCGACTTTTTCGTTACCAATACGATTTTCACGAAAAAACACAAGTTTTTGTAGCCATTAAGATTCGCTCGTATCTTGTCGCGACTTTTTCGTATTGAGCGCTCGTAAGCGGCGGCCGAAACTTTCAGACTTAGCATGATTTTGGAAGCCTCCCATAGGACTCAATGGCACCCTGCAGCTCCAACCTGGCCCAAGAAAATTCACCATACTGAAGCTTGAATGAATCCGAACGCTACAAAAAAATCGCAACATTTTGCGCAACTTTCGGAATGGCTACGAAAAAGGCACGACTTTTCGCGCAAGTTTTAACGCTACGAAAAAATACAGATCATTACGAAAAAAACGCAATCGGACGCATTCGGTCCGTTCGTGGGTAAGTAAATGTGCCCCCTTGTGTCTCAACCATTTCTCCTTTTGGAGAAATGCAGGGCCCTCTTCATCCCTTGTATTAATTGTATTAATTATTGGCTGTGTTGAATATAACTCTGTATGTCCAATGTATGAAATCCACTTATTGTACAACACTGCAGAATATGTTGGTGCTTTCTAAATATAAAACATGTTTATAATAATAATAATAATATACAGTTGCAACTCATTTAATTATATGTGAGTGCTGTCAGATGTAATATAGGTTTGTAGTTTCATGCAGACTGTTGAAAGAAAGGATTAGGGAGCATCTGAAAAAGAAATGTTAAGAGCTTACATTACCTGTGGGCAAATATTTTGAACCCTTTTGCAAGGGGGAGGATGCATTTCAGTAAAGCACTGACAGTTCAACAACTTGTCTTTCTAAATATTAAAATGCTAGTTCTACAGGTTGGGGTATTAAAATGTAAATGGTAGCTGACAGAACTGTTGTGTGTGACCTAAAAGTACTGCAGGGCTGGGATGTGGGTTGAGGGTTTTTTAAAAAAAATAATAGTACTCTTTTGTATCAGTGATACAGACACAATTCTAATAATTTTAGTAATGTATAAAGCCATGTATTGGATAAACAAACGGGAGGGGGATCTCTATTAGCATGTGATTATGTGTAACTATAAATTCTTATTTCCTTTTCTGTTTACAGTCACACATGTTCTGGGGCTGTTTGAGTATCAAAACCAGTTTGACAGTAGCTTTTTGTGCCGTTTTTAACATTATTCAGAATTAAGAGTTGAGTGTGTCGATCTGCACTATAATGATTTGCACAAAAACTTTACCAGAGCCCAATATCTGTGTAAATATTATTGGAGGGAACCCTGTGAGTACATTAAACATTTTAATGTATATATACAGTACATTTTTAATGTCTATTTTTTTAGAACTCTTGTAGAAGCCCATTGAACTTTCTTGTCTTCGTATAATTGCAAATGAAGGACTGGGCTCTGTCTGCCTCTTTCTCCTTCCTTATCTCCTACGCTGGCTGCTCATATTCAGCTTACGGAGGATATTTTGGCTGTTCTGTGCCATGCAGATGTCTGGATAATATTCTGTTGCTCGAAGATGGTAAAATATGAGGTTCCCTGTCCTTTCTGAAGAACTGAGACAATTTATGACAGTTGTCCATGCTGTAAGGGCAAAACCACTTTCTTTCATTGGAACTGTGGTTTACATTTATTACATATTCTTTTCTATCGGCCTCTGGAGACAATTACATTAATGCTCCTTCTGCTAACCTCCAGGAACAGAGGTTTAAGGAGGCTTTGTCAGGGGACAATAAAGAAAACATAAAAAAAGACATAAATATAAGCCAAGGCTGTTGCGTCTGATTTCAAGTGAAAAGTGTCATTTCATCTTCAATTTATATTGGTGCTATTTTATTCATATATACAACTACTACTTTTATGCTTGAGATTAATATATGTGCAGCAACATAGATTTATATCTTTTTACAAAAATATCATTTCATGAGAACAAAGAAACCACAAGTGTGATGGTCCTTGACGGCAGTTTTTTTCTAATAGATTACAGTATATTCTAAGCATAATATTAAAAAGGCTTTTAATATAATAAAATAATGGCCACAAAAATTAAATTATCTGCAGAAAACAGAGCCAATATGTAACGACAAATATGTAACAAAATTCTCAGACAAATTTCTAGTTTAAAAAATGGAAATTCAGCTCTTAAAGTTGCTTTTTGCCGCCCCTGGTAACTTGGGGGGGGGGGGGGGCTGTTGCCTGAGGTGAGCGCCCCTGGTAAGTAGGCAATTACTAGGTTGCTACAGCAAATTTAATTAAAGGGATACTGTCATGATTTTTATGGTATACTTTTTATTTCTAAATTACACTGTTTGCATAGCAAATAATTCACTCTACCATTTAAAATGTTGTTCTTGAACCAATTATAGTTGTAATATTGGTGTGTAGGCGCCATCTCAGTGCATTGTGCCTGAGTCTGAGCTTTCAGAAGGAGCCAGCGCTACACATTAGAACTGCTTTCAGGTAACCTATTGTTTCTCCTACTCCCCTGTAACTGGAGGAGTCCCAAGCCAGACTTGGATTTCTTACTATTGAGTGCTATTCTGATATCTACTAGGAGCTGCTATCTTAATTTTTCACATCATGAAAGGTTTTGTATAACTATACCTAAGGTGCATTCATTTCATTTTTGGGTATTTATACTTTCTGTTGAGAGGGGGTTCAATTTTCTCTAGGACCCACATCAAGTTCTACCTGTTTCTTAAAGTCTTGTATATTCTCATAGACCGCAGGGCTTCATATTTTTGTTTTTGAAAAGAACTATATAGGAGCTCATTAAAAATATTCCACGTAGCCAGGCTACGTATCAGGCGCAAGATAAATATAACAGGACTAATATAATAGTTCACTGCTCTGTTTTTTGGGGGTTTTAATTAATTTACAAACTCATAAAAATAGACTGATTTTATTAACCTTTTTTTGTATGTTTGAAGCAGTATTGGTCAGATTAGTTTCACTTCCACTATAGTTCACATACTGTATACTGGGAAAACACCCGCAATCCCCTTTGTATCATTCATTACTGTTTAACCTAACTCCCATTGTATTTGTGTACATCAGGTTCCAGCACCACCAGCTGGGTCTCCCACTATATAAATCCCTACTATTGAGCACAATGGCCACAGCATAGTAATGTACAACCATTACTTAGATTGACTTATGAAGAGAAACCCTAATATAAATTAAACACTTTAATACCCCACATGTTCCAAGGCTAGGTATAGGTTACAGTCCATCTGCCAACAAAAGCGCTTTGGAATATAACCACACCTTTGTTTCTAAGTTTTACAGTTGGCATTTAGCTAAATGAGGTCACAACCCTGATTAGGGCAGAATGAAAGCCAAAATATTTCATTACTGAGTTATCTAAATGAGTAAATGAATTATATGCATAAATCAATAGAAAACTGCTGAAAGCAAAATGGGCACAATAACTATTGTGCAGTTACTATCAAGCTAAAAGTTTGGCTGCCTCAAAAAAATCCGTTGACTCCAATGCATTTGTAAGATGTCTTCATTTCACAAATGTTTCCTCAGTTTAGCGAATATTTGGCAAACAAAACGGGCAGTTTAATTCATCATAAGTAAATACCAGTAAATTGCTAGTGACCTGCAGAGGCTTGCTTCCAGTAATAATGTAAAGCAGTGCTGTCTAACTTGTTACATGTAATGGGCCAACTATTTCTTATTTAGCATGTTCGAAGGCGGATTCATGAAAATGATGTAACACGGTGAGGTTTATAGCACCCTAAAGCACACTGGGTTCAAATAAATCTTTAGGAGGTCCACATCCAGTTGGACTGCCCTAATGTTAAATATCCTCATACATCGCCCAATTATTACCCAAAAATGTACCAATTTGTGTTTTCAGGCAACAATCACGGATCAGGGTCCCCCATTGTGTTTATAAAAGTCTGTAAGCTGATGCATAGGGGTTACCAAATAGCCAATCTTGCCCCTTATTTGGCTCCTCCATGAACTTTTATGGTGCTGGTGTTGCTCACCAAGTCTTTTTACATTTGACTGTGGCTCACAAGAAAGAAAGGTTGGGGGGGTCCCTGCTATAGATATAATCCCTAAAATGAAAATGAATGCACCCCATTTTGCTTTATACAATTCTTCCTTTATCCTGAAGTAATTTAAAGCCTGAAAAGATAATGGTAGCTCCTTCATTATACAGGGATAGAATGGATAAATCTGTATTTCATTACTGTTCAGGGCTCATTGAGATTCATATGCAGGTATTTTTTATTCTTGTTTTAAAGCCTTTGATATGGAAATGTGTCCCATTTGCTAGTGGAATTTGTTTCTTCCATGAGAGAATTGTCTGAGCCTTTTTGAGGTACATGCAAAATATATTCACAACTAATTTGTTTTTACTTTACTATTAATTCAAACTGAAGGGTACAAGTAACATAAAAAAAACTGAACCTATTGAGATTATCATTCATTTATTCATAACGTCCTAACATATTGCTGTGCCTGACAGGCTGCTGATACACATGGACACACTCTTCAGCAGTAAAGGAGTAAAACCCTCAGTGCAATGTACAATGTAGGTACAATTAAGCTAAATGCAAAGACAATTACTGGGGAAGTTATAGCTACGAGGAGCAATCATTTACTAACCCTGTCTGATGCAATTCACATATTAATTATTTATTGAATAAAAAGCATGGCAGCCAAATAATTAAAGGTCATTGAGAAACCAGTGTGAATCCTGTTAGTAGGAAAAGTTCTGATCAATCAATCAAAGTCAACAGATTCATGTTTATAGTAATAAACAGCCACAGATTATTACTATAAACAGCTACAAATATTAGTACAACACAGAGGCCTATTTATTATACAGGTATTAACCGGAAACCTGTTATCCAGAAAGCTTCAAATTACAGGAAGGCTATCTTCCATAGACCGTATGTTAATCAAATATTTTCATAAATGAATTTGTTTTCTCTGTATTAATAAAACAGTACTTGATCCCAACTATGATATAATGAATCTTATTGAGTTTAATTAATGTTTGAACGATTTCTACGTTGACTTAAATGGAGATCCAACTTATAGAAAGATCCCTTATCCAGAAACCCCCAGGTCCTGAACATTCTTAATATCAGGTCCTATACCTGTACTTGGATAAAAATAAGGATACCAGATGATTTGAAAAATGTAGAGACATGTCTAATAAATGCTAGTGGCGAGTGAATGTGTCCCATTTCGAAACGACAGGGAAATTCACGAAACGTGTTTGGTCGCGTGTGTCTTTTTTTGACACGACCGCTCCTATTTTTACATACATAAATACCTCAAATTTGTGAGTTTACAAACTCGAAAAAACTGGAAAAACTTGATAATCTCAAATTTAAAGAAATGGCTTGGTAAGAGCACCTGGGGAAGGGGAGCATCTCCCATAACGTTTTGTGCAGAGATCTCAATAAACAAGAACATTTCTTAGCACATTTGCTGGATTTGAGTGCCGTCTAATTTATGGTTAGTATTTACCCACACAACAGGGGGAATACACATGAGTGGGTGAAATTGTTTCCCAAACAATATAGTACCCTATATCCCTATCTGGTGTAATAAATTGATATTTTCACTTTGGTCTGGTTACTGTGTTATTTATGCAATTAGGGCTTATTTTCCTATTATTTTTTATATTCTATAGGATGTGTTGGACATTTTGCGAAGACTAACCGAAAAGAAAAGTTGCCATCTTCCCTGTTGGTCCTGTGTGTTATTTATTCACATACTTTATTAGAATGGGGAGAATGTTGCTGGTTATTATTATTTATTATTGTTATTATTATTGAAATTTATTTATAAAGCAACAAGATATTTCTGTACAATAAATGGGTGATACGTTGAACATAAAAATTATATACAAAAACACATCTGATACAAAAGGTAAAAGGGTATAAGGTGGCCATACAAGGTAAGATCTCTCCAAGCGAGCAGATCTTCTCCCAATATATAGATATCAGGCTAATTAGGTGGTTTGGCCCTGGGGCCATACGAATTAGGACAGCGCGTATAGGCATTTCAGTCAGGCAGGCCTGTTGTTCGTGCCCATACACGGGCAAATAAGTCTAAAGGACTGATATTGATAGCTAGTATGGTCACCTTTATAGTCTAAAAGTGGAAGGGGCATAAAACACACAAGGGTTGTACCATGTTTACACAAACATCTTAAAAAATTGGCATTGGCTTAAAACACACTAAAAAAGATGAAAATATACTTTTTTGGAGTTGTGAAGTGTTTTTATAAAAAATAAAATAAAAATAAATAAATAAAATTACATAAATCTTTGATTGTGTATTGAGTAATAAGCAAACATAAGAATCATTGAGTAAAAGATATATAACATTTTGCCAAAATGACAAAGAACTGAAATGGACATGAGACAGAGTTAACAGAGGATGGTATATAGGAGAAATGGCAATGAGTTGACATCTTGCAGGGTTTTGGCCAAAACCATTGTCTCCACAGATTTAATAAATCTGCCGCACAGTGTGAATATGTATTGCATTTCCCCTGACTTTGTGTCATGAATTCTCTCAGAAGTTTCTAGACAGCAACGTGCATGGATCGCTATATGGTACTTTGTAATTGGATATCTTCCACTAGTTTTATATTTTTGTTCCCTAAAATCAAATTATTTTAAAACTTTCTTGGTACATGTTTATAATCCAGTTGTGCTTTAGCAAAAGTGGTGATCAATCGTATTGATTATCTCTTCAATTATCTTGATTACATGACTATTTATATCACCTACACAAAACACTTGATTATATGAGTAAAATGCACCATAAATATGCTGGCTTGTAATTAACTAGAGTGTTGGTTGTACCTAATAAACCAGCAAAAACCTCGGAAGTGTTATTTAACTAAAAGGGCTTGTGGCTCATTGGAGGCTTGTTGACCAGATTTAGATGTTTTCTAAACTACAGGTCATCTCTGTGAACCTGACACTGCTTGAAGTAAATAGGTGTAGTGCTGAAGATTTACACTACATTAAGTAAATAGGAGTCAGTCTCTATAATTAAGGAAAGTATCAGTATGATTTGACAGTGGGTCCCATACTTACAGCAGCAATCATGGTATCTACTGCAGGCAAGAAACAAGACTTTAACAAAGAGTGTGAATACTTGTGTAACATAATAATATTCAGCTGTATTATGTACAGTATAAATCAGGCACACAATTAAGGTGCACTGGAGATTGTTAGATCCCATTGGCTCCATCCGTTAAAAATATTAGTAGTTTTTCTGAAAATTTCATCAGCAGCAAAGCAGATATCACTGAACTACAGGGGAGACTAAGAGATGTAGACTTTTTCTGAGATTACTGGGGCTTGAAAATATTCTCGTAATTTCCCCCTAGTATCTCAAATTACTGTGTATGTCCAGGCAATATGGAATGCTTGGGGCACCAGATTTACTGATATCTGGGCAATTATCTGTACATTACTGATAAGCTATGCACTAAAAACCTTTCTTTTTCTTTTATATCAGGCATATAATAATATAATAAACACAAAATGTATTGAGTTCTGCTACTTGCTCCCATTTTTGCTTATTGTGGGTTATAAAATCATCACTAGAGATGAGAGAATGTTTTCGTCTGTTACAGATTCCCAGCAAAATTAGCATTTTTACAAGTAGCAAATATTTTCACATGCTAGAAGTTTTGCAATTTTCGAGGTTGTGAATTCAAGTTTTTTTCTAAATCGAGACTTTGCCTAGGAAAACTCTCATTGACTTCTATAGAATCTCCCATTCTTTTAGATGGCAAATTTTTACATTCGTGTTTTTTTGCACTTAATAGCAGACATTTGAGTTTTTGAACCATAATACCAATTCAAGTTTTTTAGTGTGAAAAAAATTAAATTGTAAAAAAAAATAATAAATTAGCAAAGGTGGTTGTGGACTTATTGGAGGAATAAGTCATAAGCTGTGATTAATTTTACAGCATGTCCATCATGGTATCCTGAAGGATTTGTACAAATTGGGAGAAGCTGTAGGTTATTGTCGATCATCGATATCATGTGGATGATGGATTGGCACCAAGTCAAGTCAACACCTGGAGGCAAGCAAGGGAAGAGATGGGGAGGGGCATACAAACTGTCTAAACTTCTATATGTTATTTTTGTACTACTTAATGAAGGCAGAGTTTTAGATTTCATGTTTTTTTCTGGCAACAAGTAAAGTGTAGTGATGAGCGAATCTGTCCCGTTTTGTTTTGCCGCGAAATTCGCAAATTTTTCAAAAGATCTGCGAAACGGTGAAAATGTTGTGCATCCAAAAAAATTGTCGCCCGCGACGCGAGATAATTTTTTTGATGCCTGGCAAATTTTTTAATCCATTTCACAAAGAATCCGCCCATGGCAAAACGTGGAAAATCGCCACAAATCCATGTCTGCTGAAACATTTCGCCCATCACTAGTAAAGTGACTTTCATGATGTCCTTCTGTTCTAGCTGGTATAACTGTTTATTACATTTGCTTCTCAGAAGAAATAGAATACAAACCCAGCGTTAAAGTATAGTATATTCAAAATGCTTGTGCTCACATAGGCCAAATGCCTTGACTCGCAGGGATCCCTTTTCCATTGAATAATACAAACAGATCATTTAAAAGACAGAACCTTCATTCCACACAAGACTCTTTGCAAACATTTACATCACGGGACTTAAAGGAACAGTAACACCAAAAAATAAAAGAGCTTTAAAGTAATAAAAATATAATGCACTGTTGCCCTGCACTGGTAAAATTGGTGTGTTTGCTACAGTAACACTACTATAATTTATATAATAAGCTGCTGTGTAGCCACGGGGGCAGCCATTCAAGCTGGAAAAAAGGAGAAAAGGCACAGGTTACATAGCAGATAACTGATAAGCTCTGTAGAATTCAATAGTGTTTTATCTGTTATCTGCTATGTGCCTGTGCCTTTTCTCCTTCGAATGGCTGCCCCCATACTACACAGCATCTTATTTATATAAATTATAGTAGACTTTCTGAAGTAAACACACAACTTTTACCAGTGCAGGGCAGCAGCACATTATATTTTAGTTACTTTTATACACTTTCATTTTTTGGTGTTGCTGTTCCTTTAACTATAAATACTGCAGATAATGAGTGGACAGTACTATCAAAAATAGATTTAGGCCCCCCATTTGAGCAAAGAATGTTTTAATGGGTGCTGGGTGATGTTACAAGAAAAACTCATTAAGTGACATCATGACATAGAATGCAGGGATGAAACCAGAAGATATCATGCTGACGTCTGGCTGGTGTTACAGCTTGCATTCCGTACTATTTCTATGGTATGAGATCAGCTTGTGCGCTCTACACTGATATTTGGATAGAATATAAGCACTGAAAGTAGATTATAATGATGGGGGGTGTTTGTGTTGGTGCCCTTGCATGGCTGGGGTAAGTGTGTATAGGATAATAAGCTAGGACTATTTCTCCCAATGTTAATTATTTTATTTGTGTTTATTAAATTATTTTATTGGTTACAATTGATATATTTATGGCATTATATAGATAAAAAAATATACATTGCCCAACAGCACAAACTATAATTATATTGTATTTATAAAGCTCCTCAGCGCTTTACAAAGATTGATCATTATTCACATCAGTCCCTGCCCCAGTGGAGCACTGTCTAAGCTCCCTGTCACAGTAGGGTCAGTTTTATCAGGAGCCAATTAACCTGCCTGTATGTTTATGAAGGGTGGGAGGAAACCAGAGTTCCCGGATGAAACCTACACAGACATGGGGAGAATTACATTTCTTGCTGGACTGCCTTGTGCGAAGGTGGCGGTAGCTCCAGGGTTTCCTTCTGCCAATAGGCACAGCAGCACTCAGTTCAAACTGGGAGGGTGGAAGGACTATACAGAAGTACAAGGAGCACATTTTGATGCAAGTACATTTAATGAAAGTGGCATTATGCACAATTGGCTGTGGGGAAGGTGCAGAGACCACAACTGCACTTGTGGACATGAGCCTTAATTTGTCTCATGTGTCATTAGTCTTACAAAGTTCTACATCCTTTGTACCATACCACATGCCTGCTAGTTGTACTTGTACATGAGAACCTTGATTCTCTATGTAATCAGTAATAATGTGACAGGGGTACCATATGGAAAGGGTGGTGGCTGCCAAACTGGCATCTGAACCCCTTTTATTGTGGCCTTCTACTTATTGATCCCTTCATTCAGAATCTGTATCGTACTTGCAACTACTATTGGATTTGCCACAGTAGAAGCTAAAATGATTCTCAGGTCATATTATATGTTTTGTACAGATTCCCAGCAAAATTAGCATTTTAGCAAGTAGCAAATATTTTCACATGCTAGAAGTTTAGCAATTTTCGAGGTTGTGAATTCAAGTTTTTTTCCAAATCGAATAAACTCATATATCAAATGCTCGCTTATTTATTAATAAGGAATACTCCTTTGAATAAAAAACTCAAATATCCTGAATGTTTCTCCAAAAATTCAAGCTTGCAAATATGGCTTGACTTTGCCTAGGAAAACTCTCATAATTCAAACTCCTACATGTTCCACAGAAGAAGCTAAAATGATTCTCAGGTCATATTATATGTTTTGTATGTTCAACATGTGATAGAAAGGACATTGTGTTACACTGATGTTGCTGATGCAAAGCAAAATTCTGTCTTCTCCTGGTTTCCTAAATTCATTCCACCCCTCTCTCTCACACTCACATTATATATTTATTTATTTGATATCACATTACTATTTTTTTTATAAAACCTTTTTGGACCTGCTTGCTACAAGCTACCAGATTCCCATTTCCAAATGAATAGTTAAGGCAGTCTTCAAATTCCCACTTACCCTTGCATTTAATTACTAGCTTATGTCTAAAAGAGCCTTGGGGACAATCCAAGGTTTTTAAAGGGCAAACGTTTTCTACATTGTATTTTTATTTTTCTGGCCCTTACCCTGCAACAATCATTTCAGCCGCTTTGGGAAAAAAACAATGACATTGCAACATAAATACTATGAAAAGTAAGATAAAACAAAAGTGATCAGTCAATATCTTCTCCTTATTCCAAACAGAAAAAGAAAAAATCAATCAAGGGAATGCTGGGGACTGGATCCTGCATTCCACAGTATAAATATCAAGCATTGTAGTGCTCAGGAATGCAGCATCTTGAAGTCTAAAATTAAAGAGTAGAGAAGCTTCTCAGGTTACCAGAAACAAGACGCCATTGTGACTCCCATTGGGCTTTGGAGTAGCAGAGAGAAGTGTTAGCTTTTTGGGATGGTTAGACCTTGTGGACAGATTTAGTCACAGGGGAGGAAATTTGTAGTTTTAATCTGAAGGAAAGTCTTAGGAATTTTCTTTTAGTGTTGTCTCAGTGTCATAATATGTAAGTATCAAAAAATCCATTTGAGGGGGGGTCCCTTTCTATGAATCAAGAACCAGAGTATGTAGTGCGTTTGATTCTAGACTCTAGAATGATTTGAAATTCACATTTTAGGCTTTTGTAACTTTACCTGCAACATAAAATAATTTAATTGTACAAACTCGAGTGGAGCACTGTACCTAGTCTGAAGACCCAGTCTAAAGTCCTGGACAATGTACAATGTATATAGAAAAACAAAAAGGTCCAGACTCATTTAATAGCAAAAAAATTGCAGTAAAAATGTCCTTTTTTTGCTATTATATGACTCTGGACTCTGGACTCTATCTATCTATTATCTATCTGTCTATATCTATCTATCTATCTATCTATCTATCAACTATCTGTCTATCTACATCTATCTATCTATCTATCTATCTATCTATCTGGCTATCTACATCTATCTATCTATTATCTATCTGTCTATCTATCTATCTATCTATCTATCTATCTATCTATCTATCTATCTATCTATCTATTATCTATCTGTCTATCTACATCTATCTATCTATCTATCTATCTATCTATCTATCTATCTATCTATCTATCTATCTATCTATCTATCTGGCTATCTACATCTATCTATCTATCTATCTATCTATCTATCTATTTATCTATATATATATATATCTATCTATTATCTATCTGTCTATCTATCTATCTATCTATTATCTATCTATCTATCTATCTATCTATCTATCTATCTGGCTATCTACATCTATCTATCTATCTATCTATCTATCTATCTATCTATCTATCTATTTATCTATATATATATCTATCTATTATCTATCTGTCTATCTATCTATCTATCTATTATCTATCTATCTATCTATCTATCTATCAATCATCTATCTATCTATCTATCTATCTATCAATCATCTATCTATCTATCTATCTATCTATCTATCTATCTATCTATCTATCTATCTATCTATACATTTAGCCAAGAGGAGCACTCAAGTGATATTTTTTCTTTTTATATATATATATATATGTATGTGAATGTAATAATAGGCAGATCTTGAATTAGATTGGGGGCCCCCACTAATTAGGATAGTATTTGGTTTGAATTGATTGGCGCAGCGTACATACAATGTCATGATGTTTTTAATCATAAATTGATATAAGTTTAATTGTATTTATTCACTTTTTTGTGTAAACACTATAAAATCATGACACTGTAATGTGTATATTTTTAACATGATGTATTGTACGGTTTCACGGATTTTTAATAATTGCTTTGCCGAATCACTTCACTGTACTTTAATGATTGCTTTAAAGGGGTATTAATTTAAATAGCACCAGATTTACACTTGGGATATTTTAATGATAATTTATGGCACTGATCACTTTACAGCATTCGCTGCACATTTTACTGCAATGGTCACTTTATGGCATGTGATGTTTTAATGATAATTTATGGCACGGATCACTTTGCAGCATTAGCTACATGCTTTACTGCAATAGTCACTTTATGGCATGTGTGCAATAGACACTTTATGTGAGCACTAATTATCTAATGATAATCTATGGCACGGATCACTTTGCAGTTACAGTTTAACAGGGACAATGGCATAAACTGTAGCTTTGAAAACAAAAAAAGATATGGTATCCCTTACCCAGTAAACACTGAATGCAAACATTTATTTTTCATTGCCAAAGAGCTTAAAATTTTCCTATACAGGTATAGGATCCATTATCCAGATTCTGTTTCTAAAAAGTTCTGAATTACAGGAAGGCCATTTCCCATAGAGTCCATTTTAATCAAATAATTCAAATTTTCAAAAATAATGTTCTATCCTCTATAATAATAAAAAAAGATCCATGTACTTGATCCCAACTAAGATATAATGAATGCTTATTGGAGGCAAAACAATTCTATTGGGTTTATTAAACATTTAAATGATTTTTGATTAGGACATGCCAACCCAAAAATATTTTTTTTTGCCCAATAAAACAAAACGTATATCTCAGTAACTTTGCAATATACATTCATTACAAATTTGTAATGGTTTTTGAGTTAATTGTACAGTATATATTATTGCTATAAAGGATGTGTTTGTCTGTCCCTTTCTATTCTCTGCCTGGTGGCTCTGGCATTTGAATCAATGTAACACAAGCAGCAGACTGACAGACCTGACTTGCTGGAGGAGACCGACCTTTGAAACATTGTTTAAAAAGTAACAACCAAGAGTTCAGCAAATGCTGCTTTCTATAGCAATTACATTTACAAATAACTTTTAAAGCACTAACCATTTTTTAATAAATTCATATTGAAAAGTTGCTTACAATTATGCTTTCTTTTATTAGGCAAAAAAATTATTTCTGGTTTGACATGTCCTTTAAAGTATGGTAATCCAGATTACAGAAAGATCCCTTATTTGGGAAACCCCTGGGTCCCGGCATTCTGATAACAGGCTCCATACCTGAACAGAGGAAATGGTACAGCTAGGGGCCCATTTACTTACTCACGAACCGGCCGAATGCGTCCGATTGCGTTTTTTTCGTAATGATCGGTATTTGGCGATTTTTTCGGAAAATTGTCGCGACTTTTTTGTTACCAATACGATTTGCGCGAAAAAAAGCGAGTTTTTCGTAGCCGTTATGATGCGCTCGTATTTTGTTGCGACTTTTTCGAAGCCTTCGTGCCAAGTACGAAAGATTCGGATTCATTCAAGCTTCAGTATGCTGATGACACTAACTTGTGCAAAACTATAAGTTCCATGCAGGATGCTGCCGCTTTGCAGAGCGATTTGACAAAATTAGATAACTGGGCAGCAAACTGGAAAATGAGCTTCAATGTTGATAAGTGCAAAGTTATGCACTTTGGTAGAAATAATATAAACGCGAACTATCTACTGAATGGTAGTGTGTTGGGGGTTTCCTTAATGGAGAAGGATCTAGGGGTTTTTGTAGATAACAAGTTGTCTAATTCCAGGCAGTGTCATTCTGTGGCTACTACAGCAAATAAAGTGCTGTCTTGTATAAAAAAGGGCATTGACTCAAGGGATGAAAACATAATTTTGCCCCTTTATAGGTCCCTGGTAAGGCCTCACCTTGAGTATGCGGTGCAGTTTTGGGCTCCAGTCCTTAAGAAGGATATTAATGAGCTGGAGAGAGTGCAGAGACTGCAACTAAACTGGTAAAGGGGATGGAAGATTTAAACTATGAGGTGAGACTGTCGAGGTTGGGGTTGTTTTCTCTGGAAAAGAGGCGCTTGCGAGGGGACATGATTACTCTGTACAAGTACATTAGAGGGGATTATAGGCAGTTGGGGGATGTTCTTTTTTCCCATAAAAACAATCAGCGCACCAGAGGTCACCCCTTTAGATTAGAGGAAAGGAGCTTCCATTTGAAGCAGCGTAGGTGGTTTTTCACGGTGAGGGCAGTGAGGTTATGGAATGCCCTTCCTAGAGATGTGGTAATGGCAGATTCTGTTAATGCCTTTAAGAGGGGCCTGGATGAGTTCTTGATCAATCAGAATATCCAAGGCTATTGTGATACTGATATCTACAGTTAGTACTAGTGGTTGTATTTATAGTTTATGTATGTGAGTGTATAGATTGGTAGGTGTGGGTTGTGTGTGCTGGGTTTACTTGGATGGGTTGAACTTGATGGACACTGGTCTTTTTTCAACCATATGTAACTATGTAAGTCTTCAAAGGTGAAAATAAGTAAAAACAAAAAGAAAGCAGGAACTTTAAGACTGTGGTCAAATGACTTGCTAGTTGTATCATTTTTATTCATGTCTGTTGGATTGTAAACTGTTTGTAGGAAAACAGTTACTGACTTACTCTGTGCTGCAGATTATGGGCATAATTAGCTATGTAACTATGTAACTATGTAACTATGTAACTTTACTTGGGCCAGGTTGGAGCTGCAGGGTGCCATTGAGCCCTATGGGAGACTTTCCTTGGGCCGGGTTGGAGCTGCAGAGTGCCATTGAGCCCTATGGGAGACTTTCCTTGGGCCGGGTTGGAGCTGCAGAGTGCCATTGAGCCCTATGGGAGACTTTCCTTGGCCGGGTTGGAGCCAGGCCATTGAGCCCTTGGGAGACTGGCCGGATTGGAGCTGCAGAGTGCCATTGAGCCCTATGGGAGACTTTCCTTGGGCCGGATTGGAGCTGCAGAGTGCCATTGAGCCCTATGGGAGACTTTCCTTGGGCCAGGTTGGAGCTGCAGAGTGCCATTGAGCCCTATGGGAGACTTTCCTTGGGCCAGGTTGGAGCTGCAGAGTGCCATTGAGCCCTATGGGAGACTTTCCTTGGGCCAGGTTGGAGCTGCAGAGTGCCATTGAGCCCTATGGGAGACTTTCCTTGGGCCAGGTTGGAGCTGCAGAGTGCCATTGAGCCCTATGGGAGACTTTCCTTGGGCCAGGTTGGAGCTGCAGAGTGCCATTGAGCCCTATGGGAGGCTTTCCTTGGGCCAGGTTGGAGCTGCAGAGTGCCATTGAGCCCTATGGGAGACTTTCCTTGGGCCGGGTTGGAGCTGCAGAGTGCCATTGAGCCCTATGGGAGACATTCCTTGGGCCGGGTTGGAGCTGCAGAGTGCCATTGAGCCCTATGGGAGACTTTCCTTGGGCCAGGTTGGAGCTGCAGAGTGCCATTGAGCCCTATGGGAGACTTTCCTTGGGCCGGGTTGGAGCTGCAGAGTGCCATTGAGCCCTATGGGAGGCTTTCCTTGGGCCGGGTTGGAGCTGCAGAGTGCCATTGAGCCCTATGGGAGACTTTCCTTGGGCCAGGTTGGAGCTGCAGAGTGCCATTGAGCCCTATGGGAGACTTTCCTTGGGCCGGGTTGGAGCTGCAGAGTGCCATTGAGTCCTATGGGAGGCTTCCAAAATCATGCTGAAAGTCTGAAAGTTTCGCCCACCGCTTACGAGTGCTCAATACAAAAAAGTCGCGGCAAGATACGAGCGCATCGTAATGGCTACGAAAAAATCGGGTTTTTGCGCAAATCGTATTGGTAACGAAAAAGTTGCGACAATTTCCGAAAAAGTCGTAAAGGCGCCGAAAAAATCGCAAAAAATACGAAAAAGTCACAAAATGTTCGTTTTCCAATTGGATTTTTCCAATTCGGATTCGAATTCGTGTCTTAGTAAATGTGCCCCCTAGTGATCTTTATAGGGGTTATTGGAGTCACTGAACAGCCACATATCCAAATAAAGATACAAAGCCACTGGGTGAGAGATTCTATATAGGTCAGAGGACTATAGGGTGACTTCTTATATAAGCTCATTATAGGGTTACTAGTAAATCAAATCTATATTAGTGTGCAATGGATATTTCTCTTAACTTTTCTTCTTATTTTAGTGCAGAGATTATTTTGTATACATGCAGCTTAAAGAGTTAATTAGAACCTCTGTGAAAAGAGGTTCTACGGGGCAGGGACCTCCTTCCTCTTGTGTCCTCAACTCTTAACTTATTGCTGCTGTATTTATCTTGTATTTATTGTTATACTTTCTATTTATCTATTATCTTATTAACACCCTGTTTGTATTAATGTATTCTACTGTACAGCGCTGCGTACATAAGTAGCGCTTTATAAATAAAGATATACATACATACATAAAGATATACATACAAAAGAAAAGTTTGAAAAGAAAGAAAACTATTGTGATTCTAGCCAACTTTTCCATATACGTGTATTGCTTATTTTAATGGTTTTGAAGTGCAATTGAGAGCACAATTTTTTTTATCCCTCTCTGGATGTCACTACTGAAATAATATAGTCATTCCTTCTAAGGGTTTGATAATCAGCTGGCTTCTGCTACATATATAGTCAGCAGGACTGACACTGCTTTCAGTAGTAATTAGAAAATGTGTAATTAATATATATCGGAACGTTGCTTAGTATTACATTCTTTTTCCATTATATAAAAGCAGTTCTCCTTTTAAAGAAGAATTTGCAAATTGAAATATTTTGATCACTATAAAAAAAGAAAAACATAATGAAAAGTTTTATTATAAGGGAAAAAACCCAGAAAGGTATGGCTATGTGACATAAAATGGAATGTTTGTCGCTGAACCTTATAGTCATTGTGATATGTTCCTAATTATTACTTCTAGAACCAAGGCACAAAGCTGTAGGCACATTTCTTTTGCCCAGGGGGAACTCCACTGTGTCTTGTTATAACCAGCACCATTTTCTAGCTTGTAATATATAGGTGGTAGTTTTGGGCATTTTAGTCATTGTTGTAAATAAGGTATTATTTTTTGTCCAGGATCTTAAGCCTTAAGGTTCCCTGCTGTAGTTCAGCTACTGATCACATGAGCTCCTGCCGAGTCATTAGTCATAATCCTATTGGTTCACTGGATGGCACCTCCCTTTCTGCATCTCACAGCTGTCAGAGTTTTTTGAAAGGAGTTAAATCTAAAAAGAGGGCAAATGCACAGGTTAAGCGGGATTTAACATGGGCTAACAGTTTGTTAGTACTTTTCAACACATCTTAAATGTATGACAATTAGGAATGTACCAAATATGTCACTTATGGATTTGGCAGAATATGCAAGGAGAAATTTTTAAAAAGGCATCATCAGTTAGAGAATCTTTACCACATTAATTTGTACAGAGCTTTAAAATCACATAACTTAATCCTTGGGATTCAGTCTTTCTGAACATTCAGGATTTGGGTAAATCCAAAAAAGAAAAAAAAGTGCAGCAATTCCCTTACCAAATGCTGGATATGGGCATATAAAATTCTTAGTTAACCATCTTTGTATATTTAGTTTATGTATGTTTATAACATAGGTTGAATTAAGGCACATTAAAAATGTATTGCACTGGATGAAGCATAATTAAACATATTAATGTTAATATAACATTAATTTCATTCAATAGATAGCATGGGTAGTATGGGTAGTATGGGTAGCATGGTTAGCATGGGTAGTATGGGTAGCATGGTTAGCATGGGTAGTATGGGTAGCATGGTTAGCATGGGTAGTATGGGTAGCATGGTTAGCATGGGTAGTATGGGTAGCATGGTTAGCATGGGTAGTATGGGTAGCATGGGTAGCATGGGTAGTATGGGTAGCATGGGTAGCATGGGTAGTATGGGTAGCATGGGTAGTATGGGTAGCATGGTTAGCATGGGTAGTATGGGTAGCATGGTTAGCATAGGTAGCATGGGTAGTATGGGGAGCATGGTTAGCATGGGTACTATGGGTAGCATGGTTAGCATGGTACTATGGGTAGCATGGTTAGCATGGGTACTATGGGTAGCATGTTAGCATGGGTACTATGGTAGCATGGTTAGCATGGGTACTATGGGTAGCATGGTTAGCATGGGTACTATGGGTAGCATGGTTAGCATGGGTACTATGGGTAGCATGGTTAGCATGGGTAGTATGGGTAGTATGGGTAGCATGGTTAGCATGGGTAGTATGGGTAGCATGGTTAGCATAGGTAGCATGGGTAGTATGGGTAGCATGGTTAGCATGGGTACTATGGGTAGCATGGGTACTATGGGTAGCATGGTTAGCATGGGTACTATGGGTAGCATGGTTAGCATGGGTACTATGGGTAGCATGGTTAGCATGGGTACTATGGGTAGCATGGTTAGCATGGGTACTATGGGTAGCATGGTTAGCATGGGTACTATGGGTAGCATGGTTAGCATGGGTAGTATGGGTAGTATGGGGAGCATGGTTAGCATGGGTAGTATGGGTAGCATGGTTAGCATGGGTAGTATGGGTAGTATGGGTAGCATGGTTAGCATGGGTACTATGGGTAGCATGGTTAGCATGGATAGTATGGGTAGTATGGGTAGCATGGTTAGCATGGGTACTATGGGTAGCATGGTTAGCATGGGTACTATGGGTAGCATGGTTAGCATGGGTACTATGGGTAGCATGGTTAGCATGGGTACTATGGGTAGTATGGGTAGCATGGTTAGCATGGGTACTATGGGTAGCATGGTTAGCATGGGTACTATGGGTAGCATGGTTAGCATGGGTACTATGGGTAGTATGGGTAGCATGGTTAGCATGGGTACTATGGGTAGCATGGTTAGCATGGGTAGTATGGGTAGCATGGGTAGCTCAAGAACAAAAAGGCTAATGTGCAATCATGGCCCGGAGCTCAGTTTAGCTGCAAATCAGTGGCACTATTGCTTTTTAAATACTTACATGTACTAACCTTAATAACCTGGAACAAATCTATTTATTGATACTTACTATTACATTTACAGTGAAACCTCAATTTTACATTTGATTTCCCCTTATCTTACATTGTATACACCAATGCATAATGCGTTTCCTGGATTTTACATTTTCCTGGATTTTACACCATATTTTGGTCCCCTGAAAAATGAAAAATGGTGGGGTCCATTGTATTATAATACTTTTCCTCCCTGTGTGTACTTTTGTACATCGTAAGTTTGTACAAATCTGAGTACCCTTGTAGCGCTTATAAATAAAGTTATACATACATTAAGAATGGGCCGACGTCACTCTACTTACCCACAAAAGGCTTGCAGCTATTATTCATGCAAAATTGTGGAAATCAAATACTTATGGAAAAAGCATATTTCAGTTTAATTTTTCTTTTCTAAAGGCCAATTAAAAAGATAATTCAAGTTTAAGTACTTAAGTATAAATATAGTAAACAGGTATGGGATCCCTTATCTAGACAGTTCCGAATTATGGGAAGGCCATCTGCCATAGATTCCATTATAACCAAATAATTCTAATTTTAAAAAATGATTCCCTTTTCTCTGTAATAATAAAACAGTACCTGTACTTGATCCCAACTAAGATATAATTAATCCTTATTGGAGCCAAAACAAGCATATCTGGTTTATTTAATATTTAAATGAATTTTAGAACACTTAAGGTATGGAGATCCAAATTACGGAAAGATCCCTTAACAAAACATCACTTCACTATTAGCTTATCAAATAAGAAGAGTTGCCCAAGCATGATTCAAAAGGAATGTCCACCTAAAAATAATAATAGAAAATATTGTTGTAAGCAACTGATAACATATATTGATTAATAACATTTTAAAGTTATTTATTTGAAAATGTAATAAAACACTTGTTTACAATACTGATGTTTCCTGGGTAGACGTAATATATAATTTTCTAACTAAACAAAAATGTATGTAACAAATTCTAAATTATTTGCCATGGAACAGTAACATCCAGTAACTGGTTTCCCATAAACCCAATTAATGATTAAGGGACGACATTCACGTAAGTTGGGCTAAAGCATAGGAGAGCCAGACAGTGGAAATTCACCTGGATTGTAGGAAGAATTGAAGGGGCGGAGCAAATCTTAAACTTGCCCTTTGTTATGGATAATTTAAAGATGAATCAGCAGGATATGAATAAAAGTGATGGCATGAACCTTCTTCCTGGACTATAGCTGAAAGCCTGCTACATTTTGGAGTGTGGGAAGGATTTAGATCTGTTAATAACTTGTTCCATGTGTGGGGAAGTGGCAGTGTGTGGGATGGGTTGAAGTATTGTTACTGGTTGCTTCTCTGGCTGGGGCTTTAGTTAAAGCAGTTCTCTCAGTGTATTCTACAAACATTGATTATAGAACATACATGAATATACAGTAGGTGTTGTGCCTGGCAGTAATATAACTGTTATTTACTGTTAAAATTGTCTTGGGAAAGCTGTAACGTCATGGTTATATAATTCTTGCACATAAATGTCTTATAACCCTTTAAACCAATAAGTACGGCAATTACTTAAAAACAGCTTCAACAACGTCTCAAATAAGGCAAGATGGATTTTAAACTTTCCTGACAGGTAATATAAGACATGTATATTCTTTTTATGGTTTATTCTAAAATGCTTCCAGTGCTTTCCAGTGCTAGCGCTTATTCAAAAACTTCAGCCTGTGCAACCTGGAAGCATATAGGCTCATATATAACCGCTGGTGCAAACTATAAGATAACACGAAAGGCATAAATGTTCCGTTTTTATAACATTCTCCCAAATGTGACACTGGAATTCTGGGGAAATTACTGATTTGTGGGAAAAAAACATGGTAACTTGCCTACAAAAATTGCACCTTGCATGCAGCACTGCTTTCATAAATGCACTGCTTTCATAAATGCACTGCTTTCATAAACTAGTGATGAGCGAATCTGTCTCGCCGTCACGCGTCAAAAAAAATTGTCGCCCGTGGCTATTCTTTCGTCGCCCGCGGCTATTCTTTCATCGCGTGGCTATTCTTTTGGTGCCCGCGGCTATTATTTTGTCGTGCGGCTATTATTTTGTCGGCCACGGCTATTCTTTTGTCGCAGGTGACAATTTTTGGACGCGCAGAGAATTTTTCCGCTGTGAATTTTTTCATTTGTTTCGTGAAACAATCCGCCAATGGCGAAACGCGGAAATTCGCCGCAAATCCATGCCTGGTGAAACATTTCGCCCATCACTATAAATAACCCTTAGAATGTACAGAGCTCGCACAATGGCAATTTGTTGCTGGCCCTATAGTTTCTACCATTGGTGCTTAAGAGTTAAACTACTTGACCTATCTTTACCCTTAATATAAATGTACTTGTATTTATTAGCTGAGTAATCAGTGGCCACCCAATTATCAAGATCCATGTACAGTGACAATAGCCTGCAAATAACTGTATAATTCCCTAATATATCCTGGCTCTCGTGTGTGACTGCCCAAGCAGATCATTCTCTGCCTGGCCAGTAAGGCTGGATGCTGGTGCAATGTTCTAGTGACATCCGACTCCATTGTTATCTGACTGCTTACACCAGCAGTATATTCACTAACCAAACAAAGCTTTAATAAATAGAAAGCAATTTATAATGCCCCAGAAACATAATCCGTTCCAGTAGTTCCTCTGTAGTCAATTAGTATATAATAAACTCCAGGAAAACCACAGGAAGAGGCTAAAGTATCCTGTTATGTGACACTCCATCATGCATCTTTATTATTATTTTTTTGCACGTGTGGCGTGTGCGGCGCTGATACCATGTGATGATGTATTTGTGCTGAGGAACAGTGCATTGTTTCAATGTTTTCTTGTATTTCCATGTTGTTCGGCTCTTTCCCTTTCCTGTCTGCACTACTTCAACTGGCTTAAATCTTAGCTAATTGTTGACATTTTCTGTAAAGAAGACAGGAGTTAATGTCACTTGGCAATTTGTGTGTGTGGGGTGAGCGAGATTGATAGAGAATTTTATTGCCTGCACAGAGAAAACATTTTTTTTTCAATGAAGTAGCAAAACACTGCCCAGCTTTAGCCTGCTCATTTATATGATATTCTTTATTTATTATAATAAAGGCTATCGTTATCTACATAAATGAATACATTATGAGGGTAAATAGTTTGGGGATAAAAGGAAGGAAAATACTTTTAGAAATTGCCTGTTTTGTAACATTTTTTCAACATAGTTTTTTCTGGTTTTCTGTTTGAAAGCAAGCATGTGATTGGTTGGAGTGGACTAGAATTGGAGCAAAGTTGTATCATTGCAACTTCTTTTGGGCAGGGCTGTCTTTCACTCTTATATGGGTTAGCAGTTGTATTTGTGTATGTAATCTGTATGTAACAGGTGTTTGGACATGGGGGTACCTGTGATCACAGCCCACTGGTATACCTCAGATATGGTCAGACTGGGTTCAACTTCCAGTAACTCCGGGTAAGGCATGTGCTACATACAACACTTTCCTCAGGTGGGTCCTTGCTTACTGTTGGAGGAAGGGTTAACCACACTGTATATCCGCAATAGGACAGATGAATTTTACTCTTTAATTTATGTATCATGCACACACACACACAGAAACAGTGGGTGCTGACTTTAATGGTACCAGCGTCGGATTTGTCTTCTGGGCGACCCGAGGCTGCCCCCGTTTGTCGCCACATCCACCCAACCCCAACCCCCTCAAACCCCTAGGCTGCGCACACACTTTTTGCCCATACATTTAAAGTCCCATATGGAGCAGTGGGGAGAGGTCCTGCAGGGTGGCATGCCGCCCCTAAATTTGTGCCGCCCTACGCCCGGGCCTTTGTAGCCTCTCCACAAATCTGGGCCTGAATGGTACAATATAAAATCAATAAATGATTCAAATACTTTCTTAATCAGTTGTTACTCTCACAATCACAGTTGTAGTGTTCACAACACCCACCCAGAGGTACTATTACCTGCCTTTGTGAACAATCCCCAGCACTGGGTAAAGCTCACAGTGGCCCCATGTTCAAGGATCTCTCTATTCCCTATACTGGCAGCATTGACACCACATGGCACTAATCCTTAATAGCTACTTGGAAGGCACTTAGTGCAAAATGCAGTCCTTTATGAAATTCCACATGTTTACCCACAATACAGCTTCACAGCATGGGGGGGGGGACACCAGTCCTGTTGTTGGACCCCCTTACTGAGGTATAATATACAGACTTGTCCTCAACTGATACCTAAACATAGCCAACCTTTTTGTTTGCCTCACAAATTTTAACACTAACAAGATGATGTAGCTGTAATATAGAGGAGACAATATGCAGTAGGACTGTCCTACATTTTGGGTTGCTACCTGGCTGATATTTTACTGACTTGGGAGGTAAAAATGATGCCTGATGCCAATGTTCTTTATAGGGAAAAAAAGATAAAAAAAATGGCAACCCTACCTATATTAGATAGTGCAAAATACTCTCAATTTATTCCCTCAGCTACATGTTGTTGGGGATTTGGTTTATGTATTATTCTGTTAATTACTGCAATAACAGTTATGTTTTAATGGATTTTGATGGTTGTGTGCTGTTACAGGTTCCTTCCGCTTCTCCACAACAGTCACCCAGGTGAAGTTAGCCACAATATGTGCACTTTCCCACAACTTGGAAGACACATAAATGAATGCTAGCTATAACACTTTAGCTTGGAGGCCTATTCATAATTCTGAAGGTCACAATCCTGGAACTGATGGAATGGTACTGTGAGCACAGTCCAAATTTGAAATACTTAGGGATGATGGTATCCCCTACTACCTTCCCCAGTTAACAAGACAGTCTGCAGTATGGTTCCCATGCTAAAACTTATGATACCAATGTACAGGTCTCAAAATGCAATATTGCACATACATATAAAATTAGTGATATTTTCTTTATATTAACACACCTTTTTTTGGGCAATATTCAGTCTCCTTGTAGATTGTAAGCTCTTTTGGGCAGGGCCCTCTTCACCTATTGTATCGGTTATTGGTTGCTTTATATGTTTCTCTGTATGTCCAATGTATGAAACCCACTTATTGTACAGCGCTGCAGAATATGTTGATGCTTTATAAATAAATGTTAATAAATAAAAGTAGTAACTTACTTACCAACCTTGGCATTGAATAGGTTCTTTTTATAAAGAATGGGAATCAGATATTGTGCAAAAAGGAAATGTGTTCATTATGGACCAAAATATACTCACTGCTTCACATTTGTGAAATGGCAATTTTACCAAATGCATTGGAGTCAATGAATGTTTTTTCTCGAGCCAAATGCATTGGAGTTGAAGGGCATTTTTTCTTCCACCAAATGTATTGGAGTCAATTGGCTTTTTTTTTTTGTGTCCTTTTTTTCCCCAATGGAAAAAAAAGACATTTCTCTTCTCTGGTAGAACAAAATTCATACCAAAATTTTAGCACAGATTCTCTGCAAAATTCACATTATCACAAGTGGCGAAAATGTTCTAAGAAAATTTGTTCTCTAGTTAATAATGAATTGTCCCTTGTTAATAATTAATTTACAATATCAGTTGATAAATATATCTATATTAGAATATTTATGATGTACTAAATATAAAACATGGGGTTATTAAGATAATAATAGATAAATACAAAGTACAACAATAAAGAAAGATAGATACAAGATAAAAGCAATTGTTTTGAGATGGAGAGGCAGGAATGTGTAAAAGGTGGGTCAGTATAGCTTTCAGCTAAAATACAATGAATAATTAGACACTAGAATAAAGTACTATATGAGCTATATTTGTATTCTTTAAACAGGTTTTTATGTTGTTCTTCCATGTCTCCATTGTAAGCCCTTGACTTCTAATAGCGTATAGTAATAGTACACTGGGAATTAATTTTAATCTTGTAGATCACAGAAGCAGTTAATTTTGGGGCCCTGCCTATATTTCTTCCTCCTCCATGACATATAATGTTGAGTGGAGCCGCAGAGAATATTTATGGCTCCTGAGATTTCTGCTGGGAAAAATAACTTTTTTCTCCCTTACCCACAGTGACAGTACAGGTTGTGTGATTTAGGGAACGGGCTAAATGACAAGGTGACCTCATCCTTGTGCTTCTTATCTTAATCAAGATTTCACACTTTATATAAATTGGCGCTCTACCCCTCAGGCTTCATTACGTTTCTAGTATTTGACCTGTTTTTGTATCTAACAGAACATATTTGTGTTGTTTTAGATTCTTTGCAGCAAATTGTGGTTCTACTGTCCAAAGGTTTTTACTTTTATCTTGTTGGGCAATGTATCTCAAATCAGTGAGTGCGCATATGTGGCCATAATGTATACACAGAGAGGCTTATTTAGCAAAATTCATATTTATGTCATTTTCATATTTTTTCCTACTTTAATTAATTCTGATTTTTTTTTTAAAAACAAGTTTTGCTACAATTAAATGTGATTAAATAAAACTGTAAAAAAACCCTCAATACCTCAAATTTGTCATTTTTCTGCAATTTGAAAAAATATTAAATACTTGAAATGACTAAATAGTTACAATTTTAACTGGGCTAGCTCCCACTAACATTTTTACATAACCTAGCAAACTTTTAGATGCAAAAGTTTTACATTTAGGTTTTTTTAGGGGGGGGGGGTATTTTCATCTATCTATCTATCATCTATCTATTTATCTATCTATCTATCTATCTATATATCTATTTATCTATCATCCTCTATCTATCTATCTATCTATCTATCTATATATCTATTTATCTATCATCTTCTATCTATCTATCATCTATCTATCATCTATTTATCTATCATCTATCTATTTGTCTATCTATCTATCTATCTATCTATCATCTATTTATCTATCATCTATCTATCTATCTATCTATCTATCATCTATCTATCTATCTATCTATCTATCATCTATCTATTTTTCCATCTATCATCTATCATCTATCTATCTATATATTATCTATTTATCTATCATCTGTCTATTTGTCTATCTATCTATCGATCTATCATCTATCTATTTGTCTATCTATCTATCATCCATCTATCTATCATCTATCTATCTAATATCTATGTATCTATAATCTATTTGTCTATCTATCTATCTATCTATCTATCTATCTATCTATCTATATATTATCTATTTATCTATCATCTGTCTATTTGTCTATCTATCTATCTATCTATCTATCGATCATCTATCTATTTGTCTATCTATCTATCTATCATCTATCTATCTATCTATCTATCTATCTATCTATCTATCTATCATCTATCTAATATCTATTTATCTATAATCTATTTGTCTATCTATCTATCTATCTATCATCTATCTATCTATCTATCTATCATCTATCTATCTATCTATCTATCTATCTATCTATCTATCTGTAAAGCATAATTATACATATGGGCAGGACCTTCTTTGCCACTTGTATTGGTTATTGGCTGTATTTTTGTATATACCGTATATACTCGAGTATAAGCCGATCCGAATATAAGCCGAGGTACCTCATTTTACCTAAGAAAACTGGAAAAACTTATTGACTCGAGTATAAGCCTAGGGTGGGAAATGCAGCAGCTACTGCTAAGTTTTAATAATCAAAATAAATACCAATAAAGTAACATTAATTGAGGCATCAGTGGGGTATATGTTTTTCAACATTTATTTAAAAAAAAACCCAGTAAACTAGCTCTGTAAGCGGAGAAGAGGATCAACAAAAACAATATGAGTACTACCCCACGCTCATTGCACATTGGCAAACTGGCAGCAGACCTGGTCCCGGAGGAGTTGTAAGGGGAAATAAGTATTGCTTAGTGGGAGCCTAGGCCAGGGCACTGGAGGGTCTGGTTGCGGGTGGTCTAATTTGCACACAAAGGACAGAGGGTGCTAGTCTAGAGGGACCCATGGCACCCGACTCGAGTATAAGCCGAGGGTCACTTTTTCAGCACATTTTGGGTGCTGAAAAACTAGGCTTATACTCGAGTATATACAGTAATCTGTATGTTGAATGTACGCACCCTTCTACTGAAAATATGTATCATAAAATTATACAAATACAATAATATATTTCATTTATTGCCGTCTGCTTTTCAAAGTACCCTAATTATGTTCTTCTTCCTGGTGTGCTTGAATCCCTTCACAGCCTTTGCTTGCACTGCCCACAAGCCAAGTGCCGAAGTGGAGACAAAAGGTTTATGGCAGATATTCCATGGATTCATGGCTCATACACCACAACTAAAGCTCAAGTTTGAGATTTAGAGCAGCAATTTTCAAGAACAATTTTCAGAGGAGAATTATTCTGGGAGAGGTATCGCTGAGCACGGAGGAGATGTTTTGGAGGATGATGACTGACTTTTCTCTATCAGCCAATATGGCAACCGGGTTTTCTTTGTTATAAAATTTCATGGGGGAGAGCATACAGATTCACCCACTATTAAGAAGCTAGCGGCAGCAGTTAAAGAAGAAAAGCAAAACAGTCCTCCAAATGAGCAATAAATAAGTAATGGTCGTCATGTTCTGGAAACGCCCTTGTGTACTTGGCTCACCCTGGGGCATGGGGAGCGTAAAATTGATTTTTATAGAAATTCACCATATTTCTTTTGATCGTGGACATCTTTTCCCTTTAAATACCTGGGGAGCAGGTGTACCACCTTAATTCCAAATACCTAGAGCCAATTTTGTCACAAGTTACATAGTTAGTTACATAGTTACATAGGGTTGAAAAAAGACCAGTGTCCATCAAGTTCAACCCTTCCAAGTAAACCCAGCACACCTAACCCACACCCACCAATCTATACACTCACATACATAAACTATAAATACAACCACTAGTACTAACTGTAGATATTAGTATCACAATAGCCTTGGATATTCTGATTGTTCAAGAACTTATCTAGGCCCCTCTTAAAGGCATTAACAGAATATGCCATTACCACATCACTAGGAAGGGCATTCCCCAACCTCACTGCCCTCACCGTGAAAAACCACCTACTCTGCTTCAAATGGAAGCTCCGTTCCTCTAATCTAAAGGGGGGGCCTCTGGTGCGCTGATGGTTTTTATGGGAAAAAAGAACATCCCCCAACTGCCTATAATCCCCTCTAATGTACTTGTACAGAGTAATCATGTCCCCTCGCAAGTGCCTCTTTTCCAGAGAAAACAACCCCAACCTCGACAGTCTCACCTCATAGTTTAAATCTTCCATCCCCTTTACCAGTTTAGTTGCACGTCTCTGCACTCTCTCCAGCTCATTAATATCCTTCTTAAGGACTGGAGCCCAAAACTGCACTGCATACTCAAGGTGAGGCCTTACCAGGGACCTATAAAGGGGCAAAATTATGTTCTCATCCCTTGAGTCAATGCCCTTTTTTATACAAGACAGCACTTTATTTGCTTTAGTAGCCACAGAATGACACTGCCTGGAATTAGACAATTTGTTATCAACAAAAACCCCTAGATCCTTCTCCATTAAGGAAACCCCCAACACACTACCATTCAGTAGATAGTTTGTGTTTATATTATTTCTACCAAAATGCATAACTTTGCACTTATCAACATTGAACCTCATTTTCCAGTTTGCTCAATTCCCAGTTTTCCAATTTTGTCAAATCGCTCTGCAAAGCGGCAGCATCCTGCATGGAACTTATAGTTTTGCACAAGTTATTGCACGTCTTTCAATGAATGAATAATGAATCCTTACTGGAGGCAAAACAATCCTATTGGGTTTTGAGACCACTTATCCAGAAAACCCCAAGTCCCAAGCATTCTGAATAACAGGTTTCATACCTGTATAAGCCCATAAGTTGAAATGAGTTTATTATTATATAGACTTTTAATTACTGTTATACTGATCCAAAGGATGATAGTGTATTTCTGGTCCAAAGAGGTCTTTTCTATCCCAGCATGGCACCCAGATTAGTTGTTAATGTAATTAGGTTTACTTTCATACGGAAGTGTCTAAAGATCTTCATGTATTCACCCCCCACATTAAGAAAATATTCTTACAAATATATGACCTGACTGAGTGTAGGAAACACACAATAAAGGGCAAATTACATAAAGTTTTAAACGGGACTTCCAATATGTTATAGCAGTTTAACTCAACTAAATGAGACATGAGAATCTGTTTGGTATCATTTGGTTAAATAGTTGGTAATCATTTGATGTTAAAAATGTTGTGTTGGCAGCGTCGTGGGATTCAGAATTACTTGGGTGGGATAACTTTGTGTGGCCCTTTGTGTAACAATTTAGCCTTTCCCTGAGTCTCCACCCCAGGAATTCTTGTCTAATCCACAGCAACTGTCAAAGAACTCTCTTCCACATTCTGATCTTCTCTGGGAGATGTTGAGTTCAAAGACCACTGCAGGGCCAAACTCGTGCAGGAAGCATTTAGCCAATAATGGTTACCAACTGGCATTTATCCCCAAAGGCTGCAAGGAAACAGAAGTGGTTTGTGGACTATTTGTGGCAGAACCACTGGTGCCAACATATATACTGGCATATTGCTGTCTAAATAAACATTTGTTTTTACTGTAATTAATGTTGCATCACTTTACTTGTACATTCAGTTGCCCTCTGATTCTAAATCACCTTATATAATACAATTGTCTCCTGAGAGCAAATATCTGGAATATCTTTAATACAGGATCTCTTATGCAGAAACCAAATATCTAGAAAGCTCTGAATTATGGGAAGGGCATCTCCCATAGAGTCTAATGTAAGCAAATATTTCAATCGTTTTTCAATTATTTTTCCATAGTGGCGCCAAAACTATCCTATTGGGTCTATTTCATGTTTATATGGTTTTTAGCAGACTGAGGGTATAGATATTCAAGTTATGGAAACCCCCCTTAATCATAAAGCCCCCAAGCATTGTGAATGATAGATCCCACATCTGTATCTGAAAGACTCACTATTTACATTCTCTGTGTATATATGTGTCTTGTGACTGACAAAACTGATTAAAAAGATTTTCAGTATATCACAATTTTTGGTGGGGGGGGAAATACCAATGGGGAAAACCCAGTTCATTTATTTTCTATCTTGTTTCCCCTGTGAATGCTCTGTAACATGACATATAGATGGTGGCAAATTTGAAATATGACCCTAAATAAACTGCCATTGCTGGTGTACCTATACCACTGCACAGATAATTCCATTTGTGTCTGATTAGGTAAAAGGACAGCCCATAAATATTTTCCGTGTGAATCTAATATTACATGAATAATGGAAATACGTTAACTGAAGTCATAGAGGATTCAAAGCAACACATTATTCACCTCAAAATACATGACATTTCCATTGGAAAAAATGTTATCAAAGGTCTCTTACTTTTGTGTAAATAATGATAAGATTTGCTAAGCTGACTTTGCCTTGGGTTTACCTGTCTTCTAAATCCTGCATTTGTCAAATATTCTTAATTAAAAGAAGTGTGCAGTGATGTGGGGCTAAGGTTGGAGGAAAGTCTGAACATGCACGAAAGAGGTATAGACACATGTGCAATTAATCTGTACAGACGTTACATATATTCCCAGTGTATATCCTTAGCTGTCTGTGGTCATCTGTACAACCTGGCCGTGTCTTCTGACACCACATTTATCTTAGTGTGCTAGTCTTCCCCGAGGGCATAGAGTGCCTGAAGGCTAAAGAAACAGCCATAACAGAAAGAATATATCTAGTCTTTTCCTTCTGTGTCTGCATATTTGTCTGCCTATCTATCTATCTATCTATCTATCTATCTATCTATCATCTATCTATCTACTGTATCTATCATCTATCTATCTATCTATCTATCATCTATCTATCATCTATCTATCTATCTATCATCTATCTATCTACTGTATCTATCATCTATCTATCTATCTATCTATCTATCTATCTATCATCTATCTATCATCTATCTATCTATCTATCTATAATCTATCTATCTACTGTATCTATCATCTATCTATCTATCTATCTATCTATCTATAGATATCGTATATAGGACAGGTTTAGTTTAGAGCAGAGAACAACACCCTGAGTAAAGTTACAAAACTACATGCTATATAAGCTAATATCAAGTAATTCCAAGTCAAGACCTTCCAGAGGTGAACTACAGCTTGCAGCATCACTTTGAAAGCCAAAGATTGATGGGTGGTACGTAGATTTACAATGACAAGTTTAGGCCCAACCATTCCAACATTGCTTTTAACCCCCCTTCTCTTCAGAAGGAAAAACTAACACACAGGTTTCAAAAAGTCTTTTAGGGAGTCCTGTTTTTGATTTTTCAGGTTGTGGGTTAGCTCCATGTTGCTTGGCAATGGCACCGAAACTATCAACCTTAGACTGCAAGTTCTGCTGAGTAGGCATTCATATCTGTGTTTAATTCATCAATGCACAGTGCTGCTGTATAAAAATGGTTAATAGATATTGGATTAGGCAAAAAAGTTGCATAAAAAAGTTGAGTACATTTCTAACTCGGAATGTGCTCAACTTGGATTTTTTGGTGATTAGGCAAAATTTTTTCCCAGTTGTCCCAACATACAGTATATGCCAGATTAAAGCTGCTAATGGATGGTGATTCTTTCTTCGCCCCTGTACCTGCACATCACTTTACCAGGACCCACATTAAAAAACAAGAGGCCACAGATGATGCAGAAAGACTGGTGCTCAGTCTGTCAGGGGGATATAATTACGTCACTAAGAGTGTCCAACTTGTGACATCTGACTGTTAGAGGACACTGAGAGTTTAACTACAGCAGGAAAGCAGTAGGTTGGATCTCCCTGATGCTGAAAAATATAGGTTATTTGCACTATTCAAAAACAGCATGTATGTTTCAAATCTTGTGTCTATAAAGGCATGGCCATCAGTATTATATGTGCCTGAGGGCCCAAGCAGTAAGAAAATGCAGCAAGTCAATGCTGTAGATATTGGGTGTTCCTTACAACTCTTGAGGGCTGTTAGATGAGATAGACTCTAGGGGCATTGTGGGATTTTTAATAGATGTTGAAAGGAATTCTGGGACATCCAGAGAATCTGGCAGATTTGTGTTTATCTTGTAGGCTCTAGGTGCATGTGTGATATATATAAGCACTGTAGGCTATTATACAAAGTTTTGGGGAATTGTGGATTAATATGCTATAGGTTTTCATGTCATATTGTCTTTCAAACTAATTGATAATCATTTTGTAGAAAATTCCATATCCTCTTAGTTGGTTCATAACACATCATATACAGGTATTAGATATAAAGGAAAAACTGAGAAAGGAAAGGAGAAGAAATGAGCTGACAACACACATAGGGGCTGAAAATACACAGGACTGTACAACAAACACAGGTATAGGTAAAATAGGTCTATAAAACCTCATATTTGCACTTTTATATTTAGCTGATAGAAATATGTTATTTATGTTATTAGTAGTAATTTTTCCAATATTAATAATTACTGGACTCTTCCATATCTTCTACTTGGTATTTCATCTTTGCAGGTTCTGCTTTGCCTTGTTCAGCCATTGTCTTCCTCCTTCCTTCTTTTTCAAAAAAATTCATCGCTTCCCAAAAGCCTTCAGTCAGTGTAAAAAACCCTTTTTCAGTGGAGGTGGCGAAGCAGACAAGGGGTGTGCCCTGACAACATGGGTCTCAGTGTTTGGCCATTAAAGGGATCACATAGCAACCCTATTTATTTGACAGGTGACACATGACACTGATCAAGATGATATTTTCATTCGCTGAGCAAACTAAAGGGAAACAGCCCAAGTTACTAGGAGAAAATCTGTGTGTACCTTCAGACATAGTTAATATTGTTACCTGTTATCCAGAATGCTTTCTGTTCTTTTAATTCGGATTAACATTAAATAAACCCAATAGAATTATTTTGCTTCCAATAAGGATTAATTTTAGCTTAACAACAATCAAGTACAAGGTACTGTTTAATTATTACGGAGAAAAAGGAAATCATTTTTAAAAATGTGAATTATTTGATTTAAATGAAGTCTGGAATAATGGATCCCATTTTATTTTCAATACAGACACACACATACAGGTATGGGATCCCTTATCTGGAAACCCCTTATCCAGAAAGTTCCAAATTACGGAAAGGCCATCTCCCATAGACTCCATTATAAGCAAATAGTTCTAATTTTTAAAAATTATTTCCTTTTTCTCTGTAATTATAAAACAGTACCTTGTACTTGATCCCAACTAAAATATAATAAATCCTTACTGGAGGCAAAATAAGCCTATGGGGTTTATTCAATATTTAAATTAATTTTAGCAGACAAGTTACGGAGATCCAAATTACAGAAAGATCCCTTATCCGGAAAACCCCAGGTCCCGAGCATTCTGGATAATGGGTCCCATAGCTGTATATATTCTTATGTACAGCTAGTATATCCCCAACTTTAAGTCTTCTGGGGTAAGTATATACCAGCTTTGCACACTGTTCAGGAGTAGTTCAGGAGTAGTTTAGACCTAATTTTCCAGGCAGATTTGCTGGTTGTAGAGGTAAATTGTATCCCACACTAATCCCCCACTTCCAGTACCCCTGAAAATATTGACCCACAACTTGCCACTGCATTCAACAGGCGCAGTGTACAGATAATCCCCCTGTGTAAGAGATGCCTGTTTACAAAACTGTCACAAAAAATGCTGAAGGGTGTTGTATACTGGTAATATAACTATCGTCTGCCTCGCAAGGACCAAACATGGAGTAGTATCAATTCCCCTCTTTGCCCTGTCTAGCTTAAAATAACAAAAAACACATATTTTATCTGATGAAACCAAAACCTGAAAGCATGTTCAGATCAAGCCCTATTCATTCCAATGGTGTTGAACAAGGTGGTATACTGTTCCTTTAATAAATAGGCCCATAGTAAATTTTAGACTTACCAATTATAAGCTACTTTTCAATTAGTTTTACTTTGCAATGCTTTTCAAAAAAATGTTACCCTTCTTGTTCTGCCACCTGCAACTGAAAAGTTTGTTTCTAAAGATACATTTTAAGGTAAACTACCCCATTAATGTGGGAGATTCACTCAATTTAAGAAAGATCCCTAACTCCAAAATACAGACAATTAAGTGTGAGCTGAGACATTCATATCCTGCAACTTTATGGCACCAATCACCTGTCCCTGAAAAGATATTGGTAGCTCAGGTTTGCCAGCCATTTGCCATAAAGCATCTCTCCACATGAGCAGCTGGCGTCTTATATAAACAGGCAGACACAGCAAACAGTTCTGTAACATTAGTAGGTGAGTCCCCGTGGGTCACAAGGTGTGGTAATGGTGCCGTAGCACACCTACAGCAAGCTGCCTTGTGGAATAATCACTGCTCGTTTATTGAGAGCTTCTGAAGACAACACCAGCAACCAGTGGTTCTGTACAGATGCCCAAAACATAAGGTACAACATTTCTACCCTACTTCTTTGTTTCCCTTTAAATTAGCCACACAAGCACATCTGTTTGAATGAGTATCTCTGCGTGTATAATGGGCCAGTGATCCCAAATGATGGCCATGTGCTATAGCTATTGGCCAGTTTGGGGATCAGGTAGATTTAAAAATATGAAAAGGTAAAGTATTTTTTAAGTGTAACCACTGAAAGCAGTATCTATCTGTTCCTAGCTATTCTTCTGCCCTGGTGTTTCTGACTTTTAAAACTATGTAGCAGAAGCCAGCTGACTAACAAACCTGTGCAGCACTGTATCAAAAAACATAATCACAGTGCAGAACAGAAAAATACAAATGCAAAGGATTTAAAATCATTGAACATTTGTAACGAATGTGTACTGGAAAGTTGATTATAATTATATATTTTTATATACAGGTATGGGACCTGTTATCCAGAATCCCCAGGACCAGGGGTATTCCGGATAAGGGATCTTTCCGTAATTTGGATCTCCGTACCTTAACTCTGCCAAAAAATCATTGAAATATTGAATAAACCCAATAGGATTGTTTTGCCTCCAATAAGGATTAATTATATCTTAGTTGGGATCATTATTTGCTTATAATGGAGTCTATGGGAGATGGACTTTCTGTAATTCGGAACTTTATGGATAATGGGTTTCCGGATAAGGGATCCCATACCTGTATATATTTTTTTTTGTTTCATTAGGCAAAATTTTGGGGATTACATTCCCTTCAACATAAGATACCAAAACTTCATGTTCTGTACTGTCTTGACTTTTGTTTAATTAGCCATTCAGATGAAGAGGTAGACAAGGTGAGTAATACACCAGACTTGTGACAAAATGACAGAAACTATTGGACTTAAATGTGAGCTCCTGGATTGATGTTGCTTTAATTTATTTCTTTTAGCAGTATAGGAACCTTATCTGGCAGATAATCAGCCCAAGACATGCAACAAGATGGTTAGCACTGCTTAGTACTACACATTTGACATGTGATAATTTTTGTATTATACTTTATTTATACAGCATCTACATATTTTGTTGCACTGTACAGAGACTATACATCATCACATCAGTCCCTGCCCCAGTGGAGCTTACAAGCTAAGGTCCCTAAAACCATGCAGACACAGAGAGAATCTACAAGCTCATTGCTCAGTTAGTGCCCTAACTGGAATCAAACCTGATGTTCTACATAACAACCCCTAGTACAATATAATAAGGCATTAATATGGTTCAGTCAATTATTATAACCAGTATCTGTATTTCCTATCTCCTATTTACTAGTAATTCTAGTTGAAGCTTAGTGCATGTAGGTACTGTGAGTAACACTATGTGCAGCCTTCTAATATTACTTAGGGGCCCATTTACTTACTCACGAACGGGCCGAATGCGTCCGATTGTGTTTTTTTCGTAATGATCGGTATTTTGCGATTTTTTCAGAAAATTATCGCGACTTTTTCGTTACCAATACGATTTTTGCGGAAAAACGCGAGTTTTTCGTAGCCATTCCGAAAGTTGCGATTTTTTCGTAGCGTTAAAACTTGCGCAAAACGTCGCGCCTTTTAAGTTTTAACGCTACGAAAAATGCGCAACTTTTCGCGCAAGCTTTAACGCTACGAAAAAATCGCAACTTTCGGAATGGCTATGAAAAACTCGCGTTTTTTCGCGCAAATCGTATTGGTAACGAAAAAGTCGCGCTAATTTCCGAAAAGTCGTAAAGGCGCCGAAAAAATCGCAAAAAATACGAAAAAGTCGCAAAATGTTCGTTTTCCAATCTGAATTTTTCCAATTCGGTCGGAATTCGTGTCTTAGTAAATCAGCCCCTTAGAGTACTGTTTAGCGAAGGAAGAGCCATAAAGAGAGGGTGAATCAGACACTAACTGCAGCCCTATATTCTACATCCCATAGGCAGTTTTGCCAGCTGTCAGCAATTTTACTGACATTGAATAAGTGTACTCAAGTCAGTAAAACAGAGGCTTTATTTATGTGTCAGTTAAAGCAATATTCCCATTAGATAATTAGCCTTTATTTTTATAATCCCACTAATGTTTTTACACAAGCTTTTTTTTGCCTTAGATTCATACACTTTTGGGATTCTTAGATTTGTTTTATTTAGTCTACTATCCCAGTTAAGTCTATCATAGATTTCTCCAACCAGCAGTGCTGTAAATGTAAAAGAGAAATCCAGATAAAATAAATGGTAATATGCCAAACTGTAGGCCAGTAGGTCTCTTCCTTAAATAGGATTCTAACAGCATCACATAAATCTAGGCAAATCTATGGCAAAAAAGAATTGATTATAAGAATGATAAGGGTTTGTTCTATAAACATCAGCACATGACTATAAAACATATATATAAGACACATATTGGAAGCATGGTTCCATGGTTCCACAAAGCTTGTCCCTTTTCTCACCTTCTTCTAATTCAGCTACTAAGGATAGAATTGTAGGACATACTATGGCTGCATAAGTGGACTGCTTTAATTTAAGTAAATGACTACTGTCATGGCCATACAT
Organism: Xenopus tropicalis; assembly: GCF_000004195.4. Taxonomy (NCBI): domain Eukaryota; kingdom Metazoa; phylum Chordata; class Amphibia; order Anura; family Pipidae; genus Xenopus; species Xenopus tropicalis. Next base: position 142,926,397 of record NC_030678.2, on the reverse strand, counting down.
GGGGAGTCACACAACCATGTCAACAGTTTTGGGTGCTCTAGGTCCCTTTGGATGCATTTAGCAGTGACCCAAAAGGGCATAATAAATATCCTGCACACAATTAAAGACTCCTCTCATTTCCTGAGCACTCTGATACAATATCTAAATATAAGTGAGAGACACACAGGCAAGTCGCACTTATAGACTGCATGTCAGTAAGAGGCACATTGACACAGACATTATATAAAAGGATAAGGTTCTTCTTATTGGCCAACTTCAAGGCCTGTGGCAATTTGGAAAGTGTACACATGAACATGGGGGTAGCGGTGGAACTATAAGAGTTAGCACAGGCTCACCAGGGAGGGACAATCATTATTATGCAACAAAGCTTGAGCTGGCACTTTATTCTTCAACCACCTTTCTATTTTGCTAATGACAGTATTGGTATCTATGAGGGTTGCTACTTTATGCACTGTACCTTCTGCCTAATTAACAGCATATCCTAAGTGCAGCCCCTTTTTACATTATAGGTGACATATGTGCAATTCTCTGGGCTATTTCTAAAATCCAGACAGCGTGCCCTAAATTATCCCCCTTCATTTAAATTGTGCAGTAAGAGTATTTATGAGCTTTCTTTATGTTGTTGACATGTTCATTTGTGCGAGCCATGTGTTACGCACGTATTGCCTTGCACGCTGTTATCTTTAGATACCTCTCCAAATGTTTAACACTACTGCTCCTTCCAATACACTCTGCTTAGAGGTTGTCCCTCAATTTGGTCTATTGTCACCGGAATTCTCAGAGGGATAGTTGAGAGGTAGGGGTCCTGTTGGTAACCAAATTAGAAAGGCAGCGAGCTCATTTTCCCTTTAGCAGAAGGCAGCTCCTGGTTAGTGGTGTAAGGTTACTCTCATTTTTTGTTGCTTTGCCTCTTGCTACCTTCCCCTCCTCCCAGGCTTGGGTCTATCTCACCCACCTCCCAGCACAGCCCCTCCTAACAAAACATGTCCAGTTTTGGAAAGTAGCTGGAGGGGGACTATCCATTGGATTCTTGAATAGGCAGAATACATTAAGGCACTGCTGATGCTGAAGAAAGAACAATGCCGTTTGTGGCCTGCCATCCATGACGGCATCCCAAACTCCACCCAGGCTATAAGGATTTAAAGTTAATAGAAACCCTTTTAATAGTGTAAAGAACATCTGAAGTGTCTCACTCATCAGAATTCACTTGTTCATTTTTCAGTCCATTTCTGCAGCCCCCCCCCCAGGCTAAATTTGATCAGCGTTGAACCGGTGAGCCCTGACCGACTAGTTCTTTTTTTTTTAAAAAAAAAACAAAGAAAAAAAAATATTTGTTCAATGATTTTACTAATTACAGGGAAATATTTCATGTTGTATATAAACATGTTGTATATTTAGTTATTTCATTTTTAACATATTTCTTGCACTTATTGATTCTTTTTGGATCCTACTCGTTTGCAGCTGTCCTGCTTACCTTAAATGAAAGTGGAACAGTAGCATTTGGTATTCTGGCAAGCACTGATAATAATAATAATTCCCGTTCATCTCAGCACAGTTTTGCACAATCTCATTTCAATTGGAAAGGTAATACTTACCGAATGCATGGAATAATGCTTTCAGCATCTAGTTTTTACCACGGTAAGCGTTTTCATCAGCCCCCTTCTCTCTGACTTTAATGGGGCCGCAGAATGTACGCTGCGTTTTACAGAATTATCCAAGGGCATGAAATATTCAGCAGTGCAATAACAAGCATATAAATGTGCTCATATCTTATACATCTATTATAAATAGGCTTGCAGAGAGGCTGCTGCTGTTTTATTAAGGGTAACTAAAGCTTGGTTACGTTTTATTAAACTACAGTACCCCCCCCCCCCCCCAGCCTGCACCGTAGGGAAACCTGTAGTGATAAAAAAGGACGTAAAGAATCCAATACTGTTATTATTCTATAAGCTCAAATGTACCACACACAGAAAGCTAACCTTAGCTGCCATTTACAAGGCTGATTTTTTTTTAATCAGGTAAAAGGAGCTGCTCAATCATTTACAGTTACCAGACCCAGGGAATCATGGGTTCAAATCCTGGTTAATTTCATATGGGTTTGGAAAGTTACTGTGCCTCCCTGTGACTCTCATACAGAAATCGTGCAAGATAGCAATATATAAATATATGTATATTAAAAATAATAGTCTGTGGTTTTAGATGGTATCTTGACTTAGTCCTTATACCAACTGCTTTGCCTTTGGTGCTAGATATTATAAGCTTTGCAAGAGTGTCCCTCATATAAATTGGGTCTGTTTAACTGGAGACCTGGAGGCCAGTGTGCCCCTTTCCTAACTGCAGCCATGCTTATTGGTGTGATTTGAGGTTAATGTAACATGTATTTGTATTTATATATATATTTATTGTATTTATTTATTATAACACTTGTCCTCCGTGTGTAATTTTGTATTTTGTAAGATTGTACAGTGCTGCGTACCTTTGTGGCGCTTTATAAATAAAGTTATACATACATACATACATGGAATAAGCCCTTGATTTGGTTTTTTCAGGGGTCCAAGAACACTACTGGCCCCCATTCTGGCTAGGGATGCACTAAATCCAGGATTCGGTTGGGATTTGGCCTTTTTCAGCAGGATTTGGATTTGGCTGAATCCATGGCCCTGGCCAAACTAAATCTGAATCCTTAAAATCATGTGACTTTTAGTGACATAAACACTGAAGTTAAACATTTGTTTTCTGTGCGTTCAGTGCGCGGTTATTTTTGTTCCTTCGTTGGCTTAATCTGCATATGCAAATTAGGGTATTCGGCCGAATCTTTCACAAAGGATTTGGGGTTTGGCCGCATCCCAAAATAGTGGATTCGATGCATCCTTAATTCTGACCAATGGCTCCCCTGACATATTAGTCTGCTCATTGCATGGGAGGATATGAAGAGTCCTCCTCTATCAGTTAGATACTAGCAGGAATTATTTCAGAAAAAGTTTGACTTTTGTTTTCTTTCTGCTACTGTGTACCTATGAAATAGATTTACAACAAATACATGTATGGATAAAATAAAGCATCAGCAGGCACTGGGCCCCTGCTCTCAAGATCTCTGAGAAGCAACTTAGTTTGAACTGAATGATACCTGAAATTGCATCCAAGGGCCAGAGCTAGATAAAAGAGCCATGGCAAGGCATGAAGATTGGGGCCCCCCATCTGCTGGAAGCATGGAGCATGCTGGGGTGGGAAGTGGGGGAGTTGCAGTTGCACAACAATAGGAAGGCTGCACCTGCAGGCTGGGAATCTCTCTCTGATGTTTATATTGAAAATATCTAACTGTACCACAAAATTCCATTTACTATGTTTTTTTCTGATACTTTGTCCCCAGTATAAGTGCCCATTTCGCACTGTAATTGGGCTGTAATTGGTGACTGACACCCTTTATAACTATAGAGAGCAGGCAGAGAAAGTTGAATGGAACCATAAACTCATCAGTGAAAATTCTATGCTAAAATTCGTTTCATTTCTGCTGCTCCGGGCAGAGGAGTTCGGTTGGCACAGGGGAGTGTACTTTATACTACACCCATGAGTATGGCACTACTGCCTAGGTGCTGAGCTGCCACCCCAGAGCCACTCTGGCACCCTTCCCTTAGTGTCAGGCACCCATGAGTATGATGGCACTACTGCCTAGGTGCTGGGCTGCCACCCCAGAGCCACACTGGCACCCTCTCCTTGGTGTCAGGCACCCATGAGTATGATGGCACTACTGCCTAGGTGCTGGGCTGCCACCCCAGAGCCACACTGGCACCCTCTCCTTGGTGTCAGGCACCCATGAGGAAGATGGCACTACTGCCTATGTGCTGGGCTGCCACCCCAGAGCCACACTGGCACCCTCTCCTTGGTGTCAGGCACCCATGAGTATGATGGCACTACTGCCTATGTACTGGGCTGCCACCCCACAGCCACTCTGGCACCCTCTCCTTGGTGTCAGGCACCCATGAGTATGATGGCACTACTGCCTATGTACTGGGCTGCCACCCCAGAGCCACACTGGCACCCTCTCCTTGGTGTCAGGCACCCATGAGTATGATGGCACTACTGCCTATGTGCTGAGCTGCCACCCCAGAGCCACTCTGGCACCCTTCCCTTAGTGTCAGGCACCCATGAGTATGATGGCACTACTGCCTAGGTGCTGGGCTGCCACCCCAGAGCCACACTGGCACCCTCTCCTTGGTGTCAGGCACCCATGAGTATGATGGCACTACTGCCTAGGTGCTGGGCTGCCACCCCAGAGCCACACTGGCACCCTCTCCTTGGTGTCAGGCACCCATGAGGAAGATGGCACTACTGCCTATGTGCTGGGCTGCCACCCCAGAGCCACACTGGCACCCTCTCCTTGGTGTCAGGCAGCTAAAAATCTAAAGTGATCAGAAGCAGAGAGAGAGCGCCCAGCAGCACCCTCCCTCCCTCCTTCCTCCCCACCCTCCTCCTCCTCCCCTTCTCTCATTCCACTCTCCCTTCTTTGTAAGCCCTGCCGCTATCCCTCCACCTCTGGCCAAGCGCTATTCATTGCCCTCTCCCTGATAACATCTCCACACTTTTCCTTCCCATGTGCCGCCTGTAGGACACCAGGCAGCAGCAGTCGCACCAACAGCAGCAGCGCCGCACAGTCGCACACACGATCGCACTGTGGGGCTGAAGGAAGGCACGCCAGCCTAGAAGGCTTGATTGGTCACTTTTCCCCCCTGCTGCTGGCTAATATAGTTTTGGAAGGAGTGAAAGGCTGAAGGGATGTGCTAAGGGGGAGGGGAAGCAGGGGATGCCCTAGCGATTGCAGCCCTGGCAGCCTGCTGTCACACACACACATGTGCCCCTGAGTGCCACTCACTCCCATTGCGCTGCCAGTCTGGATTACTCGAACCGCCCGGGCACAGCACTATGTTCCTGCCAACACAAGGTAAGGAGACCGCTTGGCTAAGGAATTTCTGGGGAGGGCGAGTGCTCTGCTGGTCCGGGCTGCACACCGGGGCTTCCCAACTGCGGCTTCATCGCCTCTCTGCCCCTCTGTCGCAAGGGGATATGGCAACGCATTGCAGCATAGGGCCACCATAGGGGTTAATAATGGGGGTGGCAGTGACTGGCATGGTTTATTTGCCCCATTCAATAACAGTCTTTGCTGCTACTGCTTCTCTATGGGCTCAGATCTACATAACTTTTAACTTGCATTTAGCTTGCACAATCCAGGTTACTTACTCTTAGTGCATTACTGGAACTTTATGTTATTGTTTATGGATATAGAAAGGGTGTGATTGCAATGCACTTTATATATTTATCCAGTTATATCCCCCATTGAACTGCAGTTTCTCTTGCAATCACTCTGCACTGATGTGTGTATGTTGTTCCAAAAAACTATTGGGAGCTGTGGACTGTATCAGTGTTGGACACTTGGGTATCCAGCCTAGAATGTGTTTTTCCCCATCATTATTATAAGGTAGGGAGAGCAAGCTGCATTATCAGCAGGGCCAGAACATATTATAGTGTTACAGGGAATGCGGAGATGAAGTTGTGCATTTGCAATACAAAGCTGACTTTGCTGGGGAGGCTCATTGGGAACAATGGGGTGGATTTTGCTATGTTTGCAAGGGGAGAGAGCCATGGTCATTGTAGGACAGCAGAAAACCAAAAGCTTGTGCTTATTGCATGGGATTTCTGTGCAGCTGGATAAACAGTATGAGGCAGCACGCGCTGGGAATGCTGCACAATATCTCCATCTGATTAGTATAACTCCTGGAAAGCCACAAGAGATGATGATGGCCAATTGGCGAGATAAGGCAATGCAGATGTTTCTGTAGGGAGATAACACTTTCAAGGCAAGTATACCCTACAGCACTGACTAATAATGCTGATTGATAAAAATGACATAAACTACATAAGAAACATGCACATGTGTTTGTTGGGATCAGTTCCAGTGTTCTGAGCCTTTTGTAAGGGGTGCTGCCCTCAATTCATGGTGACGTTATAGTTGGTTCTGATTGAATTGAGTAAAGTTGTGATTAAATGTTGTCAGTGGCAAATGCCCCTGAATCACTAGGAAACACAGCCTTTTGTATGGTTGTGCTGTATGCAGTGGTTTACTGTAGCTGGAGGTTATTGCTGTGACTGCAGAAGTATAAAGGATACATCTTTCCCCATACAATGGCTGGTGAGTATGTCTGTTTGAATAGAGCAGCGCACATGAGCAAGGGAAGGCTTTTAGTAAACTCCTTCCAAATTCCTTTTCCAGGCTGCTTTTCTTTCAAGAATTCCTCATGTGTGGATCAGTGAAATGGCTTAACCAGTTTTATGGCCAAATATCACACGGAGCCTCACACAGCCTGAAAGTGAGAAACCTCATTGTGACTCCAGAAAACAATAGGTGACTGCACAGACTGTGCTGCTTTTAGCAGCCAAGAAAGTTGTGTGTGATCACAAGTCTTCCGTGTTACCCATTTATATGCATCAAGGACTATGATGGCTAACAGAATGCACAAGATTGCTGTCCTTTTCCATCTTTCCCATAGCGCATGTCATCTGAAAGGGAGCGGAAATAATGGAAAATGAGTGGAGGCAAACTAATTTTCAAACCATTCCATTGAATTTATTGATACAGGAGAAGTTTGGCTGCTTGTGTATGTGTTGCCAAGGCTATGATGAGAACAATAACATCTATATTTGAATATATATATATATACACCTATATATAGTAAGCACCAACAAACTGCACTCACAGGACTTGTATGAAGCAAAAAAATGGTGTTTAATTCAACGTGTCCTGAAGATGGCTTGAGTCTAAGCCGAAACCTTGAATTAAACACAATTTTTTTGCTTCATACAAGTCCTGTGAGTGCAGTTTGTTTGTGCTTACTAATTATGTTATGTTAACCATGCACCCAGGCAGTACCTGGAGTTCTCTGTGTGCACCATTCCTGGACTTTTTATATACACCTATATATATATATATATATATATATATATGTATATTTGAAACTTCTGTTTTCTCTCTATTATTCAGAGTTCAAGCTCACTATATTACAGTAGAATTGCCCTAGGACAGGTTATTAGGCAGATTACTGTCTACCAGAAGATCTTGAATTGATGACTAATAGATCACAGAAACCCAACATTGTCCACTAACAGCTACATTAGATCACCCTGCTTGGTACTTTCCAATATTCAGTATGTAAAATATTGGTCTCAGAAGTGAGTGTTACTCATTTAAATGCAACACCATCTATTTTCATCTAGTGCAGCATGGTTACATGTGCCATTGCAATGCAACACCTCTCCGGGACTAGACCCTGACAAGTTAGTTAAGGTACCCCTGCCTTAGGAGCACCAGTGGGATAGAATAGTTAGTAGGATATTATAACTGGAATGTGCAGAATAATAAGAGTGTGCAGTATGTAATATTAAGAATTTGGCACTAACATAATAAACCCAAGGCATTGCAATATTCAGGACTGAATGGTGAAAAACTTGTAACGGAATTGTAATATATATAGGCTAGACTGGTTTTAATGTGTGGGATAATAATAAGCATTGTACAGAATACAGAAGGCAATTGTTAGAGTGAGTGAAATGGAATAGTTTCACAGTGCTATGGATTGGCTATTGTGGTTTTAATATCCATGACATAGTGGATAGAATTTGCAGGTTATATTGTTGACCACGTGACTAGAATGATTAGGGTGGTGAGAGGTATGTGAGGTATAATGCTAAGGCAGCATGAAATAAAATATTTTGAGTGTGCATAATAGAATGGATAGAATGAGTGGGATGGAATAGACTGAAAATGCTGTATATAATGGTCAGGAATAACCAGCTGAGTAGGGATGGAATAGAGTCCATAAGTTGGGTAACGCAGAACCTGGTGGACAGAGTCAGAACAAGGAAATCCACAGAAGTAACTCAGGAACCAGGTGGGGACTCAAGAACAAGACAGATAGCACAGAAACCAGGCAGGTACACAGGAACTAGGATGGACACAGGAACTAGGTAAGTACACAGAGGCTTCCAGAAATCGGGGGCAGGTTTGATCATAGCTAAAGAATTTAATAGCCAAGCCCAGAGGCATCAAAGGCAGTCTTATTTAGGCCTTATTTTAGGACTCAAAAGCCTTCAGTGGCTACAGTGGGAAATGTGCAACCACATCATCAATCAGCCCAGGGTTTGGATCCAGACTGACCTTGATAGAGAGTTGATTCAAATTTGCAGAATGTTGATAGTGATAGTTGCTGGGGCAGAAAAATTATAATACTAAAAAATTAATGATACAGAATGATGACAATATAAAGGATGGGAACTCTAATGTTAAAAAATTCATGGGTTAGAATGTGAATGATTTCATGGAATGAATTTAAATGATAATGAGGAATAAAATATTTGTCAAGATAAGTATGATGAATTGAAGGCAATAGTAGGGTAGAATGACAAGAAAGATTGGGACAGAATCAATGTGTGAAAGAAAAGTATGAGAATGTTCTGGTTAGAATGGCAAGCAGAAATGGGATAGAATGGTTGAATATGCAAGACAGAATGGTAGGTAAGTAGGATAGGATGATTGGAAAAGCTCATTTGAAAAGTATATAACAGGTATAACTATGCACATATGTTTACATGCATTAGATTCAGTCATTACTGAGATAACTCATGTATCTTGTGTATGTTTACTTTGTTATTATTCATGCATGGGAAAGTACATTCTTTGACTGTAAATAATGTGAAGAGAATACATTAAACAAGCACAAGTTCTCATAGGAGCTTACAATTTTAAGTAAAAGAGCACAAAAATCATTTTATTCACAGTGTAACCCTTTGGTTTCTAGTGGATTAGCCTGACAAGTGCGCAGCCCAGAGTGACACTGATGGAGTTAAATCACATGTTCTGGATAATCTGTGTTGATAAACTGCAGGGTTGAGTAAGCCGAGCCAAGCAAAATAAAGAATTCTTGTCATTTCCAAAAATACATAATTGGCCATGAAAGGAAAAAAAAGGAGAATCAAGATCTCAACTGAGTTAAAAAACAAACAAATATTTTTTTTCTTTTATGGAGGAAAACCATATATAATTGCAGCGTGCCAGGCTTGTGAGTCTGGAAGAAATCTCTTTTCTCCAGGGAGAGCTTGTGTTTCATATTAACTCTCCAATTATTGCACACATGGTGAAATCTATTTATATCAGTGCCTATTAGATGGGTCCTGTTGGAATTCTGTAGCACTGTGTCACCGAGATTACGCAGATTCCACACCTCCTGCTGAATTATTTGATGTGAGCAATGGCCAGAATGATAATTCCCCCTTCCTACCCCTGAGACTGCACAGCAAGCAATCACAAATCAATATTTTCATAACTTCTCGCTTGCAGCGTTTTGGTGGTGGCACCGCTTTCACAGTGTTGAAATCATTATGCGGCCAGTTCCACTGGAATGACTTTGCTCTTTTATTGTAACCAGCTGAGCTGACTTATTCGCTATTGAAGGGTGAAATATAATATTGATACAGAGACGGAAGGAAATGCATTTATCTGGGAAGTGTGGAAATAGGTGCTGTTCGTTGTAACTTTATTAATGTATAAGATCCAAGGTGCATAATACGATACAGGGAATTTAAGAATCAGCAACAAAGTTAACCTGGGCATGCTATATTAATTGGTGAGGTTGCTGATCTTTACTCAGCTCATCCAATCAATTGGCCCCAGGACCAACAGTCAGATCATAATGGGACCTATTGAAAGAGGACTGTACCAATGCAATAATGTGGTTATTTTCTGGGCATGGAAGGGGGGGGCTCTTAAATTTAGTCTGGAGGGGCTGGTTCAGGAATTTTAGGGCCTCTATCCAATCTTTGAGCTGCCAATCCCAGAATCCCCAGCTAAAGGCTGCAGAGTGGATATACTCTGATATACAATTGTTATACAATGTAACATATCTTTTGTACTAATTTCTACTACCCCACTTACCTCCAAGAGCCCCTATAATGTTGGAGCCCACAGAAAATAGTCTCTTTTTGTCCTAACCTCAAAACCCTTCCCTAGCAAATATAAGTATTTGAGGAGCATTGTCATAAAAAAAAAAGTGTTTGTTTTCGCCTGAAAATAATGAGAATGGTTTAGTGAGAAAGAGTTAAGCTGGGCACAGTGTAATGTAATGTATGCTTGTTCGGTGAGGTTGCCATAAGAATTTACCTTTGCCTGATTCACCCACCCACACACTGACCCAAATCAAGCTGATTGGTCATTTGGCCCCCAGGCCAAATGTATCACCTTGCCAATGTAGTCCTTATCCTACAGGGTTTTCTAACCTGCCCAAGAGATATATGTTATTTTTCAACCTGATATCCATTGAGCAGCAGGCCATCAATAAGCCACATACACAGGCCAGTACACTGTCAACTGGAGGGGCAGACTAGACAGCTTTTATTGGCCAGTGTATGGCTAGCTTAACTTTAGAAATAAAGGTCTAATTTAATATTGAAATTGTTGCTGCCACTTTTTGCTTGTGTATTTGCTGCTGCAAAAGGGTTTATCTACTTTCTTCCAGTCACTTGATTCTAGCTCAGCTTCACCTAAAGAAGAGTCAGTGAATCTAAAAACCCCTTATTATTATATATCACAGCTCTGCAGCCTTGTCTATGCATGGAGGTAGAGGAGATAAGAAAAAGAAACAACTCAGATACTTTTTCTTATTCCACATTTTTCTTTTTCTATATCCCTTTTCTTATTAGGACCAATCATTGGGCCTAGACAGAGAGCTCAAATCCTATGATATATATGAGGAAGAATGATATATATTCCCTTAGTGACATGAAAAACAATTCTTTCAAATCCTATCTAATTAAAAAAAAATGTAATGATAATGTCCTTTAAGAGTAAGGGGACATCGGGCATTTCCATGGGGCACAAAAATGCATTTCCAGCCTTTATTAACTGTGCACAGGGGGTGTGGGTAAAAGGGGAGTGGGGGTAACTATTTTACGTACTTCACACTGTCAGCTGAGCCGTTTCTTGAATGAAATCTGTAATGCAAATGAAACAGGCTGTGGGATTACATACTGGAGGTGATAGTATATACAATGTTGCCAAAAACTTCCTCTCTGCTTAGACCAAATGTTTATTATACTGTTGAATGAAGGCTGCTATATTATTTTGCTACAGATACACAGGCCGTCACCAACCCCCCTCCCCCCCAAAAAAAAGCAATTGTATTGTCTGAGGGATTTTTTTAACCATGTATTTTAATTAATGAAACCATAATCCTCAGGAGCTGAAAGAAGAGTTGTTGGCAAGTGGGAACTGACTCACTTATTGATAATTGTGTGAATTCCGACCATTGTGCTGGGAAGAAATCTGCCCGTTCACTTGAGCGACTTAGAAATGTCTCTGGCACTCACCCCTTAGAGCCCAGTGAATGGCAAAATGTTCGTCACATGTAAAAACATTCCTAAAGTAATGTTGCACCTTGGGATCTTTTTTGCTTTGTCTTGGTATTTACCCAGAATGCAATGCACTGGCTGTTTATTGTGCTGTTGGGAATCCTGTAAAAACCTGAATTTCTTAAAGCAGTCCATGCATTTTTCAGATGTCTGTTTTGCTGGATTTGCAGCGAGGGTGACAGTGAATAATGTCCGCTATTTGTTACAAAGGCTGTTTGTTGTAATTGCTTATAAGATGTTTGCAGACTCACACATATAAATATGCTCAGGCAAAGATGGAGATTAGTGTAGTTAAAAACAGTTGCCTCTTTAAACCCAAATATGTACCAAATACACAATGCGTGGGGCTAATTAGCATGAAGATGCATGCTGCAGACTGTACTGATTTCTATCTAGGCATATAGAGTGAATCCAAATGTATCCCTGTTCAGTTTGAAAATTTTTATTTTCTACAATTCTACTATAAAATCCAAAAGTGAAAGCAATTACTGCAAGTTGCAGACATGGTGTTGGTTTAATGAAAGGGCTGTTTTCAACTGAAAGGTGAAGTGGGTTCAATATGTTCTACACACCAAGTGGTCACAGCTTTGTTGTGTAGATTACCCACTTCATTTACCTCTCTGTATTCTTTCTCTCTCTATTGTAACCCATGTATTTCCATAATTAAGATTGTGTACTGGTTGGCAAAATGAATTCCTGTACAACAAAACTGTCTTTAATGTGTAATAGAAAGTGAAATGTTGGCATTATATGCACCCAGGCTTTGGCATATTTATAGAGTTATGGCATATTTCTCTAAATTATACAATAGGAAATTATAATAACTTCTAGAAATTTGGAAATATTAATAAACATACAGACAACATACAAATAGTGACTGATACAGGAGGTTAAGAGGGCCCTGCTCGTTGGAGCTTACAGTCTAAAATAAGAAGTAGGTCTGGGAGTCAGGGTCTGTGCTTGTAAGCAAATAATGGATAAAAGTCACATTAAGTTACCTGTATCTATAAGCAACAAGTTAGAAAAAGTGTAACACTGGGGTACCAATAAAATAAATAACAGATCTACATCTGAAAAAGAGTTTTTATTGGCATTTTAAGAATCAGAAAGAATGATGAAAGTTATTCACTTGACAGAATTATATAATGGCAGCATAGATATAAGGGATATAAATAATGGGGGCACCCCACCCCCCCCGTGCATGCAGCAACACCTGAAACCACCCCCCCCCCCTGAGCGCATGCGTATTCGCGAACAGTAAAAGTCCCATACGGAGCAATACAGAGTGCTGCATGCCGCCCCTAAGTTTGTGCCGCCCTAGGCCTGGGCCTTTGGCGTATTTAGAGCTTACAGGTAACTTGCGTCACGTGACATGATTGAAACTTGCGCATTATAAAAGAATAATGTACCCCCTGCTGTAAACATGAGGGTATTAGAATACACGGAGAAGTTCTGTTACCACTTGGCCTTTGGCTTTGTGCCTTTATACCAGTATGTAACCTCTCTATGGCTTCTAATATTCTTATAGCTTACAATAAAGGTTACATATTCTGGTAATCAAGTCACAACAGCATGGCTTTGTTTCTCATAATGACAGTTGTATTAGTCAGGTCAAGGCGAAAGGTTCTTTACGTATATATAAATATATAATCTTGTATCGGTTATTGATTGCTTTATATGTTACTCTGTATGTCCAATGTATGTAACCCACTTATTGTACAGCGCTGCGGAATATGTTGGCGCTTTATAAATAAATGTTAATGTAATGTAATATAATATATATAAAATCAGTCAGTTCTTTTAAGTTAATATAGATGTAATATCAAAGTAGAGGGAAAAATAAGGTTGAATAATGAAACAAAAGCATATTACATTCATGCAACACAATTCACTCCTGGCTTAAAAGCTAAACAAGGTAATATAACAGGGAATTGTGTAATAATAGTTTCTGTTAAGTTTTCAGGTGCCGGCGGCTTTGCTTTCTGTGCTTTGCTGTCATGTCCCGGCTCTGCGTTCTGTTTGCTCAGAGCTGTGAGGCTGCACAAGTGAAAGCTGATTTGTCAGTTGGACTTTCCTCCAAGGAGGAACATGGTATAATAGCAAATTACAGGCAGCCTCTCCCAGGGGTGTAGAGCAGAACCAACAAATCTTAGAAATAAATGTGTGTTCACCGAGGAGGTAATAATAGGCTGGAGGATTGGTCTTTCATTATAAAGGAGCAGTTGGCTAGATCTAATCCCAGTCTCCAGCTAGTCCTGCTGCCTACAATTGGGATGCTTTTCATATATTTACATATAATCCTCTAAGGCCTTTGTCCTCTTAAAATAAATCTGTTTCTTTTACATTACATGCATTCCTAAAAATGTTCCAATTTTAGCTTGGGTATCATACTGGGAAATGAAAATGGCAGCAATTAAACCCCCTGTTCCAAATTGTCTTTCATATTCATAACCTTTACATGTTGCAGTCATATTGTGTGTCGTGTATAGTGTTTTAATGTACAGTGTTTCATTCTGTCTCACTATTTGCGCCATGAAATGCCAATACTGGTATGGGATCAGTTATTCAGAAAGCTCTGAATTATGGGAAGACCATCTCCCATAGGCTCCATTTTAATCAAATAATTCAAAACTTTACAGATTTTTTTCCCTCTGTAATAAAACAGTACCTTGTACTTGATCCCAACTAAGATATAATTAATCCCTATTGGTGAAAAAGAATCCTATTTATTTAGCATTTAAATTATCTTTTTTTAGTAAAGTGAAGGTATGGGGATCCAAATTACTGAAAGACCCTTTATCTGGAAAACCGCAGGCCCCAAGCATTCTGGATAATAGGTCTCATTCCTCTATTACAGATTTCATAGCTATAATGTAAAGAGGATGTAAACCCAAATATATCATTTTACCTAATGAAAACGGGATTCTAAGCAACTTTTCAACTTTTTTCAATGTAAAATTTCAGTGTTCAGAACGTTTTTGTAACCTTCTATTCTCTGCTCAGGTGGTTCTGACTTCTGAAACAATTTAGCAGAAACCAGCTGCAAACAGAGCTGTGAAGCAGAGCGTACGGTGACTTCTGCTACATTGTTTCAATAGACAGACCCAGGAGCACAGCAACGGGACAGACAGGTGCTGCTTCCAATAACAATTACACTTACAAATTAATGTGAAACCTTTGAAAAGTCCTATTTCATGTATATTGGGTAGTTGATTAGAACTGCATTTTCTTTTATTAGGCAAAATTATTTTTTATGGTTTATTTATTTAGTTTTGAATGATAATCCCAAGTGTGACTTGCTGTTACATGGAGGGATATACCGAGAAAGCCCCAGAGCAGTGAATCTCCAGCTTGCCATGTAACCACAAACCTTTCCACCCCACTGTTACATCACAGTCAGTTCATTCGATATGATGTATATTATTCTGCAATGCTTTCCAGTGGAGCAGCACGGCATCTACAAAGCCACACTGTGCCGAGACAAAAGTAGCAGTAAGTGCTGCTTCACATAGGCTGTTTGTCATCTTTTTTTCATTTCTCTAGTCCCAAGAGTAGGTTGAAGAATCCGGCACATAGCATGCGTTTTACTGTTTTACGTCCAGTCCTTTTTATTGATGTCTGGGAATGCAAAATACTTGCTGAAAAGAATGCTGTAATATTTCCCAGTATGGTTAAAGTCACAGAAGTAAGCACAGGGAATCTTAGAGCAGGCTGTTATTGTAAGCAAAGGGTGACGGGTGTTGTAGCTAAAAACAAAGAACTTTCATACAAGCACCAAACAAAACGGGGGAATAACATTTCTAATTTATTGCCGTTAAGGAACTACAAGTCCCAATCAGAGGCGTATATGTAGGAGCCCACAACTACAAGCCTCTGCCCCCCAACATCCCCTGACAGCAAATAAATGGAGCTGGACTGGAGGGCACTGTGGATCATTCCTTATAGCAGAAGAGGTTTGACATATATAACCATCATGTATTGTTATAAAGTTACTTTTAAAGTTAAGAGATCCCCTGTAACCAATGTGCTTAGATTTCAGGAATGTATGAAATTGTTTTCATGTTAAAATGACTCAAAAGGAGACAAGCTGAGAAAGAGAACAAACAAATGTGCGTGTGTATTTGCTCCCAGTGCAGCCAATTGAGACCTATTATTTCTAAATAGCAAGGCTATGAGAGTTGCAGTTTAACTACATGTGGCTGCTGCATGTTGCATAGTACTGATATAATGTGTTACTGGTGCCAGTTTGCCTATTGGCTATGCCACAGCTGCAACCCCTTTCCACAAAAGAGATGAATAAGTGTGGCGCAGTGGAGTTTCTTTGCTCTGCCTCTGCATACAGCTGTTGCTCTGCTGAGCCCACATCTGAGTAATGATAGTTAATGAGGAGCTTTTGTCCGGCGGTGCTGTTCTCTACAAGACAGGCATTCACTCAGCGTTAAGAATAACCCGAGACAGGCACTCAAAGCAGCAGTCTGGACTCATTTTACTTTCATTTTTCCACATCAGTGGGTAGCGGTCATCGGTTAGCAGGGCCGGAGTTTAGGGCTCAGGGAACTTGGGCAACAGATAAAGGTGGGGGCCAAAACTTAAGAATAATGCATGTAAAACAGAGATGTCAAAATTGCATCTCTGGTCTTTGGCCATCAATAGATGCTGGGAGTTGTAGTTTAGAAACTACACACCCCCACACACAGCACCATAAACCCACTATAGTTACATAAACCCTTTGTAGAAGGGGCTTATTAAAGTTTAGTGTCTGTTTGCCCTGAAACTGCCCCTGCTGATACAGAAGTAAAACAAAATGGTAAATATCAGACTGTGCAGATTAATAATTTTGTAGCAGTTGACAGTTGTGGCAGTCTCCTCTCTGGGAGTCTATAAAGGCCTTATCATTGGCCCAGCTAAATGCCAAAGGAGCAGATCCTTAACTATATGCCCAGATTTAGAAGGGTCCATTAACCTAAAGAAACCAGTCAGCAGTCATATAGTGCAGTTAAAATGACAAAAGCTAATATCTGATTGGTGGTAACTGTGTGGCTATGGCTTTAGTGCACCTGTAGGAAGCCTGTGGCACTCCTAGCTGCTTGCATGTCCCATTAGCACAAGTAGGACTCCAACAGGACAGGTTCTGCCACATGAAACTTGAGCTGCCCGAAGCCAATAGCTTTAATCAGTCTAGTGCACTTAGAATAATGAATGCGATTGATTGGTTGTTATGGTGTGAATCTGACACATGAAAATAAATGTGATAAGTTAAGAGAATGATTTACACCATCGAAATGTAGACAAGACTATGATACTTGCCTTGGGTCTCTTTTAATTGACATCAGAAGAGTCCCTTCACTCTAAACAGTGAGGTCTCAAACATGGCAGGAGTAAATCATTTTCACCCTACATGACGTGGGACTTAGCTGGCATGTCTGGTACAAAACCCACCAGTGGTGGCATGACATATGCCTACATCTTATTACACATAATGATTTGACATGTTTTACCTTTTATCTGTTTTTCTCACACACAAACCACCCTGTGCTTATTTGATGTCAATGGGAATCATGTGAAAACTCTAGCCCGGGTGAGTTTCACACGATTCTTACCCCACGACTGTTCGGCTGGGTGGGTGTTCTCTAACATTCAAAGCCATTTTAATGTGGAGTGATTAAACCCCAGTACTCTGCCAGCAGTCCACGTAGAGCTGGAATTGTAGTTTTGGGATGAAAGCCATACCTGTAAAAATAAACACAGGGTGAAAAAACCTTAGATCTCGAAATTTAATTACCGCATGGCCTGTTAAATGTCACATGAGCCATGTTCCTTCTTTCATCTAACCCTTCATGGTACATTGCTTCTCTCAGAAGGGGTTAAATGATGAGTGTCAGGTTGGATTGGGGTCTGTGCCTCTGTTTCTGCTCAGGAGCGCTGACAAGCAATGGGTGAGGGGTGTATGGGCTAACCAGAACTTGGCTTGGCCACGCTCCATGTTGTCTCTTAGCTGAGCTTATTTACTTCATAGGCTCTCTTTGGGGATTGATATTATTGATTATTATTATTTATTATTATTAACATTTATTTATAAAGCGCCAACATATCCCGCAGCGCTGTACAATAAGTGGGTTTCATACATTGGACAAAAGAGCTTACAATATTGATTATATTAATCATTGTTATTTTGTTGGGAAAAAATATACATTTGTTGCTAGTTTGCAGTAGTTAAAGTTTTTTTTATGATTAACACATATTTTAAAGCGCCAACATATTCCGCAGCAGGTACAATAAATGGGTGTATACATTGAACATACAAGTTTACGTACAAAGCAACCAATAACTGATACAAGAGATAAAAAAGTCCAAGTATGATCCCTGCCTTGGGCATTGACACTGTGTTTGATTATTAGGAATAATAAATAGAATTATTTTAAATGTACCAGTCACAGCCTGTGATATTAATTTTATACAAATGTATAAATAAATGTTCAATTTAAACGTCAGTTCTAAGTAGAACTTATATTTATAGAGCACAATTATATTCTATAGCACTAAACAAATCGATGCATTGCTTAATGAGGGCCTGTGGTTCATTTACAGTAGATGTGTATTACGGGTAGGGTCGGGCAGACCATTTCCCATAGAGTCCATTTAAGCAAATAATTCTAATTTTTAAAAATGGTTTCCCTTTTCTCTGTAAAAATAAAACAGTAACTTGTACTTAGTGACTAAGTTGTGTTAATCCATATTGTTGGCAAAACAATTCTTCTGGGTTTATCTAAGGTTTAAATTATTTTTTTATAGACTTAAGGTCGCATGATCCAAATTGTGGAAGAACTCTATATCTGTAAAACCTCAGTTTCAAAGCATTCTGGATAATAAGGCCCCATACCTGAACCTCCCTATTACTAATAGCAGCCTCTTTTATCAGGGCTACAGTAGAGAAGAGCCATGTTAGAATTAGTAGAAGAATATAGAAGAGCAGCTGCCTTAAACTATAAAGCTGACCGTACACATTAAATCTTTGCGCAATTTGGGCACCCAAACAATGTGCTAAATTAGACTGGACAGATTGTTGGCCCAGGGGCCAGCAGTAAGATCACACTGCAAGTTTATGGAGACCCATCTGGCAAAGAAAACATCAGCATCCTTACCTGTGGCAGATATCAGTCAGCCATTGGGAGGCTGATAAGCTGCCATTCGGTCTGGAGGGGCCAAGTTGGCATATTTGATAGGCTCGGGTTTGGCTAATATAAGAAAGGGCCTGGTAAGAAGCAGCAGTGGACTGAACTGAATAGGGAACTCTCTGATTTGGACACACGTAGCAGAAACAGATGTTCCTTTAGCCTATGGCAGGCAGTTGGTGAGTGCAGGGCTGTCTCATGCCTGCCTCTGCTGGCACCTAGCACTGGATTTCTGATTTGGCACTAGTTGCAGAGGGCAGACAAACCTCAAACAAAAAGTGATTTTTGAATGAGACCTAATGCTGGCTACACACGTGGCGATTTTCGATCCACCGGTCGCACGAAAGATTGTGCCAACCCTCCACTGGCGTTCAGGGCTGAATCATCAGATATGGAGGTAGAAACAATAGGATTTCTACCTCCTTCTGCCGATTCAGTCCTGAGCATGGATTTTGCCTGATCAAAATTTTCTAACCCGCCCGATCACCGACTTGCCATACACGCACCGAATATCATACAAAACGAGGCTTTGGTGCGTGTATGGCCAGGTTAAGGGTGATGATTTCGCGTCCCTTAATGCTCTAGCACTTGTATCCAGGGTCATAGTAAATGATCTCTGCTCTCTTTACAAACAGAAGTCATGAATAGCTTGTTAAATATATCCTCTAAACGATGCTTAGTGACTGGCATCACTCGTTGCCACAAGGGGTGATTATACATTTTTGTGACAAAATCCACTACATACAGGCTGACGCAGTGCCTCTAAGTGCAGACACAGGAGAACGGTTCAGCTGTTTATACGCCTAATATACGCACACTGAGGGATAGCTACGTGTGACTCTAAGTCACACTGTAAATATACATATATGTATATACACATCAGGCAAATCCTGCTTATAGAGCTCCAGGGAAGAGGCTTCTGCCATCATCTGCTGTGTCCTCGAAAAATGAATGATTATAGCTCTGCCTCCATGTACATTCATTTTGCATCCAAATCTCATCAGCAATTTATGGCAGCAATTTGTCAAGCAGTGATAAACTGGAATTGAGTTGAGAAGACATTCCTAATGAATGCTCATAGGAGCAGATTATTGTGTTTTTCCAGCCCTTCCTCACCTCCTGGCCATATTATTAAGCCTAATAAGACATGTTAGGCACTGCTTGCTATGTTGTTTGATTCAATGATATTGGATAATTATTATGTTATGTGTTTATATGATTTTAATCTGATACTTTTTGTATCTGACTTCATCTTGTTTCTCTGTAACTGGGTAAACTGGCCTGATCCAACCCTTGTGCCAATGACTGGGGGCCCCATACAGACCAATCAGGATGGGACCAGATCCATAGCTCAATCTGCCTGTTTGTAACACAAGATGAGTTCATACCATGGAAGATCAGCCAGTTGATATCAGCCAGGAAGGCCATTGTTACAGCCCCATACACAATTAGTAGGCTGACTTGGTCAGCAGTGGCCAAGTTGGCAGCCAGTTTTAGCTTGTGGACCTCCAGATATTTTTAAAAGACCAACCCCATCTCTACCAACAACCTTTCAGGAGCCCTTTTTAAATCTAGTACCTTTGACAATCTAGGAGCTGTAGTACAAACACCTTTTGTGAATAAGCCCTGGTGGCAGTCTAGAAAGGGCATTTGCCCTTTGGACATACATTTGTTGAAGATTAACAGCTGGAGGGCCACAGTTTGAGGGACTCTTGAGTTTTCTTAAGTTGAGGTCTCAGCTGTGTTATCCATAGTTCACTATTCTCTGCCTCTACCCCTGCACGTAGCTGCCATGATTATAATGGCACTGGGTTGTCTATCTCTTTAACATGTGTTCAACTGGCCCAGCTTTAATGTGTTTATTTTCTTACAGTGACAGTAAATGTGACAGAGAGCAGGGGGCCCTAGCTGTGAGAAAATAGTGGAGATACCTTTAGACAGTGTGCAGCCATGTGGAAAGCAACTTTGCTGTTTTCTGCCCCCTCCCTACCCCCTGCCTTTTCTCCCTTTCCCTCCCCCTCTCCCTTGCTTCCCCTTCTCTCCAGCCGTTCCCTTTTGTGCAGCTGCAGGGCATGCCTCCACTCTCCAGCTTTGTCCTCTCTGCCTGCCCTCAACACTCTGCCTTTGTTTTATTTTGACTCTTTATCATTGGAGTTAAATAGCAGTGCAAGTTGCCCGGCATATGGATCGGCTTAGCAATTGCTTATCTTGTAGGTTCTCATTTTTATTTGAACCATCTGAAGCTGTAAACAAGCATGGGGGGATAGGGCAGGAACAAGAGGAACCCAACTATTCCATCTTCTGAAATATTGCCAGTATCTTTATATTATGTATGACTAGAATAAAGTACATAGTAACAATCATTGCTTATTCCCATTGCCTGATATTTGCAGGTGATATTCATGAACAGAGATTAGTATTTCTGTACACACACACAATTAGGGAAATTGAGTCCCTGTGATAGAGAGCTTACAATTAATTCATCCCTTAATCACGGAATGCTCATTATATGTGCACATGGGGAAACAAACAAATGCCCTGTGTAGTTTAAATCATTCATTTATATGAATTCAGCCCATCAGCTAAAATGTTTGTGTGCAAGTTGTCTAGCTCCCTATAAAGAATTAAGCACCATTGTGCCATGAAGAAAAACATTCTCTAATCTATAAAGCCTGTGGGCCAAACAGTTATACACAGTAACAATCATTTGCATACTTGTGATCTTTCCAGATGTATCCTAGAGATTCCTGCTAACCCATGTTTCTCCTAGGATACAGCCCATTTTCCCAGGATCCCATCCAATTGATGCCACCTACCCTATTGTAACAATGGCTGTCATGTCATTACTTCCTTCCCCCATTAAACTGGATGGTTTTGGTCATCTTACATCACAGTGTAATGCAATGATCATGTAACTGGAGTTAGTTTGCTTTATTCCAGCAAATGAATAGATGGGGTTACAGATATTACAGTAATAAAAAGCCATGTACATTGGGTACTACAGTATCTCAGCAATAATCAGATTTGTATATTTGCAAGGGGCAGTCATTGGCATGGAGCTAGCCAGGGATTGGAATCATATGGATGTGTGTGGGTGGCATCAGGGGCAAATTTCTTTGCTGTTCCTGCCTCAAGCAATAACTACATTTCCCATAAGCAGAACTCCAAAAAAGTTCCTTTTGTGCTTCCATGTATACTCTAACAAGGTATTTGTTTAAGTAGAATAAAAATCACATCATTTTTAAAATAATTTCCAGAAAATTATCAATGGGTAGTAAAGAAAAATACTGATTTTTCTCCAATAGAGGATTTAGCGAGGTGTCAGTTTGCTAAAGAGGAAGTTTTTCTTGTCTTAGTTTTTACTTCTTTTTCTTATTTTTACTGTACAGAAGTACATTGACTACAGTCTGTTGTCATATTTTTATAACAGCAGAACTTTTATTTATTGTTTTTGGTGTTGGAGAGTGTGGGACATTCTAGTCCAGCATTGTCAGCATGTACACTGTGTATATAGAATACTGTCACTCTCTCATTGGTTTGTTTATTGCATAGTGATGTCTATGAAGATTTTCATTTATCCAGGTCATGATATACAGTAAGATTAAGTCTAAAGCAGCTGGACTTTTTTTGAAAAACGTTTCACCACTCCTCCTAGCAGCTTCTTCAGAAGAAGTTTTCACCACACATCCAAGTGAGTGGGGCTGGGACCTGAGTTGGGATTGCTCCCTTATGTGTCCCCACTGTAAATATTCACAATGGATCAATACGCTAAATGCAAAATGTTATAGATGTTATTGTGCCCCCATATGTCCTTTTTACTTTTCTTGAAAGACCTTTTTACTTTTGATTTGTTGCCTAGCTGTGACCTGAAAATCAACCATTTCTATATAGCTAGCATTGTTGCTGGTAAATGCAATATACTTCAAGGGCTCAGGGTCCTTTAAAGAAGCACACAGATCATCAAGATGTAAAAGGGCAATATTTACAGATATATATTCTAGTTTGGTAAGATTTTTTATTATTTAGGCCACTTAATATTTTATAAACTATCTTTTAGTTCATTCTGGGAGTATCATTTTCCTTTAAATTAGAAAGATCAAAGTTGATAAAGAGCTAATCAAAGTTGATTGGCAAAGAGAAAAATGAATTGGCCAGAGGGCACAGAGTTGCACATCTTGTCTCCAGCTGGCTGACAACTTTAATTCCACCAAAGCGAAAAGTTTTTAAAATGACATTGGATTTATATTATTATTGCTAGATCCGGAAAAGATGAATAAGTCCTAACTCTCCTCCAGAATAGTCACTGTGATCTGAAACCAATAATGTGAGCAAACTCTTAAATATGCGATGACTTTGTCTCCTTTTCTTTCATGTCGACATTACCTCCTTATTTCCAGGAAGGAACAGAACAGTAGCAAGACTATTAGTGCTGGGACAGCAGACATTAACAGAGGCGGCGTGGTTCCCTGACAGATATAGATGTTGCTGTATGTTGCTAACATCTGCAAATATAGTTACCATTGTCCGATCATGATTCATAAGACACTCCAGCTGCTATTGATTTATCCAAAGCCTACACATCTGCTGACAATTCTCTTACTTTCCAAAGGCTGGAAATAAAGGGTGCTATTTTAGGTAATTTATTTTCCTTGCATTTCGTAAATGTTCTCTTGTGTTTGTTAATGAAACAAAACAGACACGCTTGAATTAACTGGGGACTAAATGGCACTTTAGTTGTTGGGCTTATTGTTCATACCCAGATCAAGTTATGAAATACTTTCTATAAGCACACCCAGTGCAACCTATCATTCAATCTGACTGTTCAAGTATAAAGAAAAATAAACTCATGTGGAAGCAACACAACATTTTATTTTAGGGATGCACCAAATCCAGGATTCGGCCAAGATTCAGATTCTGCTGAATGCATGCCTCTGGCTGAACCCAATCTGAATCACATAAACGCTGAAGTTAAAAGGTTTTCTTGTTGTTTTTAACCCTTCCTTGTCCTGATTTGCTTATGCAAAGTAAGACTTGGTTTGGTATTCAGCTAAATCTTTCACAAAGGATTCAGGGTTTTGCCGGATCTTAAAATAGTGGATTTGGTACGTCCCTATTTTATATTAAAGCATTCTTTACACTGCCTGCAATTTTAGTTTCAATAATCAATTCGGCTCTCAGAGAAGAGTACTTAATCAAAATGAGTAAGTCCCTTTTAACTATGGAGAGTCATGCAGGACTGAGCCTGCTAAAGTTAGAACACTGGGTAGAGAAAGGACTTAAAGGAACAGTAACACCAAACAAAGTATTTTTAAGTAATTTAAATATAATCTACTGTTGCCAAGAACTGGTAAAGCTGCGTGTGTTTCCTTCAGAAAATCTGCTATAGTTTATATAAATAAACTGTTGTGTAGCCATGGGGGCAGCCATTCAAATTTAAATAGGGCTGAATGGCAATGGTGTTTTACAGAGCTTATCTTTTGTCTGCTATGTAACCTGTGCCATTTAGCCCTATTTCAACTTGGATGGCTCCCCCCTCTCGGTACACAGCAGCTTATTAATATTATATATATATATATACTATAGTAATGTTTTTAAAGCAAACCCACAAATTTTACTGGTGCAGGGCAACAGTACATTATATTTTAATTACTTTAAAACACTTTCATTTGTTGGTGTTACTGTGCCTTTAAAGTAAATGGCATCTTTATATGGAATGCACACTGTCCCCATTGTTTTTTTTTTCTTTTTCAGGAAATATTAGGAAATGAATATATAATATTCCTGTTTCAGACTGTTCCCTAGTAGGCTGACATTATATGGGTCATTTACCAAACCACCCACAAGTGTGGCTGCTCTAAAATAGATGCAATGAAGAGCGCATATTGATGCAATTGGTTAAGGTAGCACCGCTGCGCTTCCACGTTAGTGCTAATGCATCCATGCTGCACTTTGCTCACTGCACTTGCATTCGTGGGGCCCAATGGCAGTAGTGCCCAAAGTTCCCGAATGACCCCCAATGTCAGTAGCGGCGGATAAAGAGCATAACAGCAAGTCCTCCTGTTAGAAAGGAACTGATGTCAGTGGGAAGTCAATGATATAACTCATATCCTGTAAGATTATATAAGGAAATGGCTTTGAAATCCGATGTCTGAATCATAGTTTGAGTCACTTAGAAATAACAACATTATGGTTAATTTGGCAACTAATTGTGTTTTCACAAGTGCTAACGAAAATTGAGGTAAAAGTGATTAAGTCATTGGACTGTATTCTAGGCGATGGCTCCTTGGTTAACTATTTGTGGCCTTGGCACAAGCCAATGAATGTTCCTCCTTATGTTACTGTGCCTACATAATTCTGTATACACAGTGTGTAGAATTAGTAGCCCTAACTAATATTTAAATAGTTTGTAGTACCATGTATATACAATGTGTACTTCAGGGCTATATTATGGTAGGTCAAACATGTGTCATTCTTGCCAGTGAAAAATGTGGCTGTTTTTTAACCCCTTGTGACATACTCTTAAAGAACAAATAAAGAGAGAGGGGAATATCTAAGCAGATTGTGGCAAGAGCATTTAGAGCTCAGTGTTTTGGATCTGGTGTACCAGTGGAAACATGGGTTAACTCATGGGAATTCTGTAATTAGAGTGGGAACTATTAGGACTTTGGTGGCCATATCAGCTTTATGTGTCATTGCATCATATTCTTTAGCCTTCGACTTATATCATAGAGCAGTTCTTTCAGGCGTATTTCTTGTAGAGAGCCACTAATCTTCCTTAGCACCTATAGTGTATATGAGTCTAACTTTATTAAAATAGTGATGTCAGCAAGAGAAATCTATGAAGTTCTTAAGTACGTTGGGGTCTATAAAAAATGCTAAATAGCGCTAGCTGGTTCTTGGGTCACCAGTTTGATAGCCATGGCTTAGTGTATGAGAGGAAGGCAGCCGCTAAAGCTGCTTTCTGTGCAGATGTCTCTGTATGAGGAGGGTTTGAATTCAGGGCTCCTATAGATTCAGTATTTTAACTAAAAATTGGAAAACTGAAAGCACAAAACATCGAGTTCTTCTGATGTAACAGCTCCAGGGGACGGGCAAGTTATCAGGGGAAAGGGATATCCCCACAGCCAAACATATTGGTGGCACTAAAAGCTGGCGCTTCTGTGTGGTTCTAGCATCTGCTTTTCAGAAATAGGGATATTTGGGAATGGGATCCCGAGGCTGGGGGCAGGGCAGTTTGCTGTGGTCTCCATTTCCCCTGAGGCTGACTGTGAAATGCATGTGGAGCTGTGGTGTAATGGATGCTAATTATAACACCTCTGGGATTTGCTTCATCTGGGCAGTTAAATGTTAGGGCACTTGTAATGATATCCATTTGGCCCTTTATAATTACTGTAAATATATTCTTTCTCTCTGTGTGTAAATTGTGTGTTTGATGTAATCACATTGCTTATTTTACTAGAACTTGCTACACTTGTGTTTTTCTATGGTAGGTTTATTTAGTGCAATAGTTTTGTGTTCAATTCTATCTATCTATCTATCTATCTATCTATCTATCTGTTGATCTAGTATCTATTTATCTATCTATCTATCTATCTATCTGTTGATCTAGTATCTATCTATCTATCTATCTATCTATCTATTGATCTAGTATCTTTTTCCCTATCTATCCATCTATCTATCTATCTATCTATCTATCTATCTATCATCTATCTATTTATGTATGAACTGCCTATACATTAATCTAGTAGATACATCTATTTATCTATCTATTTGTTTATATATGATCTTTTTATAACGTTATCTACAGTAGAACTCCTATTTTATATATTTCATACGACCACAAAAAATAGTGTAAAATCAGGAAAATTTGTTATGCATTATATATTGTTGGGACTACAAAATGAGGTTTCACTGTACTTATTTGATCGTATTTGTAATTATACACAGCAGAATAGTTTGGAAAAGATCACTGTGCTTTCACAATCGCCCATAATGAGATGACTTTTTATGAAAACTGAATGAAGTCTTTATGTTTATGGGTTTGAAAGACACATAGAGGAGAGCAGAGAGTG
Source organism: Xenopus tropicalis (assembly GCF_000004195.4). NCBI lineage: Eukaryota > Metazoa > Chordata > Amphibia > Anura > Pipidae > Xenopus > Xenopus tropicalis. The sequence continues at coordinate 142,899,702 of NC_030678.2, read as the reverse complement.
GGCTGCTGAATGATGTGCAGTAGAAGCACACTAATACAAGCTCTGCCAAACATTCCAGAATGTTCCTTAATAGAAATATTAGGTTGAGGCTTTGCCTTTCTGTATCATATAAGATATCATTAGGCACACATCACCAACACATGCCATTTTAGCTGTTGCAGCAGAACTCTTCTTCATATTAACTAGCTGATGCTGCTATTTATTGCCACAGTGCTGTTAGGAACAACATGTTAGTGCCAGACAGGTGGGCTGCACATTACTGGGCTCATCTCTGGCAAATGCCAGTGTCAGTTTACTCTGAAATCTGGCCTGTATGTGTGTGTGTGTATGGCTGTGTGCATGCAGAGAGATCATAGATTTAGAAAATGCTTCAAACATATATTTCACATGTGCATTTCAAAAATTTTTTTTTGTCTTACTCTTGTAATATAGTCATGAAGCTGTGGGGGCACTGGTGGTAGGGAGTGGCCATGCCCAGCTCATGGAATGGACATGGAACAGAGCAGAATGGTTGTGGACACACCCTGTATTGTGACAAATGGTTAGATATTTACTGTATGTATATATATATATACCCGCTGATGTCATGGAATGAGGAGCGTCTGGTGATTTTATTAAGATATTAAGGGGCAGAGGGGGGGTCAATTGGCTGCATGGCATTCTTGTCTTTCAGGTCAGAATGAGTGCATGATACATACTTGAAAATCACAAGTGCCACGCTAATTACATGGAACTTATTGACAAGACTGCATTTCAGTTCTGTCTATGTAAAAACAAGATCCTCATATGTTCCACAGTCTGTAATGTCAGGCAGAAATTGACACTTTTTCTTAAGTGCTGCCACTTGAATATTGGCAAACATTCTTTGCTGTAAATATCTAACCTCAAAATATTCTATTCTTACGGTCGCCACCCGCATGGCTTATTGTTTCATACAGTTATAGCTATATTGTTCCTCCTTGTTACTCTTTGATTTATGAGATATGGGTTTAGGTATTTGCTGCTGTATTTCTCTTTCAGATTAAGGCACATTCCTACTGCAACAAGTGGCCCAAATGTCTGGAGAGAACTCCTTGTAATGAATGGTCTTATCCACATGTTGTATTACCTGAAAATTCCTTTTCTTCTCTATGGCTTCTAGGTTATGAGCTTGTTCAAACCTGGCCATTGGTCACTGCTTAAGGGGGTTCTCCATATTGCTCCCTACTGCCAAGCATTGCCAAGCATTGGAGCAAAATTATATTTCCAGAAAAACATTTCAAAATTATTTTATACTACTTTTACTTCTTTAAACTAGACATTTTTATTTTGAAGATTAAATAATGGGACTCGAGCATCAGTAAATGACATTTTTGTAACTGTCTTTCACTCTATTTAATGCTAAGAAAATAGTATAGTAATTGTAATCCATCCCAATTCATTCCCAGTTCAGTAGACAGGAGATGACTTGGATTTAGACTGCTGTCACTGAGAAATAAAAGACTTATTTAAAACTGTATAATCAACTAATGAACACAAAAAGTACTTTAAACCTTAAATTGCCTCTTCCTCCTCCTTAAGTTCTGTAAATGTGTTTTAAACGAAAAGAGTGTAGCCTTTTGGGAGATCTTGAGGTTGGCACTCAGGCACCGGGTAATGAATTAATTGCCAGATGTAATTGTAGTGGCTGAAGGTGAAACAAGCTGCTTCCAGTAGAATAAATAAGAAATAAATATTACTCGCTGCTGCAGCTGTTGCAGGAGAATCAATGAAGATTAATTCATCTCTAATTCTCCACACATTGCAATAAAAAGAACATCAGCGCGAAATGCGGCGGTCAACAAAAGGAGCTTTGGGCTGCAGCGGCTTTGCAAATGGGAGCCAGATTGCCTGGGTTCCACTCCAAGGAGCACAAAAGGTGAACAATCCAGCAGGCAGACCACTGTTAAAGGAGAAGGGGCTTCTGTATAGATTATTCATCTCAGATGGAAGTGTCTTTCCTGTGCCTTGCTTTTCTCGCTGCTGAATTGAGTTTGTTTTAGCGTAGTGAGCAGAATTGCCAGATCCTTTTCAAAGACCTTTGCATCAGTTACAGGTTATGTGCTGCTATATTGCTGCTGGAGCTTTCATCTTAGCCTTCTTTTTCAGCCCTCATTTTGCCATGTTTCTGTGCCTCTCTATAATTATTCTGTGACTGCTGGCACGGGAATCTATTTTTGTTTGCGTGAAAACAATAGTAAATAGTGAAGGCATTTATATAGTAGACGTTATGCTGTTTCTGACAGGGCAGCTGGGTTATAGAGGAGGATGGTTTAATCTAACTTTTGATGTATTTATATGTTAATGTAAAGGGTGATAGGGTAGTTAGGGGAAACTACAGAATTCCCTATAGGAGGCAGTATAACAACAGCTCACTATACACATGGTATCCCGTTACGTTATGACGTTGTGTCTTATAAATATGGTGCAGGCCAGATAAGAAGGCTGAATCACTTATAGGCCATTTCATCCTTAACCAGACATTGGCTGTCAACTCATCCACTCTTGCCTAAGCCTGTAACCCAGGGATCCCCAGCCTTTCTTACTCGTGAGCCACAGTCAAATGTAAAAAGACTTGGAGAGCAACACAAGCATCATAAAAGTTCATGGAGGAGCCAAATAAGGGCTGTGATTGGCTATTAGGCAGCCTCTATGCACACTATCAGCTTACAGGGGGGCTTTATTTGTTTTTTTATTTTTATTCAACCAAAACTTGCCCCCAAGTCAGGAATTCAAAAATAACTACCTGGTTTGGGGGCACTGAGAGCAACATCCCAGGGGTTGGTGAGCAACATGTTGCCCCCGAGCCACTGGTTGGGGATCACTGCTGTAACCTATTGGCCTGTACATGGATCCAAAATGATGCCCTCCCAAATTGATATGATTGGTTTGATTCCAGATCCATTTTGGCAAAGATTCATAGAAGTGCTGATAATTGGCTGAATCCTGAATTTGGCACAGCCCTATCAAGAACAAGCAGAGCTGGAGGGCTTTGGTTTTGGTAGCCTGAAGGTAACCAACTGATTGCACAAATCAAAAGAATTCACCATTTTTAACAAGTAAGCTCTGGAGTCAGAACTCCTAGTCCTTTTCTGCCATCTCTGGTTATTAATCATTTAATTTCATTACTTTGTAAGTCACCTCAAGGATTCAGCAGAGAAAGAGATGATTGGGGTAGCTCAGCTGGATAAGAATCTTTATGCACACTGCTTGGTACTTAAGCTGCATGTCCCAGGGGGCCTTTTTATAAGAGTGGCAAGGGATTTTATGTTGCAAAGCAGTTTTTTTAATTCTTTTGAATTACAAATGGCAGACTCTGTTAATGCCTTTAAGAGGGGCCTGGATGAGTTTTTGAACAAGCAGAATATCCAAGGCTATTGTGATACTAATATCTACAGTTAGTATTACTGGTTGTATATATATAGTTTATGTATGTGAGTGTATAGATTGGTTAGTATAGGTTGTGTGCTGGGTTTACTCGGATGGGTTGAACTTGATGGACAATGGTCTTTTTTCAACCCTATGTAACTATGTAACTATGTAACTATGTAACAAGCATTATTTGAGGGCTTATTTTTCTGTTTTTTACATGTAGCATAAATACCCAAGTCATTATGTGGAAACACCTTTTTAATTGTTGTTGTTTAATGTGCACAACAGCTCTGGCAAACGCTCTTTATCCCATTCACAGTGTGGCATGTTCCTATCCTGGCTCATTGTGTTGATTTTATCCATGTATTTCACTAAGTGAACTCTATCCTATGACTGCACTTACTACTAATGTGGGATTGGGACCTGGCTAGAATGGATACACTAATGTTGTATACTTCCCTCTATCACTCATATCTCTAAGACTGAATCTGACCTTCATTGTGCAAAAAATTACCATGCAAGTAGTAACGATATTCCTGACGCTGCTATCTGTTACGGTCTTATAATAAATCCTCACCTCATGTAATCTAAAGGCTGTAGTTCTTATAATAGACTAGTTTATTACTACATCGCCTGCCTGATTCCCAGCACGCTCTGTTGACCTCCCATCTGTGACCACAATCTCCATTTTGCAAAAGTGTCTTCATAAATTCTGCTTCTCTGCGCCCAACTCCGGCCTGTCATCATGAACATGAGCTGAGTAGCCCCTTGCGAGAGGTTTAAGTAGACAGTAGACACTCAAATAGTCCAACAAATAAATCTCTGGTGTTTTTATTCTTTCAGTTATTATTTTTAAAGAAAAAATGTTGCAAAAATATGGCTTAATTTTTGTAAGGGTTATTAGAGCACTTAATTACACTGTTAGATGAGCTATGGTGGTCCCAGCCTTGACAGTCACAAAGGGATTTGGCTGATCTATCATTGACGTCATCCTCAACTCTAGCATGCTTCCACACAATAATGTATACAGTATAGGCGAGTGGTAAGCTTTACTTTATTGCATAATATTTTTTCTATGGTGGTGAGGACACAATACTTAAACAACATATAAGAAATATTTATCACATGTATGAAACTCACATCCTATATATTTACTATAAACAGTCTTCCAGGACACTCCCCTGCATCAACTAGAGGGATGTAGAGCAAGAAAAGGAAGGTTGTTGCTAGAGACAGAGAACAATGGATTCTTATACAAAGCTGAAACTGCAGGTAGAGTAAAGGCGGCCATACCTGGGAAGATTTAAGCTGCAGATTTGACTGATTCAGTAGCTTATATGCCCATGTATGTGGCCCTCTAATGGGCCAGATGATAATTGGTCAGGTTTGATTTTTCTGTCAAGTGGAGGACTGCATTGGTTTGTTTATGTGGTCCTCGCCGCAATGGGTTGTATGCCCAGTGTTGTGATCTTATCATTTTGCCCTAGGGCCTGGGCCTCTTGGATCTTGCCAAAGGAGCAGATTTTGTAATATATGGTCATCTATAAACTGCTAAATTTAGTTTGCTCTTTCACTTCAGACACAGATGCACCAGACTTGATACTAACCTTACGTTTTTTCAGTATTGTCTTACTTAGGACTTAAGTGGGGCTTTTCCCAATTCTCTACATAGACAGCCCTTTGATTAACTCAGAAATCTTCTAAGTCATTTGCCCACTCGTAGCAGGAAGTTGTTCCAAACATATAACCCATAGGCATATTCCTTTCTGTGTTTGAGATGCAGATAGATAGATAGCTAGATAGATAGAAATACACCCATGAAGTTGAAGCTATTGCAAATATATGTAAGGAAATAGAAAGAAGCAGTATCTAGAGGAAATCTTGTGCAAGGTGTATTGCTTGCAGAGAACTCCACTTTCTGACAGCTTTTATGTGACCAACATGAAATTACTTTATGGGTGCTTTAATGCATGAGCTGTTAAGCTCATAACAATCTCACATTTGAGACCTGCGTGATGTAATACATTGGCAGTCGTCTTCAGCATCAAATGTGTTACCCTGTTCAAGGTCATTGACTTTGCTGAATGTTTCAGAGAAACATAAATACCTTGGGACTGTTAAGCACCTAGAGCCATGATGCATGGATCTAATAGCAAAACGCTTTATTGCAAGCATTTAATTCCCTTCAGGCCAGTTTGCCAGGGAGACAACCGTAGCCCATGTAAGATAGATGATACAATATAGGTGGAACACATGTTCATTGTAGTCTTCATAAAGCCACATAGTGAGGGCCAGCCCAAGTCTCTGGGTTATCTGATTTGGAATTTAAGCAAGACACTGATGCCTGCAAAAGTTAATCTAAGCTGAAAAAGGTTCCAGTTTCTAAAACTTCCAAGCATTTGCAAGTGCTGTTCTTCAGTAGTCAAAGGTTTTTGTTTTTTTTTTCTTGTGCTCCTCTATTACATTCTGCTGTCAACCAGTACACTTGATTACAACACGTTACTGTCAGTGTTTATTGCAATGTACTGTTTTAGTGATTATCTGTTAATGTGAAATCATGTCTAATCTTATAGAAGCAACCTTCTTCAGGTTCCTTAATCTTGATATAAGGGTGTGTAGAGTTAAACAGAGCTGCCACGGGAAATGAGTAATATAAAAAAATGCAGTAGTGGAATATCTGCCAATCTCCCATTTGTACATTAATGGTCAATAGTGTGGCAGAATAGTGTATGGATAACAATTTAAATCATGCACTTTACCTAGAGCTGCGGGAGAGCCTCTGGGGATTATTTAAAGATAAAGATTTATTGTTAGAATGCTGCGCTTGGTTTAGAAACCGTCAGCACGAATACAAATGGTCATATTCTCACAGCACAATTATCCAAGGTACTTCTATTTTTCCTTAAATGAAATCTTGAAAGTCAAGACTTTATAATGATTGGTGTTATGGTTTGGACGTGAGCTGTGTGTTAAATGCGCTGCATTGTGCGGAGGTGTATTGGGAGGGCGATTTCTACAAGTCAGGGACAAAGCACTCCTCTGCCTCGTGCAGAAACCTGTACAAAACCATTCAAGCCTTAGGTGTGCACTTTTCTTTTATTGCTGTGTGCAGGCAGATTTACCTGAAGGATTCCCAGCAGTTTGTTGGATCTAATGAACTATAACATTTTTTAAGTTTAAGGAAATTATATATTTATGATGATGTGTCAAATTGCATTGGCTTTTTCATGTAGTCAAACACCATTCTGTTCAATGTGGTGTTAGGGTGCAGACACACGGAGCTACTAGTAGCAGCTACTTGTCACAGCTACAGAAATAGACAATGCTGATCATTTTACTGATAATTGTCTCTACATGTGTTTTAGCAGAGGCAATGCTCAGTATTGTCTATGGCAGGGTATTTTCTGGCATTTAGTAGCCGTGACAAGTAGCTGCTACTAAGTAGCTCTGTGTGTCTTTGCCCTTAGGGTGAAGACACATGGAGCTACTAGTAGCAGCTGCTTGTCGTGGCTACTTAAGGGCTCTGGCACACGGGGAGATTAGTCACCCGCGATTTACATTTTCGCTGGTGGGATGGCATTTCGGGGAGATTAGTCGCCCGCGAACAGGGAGATTTGTCGCGGGCGACTAATCTCCCCGTGTGCCAGAGCCCTAAATAGACAAAGTTGATCATTTACTGATAATTGTCTCTACGTGTGTTTTAGCAGAGACAATTCTCAGTATTGTCTATGGCAGGGGATTTTCTGGCGTTAAGTAGCTCTGAAAAAGTAGCTGCTACTAGTAGTTCTGTGTGTCTTCGCCCTATCTGTCACACACACCCACCCCTGGAATTCCAAAGGGTGTTTATTAGGTAGTTCTGTGATTTATCGGTATATGATGTTTGTTTTATGCTTCTTTCTATTATTTGCATATATTTCAATTTTTAAAACAATAACTTCAGAAGACATTAGACATCATTACAACTTAGTTTTTGGGGAACTGCCATTGTTGCATTATTGCTGTGGTTCCCCAACTATGGGCCTATCCCATCCTGGGTGCTTGGACGGTGACAGAAGGGGCTCAGCCTGAATGTCAATTAGGTTAGCATGTGGTGTGAATGTATATTTGCTCTCTTATATACACTTGATTGAAGAATGTTTAGCACAATATTTGTGGTGAAAGCCTATTTGCTGTTCTAGATATTCTTTGTACTGTGATTGAATGGCTGATACATTGATATATCCTATATCTGCATCCTTGTTATGAGCTAATTGAGGCCCTGATCAAAAGCTGGACCTCCAAGGGCATCATTAACTGAAAATATGTGACAAGCACTGTCTGTTAGCATAAGGGATTTAGGGGACTTACTACATAGGAGTTCTAAATTATTTAGAACCTTCCATCATTTCAACGAAGGCATCTTGCAAGCGTTGTTCCCTTGTCTTTATTGTTCTTTAATGCCAGAAAGCCAGCACCTTTTCTAGTAATCCATGCATTCCTATCCACTATGGTTCAAATTAACTTCTTAGCTTGCATATAAGAATAATGTGAAGCCAAGTCTTTAAGTTTTCATACTGACATACAGAGGGTTGTGCCACGTTACACATAAGCATTTCAATGGAAGAGATGATAGGAATTTATTGGTTTTGAGTAATACCATTTATTGGATAGAATCACAAGCTTGTGGGACTTGTGTCTTTGCCAGGAATGTTAGCAGATTACTGAGTGCTGGGCGGACTCTGGAAAAGAACATAAATATGAAGTGTCATTTTAAGGAAATTCAACTTTCAACAATTTACATTTCCATCTGATTGATCGTTTCAACATTATTTTTCTTTTCACATCTGAGACAGTTATAGAATTGATAGTTTGAATTCTCCGCAGATATTCCCATTTATCAGGATAATAAGGAACAAAAAGGGTTGCCAGAGGACTCTCTGTGGAAGTTGTAAAGGAATTTGCCATATGTTATGTACATATTCTGCATTCCAGTTATCCTTGTATCCTAAATGCAGGACATTCCTCACTTCCATCTCACTGACTTTTACAGCCCTGTCACAGTATACTGGCGAAGTTACGACCAGCTAATCCCTTGATAGGGTCCATAAGGCCCCCCCATTGATGGTTAAGCTTGACTCCTATGGATCATCAGTGAAATACCACATGGAACTTAAATGGAGAACATTGGAATTCCCATCAAGCAATTTCAGACCATGACTAAGAAAGCAAAGGATCAATTAATGCTGCGTGACACATTAGCGCACTTCAATACAATGTGCCTCAAACATCCCATGCAGAAATCACAATATCACATAGCAGCTTGGTTTCACAGTGCACAATCAGTTAAACACATGGAACAGTGCATGGGAATCCAATTCTGCTCGCAGTGTACAAGATCTTATTATAATCAGGAAAGAGGAAAGTGTTAGGAACATCGAATCAGATGCAACAGTCGTGGGCAGCCGGCAGCCTTCCAAATATCATTGCCCTACAATTTTTATCACCCCTAACCTACCATAGACTTCCTCTGTTAAGGGATTCTGAAAGTTTTAGTACAGGTATGGGACCTGTTATTCAAAATGTACTGGACCTGGGGTTTTCTGGATAAGGGATCTTTTCATAATTTAGATCTCAATACCTTATGTCTACTGAAAAATCATTTACCCCAATAGGATTGTTTTGCCTCCATTAAAGATTGATGATATCTTAGTTGGGATCAAGTACATGTTTTATTATTACAGAAGAAAAAGAAAATCACTTTTAAATATTAGAATTATTTGATTATAGCAGAGTCTAAGAGAGATGGCCTTCCCATAATTGGGAGCTTTCCAGGTAACAGGTTTCCAAATAACAGATCCCATGCCTGTACAACAACACCTTTGGGCCACTGTTTGCCCATGTTCACAGCAAAACCTTAACCAAAGACCTTTCCTGCTGAAAATTCTAACATAATAAAGGTCACTGGTGAGCTCCATATAAAGGCAAAAAGAATACAGGCCAAGGGCTTTTATATAGGTCTTGGGACTCAGAGGTGCCTTCTAGTCTCCTAATTTCCTTATATTGTAAGGTGAAGTACATTAAGTTGAAAAATAGACAATTTCCAGTGGGTTGTAAGTCAAATTTGACCACTAAGAACTGTTTCTAGCTAATGACCCCACTAAGCAGTGTTTAGATATATCTCTCATATATCTTTTCTGTCATTGAATATTATATATAATAGTATTAGTGTTATATACTTACCCAACACACTACTCTTCCAGTTGAATTATACTCAGGGCATGATGAGTCTTTCATAGACTTTAGCACTTATGTAGTGTATTTAGTGCTGTAACACAGGTCTGTCCCTTTTATCCTGGGAGAAGATTTTCATACCCAGTATTTTCAATTCCTTTTTATTTAATAAACAAATGAGCTTTATTGTTTTTGTAAGATTTTACATGGGTAAACCTTAAAAAAAAAGGTTTAGTGGAAGCTGCTCTGGTTTCCTACATATTGAATTAAAGGGAATGTTATCATCACAACGGAGCTGGAGAGGTGAAAAAACAACAATAATATATCATTTCAATGCCAAGGCATGATCTCTTCTCCAGGAAGAGCCTTTGGGGATTCCATAGAGCCAGATGTATTCTGAGAATGTGATGTTAAAGAAGTTCAGCATCTTCTAAAGCAGATTGCAAAGCAAATGAAGCATCATTGTGTGCCTTATCTATGTGTCTGTTAGTTGTTCTACCCTCAGTTTTGTTTGTTCCTTGTGTCTCTATAATGGAGAATTGAGAGCTGAATGGATCATTATTTTAACTTTAATGCTTCTTTTGCTTCAGTATATAACTTATAAACTTTTGTTTACCACTTTCCAAAGCCTGTTGTTTGTAATATCTGTCCAAGAGGCCAACTGAGGTGTGGCCTAAAATCATTTGGTATGTGGTCAATAATAAAATATAATTTACAGATAGAACCCTCTAAGGGGCAGCAAGGCATTTAGTGTCTTGGCAAAGGGACAAGATGAAAGACATGCCACCTTGTGTATGAGTGTCCATATTTTATTGGCAATACTGAAGCTAAGTCACAGCTCCTTTGCTTGGAATAATTTATTAAATAACCCTTATTGATCCAATTGTAATATTACATGTAGAGGGCAAAATACAACCCAAAAGTCTTATTTTCGGTGGCACATTTTAAATCCAAGCAATGTGACATTGCAATATAATTGTTATAGTAGTTAGTTACAGATGCATGGTGGGAAAGCCAAAAGATCAACAGTGAACCTATTCAGGTACATTATTATCTGTATAAAGCACTAACTAATTATTCACTTCAGTGCACAGAAATCATCACAGATGGACGATAAAGATTATAGAGACGCACATGAGAGAGCCTTTAATGCCCCACAAAAGCATTTACAAAATAATGATGGGGGATGATGGGAGTTTGTGTTTAGAAGGTGTGGTAGCATGGGAAGGAGCAGTGGGACAGAGTAAGGAAGGGTGATGGATTGGAAATATGATAGGGCAGAAGTGTTTTTCCTTCTAATGGGAAGAGAAGGGTATTCTTGGACGCACCATGTGTGAGAGCCTTCTGAAGCTCTTAAGATTAATGTTATGGCTGTGCATATGAAGAAATGACAAATGAAACCAAAACACAGAATAAATAGTGTATAATAAATGATGAGAATATTTGGGAATATTCCCTTCCAGTGGATAATGGGAACAACAGGAGACTTCATGTTGCACAGCTTTAATTATAACTGATGCAGCTCCCTCCCTGCAAGGAGATACATGCTGGTCTCTGTACCCTATTTAACACAGCTCTGCTCAAAGGTATAGACTTTTGGAAGTAGAGGGAGATATGTCCAAAGCAAGGAAAATTATTTGTAATTATATTTGTGTATTCACATTAACTATTTCTCTACAATAATTCTTTATTATAAATGTACCCATAGAAAAGTAGGATTTCTAAGGAATTCCATTATTGCTTAATTATGTCAGGTTCCGTGGCTTATTTCCTATTTGAACACGTTTACTGTAACAGGGCTTGGATGCTGCACTGATTTCCAAGCCCATTTCATCTGTATTGCTCCATATAAGAGAGACAGCTTAGCAGTACTGAGAGTATTTTATGGCAAATTGCTGGGTATAAGTGTTGGAGATCGGTCCTAAGAATCAGAGCTTTGAGTTCTCTTTTACGAAGTGATGTTAGACACCCTGTATGTGTCCTGTCAAAAGGAACAGATGGAGGATGCTCAGCTGTCTTCAATCAGCATTGATACATATTCATTTTCCCAATTCTGCCCCATGACTCCGACTCCTGAAACAGCACAGATGGAGAATGGCCTGTTGGTGAGTCTCTATTTCCTAGTGATGTCCAGCTGCTCTGAATTTGATATATGAGTGGACAGAGTGGACATACACTGCACCCAGTCCATTTTAGTGTCCCTGCTCTGGGAATAGAGACTTGTGCTTGTGGGATTGGGGGGTTGGGGAGGAGAAGTTTTCCCCTAACCATTTGTACATTGACTCAGTTTTGATTTAAAAATCCATCATGCCCATTAATCAAGATTAATTTTCACCGGAGAAAAAAAAATGGCATTTGTGTCACAAGAGAGTTGGTGGTTGTGTGCAGTTAGATGCCAGATTCCTGCTAATAAAAGGAGAGAGAATGTACTTAAAGACATATTTAAGGCACCACTCTGCCTCTTTATAACCAGCACATAAAAATGTATTTCCTATATGCTGGTCAGGTACGCCATAGGGCAATATATATATAATTGCAGATTGTAGATTTCATTTACAAAATGCACCAGGATAACTGCTTTCTGAAATGATCGCCTGAAATCAGGCAAAATGTCATATGTTTATTTATGCACAAATCTGGACGCCAGATTGGAAAAGTTCAACCCAAAATTGCCCACGTGCCAGTGCCCTAAATGAACTACTGTCTTCTGGGTCAGGGATTTGTAGCAGTGAAAGCTCTATAATCCCTTTCTGCCCAACAGTAAACACAGTCTTATCTCCACTGGGGCAGGGCTGCTGCTGTGAATAATCTCTGTAAAGCACTGCAGATAACAATTGGATAACAACAATAACCTCATCTCATTTTCTGGCACTAACCACACACACACACGTATATATATATATGTATATTTATAGTATATAGGATATATAAATGTTGCTGGAGTTTGCCTTTACAAAGGATTAAGAAGGCAAAGAAAGGCAAAGAAGCATTTAAACCATCGCTTCATCGATAGTGGAACCCACACAAGGCAGTGCACAGGCAGCAGGACAGATAAGAGAAAGCTGGAGCAGATTATCAGGCTTCCCTCTGTGGGTTAGTAATGCTTTATGCAAGTCATGGAAGCACAGCAGAAACAGATTTATTCTATTCCAGAGAACCAAAAACTCTCTATTACAAATCACCTTGATGCAGAATTTGCCCTATGTACAGGTATAGGATCTGTTATGTGAAAACCCATTATTCAAAAAACTTATTATACTTAATTATGGGAAGGCCATATCCATTTTAAGAAAATAATTCATATGTTTAAACCATTTTCCCTGTAATAATAAAAAAAAGTGCCTTGTACTTGATTACCACTAAGACATAATTAATGCTTATTGGAGACAAAACAATCCTATTGGGTTTATTTAATGTTTAAATGATTTTTAGCACACTAAGGGGCACATTTACAAAAGCACGAACGCTCGATCGTTCATGCGACCGTTTCGAACGTATTTTCGCCAATTTTTTCCGGCGTCCACACGACTTTTTCGTACGGCGCACAACTTTTTCGGACGTTTGCACGAAAAAATCGGAAAGGTTTTACCACTGTTTACAATTGTTCAGTACGAAAATTTTGTGACTTTCGGATCGCCAATACGATATTATCGTGACTAATACTATTTTTTCGTAAGCATTTTCGTGATATTTGCGATCTTACGAAATTTTTGTTTCCAATACGATTTTTTTCCCATTCGTGATTCGGATTCGTGGATTAGTAAATGTGCCCCTATGTATTGAGATCCAAGTAATGGAAAGACCCCTTATCTGTAAAACCCCAGGTCCCAAGCATTCTGGATAACAGGTCCCATACCTGTAGTAATAGGAATATATTATTTGTTTGTTTTTAAAATAGACATTTGTTTTTAAAATAGACATTCTGTTGAGAGCAGCAGAATCCTGTTATTTGCTATAGAATATAAATATAAACGGGCTACTCCTGGAATAGATGGTACGAGTATGGGATCTATTATCTGTAATACTTGGGGCCTGTGGTTTCCCAGATAAGCTTACAGTTTAAGGACCCTAACACATTCTTACATATGAGGGTCAGTTGTCTCCTCCTTGAGCTTAAAGTCATGCCCTGAGTGTGACCATATTCCCATACAATAAATAGCACTGGAATAAAACAAGCCATAAAACTGTGGAATCCCTATCAGCAGGAGGTTGTGCTGCACAGCGGTTATTTTTGGTTTTGATGGTTTGTAACACGGATGTGTGATTGATCCTTCGTATATGAATGTTTCCAAATGCCAGATCTTGGAAAGAGACCCATGCTGTCCTCTTCAAACAGCGCACTCACGTGGTCATAGGACAGAATATGACACCCGAGGGAAACATAAATAAATTCAACCCTGTGAAGGGATTGAAATGATGTTAACAAATAGTGTACATTCTTCCCACTCAAACTGGTATATTTTTATCTTCTTTGCATCACACGCTGAAAGTTTGGCCTCTCCGAAGTGCGAGGTTACAAGCAGCCGAGTATTTATCTCACTGCATTCCTCATTTCTTATAGTAGGAACAAAATATTGTTCTATACAGTGATATTATATGGCTGGAAAGGGAATTATATTCAAGTATGTTGAGTTTATATGACAACAAAGCTTAGCATTTATGTAGGATACCCCTTCTCTTCTAGTTGCCCTAATATATTTCTTACATTTCTCAACTGCAACAGTAAGTATGTTATTACCATCAGTGGAGAATTCCAAGGAGAAGGTATGTTCTCTGCACCCAGCATGCTATATTCTTAAATCTTACTTTCCATTTAATGGGATGATATAATGGGATGCGGTGGAGTAAAATTTGGATTTTTCGTGACTTTTCCCGCATAGACTTTTTCACTTGAGATTTCTTAGTCATTTTAAAAAACAAAATGGAAAAATGTTAGTTTTAGTAAATCTGCCCCTTTTTTATACAGATATTAATAAATACACGCGACTTCGTTTTTATTAGATAGTGTTAAAGGCTAATTCTGGGCAATTGTTAGCTTTGCAGTTTGTAGAGTTTATTTTTACACTGTGCTTCAGTTGTCGATGAAGTATCAAATAGTTCAGCTCCTACTCGTGTTCTTTGCCTTTCTACTTTATCGCTCTGTTTTTTTTATTTCATTAGTCGCTGCTTTCAGAAGCAGAGTCATAAATGAGGTCAAGGGTGAGCATCTGTAACTCCCAACATCCTCAGCCGAGCAGTTTATATAGATTTTGGAGAGGGAACCTCTTATATTAGTTTTTGTCTTTTATGCCTGCAGACAAAAACAGTTCCTTATGCCGACAAGCGCTCACTGGTGATGGAATGTTCTTTACAGCCTAATACCTTTCCCAGCTGTGACTTGGCAATCCGGTGGCTCTCCCTCCGACTGACTTACACAAGTACACCCAACTGAGCTGATCTTGTAACCTAGGCGTTCGTGCCTCTTGCTTTGCTGCAGGGACAAATTGTGGAGAAATCAGATGGCCTTGCATGACTCCACGCCTGCATGCTATCAGGAAGATTAAGTGTGTGGGTTAAGGATGCGATTTCCCTCTTACCCCTTCCTCCTGGGAGATGGGATTTAATCAGTGCAGGTTCGGAGGCAGCATAAACAAGCACTTGGCATTTCTACCTTTTTAATCTTCTCTGTTTTGTCTGGATGTTGTATGTATTTGAGCCTTCTAATAAGGAAGCCTATCTGTATCATAGAGTGGATCTTGTTAAAAATCTCGCCCTTTGGTCTTCAGAATGACAGGCTTTTAGTTATCCTGGTCATTAGAGAAGAGAGCAGTGGTCTAGCAAAGCATGTCAGAACTCTGTCACCTGTTCGTAAATACATCTTCTGGCCAGCTCCGTCCTGCCAACTCATATTACCAAGCATATAGACGTCAACAAGCCAACACATGGATAATTACTTTAGCCCTTGTCCGTTACCCTTTAGGCCTCCGAGATACAGCTTAAATATTTGTAGCTTCAGTATTAGTCGATAAATATCACTAAACTTTGCACTTTGTGAGCTAGAGAAAAATATAGATTTATACATAGAAAAGAAAATTGCAAGTTATGATGTTATGATATTAATTTTTGCGTGTCGGCACATTGGAAATATATAGTGCAACAGAAGAATTGTTTAACATTTTGATAAAAACCCCATTAAGCCAGAGAAAGGTTTCACGTAACCTCAAGGGAACAGAGAAATTCTCTAGCTGCCCCCTGCCAAGTTAGAATATTCAGTTGGTGACTACAAGGAAGGAAACACTAATACTTTCAAATGTCCCATTTCCCTTGAATTTATTAAAACATTTTCAGATTTTAGTTTTCTTCCAATGAATGTTTGGATATCGGTCGTATGTTTAAATGTGACTAAATCTAAAATTGTATGAAATTGTATGATAAAGCCCTTAAAATACAAATCAGAACATGTCCTGAAAATGAAATAGTTGGCAGACACCAATGAAACGAAAGTGACTTCCTGGAAATGCATTGCAGGTCCCACAAGGATATTGTCAGATACACAA
Source organism: Xenopus tropicalis (assembly GCF_000004195.4). Classification (NCBI taxonomy): domain Eukaryota; kingdom Metazoa; phylum Chordata; class Amphibia; order Anura; family Pipidae; genus Xenopus; species Xenopus tropicalis. The sequence continues at coordinate 142,883,566 of NC_030678.2, read as the reverse complement.
TACATGCACAGATTTTATCGTTATCCAACCAAAATTTTCTAACCTGTCCGAACATCAAAACGGCCGATCGTCGTGGTATGACTGACGTGTATGGCCAGCTTTACTTTTGTCTCTGGAAAAAAAATAACTATAGGTTAATGTATAAACTCGCCATAACTTCACAGATCTACTTACAATGTAAATAATTTTATTTAGAAGTGTGTATAGGCTTTTTAAAATCAGATAAAGGCTTTTTGCCGGTTGCGGACCTGGTGTGTAGGCAGAGCCATTGATGTGTTTATTATTCATTGCAGGCTGCATGTATTTGTCAAGAGAAAAATCAGTATATTTCCATGGCTCTCTCAGTCACTCGCACTACAGTTTGATGAGAATTGATTCATATAAAGAAGAAGTCATGGTTTCTTCCTAGAAGAGTAATTAATAAAGTGGCTTTTAAGCACTGGTTTTCTTATTCCAATATTTTGTTAAATACAACTTTTCTTTTTAAATACGGTGATTTCTAATTGTGCTGTTATTGAACAGGCAGCATTTTCTTAAACACAACTATTTCAGCAGTGAACCACATTTGACCCAAAGAAGCCATAAAACCATTGAACAGTTTACAGTGTGTCCTTTTGTCTTAATTTGTGCCGGCTTTTGCCTTGTGACAGATGAGACACTTTCCCACAGCCATTAATTGGGAAGGTTCCCAAATGGTGACCAATAGACACGTAGGGTTCCTTGACTACCATCCAGCTTCTTGTGACAGTGATTAAAATGAATATGTCGTCTCAGTGTTGCTGAGCACATCTCTTCCACATATAACATATATAAATCTAATTATTTCGTTCTCGAAGTGTATGGCCGGTAGTATAATCAAGCATGAGTTTTAAAATGTCATAAATACAATGCCATTATCATAATCAGTCTTTAGCCCTGATCTGAATAAGATTATGCCAGTTAATTTCTTGAGTCATTAATTAGAAATGTAATTAAATACAAATGTTTGCTTCTATATGTGTTGGAAGCTTTGATTTGTTTTCCAGCAAAGCCTTGAGACTGGTTGTATGTATGTATGTATATATTTATTTATAAAGCGTTACGTATGTACACAGCGCTGTACAGTAGGATACATTAATACAAACAGGGGGTTATTAAGATAATAATAGATAAATACAAAGTATAACAATAAATACAAGATAAATACAGCTGCAATAAGTTAAGAGTCGAGGACACAAGAGGAAGGAGGTCCCTGCCCCGTAGAGCTTACAGTCTATATGGGAGGGTAACTTACAGACACAAATAGGACTATACGTGGCCTAGGCATAGGCTGGGGTGCAACACAGATCACTAAATTGCCTAGTGTAGCCCTGTCTGTGAAATAAACTGTGTGCAGATTATTAAATACAGAGCTTGGCTGCTGTGCAGGGACGACTTTAAAATCACATCAGATATCCCAGGGCGCCTCACAACAGTAGGCTGTACTGCTAAGTACCTTGGCACTTTTGTTGCTAGTTAAGACTATGTGCTACTCTGACTATGGGCTGCCTATTGGAAGCTCAGCATTTCCCTGGAGACATGCAACTATTCCTGTTAAAATGCTCCATGATACTGTTTTTGTACCTTATCTGGCCCATTATTATTTAAAGGGCCAGTATGTTTTACAGCTTAGTACAGGAGAAATATGTATACATCATTAATACCAGTGCAGTTTAGTTGATGCTCCCCAAAGCCTGTCCATTGCAGCATCATGGGGTGCATATTCTAAACATACATGTCTTGTAGATTGTAAGCTCTTTCTTGTAGATTGTAAGCTCTTTTGGGCAGGGCCCTCTTCACCTCTTGTATCGGTTATGGATTGCTTTATATGTTTCTCTGTATGTCCAATGTATGTAACCGACTTATTGTACAGCGCTGCGGAATATGTTGGCGTTTTATAAATGCACATAACGTTAATAAGGAGGAGTATAGAAGTATAGCAGGCCCAAATGTAAGTTGCAGAGAGTCAACAGTAGTAAAAGGCTACGTGTAAAATCGTAACTCACTGTATAAAATGAATCAATTAGACAATTATGTTCAGTTTTCCCTGGGAATCTCTCCCTTTAGTCGTCCCATTTTACACATTGTAATAGGAAGATGGCTGAGGCGAGAGTGATGCTGAGAAAGGTACAGCTGCTGTCCCCATGGGAATCTAAGCCTGTAGGGATCTCCGTTCTTTGACAGAACTTTGCAAATATTTGTGACCTGAATTTCTCTATGACATGCTGGATGGACACGCCAGTGATTGGCGATGGCGCAAACTGCATTGTGCTGTAAATCTGTTGAGAACTCTGTGTGCACCAGTTGCACTGTGTTAAGAAAAACTCAGAACAAAGGATCAGTTAAGGATGCGGCTGAATAGATTAACAAGATTTCCATAATTAGGGTGAACGAGGAACAATGGGACCCACCCCTCCCCACTTTCTCTCGCTCTTTTGTCTTTGCCTATGGATAATGGGCAAGCAACGAGGGTGGGAATCGCACATGCCATTTGGTCACTGGGCAGTCCTTTTCTCACACAGCACGGATGTGCATTCAAACATCTGTCTTTTTCCATGAACTTATTTCTATTTTTCTAAAGGCACTTGCTGTTCTTCCACCTTGCAACCTGATAATATGGTTTACTAACTAAGTGTAAAAGTTTTTCATACTCTTTGTATTTACATGTCCTGTTTTTAGCAGACTTGTATTTCTCAGTGCTTATAATACTTATTAATACTTAGGGAGTGTAACAGGCAGGCATATAGAAATTGTAGTCAACCAAGCAGGCACCTTGGTGCTTCCAAGCATTATTATATGTTGGGAGGGCCATATTTGCTTGGTGTCCAACTAGTGCCCATGGACCCCCTTGTGTCACCACTCCCCCCCATTGGTCTGGCTGCTGTTACTACTTACCTTTGTGTAAATTTTAAATGGTTTAAGTACTGAGATTAACTGGCCCCTGCATTATTCACACTTCAGAATCAGGCTGTAAACCTCTGTATTGTTCACACCAGTAAGGCCCTGCATTGTTCACACCTGTGAGTCTCAGACTATAGGCTTCCACATTATGCACCTGTTCACACCTCAGGCTGCAAGAACAGTGTTGGCACTGTATGTACTGCAGTACAGACTGTTCATTTTGTAGTGGTCATGATCAGTTACTTACATAGACATGATCAGTTTCCCTGTATCCTTCCCTACACTGCCTGCCCTGCTCTGCTCTGCCTGTGTGCCATACTTTGCCTGCCCTGCTCTGCTCTGCATGTGAGTGCCATACTCTGCCTGCCCTATGCTGCCTGTGTGTGCCATACTCTGCCTGCCCTATGCTGCCTGTGTGTGCCATACTCTGCCTGCCCTATACTGCCTGTGCGTGCCATACTCAGCCTGCCCTATGCTGTCTGTGTGTACCATACTCTGCCTGCCCTATGCTGCCTGTTGGTGCACCATACTCTGCTTGCTACTTGTAGTGGCTACAAGCTCTAAAAGCTCTTGTGGTATGAACTTGGTATGGTTTAAAAAGAGGGGGTTGACAAAACTGGCTGAAGGTTGATAAAGACTATTTATTATAATGAGTGATGTTGCCCATAGCAACCAATAAGCAATTAGATTTGAGCATTCACCTACAAGTTAGAAAACAAAAGAAATGGATTGGCTGCTATGGGCAACATCACAGATGATGTTGGCTTACACACTATAATAAATATGCCCCTAGGCATGGTTACCATTCCAACAGCACAGAGGGAGCACAATGGGTTTATGATTATGCCCCAAACACTAAAACAATTAGTTTTGAGCATTTTTTTATGTTGGAAAATGAAAACCAAGAACTGATTGGTCCCTACTCAGTTTAGCATGTTTTTATTCTCCATGGTTTTTATTCACAATGCAGCATCCATACTAAATTCCCAGGGTAATTGTAGGTTGTGCATGGAGCATGTCCCACTACTTGTGCACAATATGCATGTGATCACTAACATGAGTCTTCACTGGTAAATTGCATTTTGAAATCCAGATTTCTCATCTTTTGGCTGGGAAATCCACAGTCCATCAGCAAGGGACAGAACGTGAAGGTAAACTGCCCCTTGAGTTCTTAGAGAAAACCAACAAAACAGAAAATAACAGATTTATAATATATAATAGATAATATCAGATTTATCATTACAAGCCATAATTGCTCTTTTTCTGGATTCCTAGTATTAATACTGTTTGTATAGTATCATATAAAAGCATTAGAAATTGTCAGTGGAATATCCACATCCTTTCGGAAAGCATTAAGCTGAGTAGGTCACTTTTGAGCAATTAGTTAATTATAAGACAAATTACTTACAACCCCCTGTGATAATGAAGCTCTAGCCCATCTATGATCTTTGTACATAGGAAACCGACTGCAGTGTTGAGAAATTCATTTACATAGTCATGCTAAACGAGCTTCAATTGTGCATGCCCTTGTATTACCAGAAGCTACTCTTTAGGCCATCATCACTATAAAAATGAGTTAGGAATACAGATCCTCAGAATTTCTGCAATTTATGGGGAGAAGGAGACCTGGCTGTTAATGCAGATGACTGACTAAGGGGCCAAAATAGGGGGCTTCAAAAAAGCTGACTAAGTGATAGAAATTAATTCATTTATTAATTAGACTCATTGTGTGGTTATATGATATCTCCATTTGAAAGACTAGAGGGTCATCTGAAATGCATATTGCCCAATGCCCATTGCTAGTGTCACGCCACTAGTGTAATCTCTATATATGTATAGATGTTAGTAAACTGGTAAACTTGTTTTATTTGCAAAACATTTAACTAATAAATATGCAATATTATTATTATTTATTATAAACTGCAAAGAACTTTAGATAGATTCCAGGCACTTATCTATATTTCTTTAAAAAAATCATTATATCATATCATTTGTTGCCTTTTAAATCTCCCTGCACTGTGGGTGCCACCCATGTTTATCAGTGATAGCTGGCTTCTTTTCAAAGGACCCAGGCCCAGGCTTGCAACTCCCACCACTAAGCTGGAAATAGGACAAGCCTGTATTAGCTTATTGTACCAAGGAGTGTCACTGCTGTCACTAGTTAGTAAAACACCAGCTGCAACAGGGGTTGGTGTTACAAATTTACCAGCAATGTCCTTACCGGTAAATTTGTAGTACCCTATTAACCCCTCCCTTTCCTACTTCCCCTACTTCACTGCCTTATTCCCCTCATATGAACAGGCCAACCTCCGCTCTTCCCATTCTCTCGCCCTATGCGCCCACTTACTTGCCCATTTCCTCGCCCCATCAGCCCATTTCCCTGCCCTATCTATCCATTTCCTCACCCCTTGTCATCATCACTCCGCCTCCACCCAATGTGGGCCAAAAGACGATGACCCTAACTGTGAGTGAGGATGCCTCTGATAGACATAGACATTTCCATGTGGCAAGAGATCTGGAACTAGCCCCCCCTACCCCTCGTATTCTGGCCTAGCAACTTCATTTCTCCAGACCTGAGAAAACAGGCCACAACTCATGTGTTTATAGTCAGCTGTGGGAAAGTGAACACAGTTTATTAGGATGTTGCAATTGATCACAGGCCATGTTGACTCAATGGTCCTCTGTGTTTTGCCTGCTGGTACCTAATTTTCTGCTTAATGGTTTGCAACGAGCCCTAAACTTAGATTCGCAGCACCAACAGCCAACAGCACACTGAGCATGTGCAGTGTCACTGACACTTAAAAAAAACCTAACAAGATCCAAGATGATGAGCCCCCATGGACTACTTTGAAGACCTGGATCATTACTGTTGAACCTCTCTGCTGCTACAGTAAATTCATTATATAAAATACAGTTTTTTTTAGTATTCATTTTTAGGATTTTGTCCACCTGATAGGGTATCTAAATTGCAATTAGATTTTTAGAGCCATCCGAATCCATACAGTACAGCAGCCGGCTCCGGCAGTGGCCGTAGAATAAATGCATTGTATAAAGCATAGACTGAGAAGAAAAACAAGCAGTTTGCCCATGGTAGTATCCCCAGGCAAACAGTGAGCTTCATTGCTGACAAAGTGATTTACGAATTTGACAGAAAGTCGCCCACTTAAACTATCTGCTGAACGTTTAGCCTTGACAGTTTATTTAAAGATTTCCTTTGATTTTAATTGCCTTTGACTTAACATTCTGCAAACCTAGATCAGGTTAATTTTTTTTAATGCCTCTACAGACTGACTTGAATGCCACAGTGTGACAGGCTCACTCTTTTCCAAAGCATGGAAGACCCACAGGAACGCAGGAGGTTAGAATTACGGGAACTGAGGGCTGGGACGTGACTCAACCTTGCAAAAGGATATTATTTAAGAATGTTTTCCATTTGAGTTTCCAGCCATGATTCTAAAACCTGATTGTGTTTAGTTAGTGAAGATGTCTTCCAATTAAAAGTGCTGAACAAGGAGAAGAATAGATATAAGTACCTTTCTGCTGAGCAACTGTCATTAAAATTGCCATAGGCGCCTTTGCTTTTCAACAAGAGATAATGTAGGAGGGCATAATGTGTAAATGTGTATGTATACATCTTGGCTGCCTCAATATTGGCATTCTCCATCGTAGCCTCCATCTGTTTATGTAGGTTCTGAATCCCTTAGTTATAACCAGATAGAGCTGAGGGAGCACCCACATGTAAACAGTTTTGCTCATGAGCCAATCTGGTAGGAGAGGGGGTGGGCCTAGAGCACTGGCTGTTACCAGCAATTTGGCACTATCTGTATGGCGTTCGTATGTTCTCACTATCATATGTTCATAATATCTGCTGCAGAATAGCGTTGCTTTGCTAGTGAGTCATGGACAGGCTAGAATATGCCCTCAGTCTTCCGCAACACCAGTGTGAATGAGTCTTCTGGGCTGTCTTTCATTTATATACTCGTGCCTGCTTGATAAAGGGGTCACTTTGCCCCGAAACGTTGCAACTCAATAAAGATTTTTAAAGGGCTACTCCAGTTTGCAGCCCTGAGTGCCGGTGGTTTTGTCACTATTTGGAATTTTTGGGAGGTTGCCGATCCCCCCAGCAGTGTGCACTGAGCGCTGAATTATTTTGGAGAGTCAAGGGTGTGCGAGGAAGGTCGTTTTGCTCATATACTCGTGCCTGCCCCACCCCATCATTTACACCACCAAAGGGTAGATCAGATGCGGGTGTATAAATGAAAAATGCACAGCCAATTGGGTTGGGTTAGTGAAGGTTGGGGTAGGATGTGGGACAACATGCATCCCGTCTGCAGAATATGTCAGCACTATGTCAATAACAATAATAATATTGTGGCTCGTCCAGGTCATGTGTATGAGTAGGAGCTGCTTCATAGAGCCATAAGCACATTTAACAACAGGTAGGGCTGCTACCTTTCCTCGGCAGCAATAGTGGCAGTAGGGAAAAGGGGCAGAGTGATGAAGGGGTGGGTGAAATGTTACCAGTTAGACTAGAGAAATACTGCAAGCAAGTTAACCTTGTAATTATGTACCTTGTAGTTATGTGGCTGTAAACTTTTTGCTTTTCCTGTATTTTTACAAAAAGTTAAATGCGTTAATTTTTCCCACTCTATTTGGGCAGAAAAAAATTACAAAGTAATGAAAACAATGGCACAGCATGCCTAAATCCACATCAAACTTTCTACTCTGCACCCCCCCCCCCCCAGAATGTTTTGTTTTAATAGGAGAAAAGGCCATGACAGAAAAGTCTGAGCTTGAATAAAAATAATAAAACATATAGTTTATATGTTCAAAAATAAAAAAATGATTGGTGAACTTTGTATAAAGTACTTACGAAAAAAGCTTTAAATACAACTGCAGAAATCCAAAAAGTAGGAAAAAAGCTTCAGCAGATTTACTGCAAACCATTTATTGTGGGTAGAGGTGATATAGTTTATATGTGTTTGAGAAGAATTAATGCTTCAAAATAGTTTGTTCAAACTGTATACATTCTTTCTAGTAAAATCTCCAAGGAGCATTTTATGGCCTGGGGAACAATTCATTTTCCAGGTCAGAAAGCCAGATATTTCCCAGAATGCTTAGGAGTTCATTTAAGGTGCAAAGTGATGCCCAGTGCAGTGCAGCATTTTTGAGTGTAATTAGCCCATTGCATTGCATACTTGATTATACATGATCAATATATATACTGATAGCACTATTTCTGGGTTTTCGAAAAGAGCATCCTGTGAATTACTAAGTTTGCCAGTGACTTGGTACATGCACCAGCTATTCTTGTTTTGGTATGGTCAGTGTAAGTATTGACTGCTGAAATTAATCGTTTTTTTGTTTCGGGGGCCATATCACTCATAAAATGATTGTGCAGTTCAGTCCATAATGGGCCAATTGTACAAAAGAAGAATCTGTGCAAGTCTGGGCAAGTCATAGGGGCAGATTGACATTACAAAGTCATCAAAACAATAGTGACAAAATAGCTGACTATGGAACATGACCTCATTACACAGCACTATATACGCAGGCACCCACATATATATACAAATGCTCTGTATTCTCTATACACTGCCTGAAATGCATCCCTGGTCTTTTCTCCTTTGTGTTATGTTCTGTGTCAGCACTCCGCAGGACTTCAGATAAGCCCCAGGATGTCAAATTTGGCATCTCAGCAGGCACATTGTAATGGGTTAGATGCACAACTAAATGCTTCTTCTTACAGTGTGGTGTGTGAACCCAAACAGGCTGAAAATAATAGTATGCCAGGTGTTATTGGTGATATATATTCCTGTGGAATGAAACTGGTATACAGCAAGACATTGGTTTTAGTGTATGAGTTGGACATGGGATCCCCTTTGAACATTGTCCTAGTTCAGCAACATCTGGATAGGCCACCAATTGCCCATTTTTGGTTTTTGAAATAGGGGTAAGGTTGCCATAGCAGGGAACTAGTATATTTAGGGATCAACTGCCATAAAGTTGTTTAAAAACTTGTTTGGTTCAAGCTTCTACTTTTTCAAGGTCCAATATTTGTCCAGTACTTTAGCTGATAACACACTTATACTAAAACATTTTGTGGTTCGCCATTAAAATATATGTAGGTGTATATTGGGCAGCAAATAAGTGTTCACCCCAAAACTCATCCACCATTAAATTGGGCTTTTGGGTGTATCTAGGAGAGTAAAGAGACACTGCCCCAAACAGTTTGGAAACTGCCGTTCTGTTATTCTGTAGCTCTGTGTTGACTGTAATTGTTATTATTTAATTTCATTGAAGAATTTATTCAACAACAAATTCTTAAAACACAGTTAAAAACTAAGTGTAATAAATGAAAAAAAAAAGTCCAAATGTTTAGGGTAGAAAAAAAGCTATACGCTCGTCTTGGTCCCATTATTAAATCCTTAGGATTTTATAGGGAGGTTCTGTTTTGTCCCAGTTCCCAGATAGCTCCCCACTTGTATGAGAAACTTGGTACAACAGCATGAAAGGCCAATTCTAAAAGATCTAACCGTTTCTTAAAGCACTGAGTGTTTTAAAGGAGGGGGGGGGGGAATCAATTGAAAAATCTGCCCTCATTTTCATGAAAATAGAGCTATTCGGAAGAAACAGTTTGCCATCACTAATAAGCGTTTACCTATCTGCGGCACGCTTAATAATGGCACATCAGTGTTTGGCTTGCTGGATAAAGCCCCGCAGAGCTGCTCCTTGGAATCCTCTTGTGTAATTTTAGTAGCCAAAATGAAAGCCGTGATCCTGTATAAGTCAATTAATGCATTAGGTAATCTAATTGTGCTCTAGCCACAAAGTGGCTTAAAAGCAGCTCTGTCAGTGAATAGTACTCTGGTACCTCCCAACCCCCCAAGCTTTACTATCCCCATGGTCTATATGAAAGAAGGGAAAGGAGAACATACGCTGAAGGGCAACAATAGGTCCACAGGGACGTGCAGATGCAGATGTTGGGAAAGCCAGAACTTATCCACAGCCCCTAGCCAGAGGGCTAGAAATACTTTGTGAGCAGGAACAGATCAGTATGCATGTAATATAAGCAACAAAGTGGCAAAAGTGAGAGGGGGATGGAGGCTCCAGCTACCACCAAAATTTGGAATTTGTTTTGCCCTCAGCAAGTTTCTCAATCTTGTCTCTGTTCATTAGTTAGAAGGGAAACTGATCGGCAGAGAAACGGTGCAATTAAAGTTACTTATCCTGCAGACATTGATGTGTGATTAACATTCCTACATGCTGATTTGATTATTTGCTTTGTTCTATGTGTATTCTGTGGAAGGAGCCACAAACCAAGTGAAGGTCTTTCAATTGACAAAAATGATTTCTAATTAAATCCCAGTAGAACAAAGGCATTTTTTTTTTTGGCTGGTGGAACGTTAGTTTAAGGCTTATAACGAGACTCTTGAGGCGCTGGCAGAAATATAAATGAAATCTTTTAAAAGGATAAATACAGTTACAGTAAATCTTATAAGCGCCACAGGCTGGATTTCTAATTCTCCTATGATTTCAAATTCTCATATCATTTCAAATTCTCATATCATTTCAAATTCTCATACATTTTCTAATTCTTATATATTTTCTAATGCTCATATCATTCCTAATTCTTCAATCATTTCTAATTCTCGTATAATCTGGGAATTTTAAATTCTGCGAGTTTATCATGCTGTTAATCAGAACACTGGCTTTCCTTTATAAACGTTGACTGTTCCACAGAACCTAAATAAACAGATTTCTGTAGTTTCAAAGTACTAATCACAGAATAAAGTCACTATTGACTAACATTGGGTTTGGGCTTCCTATTTTCTGCAGTTTTACTCCATGGACATTAATTTTAGTTACAGCTAACAGTACTGTGTATCTGTGTGTCAGTTGCATAGAAATACACATCTGTGTATATAGAGCTATATAAAGCTATGTAGAGATATACATAGATGTGTCATAGCTTAATATTGAGGCAGCAATAACATTATCATATAAAGATACACTTTGATTCACTTCTATTAAGATCAGCAAAGAAAATTCCATTGTCATGCAGTGAAGTGCGCATTTGATTGGACACAGTTAGTAAGCTTTGTACTCTCCTTCACATGGAAATAATTCTTGCCTGCTTCGCTCTTTCCTGGACCAATATACAGAGGTGAACTTCGCCTTTAATATATATTTTTTTATTTAAGATGCAGTTTATGCTGTTTACAGTAATAGTTTAGGGAAGCATCAGATTTAATAATTAGAACTCCAAAGTTCTATACAAGCTAATAGTGCTTTGATGTTCTCTTAAGGCAAGTTATGGGGAAATGAATGCAGTTTTTAGATTCTCCCAGATTTAATTGTATACATAATTTTAGGCAAATCATGTACTGTATGAAGTCTAAGCTAAGACATGAAGTTATATGTTGGTTTTGCAAAGGCACCACCCTAAAATAATGTCATCTTAAAACCTGGATGTGTATGCTACAGGTATGGGACCTGTTATACAGAATGCCAAGGACCTGGGGTTTTCCAGATAAGGGGCATTTAAGTAATTTGAATCTCCTACTAAAATCATTTAAACATTAAATAAACCCAATAGGATTGTTTTGCCTCCAGTAAGGATTAATTATAGCTTAGCTGGAATCAGGTACAAGGTTCTGTGTTATTATTACAGAGACAAATATAAATGATTTTTAAAAATGTGAATTATTTAATTAAAATGAAGTGTATGGGAGATAGATGTAATTCGGATCATTTTGTATATCAGGTACTGTATTTGTGACCTTTGTGTAGACACAGTATTCTACTACTTGGTTCCCAAAAAGACCCCTGCAGGTATATTTCTTGTGTATGAGACTATCTATGTTTCCCTTGTTATTACAATCAGTGCTGCTATTTTTGAAAATAATACAAACTTAGGCAGGTTTTAGGCATCAAGATTTTTATTTTTGGGGGGAAAAATACAATCTCCGCAAAAAAAATGTGATCACAATCAGCGCAAAGATTGATAAATGCCCCATGGTGCTTTGTACAACATAGTTGCTTTGTACAACATAGTTTCTGAGCTTAGTGGTAAATGTTCCCCTGGCTGTGAGTATGACACAAAAGACCATGTAAGGTACTGATAGAAATCTGGGCTCTTCTCTGTGTTCCGTGGGTTGCACACTTCTTCCTGCTCACAAAGGAAATGGGCTGGAATGAATAGGGTAAATGTAGCCAAAGGGTTAAAAGCCTCCAGCTATTAAGGGAATAACCTCTTTACAAATAACTGGTGCCAGGTCAGTAGAAATATATACTGAAAATCAGAGAATGCACAGAGGGATTTGCTGATCAAATGCCTATCATTTAGATGCCCTGATACACACTGAAGTGTTGCACACACTGTCCCCAGGCAGATTGTAGAGCACCACAAGACGTCAGTGAACATCTAAATAAAGGGCATTATGTGCAACTCCCTGTGTGAATCCTCTGCTTACTGTTATGTGTGTGTGTCTATATTTACTTATAAATAGATTTATTCATCTATTTACATATACATGCACGCAAATGCACATTTAACAGCAAACGATGGTTGTTATTGTGTTGTGTTCCTTCCTAGCGCTCTATTAATAACTGGGGATGAAGTGATCTTTATGTTGTATTCCAAAGGGATTCACATAGGAAAAGTTAGACCGCCCGAGTCGCATTGGAATATTTCTCTCTGACGTGAAAGTATTATAATACATATGTGTTTCTCTCTGCAGATCTGCGGTTTGCAGCTGACGCCAACTTGTGATTTCGAAGCTGATTGTTTACATCAGGAAATGCATTTCAATCAGATAAATAAATATTGATTTAATGGGTAAGCATTTTCCACTTTAGCATTAACACACGGTTATTGTGCACTCCTTGTTCCCATCTAATAACTGTGGTTGGGAGTTATTGGGAGGAAAGATAGCTGTATTCAATTGAACCACTAAGGGGTTTTTTTTGTGGGTAGACGAATGCTTAGAATATACCAGTGCATTTATTCATCTCTAAAATGAGGGCTAGCTATGAACCCATTAACTAGGACCTCTTTCCTTAATACAAGTCAGTTCAAGGTGACGTTTTATATAGCTAAACCCCTAAGGATCACTGTTCCATGGGAATTAGTCATGATGTTAAAGTTTAGCTGTACAAAGGGAAGCTGGTAAATGCTGCATATCATGGACAATTGCAATTTATTTCTATAGTGCAATGACCATGTGATCCAGTGGGAGGCCATGTAGGCATGAAGCTGAGAGATTTAACTACAACTAATGAATGACAAGTATCCCATGCCTCTAGTATGTTCTAATCAGATATAGTTAGGGGTATTTCACCTTACAACATTAATGCCATAGTCAAAATATAGTATTGTTACATTTTTAACCATTGAGATATCAGAACTAAACTACAGGTAGCCATACACCTGAAGATCTGCTATATCAAGCTGATCCGATCATTTGGCTCTTGGGATAACAATCTGATCATAATGGATGCCAATACAAGCTGTTGGGAGAGGACTGCATCAAAGATCATCTCCTGCCAGATAGATATCTGACCAATTTTCAGAGAGAAAGATTAGGAAGGCCCATACACAGGCAATTAAGCTGCCATGTTGGTTTGAATCAGCAACTTTAATCTGCCCGTGTTGGTCAGCTTCATTTTGTGACATTTATCAAAGCTTATGACCTTTTGCCTTGTGTATTTACATTGAATGAAATCCCCACTGTTTTTTTTCTCATAACTGTATAATTATGGCAGGAACTGTATCACCCACGTTATTATTTATAGATAGGATATTTGAAGTATATGAGATATTAGATATTCAATCACTTTGCATGAAATGGGCATTTTAACACTCCTAACACAAGCACACCATTCTTGTGTCTTCTCATCATCTAATTATACTTATTTAACCTTTCTTTTTTCAAATCCTTGGTCATCAGTCCAGAGTTTTTGGGACAATGCAATAATAACCATTAACAGGAAAAATATCCACATTTGTAAAGAATTTTTCCTTTGTACAATTTTTTCTTTGTGCCCATTTTGTAGAAACTGCAATGTGACATCCGCTAGTAGAAAATAGTTTACAACAACAAAAAGGGACACCTTCAAAAAGGTCTTTAATGCTATGCACGTTTAAATTATCCATGTAATTAGTCTATTGAAGGATTGTAAAGCGTAATTGTTTTTGTTTGTTCTTAATTTCCCTACATTTCCCCACTGGGGTTCTAACACAAAGCTACTTTTTTTGTCCATATTGGGAAAACTTTTACCGTTGTTGTGCACTTGATTTAAATTCAAATTTCCTAGCCGGTGTGAAAGTGATTCCATTTCATTTATTGCAGTCTTTGTGGCTCATTTTTGTGGCTCCTTGTTCCTTACATCAGTGTCAGATCCTGGGTTCAGTATAACGATTTCCTTGTTAATTGTGAGATATGTTGCTCAAATTTCTATTCATTTGGCCTTTTACAAAAATGTTTAAGTGTAAAATGTTTTTAAAATGTATAAACAAAAGAACCTCCAAATATTTGGGCAGCATTTTACACTTCAGGTCTGCTGAAGTGTCTGCTATTTTCGTTATTAGCCGGAACTGAAATGACTGGATTGTTGTGTTATATTGTAGGCATTGGTACTGTCATGTCTTGTTAGTAACAAACAGATCTATTGACATTTGCTTTTTTTTTTTAATCTGTCAGCTCTCTTGAAGATGCACTGGACACCGGAGCATGCCCAGCCCCTGAACCAGTGGCCAGAGCAGCACCTTGATGTCTCATCTACCACCTCGTCTCCAGCTCACAAATCAGATGTATTTCACAACAGCAGGCAAAGGTTAAATTATGCTTGGGCCAATGATGATATATCTGCACTGACTGCCTCTAATCTCTTGAAGAGATATGCAGAGAAATACTCTGGGGTCCTGGACTCACCATATGAGCGTTCTACGCTAAATTCCTACACAGATGGAGCCTTTGGCCCGGTTAATGGACAAAAGGGGGACATTGAGACTTGGCAGATGTCACACGGGTCTGAGAATTCTTATACAGTGAACTCCATACATGATAGCTTGGCTGGCTCTAAATCAGGCAATGGTCCAGTTGGACTGGCTAGCCCAACGGTAGCATCTGGTAACCTTCCTGACCCCATTTACCCAGGTAGTACATGTGCAGGGCCAAACTCAACAGGTGGTCTTGTGGCTCCCCAAGATTATACCTCAACCTACAGTGGCACCTACCTTCCATCAGGCTACTGCAGTCAACCAAACTCAGCACTTCCACCTACCCATCCCGCATCTCTTCACAGCTCAGGACTTCAGCCAGCACATGCATCACCAGCTCTGGTTCATGGATACAGCTCTTCAGGCTCATTATACAACTACAGCTCAAGTGGTTACCCAGCTCAGCCTGCCATTGGTCCTGGATATGGTGGAATGCATCCAACTCATCCTTCAGGTTATTTGCCATCTGGTATTGCTGCTCCTACACCTCTTCCACCGCATACCACATCATCAAGGCCCCCGATGGTCCCTGGTTATGCTTACCAAAGTTCTACATTAACACCATTGTCAGTCCCTCCTCTTAGCACAGAAACTGCGAATTCCTTGAAAAGAAAAGCTTTTGACATGACAGCAGCAGAAGAAAGCGAGGGCAGGTATAGAAAGTACAGCTATGAGCAACCAAAGTCTACCTCAGATGCTTCATTTCCAATATCTGATAGTGTTCCAAATGATTGCAGAGGCAATGGCTTCAGTCGCAATGGAGAAACACAACAGGTGGCCTTTAAATCTGGAAAGCGCCAAGTAGAAGAAGAGCAAGTAGGAAAATATAACAGCCAATCAATGAAAGTAATGATCTCACCAACATTTAATGAAGAAAGACCATTGAGATCTAGCGAAACATTTGGAAAATTCACCCCCACAGTACTAAATGGTGAGCATAGAGGTAATGAGCCAGGCCATGTTTTTGCACAGAGAATGCAAGTTCCAGGGATAAAACAGACAATGTTTTGCAATTCTTCAGAAGATCGTATAAAAAACATGGATCCTCTAATCCTGGAGCTTGTTAATAATGAAATTGTTGACTGTGCCCCCCCTGTGCAGTGGACAGATATTGCTGGCCATGCATCCGTGAAGGCTGTGATTGAAGAAGAATTGGTATGGCCTATCTTGAGGCCCGGTGCCTACACAGGAACTAACAGGCCACCAAAAAGTATCTTGTTATTTGGTCCTTCGGGGGCAGGGAAAACACTGCTGAGTAGGTGCATTGCCACTCAGCTTGGGTCAACGTTGCTTAAACTCAACAGCACTGTTCTTCTTTCCAAGTGGAAGAATGAAAGTGAAAAAATCTTGGAGACTGTGCTGTACATGGCAAGCTGTCACCAGCCTACTGTTGTTTTCATTAGTGAAATTGACCTACTCCTTTCTGTTCACGTTAATGAGGAAAATACACATTTGAGCAATCTTAAATCTCAGCTTATTTCCTTCTTAGATAACATAGCTACCTCATCTGATGATAACATCATTTTCATTGGGACTTCCCAAATGCCCGATGATATTGATGAAGATGCACACCACAGGTTTGCAAAGAAATTTTACATTTCGCCTCCAGATAGCCTAGCCAGGAGGCAGATCCTCCATCACACCTTGGCCCAACAAAACTACTGCCTTAGTGAAAGGGAAATGGCATTGCTTGTCCAACACACAGAGGGCTATTCAGGCAATGAGCTGATTCAGCTTTGTCAGCAGGCCGGAGCCAATCATCTTCACAGTATTTCAGGACAGCTACAGCCAACATCCTACAAAGACTTTGAAGGAGCATTTTGTAAACTCCGAGCCAGTACCTCTCAGAAGCAACTGGACTTGTACGTGGAATGGAATAAAATGTACGGTTCAAGACACTAACAGTCAAATGACTCTGATGGAACAATATGACTCTACACTGGTGTTGTTTTAGTTGTGTGTGCGTGTGTGAGACCTCTGCCTGGAAACAGGTTCACAACATGTTTTTGTTTCTCTACCATAAAAATCCTAACATGACAGCCGGATGTCAAGTAACGGGCATCTTTTTACATCTGTGTATATATGTATACATATATGTATAGATATATCCGCTCTGTTAAATGTTATGCAGAGGAAAAAAACTTTTGAAAGGTGATTTTTTTTTTTCTACACATTTCAAAATCTGTCAAAGTAGCTCTATACTGTTCTCAGGATACCTTCTATTTATCGCCAAATATTGGCAGTACCAATGTGATTTCACAAAGAGGTGTTTGGATGTTCTGCAAATATGTTGTTAAGGTCTTCTTTCCACTGGGTGACCTTAATTGCTGGTTTACATCAAACATGATTTTATTAAGCAGCCCCTTCATGGCAATTTGGGGAACCATATTACTCTTAGTATCATTTAGGTGACCAGGCACCAACACAACATGGAAACATGAGGCTCAAGATCCAACAACTAAGAAGGGATGGAAAGAGAAGTACACTGCTAACTAATTTTAGGGTTTGTTTGTTTTTTCTTCATTTTTTTTTCTGTTTTTTTATTGTGTAGTCTTTTTATGTTCTAAATACTCAGGAAATATTTACCTCCAAAGGAATGTGTCTATTGAACTCAACATTCTCATGAAGATCACAGAGTTAGAGACCGCAAAAAAAAAAAGTACTTGAAATGATTGCAAGAATTTAACGTTGAATGTATTGTAAATGCTCTCACTCACACTATCAGGAACACAAAGATCCCACAAAGTCGGTTTTATTTTATTTTTTTATACGTTGTTATTGTAGTGTTGAATTTTCAAACATGTTAATTGCACGGTAGGTTGACATACTTTCAGTACCACTTTTTGGATGTTCTTGTAATTCTGTTTTGAATGGAAGTCCTGAGAAGTATTATTTTATTGTCTCGCCAGGACCTGGCCTCCTATGGCAAAGCCTTTCTTTTTCTTTTTTTTTTTTTGTAAGACAAAAAAACCATAGGGGATTTGACAGCTCAGTCTTTGTTTACAACTGGGATTTGCTGTTGTGCCGTTTTATAGCTTTTATTGACCATATCTCACAATGTGCCACTACTTTCCTTGGGCTTTATTTTACTGGGATTGATAGGGAGCAATATACATTTGGACCTACTTATGATTAGACAGTACAGGTATAAATGATCCCTTTAGTACTGCTTGGCAAAACTTTATTCAGTTTATCAGTATTAACACATCACCAATCTAGAATTCAGGTATGTTATACCCCAGTTGAGTTCTGGTTGCAGATATTGCTACCAACTACTAAGGGGCCATGACTCTAACATGCCAAGTCTAGGTGATCATTTATAATAAGAAAGGTAGGAGATAACCTTTTAATTCTTCCAGATGTTGCCACCTAGCAATACTTCTGCTGGGTACGGCCTCTCAAAGCCTTTTAATTAATAAACTATTGCTTTAAAACGAAATCTGCGTCTTGCCATATAAGATGCAAACTGACAGAATGACCAAAGAACTCTTTAAAGTCTGAATCAAAAGATGATATACCAAAGTTTCGTAGGAATACAGGGGCTGATTTACTAATGATGGGCAGTCGCTTCCATGTTTGGTTAGATAACAGCACAGTGGTTACCTACCAATGTGTAAAGGGTCTGGTACTTTGCACTAGTCCGTGAGAATAGGGCTGCCCGAACAGATGCATCTGGGGTCCTAGCAATGTCTTTTTTTATTGGCTTGTGGCAGGAGCAAACAAACTGCATTCTGGGAAACAGCTCTTGAACATGCACAATCTTAGTAAATGAGCCCCCCAGTGTTCTTTTTTGCACTGGAGTAGATACAATGAAAGCCAAAGGATAGTATGTCCCAAACTAATAAAGGGTTGATAGTACCTACAGCTTGTCCTGTAACATGTTCCAGGCCACTTCGGTACTCAGACAGTTACATTTCCCAACTTTAGAGGTGATGCATCTCTCCTAAATTGTTTACTCATTTTTCAGAGGCTTCTCGCTCTGTTAATGCTTTATTTTTCTGTGTAAATACATTTTCTCTTTAAACCAAAGTTTGTTAAGGAATATGATTTGAAAACATTGTGATAGAAATTTCTAATAGTTTTAATGTACATATATAATCCCTTTCCCCCTTTCCTCTTGTACGATTAGGAGAAAAAAAAAACAATTTAAAATATGTAATGCTTGTATTTTCATTGACTCAAACCAAAGATACTGTACAAGTTGAAGCAGTCTGCCTATAGCATATGTAAAGGTTATTCCTAATGCCGCAGTTTTCTGATTGTATTGTTTGTAAATACAGCTCATCACATGCCTACACAGTGCCAAAATGAGGTTGGTTCCATCGGTTTTTCACCGATTTTCTTTATGATGTTGCTCAATGCTCATAGTTCCCAACACTGGTTTTATAAGATCTGGCTAGAACATGTTCCGATCTGCCTTACCACTGACTTCCTCTACTTTGGCCATTTTCTGATAGGTTACACCCATCTCCGGCCAAGTCCAGAGTCTCTGTAGTTGTGCTGTGACCTAACAGGTCCCTTGTGCCCAGCTGGTTTGGGAAACTTTTAGAACCACTGCTAAATCATTCTCTTACTATTCCATGAATTCTGGGGATAGAGAGGGCCACTGCCTCCAGCATCAGAGGGGCCCATTGTGAGGATAACATAGATAAACATTCAAAGGGTGCATTATTTATATATAAACACTTGGATCCCCTGATTCTTTTATTCCTCCTCCATCAGATGTGATTCCCCCTTTTCTTTCTTGAGTTGGCTCTGCAAAATTTATTTAAGTGTATAAACAGATGTAATGAATATAACAAAACAACTAGTTAATTATTATTATTATTTTTTTAAGCAACTCTTCAGAAGTAGCAACCCTGTGTTTTTTCTCCATTGGGTTTTCCCATAAATCTGTGAACAGCAGCAGGCCCGTGACTATTAAATTGAATGTAATTCTCTAATTGAGAGGCCTGAGCTTTGCATTTAGGGCCAGGAAATGAATGCATCATGCAGCAGAAGTCTCTATTGGCAGAAACAAGGCTTATCTTGCAATGAAACACAAGCTTTCTGTTTGACTCCAAGCAGTTTGTGTGAGAAGCAAAGCACTTCCCAACAATACTGTCTTTGTCAGTGTAATGGTTTCCAACTGTTTGTGGCTAACACTGCTAAAATTGTTATAGGCTATCTCCCTTCCTTTAATTCTCCTTGCCATTAGCTAAACAATGGCACCTTGTTTGTTTTCTATATTGCTACCATCTTATAGAGAAATTCCATCTATAATTAGGCTTGCTTTAGTTTCCCTTCATTTGTGAGTGTGAGTGCAAGGGATACTGCGTGCACAGCACATTCCTTTTCTGCTTATTTGCATTTATTCCTATTGACAGCTGCCATGTTGTGTGCCTGAGCTGAGGCATTACCCCCTAGACACCAACATCATTAGCTCATCTAATGGCCATAAAAAAACTGTACTGATCTGACTGGTGTTCCATGCGCCCATAACCTGATACATGATACATGCATTAACCCTTCTTACCAAGTAGCAGATATTTTCCAGCATAGTATTAACAAGATTTTACACCTGTGTGAAAGCATACTTTGAAAAGGAAAGTTCATCTTAAAGGGGTGGTTTGCCTTTATGCCAGCCTTTAGTTTGTTATAGAATGGCCTGTTTTTAGCAACTTTTCAGTTGCTCATAATTTTTTCTATTTTATAGTTTTGGAATTATTTGCCTTCCTCTTCTGGTTCAAGCTTTCAAAAAGGGTGCCACTGACCCCAGCAAACATTGCTATATGAGGCTATGATTGTATTGTTATTATTACTTTTTATTGCTTATCTTTCTATTTAGGCCCTCCTCCATTCATATTCCTCTGTATCTCTAAACCACTGGCTGGATGCTAGCTTAAATTGGACCCTAGCGACTATTTAGCTGCTGAAATTCCATACTGGAGAACTACTGAGAGATAATTAAAAAAAAACACAAATAATAAGAAAGGAAGACCACTTGCAAACTGTCTTAGAATACATCATACTAAAAATGAATTTAAAGGTGAACGACCCCGTTAAAATAAACATTCAAGACTATGGCACACAGCATTTTGTCACTTAGGTGATTAATAGCTCCGAGAGCTGGTGACAAAGCACAATATTGACATCAATGGCAATCGCCTGGAAGCATGAATGCACTCACAGGTCTGGACAATTACCATTAAAAAAAATAAGAAGCGATTGCACGCGTTTTGTAGCTGTCTGTGGGGCAACAATAGGCTGTGTGCCATAGCCCTCAGTATGTAACAGTGTTATTCAGTAACAATATACTTTCCCCAGGGCAATAATGCATCTGTAAGAAATGCATGGTGCCAAAGGGTTAATACATATCCATGTTTTTATTTTAAAACTTCATTTGTTGTTATAAAAATGATAACATTTCATGTGCAGTGATCACCACCCTTGTCACAGGAGTGAATGGAAATTGCTTTTAAACCGCTGAAACACTGCCTTCTCTCTAACTGCCATTTACTAGTGTACACTTGTCACAGCTCTGTACAGTTGTGTATGTGGAGAAGAGTGGTATAGTAACAGATGTATATTTGTACAATGTATTCATCCTTTGGTATAGGAACAATGACAGAGTTAGCTAGAGATTCCTATTAAAACTCTGCATTGGGGGTTGTATGATATTCTGGTAAAGAATTACTGCGATCGCAATGTCTAATTTCTGTTGGGTACTGTTTGGCTCTACATGGAGAATGCCAATGCCGATTATCTACCACACTTCTAGCACAATAAGATATGAAATCCAGCAAGCAGCCATTTTTTTAGTTGTGACGCACAGAGCTTGTACTCAGAAATAACTGGGCTATTACTGTTTCCTATTATGTCTCATTACATTGTGAAATATAAACAGGTCTTGTAATAAATGATCCCGTATGTCTTTATTGCCGAATTGTTCTTTGCTTTCTGTTACAGGAGGGATGATATGAGTCGCTAGGGCGATCCGTGCACCCCTTCCCAGCTTTATTGTGCACTCACGGAGCACTGCCCTCCTGGTGCCAAGTGGGGATGCTTTGTGCGCACTTTGAACTTGATTTATTAGGAGCCATTAATCATTTGCTGATGTCTCAGAGCAATTGAAATGTAATGGAGTCTTCTGTTTTTTCAAAGCCTTTAAAGTCTGATGTACAAAATATTGATGCCATCCCTGACAGTGATGAGACATGCAGCATTGGAAGAGACTGATACAGTATGCATATGGGCAATCCCAAGCACAAACAGATAGCAATCTCAAGAACAGCTTATGGCTGAATCTGTTTATCGAGCCTTGTTATTGCCGAAGGCTTAATAAATAACTAATTTCAGCAATTTATTTGGTGTGTTGATCAACGTTTGTTCTTGGGATTGATACACTGTGATGTGGCCATCCTCTGTGTGTGACAATATGCCATAAGCAATGCCGCAGATAGAGAAGTATAATGCAGTTTCATTTTCTCATTACTTTCTATTGTAAATTTCAAGCTTAACATGCACCCCATGCCCTGAGGCCATTCACATGACTGGGTCACACCACTGGACTGGCAACCCTTTATAAAGCCAGTACAGAAACCATTGTTACTATACCAGAGAATGTCTCAGCTTACTGCTGCAGCAAAATGAAATCGTAAATAAGAATTATAGTCAACACAGCATATTATTAAATAACCACCCTTAGAGCAAATAAATTGTAGCACAGGAAGTTGAGTCCTTGAAGTGGGGGAACTATAATAATAAGCAAGCGCAATTAACTTCTCTGTATTGTCTACAATACCAAAGATAGCCTTGCTGCTCAATATGGTTAATAATTTGTATTAAATTGTTTGCCTTTCATTCAGCTTTTAGTATGGTGTAGACAGCAACATTTTGAGACAGTCAGCAATTGGTCTTAATTTTTCAGTTGTTTATGGACTATTTTTGTTTTTGTTATGACGCTCTCAGGCTGTTATCTGTTTGCTACGGGTTCATTAACAACTGTGAAAAAGTTTTACAATCGGTATGAAAGATGAATGGAATAGAGCTGAAAAGAATGACAAGTAATAAAAAAGTAATAAAACTAAGTATGTTAATATGTGAGTCCTGATAACCACGTAGCATTTTCAGTTGCAGTCTGGATAGGAGGCAGATTAGTAAAACCAATAAATCAAAAACTAGGCAAAATCATTTATGCAGAGCGAATGAGAAGTTGCTTAGAATAGGTCCATCAATACCATACCCAAAGCTAATGTAAAGCTGAAATTCCCCTGTAACAGTATACCTTTTTGTTTATACATGCTCATTTTGTGCATTTCTTTGCCGCAGGTCTTGTAACCCATAGCAACCATTTAAATGTTTGTTTCTAAACAGCAGATCAGCAAATATTGCCTGCTAAATGGTTGCTATAGGTTGGTAGAACTGGAGGAAACTCATAAATTGACACCCTTCAGGGAATGGGCATTTTTCCCCCCAGCACCAGCAGGGACTTTCAGGAGAAAAACAATGTGAAAAGTACTAAGACATATATTGTGCCACAATTATTTGATCATAAACATCAGGCCTCCAACCTGCAGTTGTCTGGCTGCTGTTGAACTACAATGCAGGGTGCTGACTGTCGCATACACACAGGGTGCTTTCCGTTTTCACTATTAGCCTGAGCACACACTAAAGTGCATAGGTCCCATCATTTAGATGACAAAAAACTTGCTTTTGGTACCCTGGTGGTTTTATCATGACATATGCACAGCTGTATCAGCTCTTCTCTGCTCACATGGATTTCCTTTGTCCTACAGCGAATTGGATGTCAGTTTTCCAAAAAGTGGTACTGTATTCATAGGAGATTCTCATCTGGAACCATTTCTACCTCATTCTGCAAAGTATTTTACATGAAGTATTTATTTCATGTCTTTTTAATGTTGGGATGCTCTTGAGCTGTAATGGTCTACCTCAAAAATACTGTATTTAAAAAAAGAAAGTATTGCGCAGTATTAAAGAGATTATGTGAACTTCATGCCTGGTGACTTTTTTTTCCCTTTACATATCTTGTTCTATTTGATTTCATGTTTCCATATATAATTATACAATTCTTAAAGGGGAACTCCACCCAAACACACCTTAAGCTTTTGAAAAGTAAACATAATTTCAAGCCACTTTGTAATATATATCATTTTAAACATATGCAGCCTTTTCATGCTTTTTAATGTAATAATATGGTTTGGAACAGTTACCTAAGCCCGGCCAGATGTTCTCCTGCTGATCTGGCTACTGACTACTTTAAGACTGTCCTCAGCCTGCCTTCAGCCTGCATCTTCCAAATCCCACAATTCCCTGCTCATGTGATGTCAATATGGAAAGGAAAATCACAGTACACTGCATTGTGGGTTATGTAGTTCCTGCATGCTGTCTGTAAGCTGTGGAGAACATCAATGTTTTAGTCCCTCCTCCCCTGCCAGAATTTCAAATAATGTAGAAAGAGAAGAACTGTTTTGCAGCTGGTTTTTAGCATTTAAAAACTATATTTATTCATACCTTTTGAAGGAACAGACTACAGTGATAGGTATATTAGGGGTTTATATTCTCAACAAATTTTGGTTCAGAAGCCGGAGTTCCCCTTTAAAGAGGCTTGAGAATAGGTTTAATATGGAGTTTGTCTAATTCGGCAGACAGTTTTATAGACATGAGGAGCTCAGCTCTAGGGGTAAACAGTATAGATAATACATAGAAAGGAGACGAGACCTAGAGGGAGTGCAAGAGCAGATTTATAAGAGGTGTAAAGGAATGCAGAACAAAGTAAGAATGCTTATTATAATTTTTGCACCAATTGACCGAAAGCCAAACATTTATGAGGTGGACAGGGGTTTTAAGAGGATTAAATAATGCAGGTAATTACCGTAAGCATGGAATGGAGATACCTATTTGCTACATCCACCAACAACTGCCAAGTAGTACTTCACTTTATATTTAGATGCATTAAAATTGAATTGGAAACTAAATGCATAGTATTCATGGCTTTTTTAGGGCAGGGCAAGAGAGCATGTCCCATTGGCCTGAGCCTCAGGGGAGCCTCCTACACCACACAATAACCCATGAGTACCACTTACACATCTAGCATTTGTTAAAATGTTTTTCAATTTGCATCAAGAATATGAAGTGTATGGTCTTCTATCAGAAAAGTGGAACTGTGTAGGAGTAATTTACAATGTTTAGAAAGTCAGAAGTAAGCTCTTTGCAACAAAAAGGCCATGATATGACTTGTGATACCAGTACAGTCTGCAAAGGACAAAGTGCCACATGTCTTAAATATGTCAGCATGGAAAGAGATAAGGAATGGCCCAACCATAGCTCTACTTGAGTTTTATATCAGTGTCAAATCTGTGTGGCCTTGGGCAAGCCATTTATACTCCATCAGCTCATTGTGCTTACATTGTGTTTAATGTCGTCTGATGGATGTAATAAGCAGGACTATATAAGTATAATAATAATAGAAATGAGGTCTTCCAACAATGTAGAATGTGGTGTTTCAGTGCATTGTAGTCACATTGTGGCTGCACACGATAGCAAGACCTAATTAGTATGGCAAATCCATTGTCTACAGGTCAACTTTCACTTATTTAGCTTAAGGGCCCTGACACATGAGGAGATGAGTTGGCTGCAATAAATCTTCTCTACTGTGGGCGAATAATCTCCTCCAAATGCCTTCCCACCAGCATTCATTTAAATTGCCTGTGGGAAAAAATATGCGTTGCTTCGGCCATCCAAAGTCACCCGATGTTTCCTTGCGAGGCAACTTTGGGCGACCGGAAAGGTGAACCAATATCCTAATATCCTTGTGTGCCATGACCCTTAATATTACCTTTTAGTTACCTTCTAACCTATACTTTATGGTAAAGCATAATAGGTGGAACAACAGTTACCCTCTGTATGGGCATATTTGTGCCACTATAGTGCAGAAAGTTGTTAGGGACACTACTTGTGCATTCATTCTAAATTCTTGTGCTACTCTTTCATCCTAAAATCAAAGGAGGGTCTAAAACAGCAAAATAAGCTGCTAAACTAGGGGGCAGAGTCATCAAAGTACGAGTTCGAATCCAGAAATGGGTAAAATTCGGATTAGATACGATAATTTCTGATGATTGAAAATGTCACGAAAATGCTTACGAAAAAATCGTAATAGTCACGATACTATCGTATTGGCGATCCGAAAGTCATGAAATTTTCGTATGCGAACGATCGTAAACAGCAGTAAAACCTTTCCGACTTTGATCCTTCTGTGCATGATTTTGGAAGCCTCCCATAGGACTTAATGGCACTCTGCAGCTCCAACCTGGCCCAAGGAAAGTCTCCCATAGGGCTCAATGGCACTCTGCAGCTCCAACCCGGCCCAAGGAAAGTCTCCCATAGGGCTCAATGGCACTCTGCAGCTCCAACCCGGCCCAAGGAAAGTCTCCCATAGGGCTCAATGGCACTCTGCAGCTCCAACCCGGCCCAAGGAAAGTCTCCCATAGGACTCAATGGCACTCTGCAGCTCCAACCTGGCCCAAGGAAAGTCTCCCATAGGGCTCAATGGCACTCTGCAGCTCCAACCTGGCCCAAGGAAAGTCTCCCATAGGGCTCAATGGCACTCTGCAGCTCCAACCTGGCCCAAGGAAAGTCTCCCATAGGGCTCAATGGCACTCTGCAGCTCCAACCCGGCCCAAGGAAAGTCTCCCATAGGGCTCAATGGCACTCTGCAGCTCCAACCTGGCCCAAGGAAAGTCTCCCATAGGGCTCAATGGCACTCTGCAGCTCCAACCCGGCCCAAGGAAAGTCTCCCATAGGGCTCAATGGCACTCTGCAGCTCCAACCTGGCCCAAGGAAAGTCTCCCATAGGACTCAATGGCACTCTGCAGCTCAAACCCGGCCCAAGGAAAGTCTCCCATAGGGCTCAATGGCACTCTGCAGCTCCAACCCGGCCCAAGGAAAGTCTCCCATAGGGCTCAATGGCACTCTGCAGCTCAAACCCGGCCCAAGGAAAGTCTCCCATAGGGCTCAATGGCACTCTGCAGCTCCAACCTGGCCTAAGGAAAGGCACGATACCGAAGCTTTAATGGATCCGAAACTTTCATCTTCAGTGCGACAAATACGATTTTGTCGCACAAACTGTCACGTAAATTGTCGCAAAGTACGAAAAAGTAGCACAAATTAACAAAAAAGTCGCAAAAATACGCCCAGTACGAAAACTTAGAAAATATACAAATTTTTGGTATTCGGAAACAATCATACTTTGATAAATGTGCCCCTAGATGGTTATGAAGTCTTCATCGTCTGTGCTCAGAAGTGCAGCAGTCAGGGAAACAACCTGTGCCTCATAGAAGCAGAGAACCATTTAATACAAAACTTTGTGAAGGTTCTGTTATGTGCAGCCAATCACAGATTACCCTAATTGTTACAAAGAGGGGTTCATTCAATTGGAACACTAATCTCAAGGCACAATTGCACTTTCACAATAACATTTTGCTGCTTTTACACATATTTCAAAGTATCCCAATTTTTCTCCTTGAAAAGAAGAGTATTAAATTACAAAGGCTAAAACAACTTCAAAATGCAAATCTTATTTTAGTAAATAGACCCATAGCTTGGAAAGTGCTGCTATGAAGGAATGTAAGCAATAAAGCAGGGGAAGAATAAGAGCTGGTAAATATGCAGGGAGGATCAATTAAGCCTGATAAGCTGATGTTTCTTTCTTTGTTGATCATTTACCCTAGTGTTATGAAGGTGAAAAGAATTAGCTCTCAATACAATTACATGGCTATGGCATTAACTCTTATTCAATATCTTATTTGTAACAGAGAAGGAGTAAGGACAGTGCCTTTGGAATCTAGATGTGACTGGCAGGGGTTAAAGGATAACAGCATGTTCCCCACAAAAGATTGAATGGCAACAATTGAAATGGTTTCAGGGCAGTAACAAACAGCAAAACATCTGTGATCGAGCACCGCAGTGGAATATAAGCCATCTCCTTATAGGTATTAATACATAGCCTCAGGGCTACCTCTTATCTATTAGCCGTGGTGTTCTGTGACCGAGCCAGATGCGCAGACTAACAAGCACAATGTTTTGGCTTTGACCAGGAGAAAAAGAGCTTCTATTAAAAGATAAGAGTTCTCCTCAGGGCGTGTAGAGCACATTCATATAAACTAGCCTATGTCTTTATACCCATGCAAATTGCCTTCTCTATTCTGTGCCCAGTTAAGTCTGGGAGAACATTTCCATTTGAATAGTGAATGTTACCTAGTATCCTGCAGATTATTAGAAAATCATACAAAACATCTAGGAACAGTATTGTAAAACACACCTTTACCCATAGTAAACATACATGGTTTGTGCAGAACTCTAGTATTTTTCGGTAAAAATGATAACCTATTAATTAAAATGGTAAGAACTGTAATCACTGTGTTTATTAAACCTAGTATCCTACCTATGGCATACAGTTGGGTATATATGTTTCCTGACACTGTCATTCCCTGAGGCATAAGGTCCTGTACGGGGGAAATGAACCCTGAAATTGAAATGTGGAAAAGACTTGGAAGATTGTGTATCTCTTGTCCTGAGCCTGTATTTACTTCCGAATGGTGCAATGATTTGCATTTGTGCTTTTCAGAGCTGGGTCTTGGGTTTAATTCTGTCCCTGGTTCTATTCATATAGACTTTTCCCATTCTATTACATTGTTGCTCCCATGTAATAAATCTTATACTGCAGCAACACCCTCTAAACCAGTGAGTTTATGACTTTTTTGGTTGGAGCCCCTTTTTGAGGTCCAACATATGGTCGGGACCCTCCTACCTGACAACAAGGGTACAGATATGCGAAGACATTGTGGTTTTAGCCAATCAGCAATAGTATCACAGCAAATAAGGCCAATCCCAATATTCTTTTCTTTAATAACATTCAAATTGAGTCTCCTGGACTTTCTAGGAGGGCAAATAGTGTGTTATTTCCAGATACCCCACTTAGCCTTCAATCTGGGCTCCTTATGCACTGTTCTGGGTCCCAAAAAAGGGCAGCACCACAGTTAGGGATCCCCTGCTGTAAACATATTAGTTTCAAGCTCTGTTTAATTGTGAACATTAAACAAGAAGGAAGACTTTTGGTTTTTCTTACTGTTATACTTGACTACTGCTGAAATCAACCCTAACATCACCTCTAGAAGAGTACGTATTGCATTATTCGGCAACTTATAGGTTGTTTTTGTAACCAGAGTTGTGTGACTTGAAAAAAACCCAAAGGTGCTGCTTTATGCTTTAAAATCCCAGAAACATGTGGCATCTTTTTCAGGGGTAAATGAATCTAAGCATCCCTAGGAATAAAGGGATAAAACAAATGCACACTTGTTAATTCTCTCAATAGTTGTCAAAAGTCTGACATAGATGATGCCTCTTTTTACTGCCTGGGGAAACGAAAAACTGGAAAAAATTAAAAGTTAAAAAAAAATTCTAGCATCTGTATCAATCAATCTACTATCAGTAACAATAGCACTTAACACTTCACATTTTATTTATCACTGAAGATAGACTATGAAGATTTTCATTCATCCAGGTCATGGTATATCTAGTATAAATAAATCTAAAGCAACTGGACTTGTTAAGTAATCATTGAAGACGTTTCACTACTCATCCGAGCAGCTTCCTCCGAATTTTTTCCAATCGTGCTTTTAACTAGCGAAAATTTGTGGTTTAATGAATGGGCCCCTTAGTATTGTTTTAAACTTAAATAACTAGTTCCAGGTTCTGCTAGACATGGACACATAATCAGAATCAAATTTTTTTCTTTAGGAAGCACTAAACACCTCACAATAGTGTTAGACATAATCTAGAAATCACCCTTTAAACCACAAATAAACTATGTACTTCTCTGATGGTTTCTAACTCATTCCACCACCAGCTATCATTTGGGGTTTTTGGTCGGATACTTCCTTGACATTCCAGGCCACATGTTCTTTCAGCCCTGATTGATGATCAGATAAAAGTTAGTAGAGATTCTGAGATAATGCAAATCTGGGTGCAATCCTGGGTGGTTGTAAAACGTGGATGACATTATTATGATCTGGATAGGACCAAAGGAATTCAGTGTAAGATGTGGCTTTACCACAAGACATAAATGTATTGCAGATGTGAGAAAAACTTGATAGTCTGCTTGTCATTACTTGTCTTAGGCGTTAAACATTCTTTTTGCAGTCCTACCTCGGTTGCCTCAGTCAGAAATGAACAGGGAAACCTTACAGCCAATAAGGAGCAAGGAATCCACTAGATGGAACACTTTAGGGAAACAGGCCTCAAGATTCCAAAATTTGGAATTTCAAAGAGACCTTGACATAAGCACAGTTCCACCAAATGCTACTGTAAAACTGTCAGAGAAAGGGACCTACGTGTGACAACCTTGATCACTGGCTCTTGGTGGCAGAACTTGTTCTTCCAGCCTCCCATTTTTATAAGTATCTGGAAAAAGCAATGAGAATGGAATGAGGGAGTCGTTCCCAAAATGGCCAAGGATCAGTCAATGGCTGTATCAAGTGGACATGTGCTAAGGTGCGATTCATACTTGGTCACCTATATTGCCCCCTACAAGACATCGCAGGGTGACATTAATCGATGTAGGACATCCCGTGTGTGCATCACAATTTCTGTAAATGAATTATCAGATGTACTGACTGCTTGGTCAACAATTAGTGATCAGGAAATGTTTTCACCAGGCATGTATTTGCAGTGAAACTCCGCATTTTGCCATTGGCAAATTTTTTCATAAGAAATTTCGCCAAGAAAAACATCCACTGACTTAGTATTTGGAGTGCCGGCATAAGAAAATATTGCTGCTTTTGACTTTTGTGAATTGGATTGACTGGATTTTGTGAATTTTTTGCCATTTTGCAAATTTTTTAGCAGTTTCACAAGTTTATCAGCAAAGCAAACCGCACTAGGTTCGCTCATCACTATCAACAATGTGTCTGTTGCATGGCAATCTTAAGCTATTGGAGTGCTGCTGGGATTTTTATATGGTATAACAATGGCCTTTTTGCAGGAAAAGGGTCTTAAGAATAGTAGCACCTGACACTACCAAAAGTGTATTATATATACCATGGGTTAAGCTTTCCCCTATAGTGCTATACAACAGGGAAAAAATATCAGAAGTCAGTTAAAATTACACAGTGGCATCTGTATTGCAATGAATCGCAAGCACAGTTGCATCTGCTTTGGCAAATGAGACACAGTTATGGTATGTGCAGTGCGATTGCATCAAGAGAACCGCTGCATTGTGGGAAAAAACATGGTGATTACAAAAAAAAATGGAAATTGTACTGATAATCTTACTTAATTACTCTAACTATTCCTTAAGGGCTCTGGCACACGGGGAGACTAGTTGTCCAAGTTGCCTTGAGAGGAAACTTCCGCTATTTTGGGGAAATCGCGGCGCAGCGTATGCCATCCCACCGGCTATTTACATTCTCGCCGGTGGGATGGCATTTCGGGGGGATGAGTCGCCTGTGACAAGGGAGATTTGTCGTGGGCGACTAATCTCCCCTGTGTGCCAGAGCCCTAAAATGTTCATCTACTGGTAACTGGTAACAGAAAATAATAAATAAAGAGATAAAAAAAAAACAATTTGCTTAAGTTGCACTTGCACGTGTAAATGAGCCCTAATGTGCAGACAGAATATTATTTTGGTTATGATACTGTGGTCAGAAAATTGCAACATTGGCAGATATTTTGCAGAGTCACAACAGTATGGCTGCACTCATTATTACAGTAGATATTGATAAGGCATTTGCCTAATCAGGGTAATCAGTAAAATGTTAATACAGCAATACAAGGCCTGTATTCTTTTCCACATGGTGAGATATAAATTGATTGTTCGTGGATGATTAATGATTTACTCTATTTGCTTAATGTTTTCTGATCTCGTTATTCAATTATAAGCCTATTTAGCGTTTATTGCTAAAACTCATTTGGGTCTTTATAATATAAAAGGGCTTATTTGCAATGCACCACACAGTGTGCAAATGTGGGCAAATAGAGCATAAACATCTGTACTCTGTTTCGGGGTGCAGAGACCTGCGGCTCTTTCACTAGTGCAGAGCTGACTGTGTAGGCGCTCATACTCACGAGCGTCTGTTCCTGTTATCCCCTGCAGGGGAACTAATATAGCAAAAACGAATGATTAAAAAAAATTTACACTGCAGTCTAATTCAGATGTTTCCAGTAAAATTCTATGCTTTCCCCAAACTATCCTTTAACATGCTGTAATGAATGTTGGGGCTACAAATAAAAATGATGGGCCTCGTTTACTATTGCCCCAGCTGTAAGTGCAGTAGCACTAAGTACAGCAAAATCATGCCCCTTACTGCGCACTTTGAGCTTACAGCAGGGGCGGTGCTATTGGTCGGTGCAAGGCAAAGTCATTTTTAACCTGGCATTAGGGGCAGAGGGCAGCACCTCCCCTGGCACAATTCCAAAGGGAATAAGTACTAAGGTGGGTGATTTTTCCACAGAGGAAAAATCATGGTTATGTGATACCTTACAAAATACACACAAATGATAGTACAGGTATGGGACCTGTTATCAAGAATGCTTGGGACCTGGGGTTTTCCACATAAGCAATCTTTTAGTACTTTGGATCTCCATGTTACAAAATTACTAAAAAAAAGATCAAAAACATTCCAAAAAGGATCAAAGGCTCAGTTTAGATCAAGTACTTACTGTTTCATTATTACAGAGAAAAAGGAAATGATTTTTAAACATTTGAATTATTTGATTATAATGGAGTCTATGGGGCCGATTTACTTACCTCCGAATTTTTTCTTTTGGTATCTTCGGCACACTTTGTGCAACTACCTCAGGCGTTAATTTGTGACGCTGATTCATCAAAATGCACATTTTCCGGCACAGTGAAGGAAGGTAGGCGTACAATTAACAGGTTACAATGATATTATTTATTTATAATCATTTAAAAAAAAAAAAACCTGTGATGGCAGTCAGCATGTGTGAAATGCACAGTCAGTAACAATACAGGGGGTAAAAAAAAGTCTGTCAAATATGTTTTACATTTAGAATCTATATAAAGAATACCGCTTTAAATATGAAAAAACGTATGCGTGTTTGTTGGAATACAGGATTTCATTTCACTTCATCAATTCACAAGTCAGAACCAGGCGAAATTGACTTTGGCGAAAAGGGGAATGAATAGAAAATTTCACCCTTCAATAAATTACTGAATTTTTGCTTCTTCATCTGAGCGAAAATTCGCCTGGCGAAATGGAGCGAAGACTCTCTAGTGCTGAGGATTCTTGCTAGTGAAATGTTTTATTCAACTTTTAGTAAATCTGCAAATGTGGTGCAAATTGTCTTTTTGGGGGATGTTCGCCAAAAAAGACAATTCCTTCTTTACGTAAATGTGCCCCTCTGAGAGATGGCCTTCCCATAATTTGGAGCTTTCTGGATAAAGGGTTTCTGGAAAAGGGATCCTATACCTGTACAGCATCAGAAAAGCCTTGGTAAAATACAGGGCATTGTCTCTTGGCCGAGGTTGTATATTCAGTCAGCAGAGACAATACATTGCAGCATTGTACAGGTATTGGATCCCTTATCCTGAAACCCATTATCCAGAAAGTTCCAAATTACAGAAAGGCCATCTGCCATAGACTCCATTATAAGCAAATAATTCAAATTTTTAAAACTGATTTCCTTTTTCTCTGTAATAATAAAACAGTACCTTGTACTTTGTCCCAACTAAGATATAATTAATCCTTATTGGAGGCAAAACAAGCCTATTGGGTTTATTTAATATTTAAATTATATTTAGCAGACGTATGGAGTTCCAAATTACGGAAAGACCCCTTTTCCGGACAACCCCAGGTTCCATACCTGTACTAGAATTTCCATTCAAGAAAAATACTACTGCAATATGGATGCCAGCTTTTTGTGTTCATGGTCGAAGGTTTAAAAAAACATTTGCTCCTAGCAAAATCCCACCCTGCCATGGAAGCTGATCAGATTTGGTTAAACTGCCCAATATAAAATGTCGCCCAAGTAAATGCTGAGATCTGTTAGTGGTTACAAACACCTTGAGAGCTCGAGTGGCCTGCAAAATATTGTGAACACATATCCCCAGAGGTAAAAAGTTCACCAGAGCGCTGGGCTACAGGGATCCGATTAATTGCAGGATTTATGTGTACAGAAAACAAAGCTAAGGGATATCTGGGAAATTCTGGAAATTTGTGAACAGGAACTGTTCTTATACATCCAATGTGAGGGGAAATGGAATCAGTATGGGATTTTGTCCCCGCCACTCCAAACACAGGGCTTTAGCTAAAGGCTTTTAGAGAAAAGCAGAAAATGAAATTAGATTTGCAGTAGAAAGTTTTGCTTTTCCGACAAACTTGTTGTTATTAATGGATGTCCCTCCGTTAACTGCTTTGGTGCCGGCACAGAGGCAAATGACAAAAAATAACAGAAACAACACATAATAAAAGGACATTCATTTTGAAGTCATTAAAACACAATAATAAATGGCGCTACCCTGGAGAGACATAGTGACTGGATTGCCAATTAGCATTATTAAGAATTATTCATTCGTTATGTGAGATTTTAAAGTATCAGTATCAGTACCAAATGTCTGAATTGCATTGCCAGGCGCCAAAAACTGCCCAACCAGTTTATGTCAGTGGGAACAGTATAGAAAATCATCAGAACTAATGGCAAACAAAGTGCATCAGCAAAGAAGAACTGCATTAAGAAGACAAGGCCACAGGGATCCCCAACCTTTTTTATCCGTGAGTTGGGGAGCAACACAAACATAAAAAAAAGTTCCCGGGGTGCCAAATACAGGCTATGATTGGCTATTTGGTATTCTTTTATGAACTGGAAGCCTACAGAAGGCTGTTTGGCAATTACACTGGATAATTGCTTCCTAACCAGTAATGCAAAAATAAACACCTGCTTTGAGGCCACTGAGAGCAACAGCCAAGGGGTTGGGAGCAACATGTTTCTCTCAAGCCACTGGCTGGGGATCACTGTCTTAGATGTATCCAACACAATAGTTGGTAAACACCATAAACTTGTTGGGTTTAGGCCAAAGCAGCATTTCTGTTATCCAGTCTCAACCAAACTATGTGTTTGAGCTTCAAAAGGCTAGAATTTATGGCACTGCTGGCAGTGGTAAATCACTATATTCTAGGCCATAGAATTAAGGTTCAAAACCTAGGGGCTGATTTACTTACCCACGAACGGGTCGAATGGAGTCCGATTGCGTTTTTTTCGTAATGATCGGTATTTTGCTATTTTTTAGTATGTTTTGCGATTTTTTCGGATTCTTTACGAATTTTTCGTTACCAATACGATTTTTGCGTAAAAACGCGAGTTTTCCTATCCATTACGAAAGTTGCGTAAAAAGTTGCGCATTTTTCGTAGCGTTAAAACTTACGCGAAAAGTTGCGCATTTTTCGTAGTGTTAAGTTTTAACGCTACGAAAAATGCGCAACTTTTCGCGTAAGTTTTAACGCTACGAAAAATGCGCAACTTTTTACGCAACTTTCGTAATGGATACGAAAAACTCGCGTTTTTACGCAAAAATCGTATTGGTAACGAAAAATTCGTACAGAATCCGAAAAAATCACAAAACATACGAAAAAATCGCAAAATGTTCGTTTTCAAGTCGGAACTTTTCCAATTCGGGTCGGATTCGTGGGTTAGTAAATCAGCCCCCTAGTGTAGGAAACACAAAACCTGGATTCCAGTGCAGTGCAAATTAATACGTCAAGTTTGTAGAGGACGAAAGGATCCTCATCCTCTAAAGAACTTCATCCTCTGATGCTCTTTATACATTTAATTTGGATACAGTATATCTGCCTATGTAGGCCTGCATTTTTCATAGCATGAACTTTATAGTGGCCACCGGGTAAAAGCTGCTATTTGTACAGCTATGGGATCCCTTATCCGGAAACCCATTATCCAGAAAGCTCCGAATTACGGAAAGCCTAACTCCCATAGACTCCATATTAATCAAATATTTCAGAATTTTAAAACTGATTTCCTTTTTCTCTGTAATAATAAAACAGTACCTTGTAATTGATCCCAACTAAGATATAAATAATCCTTATTGGATGCAAAACAATCCTTTTGGGTTTAATTAACGTTTTATTAATTTTTTAGTAGACTTAAGGTATGGAGATCCAAATTACGGAAAGACCCCTTATCCGGAATACCCTTGGTCCCGAGCATTCTGGATAATGGGTCCTATACCTGTATTAGGAATATTGGATGGTGCTGCCAAACTGAGGGGATATATGCAGTGCAAATGGTGTGGTTTTGGTGGGGGAGGTGCCCAACTAATATACAATACGTGGTAGGAAAATGTAAGGTTTACATGTGCTTTAACTAAAGCAATATATTTACACAATATAATAATACTGTGTCCTGAGGTGTTTCTGTTATCTGCAAGCACATTTAATAGGGAATGTACAAGGAGTGACAAATTTTCTACCTCCCTTGTATGCAATATAGTGGGAATTCTGAGAAAATTGTCATATTTAACTTCCATTTTATTCCATTTAATCCAGTCAAGTACAGCAGTAAATTCAGACCCTTACTGGCTAAATCCAACAGGAGCTGCCTGACAAGTGTTGGATAACTGTATAGGACATTCCAAAGCTACCCCCAGGCCCCCCCAGTAGTGCATGATTACTGGGTGGCCCCAACAGCAAAAGGGAATCAGTAAGTGGTTGGTTATGGATTCTGAATAATCTCACAGCTGCTGGGAGTTGATGGTTGCATTGAGAACCTGTGTTGCAATGAATTTCCATGAGAATATAAAGTAGGACTAGTGCAGGGGGATGTGTTCGTTTAACTCTAAAGTTTATTAAGTAATTAAATTACTTCTCTTGACATTAACGCTGAGTGTAACCTTTTTTTCTTTACCATGTAAAAAATGACTTGGTTCCACCCACTAATGTTAGGAATTAAGTGTAAGCATTTTAACCCGATGCAAGTGTTCCTGCTCAAACATTTATATATCTTATCTAATGTTACACTAAAGGGGAGATTTATTAAGACACGAACGCTCCGAGCGTATTTTCAACGATTTTCTCGCTCTTGCGCAACTTTTTCGTACGCCCGCACGACTTTTTCGTGCACTTGCCCCACCCACTTATGTCACATACCCTGCCCCTGATGTCACTGCCCCGCCCCCTGCCCAGATTTCATCCAGTGGAATAGTGGTAACCCTAATTGGGGGGTCTGACTGTGCTCTGCGTGTAGATTGGATATCAGGGGCTAAGTGCACCACAAGCCCTGTTTCTTACCGAGATGAGTAAGGGATAATTAGGAAATGGATAAAAAAATGAGTAGGAAGGGTAAAATATCTTGCTCCCCCGCTCCACATTAATTCAGCACTGCAGGCAGCCTTTATAGTGGGGATTCAGATATGTGGAAAATCTGTGGAAATTTAGAGGAGTGCAGGGCAGGTTGCAAGGTGTAAAACAACAATGGTGCATTTTGCATCCTTTTAGCACTTTGCACCCTGCCCTGCACATTGTAAATGACACCTATTATCTAGTGAATTTACCAAAGGCTTATCACTGAATAAATGAGTGTGACCTGTCTGACAAGGGAGAGCTATAAAGGGTTAATGTGACAAAGTAAAACATATTGTTTCATGTAGTTTCTAAAATGCATAAAGAGCCAAATTCTTTGCTAATTCATTTTCATTGTTTTTTTGCATATCGCTACTTTATTTTGCTTATAGTAATATAAAGCAGTTGGGTGCCATTGATGTATTCTATACCATGACGTCTACTGAAATTACACAGTGCTTTACTAAAATATTAGAACAAATCTATATCAAATGTCTCATTAGCACTAATGTAAGATGAGCCCTAAACTCTTGGCAGAAGACTTCCTTAGACACTTTTCCCAACAAAGAGTTAAGCTGCCAACACTTAGGGATCAGGTATTTGAAAAGAGAGATTTCACTGAGCTGTTGATAATCAAAACCATTTTAGAGTTGCATATGCCATTCCCCAGGGAGAAGGCCTTTAATAGCCTGCAGTAGACCTATTCCTGTGCATTAATACCATATGTTGGATTCTGATTGGGAATGAAAAGGAGCAACGGGAGAGGGAACACACGGAACTTTCTCATATGTTTGTATTCTATTCAGGAACTGTAAAAATACCACTTTGTAAGAGATTCCTTGTTATGGCAATACCGTAAATGAGGACATAAATGTTATCACCAAAATATACGCACGGCTTTCAGCATTAGCTTGAATAATGTGACAGAAAGCGGCCTTTATCATTGTGCTGGCGTGTAATTGTATCTCTAGGGCGGCTGCTACTATTTTGGTGCAAGTTACAAACAGTGTTTTCTACCATAAACAGAGCATTAGCCGCATTCTGTATTTTGCATTTAACTTCTACACGCAGTTTGTTTTTATTGTCTGTAACAAGAATGTCCCAGTCCAGATGTGGCTTTTGCCCAGCCGGCACGACACCTTTCATTGCACAATACACATTTATTTGTATTTCTTTTCTGTGCCACTTACACTGATTGGCTAATTAGGGCTATACGTTTTGGGGTTTTTTTGTTTTTATATTAGTGCCAAATGTAGCTCTGAGAGAAAATACCATGACTGCTACATTGGCAGGGTAACAGAACAGAAGCAATATGATCTTGCATGTGCTGTTTTTAATCAGATTGTTGGAAATACTGTGTTTATTTATCAAACAGAAAAAAAACATTTAAAAGCTCAGCTAAGGTTTATTGGAAAGAAAACAAAAACGCATGGACACAATCATGGCTAGAAGCATGTTACAATAACATTGCTCATGAACAAGAGACATGGTACAAATGAAGTCCAACTTTGGCCCTTTAAACTGTTTTAAAGACCCCAACCTCCCTAACAGCTCCAATAATCCACATAATATAAACATTTTATTGCAACCTCTATGGTCTGAAACGTTTAGCTAACATTTAGGAATTTTACAATTGTTATTCAGTTAAATAGAAACAAAATGCAAGATGTTTGGAAATGCCATCCAGGATAATGGCTCACACTCCTCCAGTGTTTTTTCTGCTATTCCTGTTACAGGTACCATATGCTTTTATGCTTCTGACTCTCATAATTGTTAGAGCTATGATTCAGTAAGGTATTAGATGACCGAAATGGGCATTATAGCTATATTCTTCACCACTGTTACTTATTAGGAAAGTGCTCTGATATTAATTAATGCCTGTACTGTACCAAGAAGCCATTCTACCCCTAATTACATTCTCATTTCCTTGTGGCTGTTGGTGACATTTCCATTCCTGCCAAGTTAAAGTTACCACCATTCCCCGTTTCAGGGGGACTGACTCTGTTTCTGATTCCCTGTCCCTGTACAAAATTGACCCTGTCAAGCGTCTCGGCCTGAAAGCTGTCCCTCGCTGTCCTGTGGCAGCAGAGCTATCCCAAAGCAAATTGTTGCTATTTCAGGACAGGAAGAAGGAAGGAGTGATCTTCTGTCAGCTGACCCCCTTCCATCCTCCTACGTCCTCCACACTTCTGGCGCCTGCTTTTCTGTTGCTGAAGGAAGGAAAATATATTAAGATTAAATATGTGACTGTAATGTTGAGTAGGTGTACAGCAATGGGGGAATGGCCAAAAAAACGGGCATGGTTATAAAACATGCCTAATTATTATATTATAAACTGTCTTATTGGATTCAGGGTAGGTCATTGTTTATCAATGTTAATAAACCAGTACTCTGACAATGTTATAGCTCAATGTGGAGGTCCTGAACTCTCCACTTATATTTATAATCAGAAATGAGTGTTAAAAAGCATCAGTAAATAATATGTTACATTTAAGGATACAAGGAAAGCTGCCCTTACAACAGAAATTGGTATCACCACAAATATCCAAGGTTAGTAATGTTCTATCTAACCTTGCTCATGTATTTGTTAAATACATTGGCACAGTGATGATTTCAGTTACACCCACATCTAATATTGTGAATAAAAAATGAAGCAACATTGGGTTGTAAACCTTCTGTACTTATTCACATACCTCTCTACAGGATCAGCTTGTATCTCCTCAGTAATTATCTGCTGGCAAAAAATGACCAGTTGCCTATATATGCACCACTTTCAAATCATAACTCCATTACCTTTTATTCTTGTCCTACAATACCCACAACTGGAGGTCCTATATTCTTAAATATACAGACTTTCTACTTTCCACTATTACAAAGCAGGGACTATCATTCCTCTGGAGAGAATCAAGCAATTGTTTTTGGTTAATAAAAGTATATTATTAATAGACACAACCTCCTTTAAGGGAATGTGTTGCTGACGTCCTTCGAACAGATTGACTTCAGAGGCTAACTCAGTCATCACTAATGTGTAACCAGTTCCCTCAAAGTAGGTACAACTGGCTGCCATTTTGAAATGCTAGCTGTGTGTAAGGCATAGCAGATGGTGCAAAGGACTCTGAGACAATCGTGACCGTGAACTATTCTTTCTATTAGTCAGTCCTTAATTTCAGAAGAGTGTGAAACCTTTATGAGAGGAGGAGTATAACCTACTATACCTCAATGAGTTGCCAGGGCTTATGCTTGAGCAGACAGCCTACACTATTAAATGAATTGCTATTCCAGCATAAAAGCTACATCTGCTGGCCTTATTATCTCCAAATCCAAGATTTTAATCACATGATAGATGGCATAATGAAGCTGATTGGCTTTTGTGAAGAGCTAAGTAGTAAACTGGATAGCAAAGCAATTTATAAAGACAGATTCTGCTAAGGGTTTTCTTGATGAAAATCACATTATAGCACATAATAATTTTAGAAGTACGTGTATCTGCCATATTTTCTGCACTTTGGACCCTGCCCTGCTTAAATACTGTTTACATTTTGCTCCAAAACGAATTTTTCCTGTATAAAGCACTGTCTGAGAGAGGCAAGTAGGTGACTCCTGCCCCCTACCCATCCTGTGCCCTTTGGCAGGCAGTAAGGACAGGGTTGCCTCCAACCTAGTGCCTAGCCAATCCAATGACCCTTGTAGTATTTTTATCTAAAAGAAAAAAATATATTCACATTTAAAGCTAACACTATCCCAATGCAGCCACAATAACATTTATGATCATTCTACATTGGATTTAGCTATTACTGCCATTAAACCAGGTACAGGTATAGGACCCATTATCCAGAATGCTCAGGACCAAGGGTATTCCAGATAAGGGGTCTTTCCATAATTTGGATATCCTATACTTTAAGTCTACTAAAAAATCAATAAACCATTAATCAAACCCAATAGGATTGTTTTGCATCCAATAAGGATTAATTATATCTTAGTTGGGATCAAATATAAGGTACTGTTTTATTATTACAGAGAAAAAGGAAATCTTTTTTTAAAAATCTGAATTATTTGATTAACATGGAGTCTATAGGAGACAAGCTTTCCGTCATTTGGTGCTTTCTGGATAATGGGTTTCCGGATAACGGATCCCATACCTGTACTTTCATAAACACTGCTGCTTTTTCACATACTTTAAATGTAATAAATGTGAAACTGACTTTTGAAAAACTATGAAACTGGGTGCCTGATACATTGCCAGTTTGCCAAATTAATTTGAATAGTAGCCATTGTATTGATATACGGTAATGGGCTTGTTGTAACATTCAGCCTTATTCAGCTTGGCGCTACCATCTATCTATCCCAAAACTGTGAGAAGAATCATTCATTGTCCAAAGAGCATTCAATCAAGTGGCACATTAGAGATCATATTCCCATACATCACTGTAACGTGCATTTTACTGGG
Source organism: Xenopus tropicalis (assembly GCF_000004195.4). Classification (NCBI taxonomy): domain Eukaryota; kingdom Metazoa; phylum Chordata; class Amphibia; order Anura; family Pipidae; genus Xenopus; species Xenopus tropicalis. Next base: position 142,841,832 of record NC_030678.2, on the reverse strand, counting down.
AAAGGGAAAACAGTAAAGACATTGTTATGTAATGTGCAGATATTTTTATTAAGGAGACGCGGTTTTTAAGTGTTTTTAACTGAGTTTTTGTCTCTGTGGCTGAATAAAAATTGTGTTTCATTAATATTTGAATGTGCAGTTTTTAAGGGTCTGTAGCCACAATTGTAGCGCATAGTGGTTTTGTTACAACCTTAAGTTGGCCATAGACACTAAGATCCCTACGGGTGGGCAATATCAGGTTAATAAGGTTGTTTAGCCCTGGGGCCAAATGATGTAATTAGAACAGCTAAGCTATAGAAATAAACCAAAATAATAATCATAAAATGAATGCTTTGGGTAATAATTAGTTATGAGTGTCTCTGTCTCGTTTTGCTTTGCCGAAAATTTGCGAAACGTTGAAAAAGCAACGAAATGCGTTTGTCGCGTGACTTTTTTGTTGCCCACATTTTTTCTTTGTTGCACGCATTTTTTTTTATGCGACCGCACCTATTGTGACACGGTCACACCCATTTTGATACGACAGTGGCCAATTTGACACGACCGCACCTAATTTGATGCAACTGCCACTTTTTTTGCTGCTCTGACAAATTTTTCCGTGGCGAATTTTCTTTAAAGTTATGCAAAACAATTTGCCAATGGCGAAATGTGGAAATTCGCTGTGTATCTATTCCTGGTGAATCACTAGTAATAATCAACTGGTACAAACAATACTACAAACCTATGAACGCTAAAAAAGCATTGGCACTGAGATTCTTTCTAAAATGTGCCTTCCAATGTTGCAAAATATAAATTGTGTTTTATAGACAAAATAACCACAAAACACAGATGTTCAATCTGTTTAAATAATTCTTCACAAAATGAAGAATTTACTTATTTCCAATTGATTAATTTTGTATAAATTGATTTAAATATTTATTAAAAAAAAACACTTTTGCATTTAAGAACGACTCTACTTTCATTTTCCTGCTTTTGTACTCGTGTTGACAGCGAATAGAGAATTCAGCAGAATTTCTCTAGTAATTTTCAGCTGCCTGCGTCCCAATATGCTGATTCACATAATTTGATGCATTGGTCACAGCTGGCAGCATGCAAAATCCTTTTGACCAAGATTAACTAATAATGGCACAATGGCCTGTAAGATTTACACAAGCTCAGAGGCAAAAAGGTATTTGGGACCCTCTTTAAATTTGCAATTTTCATTTTGTATCAGGTTAAAGTGCCTTCTGGGAAGACGCTAATTCAGCAAAATGGTGGTTACATTCAAGGAGAGCTAAAATGAGCAGCTGTTTGGCAAAATTGAAATGATGGATAAGCTGGAAATGTATCAGTGTTTGAATGGTTGATGTATACCTTCTTTTATTGTACAGCTCTGCAGAATATGTTGGCAATTTATAAATACTTATTACTAATATTAATAATAACTAGGTGAGTACACGGTGTGCCTTTTTATACATAATATACCCACAGTTGGATACAGTACTAGAGTTGCATGATAAAATAATTGCACTAATAATGTAGGGGACAATGTAGAAGCTGTTGAAAATGCTAAGCCTAACAGTAGTCACCAAAGAATTCTATTATTGTTAAGGGCATAATGGATTGCATATTATTGATTATGACTATACCTGGTGCTATATTTGGTACTATACCTGGTACTTTACTTAGTACTATACTTGGTACTATAACTTTGTAATATACTTTTCACTACACCGGGTACTATAGCTGGGACTATACCTGGTACTATACTTAGTACTATACCTGGTTCTATAACTGGTATTATAGCTGGTGTTATATTTTGTACTATACCCGGTTCTATAGCTGGTACTGTACTTTATACTATACCTGGTGCTATAGCTGGTACAATAACTGGCACTATAACTGGTACTGTACTTGGTACTTGGTATACTTGGTACAATACCTGGCACTATAACTGGTACTGTACTTGGTACTATACTATGTACTATACTTGGTACAATATCTGTTACTATAGCTGGTACAATACCTGGCACTTTAACTTATAACTGGTACTGTACTTGGTACTTGGTATACTTGGTAGAATACCTGGCACTATAACTGGTACTTTACTTGGTACTATACTATGTACTGTAGTTGGTACAATACCTTGCACTATATCTGGTACTGTACTTGGTACTATATTATAGTATGTACTATAGCTGGTACAATACCTGGTACTATAGCTGGTACAATACCTGGTACTATAGCTGGTACAATACCTGGTACTATAGCTGGTACAATACCTGGTACTATAGCTGGTACAATACCTGGTACTATAGCTGGTACAATACCTGGTACTATAGCTGGTACAATACCTGGTACTATAGCTGGTACAATACCTGGCACTATAGCTGGTACAATACCTGGCACTATAGCTGGTACAATACCTGGTACTATAGCTGGTACAATACCTGGTACTATAGCTGGTACAATATCTGGTACTATAGCTGGTACAATACCTGGTACTGTAGCTGGTACAATACCTGGTACTGTAGCTGGTACAATACCTGGCACTATAGCTGGTACAATACCTGGTACTATAGCTGGTACAATACCTGGTACTATAGCTGGTACAATACCTGGTACTATAGCTGGTACAATACCTGGTACTATAGCTGGTACAATACCTGGCACTATAGCTGGTACAATACCTGGTACTATAGCTGGTACAATACCTGGTACTATAGCTGGTACAATATCTGGTACTATAGCTGGTACAATACCTGGTACTGTAGCTGGTACAATACCTGGTACTATAGCTGGTACAATACCTGGTACTATAGCTGGTACAATACCTGGTACTATAGCTGGTACAATACCTGGTACTATAGCTGGTACTATACTTAGTGGACATGAAGCGTTCCAGTTACCAGTGTCCACTTGTCCTTTTACTTAACATCTCTTATAAAGGGTCTAGAACTAATGTATGACATATCCTCAAGCAAATTCCTTTAAATAAGTTAGGGAAGATCATTCCAAGTATTACGCCAAAAACCTGCATAATCTCAGTAGTGGTCTCAATAACATTGGAGAATGCATGTGTAATATTCAACACATTTAGTACAATTACACAATTTGTATACATAAATAATACACAACCCCAGAAATTCATTAGCATGAAACCTGTTCTGCTTGTTAAAGTGATGTGTGTGAGGGCAGAATATATACCAGACAGGATGGAATAAGCTGGAACGTAGCCACTGTTGCCCATTTCTATTAGCGCAGGTCTGGACACAACAAACAATGAAATTGATCTTGTTCAATTGTGAGCCTTTCCTGAGAAGCAGGACAACTACAGTATTTACGTCATTCATTATACTTCCATAAGCAGAATTATAACCAGCAAAATCATTCCTCGGGGGCATTTATGAGCTCATTCAATCACACCGCCATTACTAATTCTTAACGGATAAGCCAGTGTTATTAATAGGGATGTTCCGCTAATGAAAATCAGGCCCAACGTCTCTTGATCATATGTGTGGATATTTACAATATGATCAAGCCCTTTAAAAAGCTCTGTAGACCGCGAATCACAATTTCCTGCTTAGATCAGCTTAACTCCTTCACCCCTAAAGCCTGTGGATTTGCACATTATCTGCTACCACCATCTTGGCCTTTGGTTTCACTCAGAGGACTTCTCATTTCTATCAGATCTGCAGCCTCTAATGTATTTGTAATCAGTTTCTGTTTTTAAACACTTATATAAGGAGGAAAATGTATTTATGTATGTATGTTATTGCATTGTTGAATACAAATACCATAACCCAACCCACAGACCAATTTACTTATTGCCATGTATCATGTAAACAGTGGATATGTCTTTATTAATTAAGGGCTGCAATAAGGTAGAAAAGTTAAGTGTTTCATTTATTACTACACAAATGTGATTATTCTGTTTTGAGATAATTGTTAAGCCTGTATAGAGCAAAGAGAAAATATAAAGCAGCAATGGATATTTGGGCACTGATTTACGGCTCTGCACTCAGTGACTCACTGATTTGTGGCCGATGTGACCTAGATTAGTAGCCAAGTCATGACCATTGTGTTCTGGATGAACATTAATTCTGCATCTTTAATCGCCCATTAATCAAACTATGTATCTGTTGGCCGCGCACACATAACTCTTCAAAAGGAACCGAAGAACAAAAGAAGAGGCAAAAGAATGTAAAGACCATGGACCATAAACATAACATTATAACATAAACATTACATTTGGTCACTAACAGTAATAAACCATATTAAAGGCCTGTTAAGTTGGCTCTTTATAATATGTTTTATTATTTTTACAGGTATGGGACCTGCTATCCAGAATGCTTGGGACCTGGGGTTTTCCAGATAAGGGTTTTTTCTGTCATTTTGATCACCGTCCCTTAAGTCTACTACAAAATAATTTTAACATTAAATAAACCCAATAGGATTGTTTTCCCTCCAATAAGGAATAATTATATCTTAGTTGGGATCAAGTACAAGGTACTTTTTTTTAAATAAGAGAAAAAGGAAATCATTTTAAAAAAAATCATGATTAAAATTGAGTCTATGGGAGATGGTTTTCTGTTCTGAAATGTGTTTCTTGATAGCAAATCTCATACCTGTAATATGATAATAATGATGATGATGATAATAATAATACACCATGGTAGGTGCCAGTGGCAAATCAGCACTTGGTGCTATTAAGAAGCACACATAGGCATAAGCACATTTGTATTTGGCATTTTGGCAATCTGTGCCCATTAGTATTCAGTAGTGTTCAGTATTGCCCCTAGCCATTAGATAGAAGCACTATAATGTTAACTGAGTCTTGAACTTTCATAGTTTGTTTTGGTGGGGCTTTTAGGGCAACTTCATAAATACAGTATGCATTATTCGAAGTCTCCAATGAACCCATTCGTTCAATTGGGATTTTATTAATTAAAGAGGGTTGAACACAGCAGAACTGCACCAGGGTTTTCATCTGGGGGGAAATTTCCTTCTTCTAGCCTATCTCTGCCCACCCACAGGAGCTGAACAACTGGGGTAAAGTAAGGCAAATTGGGGAGAAGGCAGTTGGGGGGACAAAGGACTGGACCAGGGATGCAGAAAAAGTTACATGTCTAGCGCCCCGCTATTGCTGCACCCTAGGCACGTGCCTCTTCTGCCTACCCCTACTGGGCCTGCATCTGGGGGCAATGAAGCATCCGACAATACCTTTTCCTTCACTTTCCTTTCAGTCATTGTATGTAAAACACATTACTTGTGGCTTTCCCTAGTAATGACCTGATTACCCAGGACAGGTTTTGTTGGGTGCTTTATCACCTACAGGAGAGCCAAGGAAATAGCCTGCTTGGTGATGAAGTGCCCAGTGTGACATCAACCTAAAGGTCTATAAAGACTCAATCACCTAACTTCACTTCCTGCATGGTGGTCTGCAGGAACCCTACACCGCCTAGAGAATTAGATTAGGCAGGGCAAATACATTATAGAAGGGACACCAATGACCATCTAACCCATAACAGTGTGGGGTTGTTGTCAGTATCATAGGTCCACAAACACCTAAACTACACCCCACACCCATTTATGACATTGATGGATCCTCATTTTGTCTTTCTTTTTCTACATCTACCATAGAATGTACAGCTCCACCCCTGAATTCAGCAAAGCCAGATGTGTTTTAAGACATTTACTGCTGCAACATTCTTTTCATTGATCTCAAACTTGCAGCCAGTAAGGGAAGAAAAAGCTCCTGTGCTAAGTTATCAAGTGGGTGGAAGTGTCAAATATTAAAGTGGCTAATGTAAACAAATACCCTGGAGACTGTACTGGAGGCTGCATGCTACATGGGAACATGGTTAAAGAGACAAGGGCACTATTATACCCCCCAGCACACTTCCCATCCCAAAAGCTGCACATCATTCAGACATACAAGTTAGGGAGTGCAGGCACTAGGTGCAAAGGGCAGAACAATCCTGGACGTAAGTCTTTTTAAAATTAGCACTAAGGGGTGTGCTTTTGCCCCCTTGCTGTCTTGCACTTGTCAGACTGGCCTGCCGGGGCACTGGGAGAAACTCAAGTGGGCCCAGTCCTTTTGGGCCACACAGTCCGGACACATGGGCTGGCTTTGTAGCACGGTGGTGGAGCGCGGTGGGGGGGGGGGGGACCTGAATGCAGCAATTGATAATTGCCCAGAAGGAGTGGCATCTGGTGGTGTGCCGGAGGGGGGCCCTTATCTGGGGGGGTGGGCCCTTATCTCAGGTTTTCCAGTGGGCCCTGCCTCCCCCAGTCCAATGCTGTTGGGCTCCTACCCCTGCCTACATGGATTGTAGCACATTTGGTCACCTAATTGCTCATTTCCATGTAAATTGCAGAATTATCAACTTTATAGTTTGATATTTAAAAGAGTTGTTTGTGTATAACATTTGCATTATTACAACATTATTACTTACATCCTATCCCACAATCCTTAGGCATACAGAATCTTCAGTCTCAAATGATTTCTACTAATACATTAGTTTTAGGCTGATCTTGTGGTTTCCTAAATCCGTTTGTTGTTATTCTAAGAAAAATATGTATTTATTTATTTTAAGAAAATTGCTTAAAATAAATGTACCAGAAATACTGTGAGACCTTCAGCATAAGGCAATTTATATATTGCAATTAAAAGTATATTTACTGTAAAAATGAAGTTTGGAAAGTAATGCAGAAGGAAGGGAGAGAAGGACAAGGAGATAAAAAGAAGAGCAGTTCTCCAAATTCCATGAATTCCTTTAGAATCCTCGGCTATGGACTTCAAAGCAGGATCGATAAAGCAGAACAACATTGGCTCCCCTGGCAGGGAGATAAGGGAATGTTGTTGTATCTGTCTAAACATGATTTCAGAGCAACCCATCAGCAATCATTAGTACTTAGTCATTCCAATCGAAAGGAAAATACTGCTGCCCGTACTGAACCAGAGTCTGGAATTTAAATATATAAGGAACTATAGGCAGTCATGTTGTTATTGTTTTAAAATGTCTCTTTGTGGAGAAAAAAAGTTTCATCATCATTAACAGAGGCAGAGTAGAGTCCTGCAGCAGGTCGGATACCCGCGGGGTAGCCACAAGGAAAGTGCAGGTTGCAGGTAGATTTTTCAGATGTAGGTATTCATGCAGGTCAGGGTCTTATCCATATTTCTTATCGTATATTATATTACATATATTGTCTATATTTTACTCCTTTAAATAAAGTTAAACTTTGTTTTCTACCCCCACCCACTTCTGGTGATGTCACTTCTGGTTTGCAGCAACAACACTTTCTGTTTTATTGTGGGCTGCCATGGGCTGCGGGTCAGGGCCGTGGGTCAGGGCCGTGGGTCAGGGCCATGGGTTGCGGGTCAGGACCGTGGGTCAGGGCCGTGGGTCAGGGCCATGGGTTGCGGGTCAGGACCGTGGGTTGTGGGTCAGGGCCATGGACTGCGGGTCAGGGCCATGAGTTGCGGGTCAGGACCTTGGGTTGCGGGTCAGGGCCATGAGTTGCAGGTCAGGACCTTGGGTTGCGAGGCAGGGCCATGGGTTGCGGGTCAGGACCTTGGGTTGCGAGGCAGGGCCATGAGTTGCAGGTCAGGACCTTGGGTTGCGAGGCAGGGCCATGGGTTGCGGGTCAGGGCCAGGGGTTGCAGGTTGGGGCCGTGGGTTGCAGGTTGGGGCCATGGACTGCCTTACCCTGCCTGGGTTTTGCAGGGTATTTATTTACCACTAGTTAAAATAAGATGTCTTATTAACTAGAAGGATCATTACTTGGCAGTTGAATAACTTTTACTTTTCTATGCTTTGAGTGCTTCTGCATCTTTGGTTCAGCCCAATTCCCGGCGATGTATACAGGCTGATATGAAATGGAAACTCCCTTTAAATATATATATATATATTTATATACTTACATAACTTGTTATCCTGGAAAATGTTTTACTTTGTCATCATTTGTTGTTAGACAAACTGGTGGATCTCTAATCGGCTTGGAAAGTAAAAACTACAATAGCTGGGCATGGCAAGATGGCAGCCTCTAATGCTCTTGGGAACTCATTTATGTCATAATCTGTATATAGGTATGAATGCATCCATGGTGTATTCCTAATTCCAACTGACAATTCAAAATAGCGAAGAAGGATAAGTTTTACCTACTGCCAAACATAATGTTATAATGGTGTTTCTGTAATGCACATCTAGAGCTGATAGTAACTATAATTCCCAACACTGATTTCACAGTTGGGATAGTAACTTGGTCATGGTATTGCCCCATTTGTGTCCTTGTAGATTGTAAGCTCTTTTGGGCAGGGCTCTTTTCACCTCTTGTATCGGTTATTGATTGCATTATATGTTACTCTGTATGTCCAATGTATGTAACCCACTTATTGTACAGCGCTGCGGGATATGTTGGCGCTTTATAAATAAATGTTAATACAGCCTGTATTAACATTTATTTATAAAGCGCCAACATATCCCGCAGCGCTGTACAATAAGTGGGTTTCATACATTGGACATACAGGTATAGGACCCATTATCCAGAATGCTCGGGACCAGGGGTGTTCCGGATAAGGGGTCTTTCCATAATTTGGATCACCATACCTAAAGTCTACTAAAAAATCAATAAAACATTAATTAAACCAAATAGGATTGTTTTGCCTCCAATAAGGATTATTTATATCTTAGTTGGGATCAAGTGCAAGGTATTGTTTTATTACTACAGAGAAAAAGGAAATCAGTTTTAAAATTCTAAATTATTTGATTAAAATGGAGTCTATGGGAGATGGACTTTCCGTAATTTGGAACTTTCTGGATAACGGGTTTCCGGATAAGGGATCCCATACCTGTAATAATAATTAACAAGGGGGGTTTATTTCACAAGGGCAAGCTCTGCCAGGTAGGAACTTTTTCCCTTGTGTCTTGGGTCACTTGGGCTTTTTTTACTTTGTAAATGTATTTTCATTTTACAACAATGTGCATGTGTCAGTGCTATATAAATGAAGACAAGCTTACGTTCATACGCGGGGAAAGTGATTACTGCTCTGATTCAAAATGATGCTCCTTGCACCCTATAAACGTCATACCTTAGTATTAGTCAAGTGTGTCTGGAAAGGAAGTACCATTTTTAAAGATTTTCCCCTAGACTTTTTCAGGTAATTGGAAAGTGGTTATGGATTCATTACCTCTATGTACTGTCTCTTGTGGATATGAAAGCTCCTTCTTTTTAGCAGTGAGCAAGTCACTTCATGAAAAACTGATATCCCTCACTGTCTGCCCCCAGGCATTCTCTCCTAGGAGTCCATTTATGGAAACATTTGCAATGTAGCAGCTTGATGTTACTGAACCCTGTACAGCTGTAAGCAGCAAGGTGACGTATGGCAAGGGCGCCATGTGGTGACCACACCTGGGCTGATATTTTCCCCATCTATGGATTTGTCTATTGCATCACACATTTTATCTGCTCCAGATAAACTTATAAACCCATATAGACACTAAAGAGAGCCAGGCTGGTTTTCTATTATAGCTAAGCAACAGTGATCATTCAAAATGCATGTGTAGAACTGCACAGATGAAAGGCTCAAAAATGTGATTAAGCTTGGAAAGCTGAAGAATGCCACATAAAGAATTACTGCAAAAAAGGGAAAGTTGTGCTCACCACTCCATTTTACACCATTAGGCAGGGGTGCAATGAGGCTGTGTCCACAAAATTCATATATCCCAGGTGATCCCAGAGGAGCCAATAAAAGGGCAACCATTTGGGGGTTCTAACCTTAAAAGCAAATACGTTGCAGGTAAAGCTCAGTCCCTTTGTTAAATGTATATTGAAGCAGCAGAATTCTTAAAGAATCAGATAAAAATGAGTGTAGGACTGGCCAGACCAGGGATGACTTTACAAGCTTCAATATACTGCAATATATGGAGAAACAATCCCTGTTTTGCTTAAAGGGAAGGGCATTTCCCAGTAATGCACAGAATGTCTTAATGTCCTATATATATTGATAATGGGTGAGTGCAGAGGACCCTTTGTAAAGAATTGTGGCCACAAGGGGGATTAGAGGAACACTTGGGGGCACATTTACTAAGACACGAATTCGAATCCGAATTGGGAAAATTCCGATTGGAAAACGAACATTTTGCGACTTTTTCGTATTTTTTGTGAATTTTCGGCGCCTTTACGACTTTGCGGAAATTGTCGCGACTTTTTCGTTACCAATACGATTTGCGCGAAAAAACGCGAGTTTTTCGTAGCCATTACGATGCGCTCGTATCTTGTCGCGACTTTTCCGTATTGAGCGCTCGTAAGCGGCGGGTGAAACTTTCAGACTTAGCATGATTTTGGAAGCCTCCCATAGGACTCAATGGCACCCTGCAGCTCCAACCCGGCCCAAGGAAAGTCTCCCATAGGGCTCAATGGCACTCTGCAGCTCCAACCCGGCCCAAGGAAAGTCTCCAATAGGGCTCAATGGCACCCTGCAGCTCCAACCCGGCCCAAGGAAAGTCTCCCATAGGGCTCAATGGCACTCTGCAGCTCCAACCCCGGCCAAGGAAAGTCTCCCATAGGGCTCAATGGCACTCTGCAGCTCCAACCCGGCCCAAGGAAAGTCTCCCATAGGGCTCAATGGCACTCTGCAGCTCCAACCCTGGCCCAAGGAAAGTCTCCCATAGGGCTCAAATGGCACTCTGCAGCTCCAACCCGGCCCAAGGAAAGTCTCCCATAGGGCTCAATGGCACCTGCAGCTCCAACCTGGCCCAAGGAAAGTCTCCCATAGGGCTCAAATGGCACTCTGGCAGGCTCGCAACCTGGCCCAAGGAAAGTCTCCATAGGCTCAATGGCACTCTGCAGCTCCAACCCGCCCAGGAAAGTCTCCCATAGGGCTCAATGGCACTCTGGAGCTCCAACCACGGCCCAAGGAAAGTCTCCCATAGGCTCAATGGCACTCTGCAGCTCCAACCTGGCCCCAGGAAGTCTCCCATAGGGCTCCAATGGCACTCTGCAGCTTCCAACCCGGCCCAAGAAAGTCTTCCCATTAGGCTCAATGGCACTCTGCAGGCCAACCCGGCCCAAGGAAGACCTCCCATAGGGCTCAATGCACTCATGCAGCTCCAACCCGGCCCAAGGAAAGTCTCCCATAGGGCTCATTGGCACTCTGCCAGCTCCAACCCAGGCCCAAGGAAAGTCTCCCATAGGGCTCAAGGCACTCTGCAGCTCCAACCTGGCCAAGAAAATCACCATACTGAAGCTTGGAATGACATTCGAATCTTTCGTACTCGGCGCGAAGCTGCGAAAAAGTCTGCGAACTTTTCGCAGCAAGTATTAACGCTACGAAAAATCGCCCACGATTTTGCGCAACATTCGGAATGGCAACGAAAAAAGTCGCGACAATTATCCGAAAAATCGCAAAATACTGATCATTACGAAAAAAACGCAATCGGACGCATTCGGCCCGTTCGTGAGTAAGTAAATGGGCCCCTTGGTGTGGCCTACTGGATGTCACTGAATGCTCACTGTGCATAATCACTTCATGGGGAAATTGTAAAAACTGGGGACATGGCACATAGTGATGGGAGTCTGAGAGAGGGGGTCCAAAACCAGGCAGCTCCTGGGAAATCTGGGGGACTGCTGACTTCAGGTAGCATCCAGGGAGACCAGGAAAATCCCATTCTTAAAGCAATAAAAAGATTATTAAAATAATTAATAATACATGTTTTAGGTAAGTAAAGCTGGCCATACACGTGGCGATCTGACGATGTTTCGTGCGACCATCGGTCGCAAGAAACATCGTCAGATCCGCCACACACCATTCAGGGCTGAATCGGCAGGTAAGGAGGTAGAAACAATAGGATTTCTACCTCCTTCTGCCAATTCAGCGCTGAAGGGAGATTTTGATCAGGCGCCTTCTATGGCGCCCGATCAAAATTTTCAAACTGGTCCGATCGGCGAGTCGTCCGATATCAGCAGCTTCCTGCGATATCGGTCGACTCGGCGACATACCATACACGCACCAAATATCGTACGCAACGAGGTTTCGTACGATATTATCGGTGCGTGTATGGCCACTTTTAGAGTGGAAAATAGTCATAGAGTTTAACTCCCTCCTACATTACTGCTGTTTATTACATACTATGAAGTTCAGCCAAACTTTCCCTTAATGCTTTATTATTCTATAATGTTCATTTGCTACTAAAGCCCGTAGGGGGGGACATTGGATGTGCTTAGAAAGAATGAAAATTGTGTTTTTCTTTCTGCTTTGGGCATGCAGTGTTTGTTTTAACACCAAAAATATTTGCTGTTTAGCAGGAAGCCTAACAAGGGAACTTCAGGTGCATGTCAGTTCAATATTTTCTGCTTCATTGGGGATAACTTTCCCTGGATAAGGATTAGGAGAAAAAGCTGAAATCTGTAAAATTTGCCCAGCTGACTGCACAGATAGACATTTGCTTTCAGTGTGTTCTGTAAATGATAATTAGGTTTCCGAAAAGCTCATAGATAAAGTTGGCATAAATATTATTTGTAACATTATTTTTAGTTTTTACATTTTTTACAGTCAGTTAGAAGTAAGTAGAACTAAAGCCTAAACTCAGATATGTATGGCTAAAAATGCTGTATTCATTGTACCAGAACAAAAGTTTAGCAGCCCTATAACAGTAATGACCCAGGCCTTGTACACAGGAGCTTCCCATCTTGGACCTTTTCAGGCTTGCTGGGCTGCAGTTGAAAAGTTTAAGTTATGAATCAGTAGAAATCATTACTATATTGTTTCTTAGCCTTCTATCATTTATTTTATATTGTCTATATATACAGTATAATGTGAGTGGGCCCCTAAGCTCAGTAAGTGACAGCAGCACAGAGCATGTGCAGGGAATCAGCAGAAAAGAAGATGGGGGGCTACTGGGGCATCTTTGGGGGCACAGATCTTCCCTGCTGGTACAGAAGCTCAAGAGCATTTCAATGCTAATTCTTTGTTGAACTTATGTTCTTTTTTAAATATATATCTATACATTTTGCAAGAAAAAAACAATATATTTCAAAGTTTTCTTTAGGGCGCATGCACTGCTGCTGCTTCACCTGAGGCCCAGGAAGAAGATTAGAGCATTTGCTTATTTTGCGCAGGGGTCTCTGTTTGTCGGGAAGTCTCCCAAGAGCCCTGCTTGTCACTGTGATGTGTTCTGCATGGCTGGGAATCCCTGCGGCCTGCCTACATGCAAAGGAAGTAGAGATTTATGAGGTTTAAGCAGCTCACTTCACAAATATGCGCTTGGCTTTTAGCTTTGCCTCCTGACAAATCATTTCAGGGAGAGTTCTTTGATGCTGGAAGGTAAAATGTGTCTATTTCCGATTGTCTATGTCTATTGTGACTAAGGTCTTCTTCTTCAGACTGTTGATTCAGTCTTTCCTGTAAGCAAAATATCTGTTATGGTCATTTCCATTAACAAATGAAGTGAAATACTGTGGTCCCTTGTTGACCAATTATACGGTGCTTCTCAACCAGCAGGAAAACATCCCAAATTGCCCTCCTCTGCCTCTAATTGTGCATTGCCAGGCCTGTATGAAGTGTGGATATATGGCTTATAGCAAAGACTGTTGCGCTGCAACTTTGCCTGCCATTACTGTATTTGTAACTTACAGCTAAGACTTGCTGTTCCTCATTTCATTTTCATTTCATTTTCATTTACTGTAACAGATCACAGGCACAATGAACGATGTTGCTTGGTGGCTCATTAATGTGACAGCTAGCAGAAGAACTGCCTAATAGTGATGTAGCGAACATCGCAGAAAATGTTCGCGAACCCGTTCGCGGACTTTCGCCAAAACTCGCGAATATTCGCGAACTTTGCGAACCCCATAGACTTCAATGGGAAGGCGAACTTTAAAACCTAGAAAAGCCATTTCTGGCCAGAAAACTGATTTTAAAGTTGTTTAAAGGGTGCCAGGACCTGGACAGTGGCATACAGGAGGGGGATCAAGGGCAAAAACTTCTCTGAAAAATACTTGTAAAAAAAACGCAAAAAAATAACGCAAAAAAAAAAACGCAAGCTATTCCTATGTATATGCATAGGCGATAAAACTAAGCGAAAAAACGCGGCGGAAAAACCAAGGCGAAAAAACGCGGCGCCAAAAAAAAAACGCGGCGCACCCAAAGTGGCGAACATCGGCAAAAGTCCCCGAATTTGCGCGAACGCGAAGACCCGATGTTCGCGCGAATTAGTTCGCCTGCGAACAGTTCGCTACATCTCTACTGCCTAAAATGGTTGTGGCACTGAGGCTGTGAGTGAGCCAACTCCTCACCAGCACTATTCTATGCATGTATAACTTTATTTATAAAGAGATACAAAAATATTCTGCGCTGTACAATCTTACAATATACACAATTACACACAGGGAGGACAATTGTTATAACAAATACAATAAATAAGTATAAATACACAGAGATTATGTGCCATGTGGTATGAGACACAGTAGGAAGGAGGTCCCTGCCCCGTAGAGCTTACAATCTAAGTAGTTGGGTAACATACAGGCACAAACTGGAAGGTAAGAGTGCATCAGGTATGGGCATTTGCCCTTAAGCGCAGGACTGGGCAAAATAATGTTTTAGTGCTCCAGAAGGTAGCATCTGAGTTTCTCCTTAAATAGAGTGGGTGAGTGTTCCCTACAGAGGAATTCAGGGATTCTGAGTTCCAGAGGTAAGGAGCAGCAAGATAGAAAGTTTTAAGACGAGAGAGCGCAGTGTGTGGATGGTGTAAGAAGATGGAGGGAGACCAGTGAAGAAATGTAGCAAGCAGAAGAGGAATGAAGGGATTTGCTAGAAGCCATACTAGAGAGATTACCTGGGCTGAACAGGTTTTCTTTTAGGAGAGAGCAGGAGGAGTCTAGCAGCAAAGCTGAAGAGTAGAAGATTGCAATAATCTAAATGGGAAAGGATAAGGCCATGGATTACTGTTTTTTGTGAAAGAAAGGGGCATGTCTTGGCAATATCGAGAAGGAAAAAGCGTCACGTTTTGGCAGTGTTATTAATATGGTTAGAGAAAACGAGGGACTTGTCAAAGATAACCCCCAGGCAGTGTGCTGAATTATCAGGGTTAATGGTCATAGTAATGGTGAATTGAGGAGAAGGGCTAGGTTTGGGTGAGAAGACAATGAGCTCTGTTTTTGAGTTTGAGGTGGTGTTGGCTCATCCAGTCATTGGATATTACCAATGTGCAACCCTTCCATGCCACTATACATTATACTCTACAAGTCCCTGTGTTATTCATTTGAATGCCTTTCCATGTTTTTACTTGAATTCAAACTTCTGGAGCTAAGCTTACTGGATACTGCAGTTGGCCTACTGTGTTAATTCTCTCTACTGTAACTCTACCATAGATTCTCTGCGGGTCCTACCCTCCTGCTCCAAACTTTCCCTTCTCTCCAAATCTTTAACCTTATGGATGGGTGTAAGAGGCCATGGGACAACCTGCCCAGAGAATGCACAATTGGATTAACTGGCACTAACCATGTACAACCAGTTTTAATCAAATTAGCTTTTCCGTTGTCTCAAGCTATTTGGCCAAAACTCCAAATCACTTTATGTCACATTCTCAGGGTCAGATTGGGCTGGCAGGGCAAATTCTAGACAGCAATCCAAACAGATATCTTCAAATGGTCAAAAGGCCTTCATTTATTCAGTTGGCACAGACTTGTTAGGTGGCACTGGTCTGTGAGGTGATCACAGCGGAAGGTGCACCCATCACAACAGAGATCTGCTGTGGTGCTGACTGCCAGCTTACTTGCTAGGGCACTGGGAGAGAACCCAGTGTACCCGTATCCTCATGGGCTCTGTCGTCCCCAGGTCTACTGCCAGGTGGTGTGGGCTGAAATCTTAGAGAGTGCAGTTTGATATCCCTGGGGGAATTGTGAGCTAAAAGGCTTATAAATGTAATACTCCATAGCAAGGACAATACCCAGTGTTTTCTTCAGAGACCCATAAAACTGATGTAGCTACTCCTCCGTACTATGTACAGTGCTGCTGGAATATCTTGGGGTAGAGTGGCAATTTATGCAAAAGATTGGCAACGACAAACTAAATGGGGGTTTCTTTTTAAGCAAAGTAAGTTAAGGAACCTGCATCCATTATGCACGATACTAGCCCTTTAATGTGTTTGAAAAATGAAAAATAATAATGGAAATGGAATTGATGTGTAGAAAGTATTCCTTAAAGCAATCTCTTAAATTAAATCTCTTCAGGGAAATCTACCCTCTCGTCATCCAGCCTTCCCTCCTTTGATCCTATTATAATAAGCACTTTCATTAATCTCAGAAGCCAACAGAACTTTAATTACCCAATCCCATCAATCCTAATTTACAGGCTACATGCTGTTCCCTGTCCCACACCCTGAGTTCTTCTTGCTCAGCTTTATCCTTCCATGCGAGTTCTCAAATGTAGGCCCTTAATATTTTCTATTGGTCTGTGTTTGTATGTATTGTATGTTTCTATGTAGCTCAATGACACAGTGTAATACTTACAATAATAATCATTAAATTTATGTCCCTATGGCTTTACTGCAAAAAACTTACTATCATTGTTATTGTGCAGTACAATATACAGTATGTGTAGGTCTGTACATGTGATTCGATAAACTAGAATGCCGAGGCATACACAGTCTGAATGATTCCAGTCTTATCATACGGTCTGAAAGATTATACAAATTATGTGCAAATAGAAATAAACAGAAAACTCTGACTAGTGAAGAGAACTGCCAGCAGAATCCATACCCCAAAAGGCATGTGTTTTATATTTGGCTCTCTCATAGGTAATTAAACAATTCTGTGAGTTGAATAAAGGTATTGGCATTGCTCATAAATGAAAACACAATAAGGTGCCAGACTAAACCATGGGGTTCCATATGCCGGACCCCCCCCCACCCCCATACACTCTATGTAGAAGTATGGCATCAATTGGAGAGTGAGCTCTCCAAACAGCACAATGAACTGGTTACCTATGGAGACACATGAGTACATGATGAGTAAGTGGTAAGAAAAATTACTATTTTGCTTTAGTCTTACTTTTTTACCATTGTATATTTAAAAATTCAGTAGGATATAGTTGTACAGGATCATGTTATAGAGAATGAATAATGTTTGTAGAGACTTTTTCCATCTGGTATAATTTAAACAAAAAGATATATAGTAAATAATGTTCTCCCTATTGTTAAATATAAGGATAGACATAGAGGAGTTTCATGACCATATAAAAGCATGGGGCCAAAGGCCGAGTGCTTTTATACAGGTCATAGAACACCAAGGTGACTTCTAATATCCTTGTATTCTACAACTGTGGTATTTTTTTATTTATTATAATACACAAGTTTCACTGAGTCATGTGACAAATTATATCACTCAGCACCAATAATAACTGATGACATCACCAAGCACCATTTATAGGGATAAAATTTACAGGATATTCACGGCTCTTGTGTAATAGTGAATACTGTATCCTCTGTTGTAAAATATGAGGATATTATTAGTCACCTCAGAGTTCCATGGCAATATAAAGGCACAAGGCTGAAGGCTGAGTGCTTTTATACAGGTCATTGAACACAGAAGTGACTTTGAATATCCTCTTATTTTACTATAGGGGGTACTTTATACACAGGTATGGGATCAAGGATGCTTGGGGTTTTATGAATGAAGAGTTTTCTATGAAACACTAAAAGCCATTTAACTATTAAATAACCAAATGGTGTAGTTTTGCTACCAACAGGAATGTGTGCAGCTTAGTTACCATTACGTACTAGGTACTGACAGGGCTACCTTGTAGACAGAGTGGTAACAATATCATTGAAGTGCTGTACAAACTGAATTCATAGAGTGCAAATTTATTAAGGTATGGCACCAGACATAGGATATGTTCCTGTTAATGTAGTCTGTTTTGCCTGATACTATGCTGCCTAATTGCAAGGGCTTTATCCCTCAGGGAGGCTGGGATGCTACTCCCAATTCTTCTTATAGGTTCACTTCTTTCCTGGGTTTGTGGAGCGTGTCTATTGGCAGTGTGACAGGACACCTTTGCCTTTTCTGCTTTCTCTACAGAGAAATGTCATGCTTGAAAGTCTCCATTTCCTGGAGTTCTTCACAGACGCCTTTAGGGGGTACAGCAATTCCTTAAATAGCCTGAGAATATTTACAATACACAGCCCCCAATTTTTCTGTTGCCTTTATCTGTTTATTTCCATCAGACCTGGCCTGGACTGGCAGTCTGTGGATTCTGGCAAAGGCCAGAGAGGCTGCTGTAAGATGCCATAGTCACTATTCATTGGGCTGGTGGGGGTCTGTTTGGGCCTTTCTGTACCTAAAATACCAGGGCCTATTTTGAAGTTCAGTTCAGACTTGGTTACCATGCATATAGGCACACAAGGACTATAGGGCTCATCATCAAGTGTACAAAGTGCAATTTTGGGCACAGTTTGTCCTGTTTTATACCCATAATGGATTTTTTTTTGTCCACAGTCCCTCCCTA
Source organism: Xenopus tropicalis (assembly GCF_000004195.4). Taxonomy (NCBI): domain Eukaryota; kingdom Metazoa; phylum Chordata; class Amphibia; order Anura; family Pipidae; genus Xenopus; species Xenopus tropicalis. Next base: position 142,823,351 of record NC_030678.2, on the reverse strand, counting down.
ATTGTAAAAGTGCGCGGAGTGCACTGTGCTAATTGTTAGATGTTGTCATTTCCCATGTTGGCAGTCTGGCAGTAGGGTCTGGTAGTAGGGTTACAGCAGGGTTTCCCTGCTTTAATAGGCAAAAGGAGGCAGGATGGACATGTTGGCGCCAAGCATAACTAAATGGAAGTGCAATGAGCAACTTTAGATTCAAGTACCTTGAAATGGTGATATATATACAGTATATATATATATATATATATATATATATAGTAATCTTCAAGTGCACAATTCCTGGACTTATAATATATACAGATATATATTGCCTACATATAGTGGCTGCAGCAATTTTAAATAGGAGAAATTTACTCTCCAAGCGATGCAACATATGAGACTGTTACAGCTTCACTATCCCATTGTATATTAATACACATTAGTCCTAGTGTTTCAAATGTTTCAAGCAGCAAGAAAAAAATGAAAAGAAATAGGATGGTGCCAAAGTCTTTATCCGGAGATTTCTTATTTTATGTTACAGTGATGGAGGTCAGGCTTTCTCTCTCCTCGTCGTGCTCCTATTATTGCTCTTTTGTTCCACCTTCAATAAAAGCCCTTCAGGATTAATTTCTCTTCTTGTGCTCTCTTTATTATCATTTCCCAGGTTCCTCTGGACAAGGAAGCAAAGTCAAATCATTGGCACGGCTTTTTCTAGAAATCATTTGTTGGATCCCCCATTCCTTCATGTGAGCTTGTTTCAAATGTTTTGCTTTTACTCTTATTCACCAATATTTAAATAGCTTCTGTAACTTACTTCTTTATATTTACACATATGTTTGAGTTGTCTGTCTGTAAAGCAATGTTTCATTTGGGGCAAGGATCCATCTAACGCGTTGTCATTGGACATCTTGGATTGATTGTATAACCCAATATTGCATGTCTGCTTTTGTGAAAGAAGAGCTAGCCATTAGGGGTCAGTTGCATTATACCTGTTGGTCGGTCTAAATGGGAGGATTAAAGCTATGGCTGGCAAATTCTGTTGTGATAACCCTCTAACCATCCTGTATTTGCCTATAACAAGAATACATGGATGCATAGCCATTACCTTACTTTAAATAGAACTCAGATGTGTTTGAGCCTCATGGAACATGTTAGTATGCAAAGCCTCAATACTCCCCAAATTTTCTCATTTAAGCTCTATGAGAATCTAAAAAATGAAGTCTTGGGCTATATAGTCAAACATTGAATGCTTCTTAGAAGAATAGAAAGTAACAAATTGTTCTTACTAGCCAATCATGTAATTACAGTTATTATTGTAGCCAACCATAATGGTTTTTATTTATCCCAACGTAACATTCTGGGTCCTAATAACACAGATAAACAGTGCAGACCCAAATGTTATTCTAGATGCACTTATAGTACATATAATTGCATTTTGCAGTGGCCAAACAATTTGAAATGTCTAATTCCAAGGTATTTGGTCTTTGTGGGGGCTTCTCTTGCTGTTAGGCTTGATATAGCCCCATTTATACCCCTGCTCAGGGTAAATGAAGCCAGACTGATCCAGTCCATATATAGTCCTTACTGAAAAAGATGAAAAGGAAACACAGGTCAGAGACCCTGGTGGCCACCCTTGTATAATTAGTGCAGTGCTACCTTGTAACATGTTGTAGTAGTACATATGCTCATAGGAATAGATCTCACCCGTAGTATAGGTGGTCCCAGGTGCTCATGCCCCAGACCTTCAGCCAAAGGGAGCCATCATGGATACATCTCTGATATAGAATGAGGGCAGGCACTCTGGTATAGTCAAAATGAATAGCGATTGTTCATGAGAGGTAAAAATAAAATCAAAAACCTTTTATTTAACACATGATACAGAGAGCCTTACGCGTTTCGTACCTCCTGGTACTTAATCATAGGCAGTGCTTCCTTGTATCTACATTTAATGGTCATTTTTCATACATTGTCTCTTTGTCAGATGAACTCAGCCTTGATTTGGAAAGTGAGATAGTATTGAGTCTATTCAAATCCCTTTGCAATCTATTTTTTAGCCTTTGATCAAAACCTTGCCCTGTGTAAAATCTCGGAAATCTTCCATATTTTATCAAATGAAAACCAAAAGCTGGCCATGTATTTAGAAGTAAGAGCCGCTTGATTGAGCTTGCTTTGTGCAACATACAAATCACAACCAGCTAATAGAGATTGCATGAAGGGTTCCAGGTATAAGTCCTACATTTCCACATGGAGTTATGGTTTAGGAGATGGGTCTGAGCACTCTCTAACGGTGCCTCTAATTATTACATATCTCAGTCTTACTTTTTAGTATTATGACAAAAAGCTGATGCTGAGCTTTAAGGTCTGATCAGCGGGTATTATGGGCAGAAAGCAGTCAGGTGATGTTGAAAGTATTTGTTCATGGCTCCCCAGTAACCACAGATTTTTTTTTATCTTGTAAAAGACTTCTGACCAGACTTGGAATAAACCATTTATGACAGAAAGACCATAGAGGTGAAAAAATCCAAAAATAGGAAAAAAAGCTCCAGCAGATTAACTGCAAAACATTTATTATGGGTAGTGTTACCACTACCCATAATAAATGTTTTGCAGTTAATCTGCTGGAGCTTTTTTTCCTATTTTTGGATTTTTGCAGTTGTATTTGGTTGCAGCACAGAGCAACAACTAGGAGCTAAAGCATTTTTCGTAAGTACTTTATACAAAGTTCACCAATAATTTTTCATTTTTGACCATAGAGGTGAACTACCTGTCACTATATGATATAATTTTAAATCCTCTTATATCATGTTAACTGACCAAAATAAAGTATACTTATACTTAACAAATTAGCCAAACCTTCAATGTTGGGCTGGCCCACTGGGGATCTTGCGGGCTCCTTTGGCCCAAGTTCCCCCCAACATCAGACTTGGGCAGAATGGGCACTGCTATATAAGAGATTGAAAATTCAATTTAGCTCCATTAAATTCAACCCTTTCAAGTGAACCCAGCACATATATAGACCCATACCAACCTATCTATATACTCACTTACATAGACTATATATACCAACATCAATACTGATAGTAAATTTTAGTATCACAACAGCCTTGGATATAATGCATTATTTCACTTATTATAGGTACTCTAACACCAAATATTCTCATTAATTGTACCTAGTACAGGGGACATTTAAAATAGATAGTGTTTCTCCTTTCTCATAGGAGCACACTTGGTAGATGGTTTTGCCTCATAGTAGCATGGTCCTCTTCTGTACTTCTGGTGAACCCCCCCAAGACACGGAGAAGAGGGGCCTCTCTGAGACAAGATAGGGTTTCAAGCCAAGTTAGAGAATCATTTAATATTGAATAGACAAGAATAGAAGTGTAAATGTGCTTTTAGTTCTTCATCAACAGTCAGTAGGAACATGAAATGAATATGATATTTACAAAGAACAAAATGGATTTGTCAAGCAGGTAAGCAATGCTATTTATTTGCAGGTTACTAGGCTTACATTGTTCATTGATGTTAATCAGTTACAAAATTGATAGCTTCTTTTTGCATTAGTATTTTTTGTTTAATGATATTCCCAGCCAGAGGGTAGAACACACAGGTTTGCGTACAAGCTAGGGTATTCCAGTGTCACTAGTGCTGCCTTGGAATAAAGCTATATATTAGCCAAGCATTCTGCGTAATGGTATAGTTATTGTCAGGATGAAATACCGCCTGCACCCAATCTGCAGATGGATATAAATACAGATAAAAAATGCAGCAGTGCCCAATCAATAGCATGTTTTACAAGTAATCCAGTCATACCGGTAAACTGTATTAACATCAACATCTGACATCAAAGCAATTATTAAAGCCACTGAAAGCAGGGCTCAGTGAGAGCCTCCAGCAAGCCGCAAGCCATAATCCCCTTGCCTTGCAGTGCACAGTTTAAGCACTATTATAATCCACCAGAAACAATGAGTGCTTCATAGTCGGCCGGGCAGCACCAAAGGAAACTAGTGATCCGTCAAACAAAGCAGCTGGCCTGGCAGTTACAGTAAGAATAGAGCTGGGGGTGCGTAGCCATGCAGGCAGCGCTCAGCACAACGTGAGCCATGCATCTGACACCAAGAAATCTCATATTCTTCATAGAAAGATTCCTTCAGCCAAGGAAATGACTTTATACAGAATCTTACTGCAATATGTAATGCCTCTGCCTCTGAAGGGCTATGAGAATATCCATGGGCACAATCACAGGTGGCAAAACTGTACCTACTAAAGGTTTACATTTATGTGCTAGTTGGTGTTTTGCGCCAAGCATACAAATCAGCTGTTTCCCATTGTGATATGTTAAAGGGGTTGTTCACCTTTAAATGTACTCTTAGTACGATGTAGAGAGTGCTGTTTTGAGACAATTCACAAAGAGATCCACACCCCTTCCTGCCTCCTCCTTTATACCCTTGTGGGCCCTCCCACATATCCTGCCAAGAAATCCCCCCCTTCTCTTTAGCCCCCTCTGTTGGTAACGTGCAGTAATTACATCCTAAACACAAAACCTCTCTGCTGCCATCTATTTATCTCTTAAATTGCCCTCCTGGTCCTGTGTCAATGCACAATAGCATGCTTTGCTGCAAGGAAATGCATCAGTAACCCCTTGCTACCCAGGGGGCTGCTTCTATAAGGCAGAGAAACACACCTCTGGTGGCAGCACCCCTCAGGTTGCCAGAATAATTAAACTGGATATTTGGCTCTGCAACCCCTCCTGGACTCCCTCTGGCACAGGAAAGGTTAGCGATGGGAGGGCTGCATCACAGGAGCTGCCTCAGGGTGGCTGCAGCATTAAAATCTCCACTGATGGTACCCGCTATATAACGTACCCAATAGAATCATCTTTCCTTCCCGATAAAGCAACATTTATTGAACCAAAATGAAGTCCCTTATATGAAACAATGTCTGTAAATATTAGGAAGCAAATATTCTATGTCTATCAGTAATTTCCCTGAGCTCCAGCCCTTGAATCACATGAGTAGCCATTTTGGTGTTTTGTGCCAAGCATATAAAGCAGCTAATGTCTCCCATCACAATATGTTAAAGGCATTGTTCACATTTGAATGAACTTTTAGATTGATATAGAGAGAGCTATTTTGAGACAATTCACAATTAGGTATCTTTTTTTATTATTTAAGTTTTGGATTTTTTTTACTTTTTCGTGCAGCAGCTCTTTAGTTTGGGATTTCAGCAGCTTTCTTGTTGCTAGGATCCAATTTAACCTAGCAACCAGGCAGTGGCCTGAAAGAGAGAGAGACATATGAATAGAAAAGGACCTAAAAAGAAAGATAATAAATAAAAAGTAGCAATAACATAAAATTTTAGACCCCATTTCAAAGCTGGAAAGAGGCAAAAGAAGAAGGCAAATAATGAGATGATAAAAGATGGAGACTAATTGAAAAGTTGCGAAGAATAGGCTATTCTATAACATACTAAAAGTTAAGCTGCAGGTGAATCACCCCTTTAAAGAAACTGTAAACAATCAAAACAAGTGAATGTAAAATTACTCAGAACACATTTGTCATTTGCATTCATTGTAAACTGCTAATAGAATGAATCTGAAACAAGGGCGCCACCTGATGGTAATTTCAACTGGCTTCAGGCAGCTGAAAATTCTGAAGAAAGATTAGTCTTGTGATGTTGCTCTTCTGAAAACTGACCAAAGACACACGTCAGAGACTGTTCTCTTCTCACTAACTTTACTTTCTGAGCAGAGCAACATCACAAGACTTTCTTTTCTCATAAAATACACTTTCAGCTGGGTATAGCCAGTCAGCTAAAATAAACAGCAAATGGCGCTGTTATTTTAAAATTACATTTGCAGTGTAAAACTGTTCACTAGTGATTAGTCACACTAACAAAAACTGTAGTACCGTGTTAGCCAGCGTCAAAAATAATAAAAAAAAACACAAATACAAGAGTATTATAGAAATGATACCTATATTGGCTAACAATAAAAACATATTGCAAGCTTTCGGAGCTCTAGAGCCAATCAATATAGGTATCATTTCTACAATACTCTTGTACTTGTGTTTTTTTTTATTATCTAGTGAAACTGTCCTGTTTCTCTTTCCTGAAAATATGTGAAACTGCAGTAAAATGGCAAAGTTTTGCTGAAATGTTACCAAGTGCATCGGAGTCAATTTCTCATGCCAAATACAATGGAGTCAACTGTTGTTTATTCTTGTGACAAATTATCTGGAGTCCATGGGTATTTTTTCTCGTATTTTTTTCCTCTCTAAACAAAGTGAATGGTAACATTTCAGAGCAGACTTGCAAATACGTTCACTGCTGCACAGATCTGTATCAGGCCGAAAACTTCACTTATCACTACTGTTAAGTTGTACACTAGAAAAAATGAATGCAATGTAAAATGGAACAATTTCATTTTTGTTTTGAGGGTTTACATTTACTTTGAAAAATGTAACTCTGCTAAAAAGACAAACTTGGCCAAAATCCAGTTCTGAATAAAACTGTGATTTGGCTGAATCCCAGGGTTTGAGGGGTGTCACACTTGTAGGGGGCATTTCTGAAAACTACACAGGTATAGGACCTTTTATCCAGAATGCTCAGGACCTAGGTTTCCAGAAAAGGGATCTTTCTGTAATTTGGATCCACTGTTTTATTATTACAGAGAAAAAGGAAATCATTTTTAAAAATCTGAACTATTTGATTAAAATGAAGCTTATGGGGAAATGGCCTTCTTATAATTCAGAGCTTTCTGGATAACGAGTTCCTGAATAACGGATCCCATACCTGTACTATAATTTCAAGTTAGCTGTGCCACTTATGGATGTAAATACAGATAAATTGCTTGCAGCCTATGTTTTGTTTTGATTTCTACCAGGTTATACATTGCCCTCTACTGCCACTGAACAGTATTGCAAATGAATCATTTAAAAATAAACATTTGAAAATATAACAGGTTTCTCCTATCCAGTACCTTGTAATAATTACTGCAGGTTACCCAGACCCATTAGGCAATGGATTAGACAGCTTCTCTTCAAGTCTATGACAATTCTCATTCATCCAGGTCATGATATACAGTTTCTAGTAGAATTAAGTTTTTTCTTAAAAATGTTTCACCACTCATCCGAGTGGCTTCTTCAGTTCAAATGACTGGTAGGGAATTCCCTGGTATTTAAACTCTTGATGGTACTGTCCAGTTGTTTTAGACTTAATTCTACTAGATACTGTATAGCTTCTCTTCAAGCACCCCATGTAATTAGTGATGAGCGAATATGTCCAGTTTTGCTTAGTCGAAAAATTAATTAAAAAAATTACAAAGAGCGACTTTTGTGAGGCATGTGACTTTTTTGACATTTCCACTACAAAATTTTGCAGCTGTTTTGTGAAAAAAATAGCTGATGGTGAGATGCGAAGTTTCCATGTCCAAATCCATGCCTGGCAAAATAATTAGCTCATCACTACTTGTACTTAGCCAGTGTAATAGGTCACACAGCTTTACCCCAGGTGTAAGCACTTCCTTGCAAGATGCCCACATAAATAAGAATTGCCCACCTGAGCAAAGGATAGAAGGATGCTGGGAGTTGCAACACACACTTTTTGTTTTAGCTTAATTCACACATTCACAATCAGGCAGATTCCATTCTTCACACAGAGTAGCATTTGTATCCACAGTTGGTAAATCCACACTGAATAGTACCCTTCCTGGTTAGTCCCAAGTAATTACACACACTGCCCTATCTTCAGTTCCTTCACCCCTTCCATCTTCAGCCTCCAGTACCTTTCCTCAGGGGGAGTCTGCACCCCCTTTCACAGGGCTTAACCCAATGGTATCAGCTTTGCCAGGTGCTGCCTGCTGGGCCCCTTTCAACCAACCTGGCAGGCATGGCCTTAAGCACAGCCGGGTCCTAACTATACCCTAAACTCTCCAACTGGGCTCTAGCTTGTGGATACCTGCCATGGTACTGATCCCTTCTTGCTCCTGGGTGGGGCACAATCTGCCCTTACTAACTGTTGCCTCTCTGCCTCACATCCCTAGGATGTGCTATCACAAACTATCCCTCTTCTGACTACCCCAACTGCCTTTCCCCACCTGGTGACTGGGTCCTTCAGGCCTCCAGCTTGCTTCTACAGTAGTTTCCCATTGGCCTAAAAGGCCAAACCCCACCCTGCCTCATCTTTTTTACACTTGTGTTCCTTTTCACATATCCTGCCAAGGAAAATCCCCTTCTCTCTAGCCCCCTCTGTTGGTGACATGCAGTAATGACATCCTAAACACCAGAACTTTATTTCTATGACGTTGCCCTCTTGGTTCTGTGTCAGTGCACAATAGCACACTTTTGCATCAGGGCCCCCTTGCTACCCAGGGTGGTGCTGCCATAAGGCAGTGCCCCTAAAGTTGGAAATTTGATTCTGCAACCCCCCCCCCCCCCATGGACCCCCCTCCGGGTGCAGGAAAGGTAAGCAATTGGAGGGCAGCATCACAGGAGCTGCCTCAGGGTGGCTGCAGAGTTAGATTCTACCCGCTACATAACTTACCAAATAAAATCATCTTTCCTTCATATCCCATTAAAGCAACATTTATTGCACCAAAATGAAGTCCCTTATATGAATCAATGTCTGTAAATATTAGGGAGCAAATATTCTAAGTCTATCAGTAATTTCCCTGAGCTCCAGCCCTTGAATCACTAGTAGCCACTTTTAGGTATGGGAAATGGCTGCAGTCAGATTACTCTATGTCAGGGGTGTCAAACTCATTCACATAAGGGGGCCAAAATCTAAAACACAGGCTAAGTCGCGGGCCAAATTTTTTTAATTACTATATGAGGAGAATGGAAATTGATCAGGCTGGATGGTCAGACACACTCACCAAGGGCCACATAAAACAGCCAGGTGGGCCGGATTTGGCCCCCGGGCCTTGTGTTTGACATATATGCTCTATGTCATTAGTGACACCTAGTGGCCAAAAGTTATGCGTTTATATTCATGTTATATCCAAATAAGCCGTACCCACCAACCCCAGGCACTTTATATATACTGTATTTAGCCTTACTTAAGACAGAACCATTTCTATAATTTATGCTTTTCTGTTTTGTGATTCTGACCCAGTAAAACAGTGTAGCAGAAATCAGTTCTCCCTCCAGGTTTATTAGTCACTAGGCTTCTGCTACATTGTTTTACTGTGTCTTTTATTATTTATGGGGTATGTGCTTCTCCCTTTTTATTCCTGTGTCACTTCTCTCTTTAGAACTTGCCTAAAAAAGATGACTCTTATCTAAACAGTAAGCCCCTTCTTCCCTTACTGCGGTGGGCACCCTAAACTAAACTGTGCCTCGCTGACATACGGCCACAGTCTACTTGGAGAAAGGTTAGGGTGGAATAAAAACACACAAGCCCATATTACTTTGGTGCTGTGTGCCACCATCTTGTTCCTGTGTCCTAGGCATCTCCTCTGCGACATTGTGTGAGCACAGAACTTCCTTGCCATTTTCTGTACTGTATGTGCCCAGCTTCAGTAGATTCAAGGGGGGGTTGACTGCCAGCAAAGGGTAGCAGGTAAGCAACTAGAATCACTGGGCAGGCACTAACATCTTAGCACCCCCCCCCCCCCCCCCCCAATGATTTTGGATTTTTTTCTCCTGCTTACGATCCATACAGTTTGTAAAAAATAAATAACAACAGTTAATAAAATTTGTATATAGTAGAAATAGAGTCATTTACTATAAGCAGCACAGGGTGTAAAGTGCAAAAAGCAGGTGCCATGTATTTGTGCTTTGCACCCTCCCTCTGAGTTTATGAGGTTTTTGTGGGTATGGGTGCCTGTGGGTATGGGTGCTGATACTTTCCTGTCAATTTTAATATACGGTAACCAACTTTACTTTTAAGCATTGAATGGAACATGAGCAAGTTGGCTGAGGAGCCCTGGCAGAGGTACAACACTGGCACCACACTTTCAGCTCTTTCCACAATCAGACCCAGAAACCCGCAGAACTTTCTGTAAGACAAATTGGATTAGACATCATCTGGAGACGTAAATAGCACCCCGATAATGTTATAAATATAGTCATATACGTCAGCATTCTAGCTAATGATCCCTGCACTGCTGTCATATTAATGAGCTGACCAAAAGTAAGAGCACTGCCTTTATTGGCATGACAGTTCCTATTACTGCCATACAGCACACAAGCCTGCAATCTGTCAGACAGCCGCCAGTAAGAGCCATATTAGTGCCATGTTGCCTTAAATTGGCTCTCCTGCTGCACTTGTTTATAGAAACACATACTGCGTTCTCCACATGACATTTATCAATGTTGTTATAATAATAATAATCTCTCAAAAATCCTTTGCTCTAATGAACTGCAGAACTCTGGGTCACTCTACTAATTAGCGTAACCTTTACTGGAGTGTGGCCGCTCAGCTGAATGGGCTCAGCAATGATACACCTTCTACTTGTGGGCAATAATAAATATGGCAGTTTCTATCTTGTTTCTTTCTCTCACTGTATGGCTTATATCAGAGGCATATACTGTAGTTACACAGCACACTGTGGGTGCATTATTTGTCTAAACAAATGTAACCTCTTTTATCCACCCAGGACTAGATCCCACTTGACTGGTGTAGAACACTGGTTATATTAAACCTTCTGTCTCAGCTGGACCTTTGCATATATGTGTGGAGGAAGGGAAAGGTGTTGCAGAACTGTACCTTCAGCTGCAAAAACAGGATTTCTAAACACCAGAAATTGTTGAACCAGTAACAAATGTTTATTTAGCACACAGAGAGAGCACTGGATCACTTTCAGTAGAACCTCCGGGGAAATCCCCTAACCCCAGCGACGGATTTCAACTCGGGGCACCCCGAGGCCGCCGCCATTCTGCGCCCCCCCCAGGCACCCATGTGTGAACACGTGAACCGCCCCGGGCAAGCATGCATGCGCCAACGTTAAAACTCCCATACAGAGTGGTGGGGAGAGGTCCCCATTGCTCCATATGGGCGGCCTTTGTGGCCTCGCAACAAATCTGGGCCTGCCTATCCCGATACCCTATCTACTATGATCCCTACACTAACAGCCATTATTGCCTGGGAGAGATACCTCCAATTTGCCACTCCTCCTTTCATGAGGTTTAGATCTGGTGGGCCTTTGGTCAAAATAGGCAACTTCAATGGGAGATTATGTGTCTAGGCACTTTCAAAGTCCTAGAAGAGATCCTTCTGAACAGTCCTGTGCAAGAGTATTTCTTGGGTACTCTGAGCCAATCAAACATCACAGCCTAAGCAAGCTGACTCCACCTGTAACAGGGGGAACTTTCAGAACAAACTGATGATCCCTCCCATTTCTGTATAATGCTCTAGCGTAAACTCCCCCACGTACATAGTGGGAGTAAGATTAAAGCCGTTTCTTGGTGGAACAGTGTCTGTGGTATATTGTTGGGTGTAAACAAATGCCTAGCCCACAGCCCATTGTTTAGTGTTTACTGTAAATTAATAAGTGGCTATACTGTCTGCTGTCTATTATTTTTCAAATTAAAGCTTGTTGGCTACTGTGTTAAATCAGACTTTCCTACATTTGAAAAATGTAAAGAGGGACAAAAATAAATGCGCGTAGCGTGGCATTTTTGACCACGCCCATTTTTGCAACCACACCCCCTAAATACCACTCCCATTTTACTAAATTTGGCAGGTTATTTAAAGTTTGAACACATTTATGGGGTTTGGGGTTCGTTTTATGTATTATTATAGTTTTGCTAATGCAGGTGAAATTGCCCTTTAAGCTGCGAGTCTCAGTTCCCCCAAGAGACCTGTTTAGCTTATTAGTTACAATTGTATCTCAGTGCAGGTGTTGCTGTTAACTTTCTGGGGTCTCTGCCAAAAGCCCACTTATTTAATTAAGTCTGGGAAACATTGTATCTAAGTGCAGGTGAAGCTCGTCAAGATTTCAGGGCTCTCTGACAAAAGCTACTTTTTAATTAAGTTTGTATCTCTGTTAGCTTCAGTGCAGGAGATCAAAGGGAAATGAGGGACTTTTCAGTAACAATCCGGGACCGCGGGCTGAGCTGTGTATAAGAGGGACTGTCCTGCGAAAATTGGGACAGTTGGGAGATATGGTTAAATGGAAATATCAGTATTCTATGCATGCCTACACATCTGAAAAGCCTACATTATAGTTACATATCACAACAGAAATCATTTATATTTTTTAATTGCACTACATGGGGAAAAAACAAGGCAACTGCATTTGAAACTGCACTTTGCTCACTGTTAGCAATGAGAGAATTTTTTCACCAGGCATGGATTCACAGCGAAATTCTGCATTTCGCTATCTGCAAATTTATTTTCCAAAAGTGCAGCAAAAATTTGCTGCCACAAAAAAATTAGCAAAGAACAAATAGCCATTGACTTTAATGTATTTGGAATGAGAAAAAAGTAGCGCATGTAAAAGAGTCGCACACATAAGAAAAAATTGGCACACGGTTGGAGTATGAAATAACGCCTATTGGCTTTAATGCATTTGGAGTGAGAAAAAACTTGCGCATGAAAGAAATATTTGTCACCTATCACTGCAATTGTGTCCTTAAATGAGCCCTTTTATCTCTAGAAACTTGTAAATAGTTTAGCCAACAATTCTAGTAACTACTGTATATACTCGAGTATAAGCCTAGTTTTTTAGCACCCAAAATGTGCTGAAAAAGTCACCCTCGGCTTATACTCGAGTTGGGTGCCATGGGTCCCTCCAGACTAGCACCCTCTGTCCTTTGTGTGCAATTTAGGCCACCCGCAACCAGACCCTCCAGTGCCCTGGCTGCTCCCAAATTCATCTTCATCTACCATTCTCACCTGTCCCATTCTGCACTAGACATTGCACTTTATATTCTATATAATCTATATATAGTTTTGAAGGATTTTAACTTTGTATTTTAGCTTGGTTGCTGATTAAGGTAAGGGGGAAGTTACTGGTATCATTGTTGATACCATATTGTTTTTGATTACCCCCTTCTCCACTTACAAAGCTAGGCTTATACTCGAGTCAATAAGTTTTTCCAGTTTTCTTAGGTAAAATTAGGTACCTCGGCTTATATTTGAATCGGCTTATACTCGAGTATATACGGTAATCAGGTTTGGAGCCAATATTTTTGCAATGAATTGTTTAGTGACAGATTTTGCTCCATTGCTTTAGAAAGAAAACTAGCATACAATGCTGTAGCGTACTGTAGCTGAATAGTAGCACTGGACTCTGTCACATACGTTTGCTTTATGGAACTATATCCCAGACAACTCACTTTACTGTTGTAGAGCAGTGCTTTCCAACTGGCGATCCGGCCTGCCAATACCCCTTGTGTAGCCCCCATTTGTCTGGCTGCTAAGGCTGCATTATTCACACCACAAATTCAGGCTGTAAACCCTTGTATTGCTCACATTTGTAAGATACTACATTGTTCATACCTAGTGATGAGCAAATTTTTTCTCCAGGCTTGGATTTGTTGCGAAATTCTACATTTTGCCATTGGCAATTTTTTTTCACAAAACTGCTGCAAATATTTGCTGCAACCAAAAATTCAGCAAGTGAGAAAAAAGTCATGATCACATCAAAAAATGCGGCATTGTGTCACTGTATGAACTGCAGTACAAACTGTCTTTCTTGGAGTGGTCATGATCAGTTACTTACATAGACATGGATAGGTTTCCCTGTCTTCTTGCCTAATCTGTCTGTCCTGCCTATGTGTGCCATACTTTGCCTGCACTATGCTGCCTGTGTGTGCCATACTCTGCCTGCCCTATGCTGCCTGTGTGTGCCATACTTTGCCTGCACTATGCTGCCTGTGTGTGCCATACTCTGCCAGCCCTAAAATACAATATAATGTGAAGGAAGTCAAACCTATCCATTAAAATGTTTCATTCATTACTTACCTCCTGTCCTGCATGTTACTAGTAGATTTAGTTAGTGTTGGTTCATCAGCTGTCTGCCATAAAAGCTGAAGTTACTGATGAAGGAAAAACAAAGCCGAAGCTACTTATTAAAGTAATGGAGAAAAGAAGATGCATGAATCATAGCAACCCAGGAAACTAAAATGAGAGACCTTCTCTCACCTGCCTGTCACTCGCACCCCCCCAGCCTGCATATAAGCACAGCGAATGGAAGGGGCTGCTCCACATAACACTCACAGCTGGAAGGATCTATGTGTCGGGGACTTCTGCATAAGGTACAGTTTGTCCAGCATTTTAACCCATTATATATTATATCATGTAGTACATTTCCAAGTTCAACTGAATTTAATTTTTTCCACTGATCTGTTGTCTAATCGTTAAAGCTGAGGAGAGATATAATAATAGTCTCCTTCTGCTTGTTAACTTGTATCCTCATACCGGCAATATTAATGACACTGACTCAAAGTCAGTGGATCAGTAATCATGATCACTGGATTATTCATTCTGGCAAAAAATGTAACTCATCAACAGTCATCAATATTTATAATAATAACATACAGGTTTGGAATCTCTTATATGGAAACCTGAAAGCTCCAAATTATGGGAAAACCATTTCCCACACAGCCCATTGTTCACCTTAAAATGAACGTAGGATGTTTGATATTCTGGGACAGTTTTCAGTTTGTCTTAACTTTTTTATTTTCTGTGGTTTTTTACTTTTTGTTAAGCATTTCTCCAGTTTGGAATTTTAGCAGGTATCTGGTTGCCACGGTTTAAATCACTTAGAAACCAGGCAGTGGTTTGAATGAGAAAATGAAATATGAATTGGAGAGTAGCTGTATAGAAAGAGAAGTAAAAATTATCAATAACAATAAAGTTGTAGCCTTGCAGAGAGATAGTTTTTGGCTGCCGGGGTCAGTGATCCCATTTTGAAAGCTGGAAAGAGTCAAAAGAAAAAGGAAAATAATTTAAGACATAAGAGGTGAAAACCCCAGGTCCCAAGAATTCTGAATATAGGTCCTATACCTGTGCACACATTAGGTAGAACACAGTAACTAAATGAAAGGATATTTGGCAAAGAGTTGTCTTCTCTGTCAGTCAGAATATGCTAGAAATTGTATTTCAGCAAAGACCTTGTGTTAGAGCTTGGATGAATCTGATGCATATTATAACACATGGATCCCCAACCTTTTATATCAGTGAATCACATTTAAATGGAAAAAGTGTTGGGGAGCAACATAAGCATGAAAAAGGTTCCTGGGGGTGCCAATAACAATAAGAGCTATAATTGGATACTTAATAGCCCCTATGTGGACTGGCAGCCTACAGAAGGCTGTTTGGCATTATTCTTGGTTTTTATGCAACCAAAACTTGCCCCCAAGCCAGAATTTCAAAAATCAGCACCTGCTTTGAGGCCCCTGGGAGCAACATCCAAGGCATTGTGGAGCAACATGTTCTTCTTTTTTATTCAGCTTCTATTTTATTTTTCCCTGTAGCAAAACCAATGAAACAAAGTTATATGATTTATCTTGCCGGAGCAGTGTTTCTGATAATGGCTCCCCCCAGCCTTCAGGTTCTGATACAGGATTCTTCTGATGAAACAAGGTAAGATCCCAAAGGAGCAAATGTACAACAATTATATTGGTACTTGTGTCCAAACACACAACTTGCACTTATACATAGTTGTGTCAGGCATATTTGTGTCTTGCCTCTTCTGCTGAAACCTGTACAAATGCATCTATTGGTGCGGGGAAGCCCAGGAGCCTGAATATAGTTTCATTCCAGTGTTCCCAGAGCAGGTTGTGTTAATAGGTGCAGTAGATTTGTGCCCAAAGAATCACATGCCAATGCCATTTTTGAAATGGCACAACTTCTACTCTAAAACTGTTGGCTGCAATGTGCACTTAATTTACAGAAAATACACATGCAATTGTGTTAATTTTGATAATGGGGCACAATTGTACAATAGTTTATATCTTACCAAATTGAAATATAAATTAGCAACTATTGCCCTTATTTAGATGAAGCAGGGTTTTACATATGAACTTGTTTATGCACTATATTTTTATAGAGACCTACATTGTTCCTTTAAACTGGAATTGTGGGGAGAAAATACATGGTGCTTTGCATCTAAACATTGCACTTTGCAAACAGCACTGCACTATGCTGCCTACATCAGCCAAGTTCTAAATAGCTATTATGAATGCAGTGCAGTCTCAATGTGCAATTTCCAGATGCAAATCACCATGAATTTTTTACCCACAATGCAGTGAACCATAGAGTTATCCTCAGTGTTTTTGGCTCCAGGAAACCAACACTCACCATTTTGGCCAATGTTACTTGGGAAACTGGATCCTGTAGTATTTCCTCTGTATTATACAGCTTTTGAGTTGTCTAACTGCTTCGTATTTACCCACACAGCACTTTTATACCATCCATGGTTAATTGTAAATAAAAAGCGGGGCTTCAAGCTTTGCCTCCCCTCTCACACTGTCTCACTGTAAGAGTTCTGCCCTGTTTTAACAGGTGGCAGGAATATCAGTCTCAAAGCTTCACATCCAATATAAAAAGGCACTCAGAAGGGACCTTCTCCAGTGACTTAACCAGATACCTGGACAAAATGAAAGCAAAGGATTTTGTGCAGTGGCTGATGAACAAGCGCTTCAGGTGAAAAATGCAAAAAACCTTTTACGTTTTGTGGTTAAGAACTTTAAAAAGTGGGATTTGCGTAAATCTAATGCGAAGGGTGGAATTGTTTCCTCTAATCATACACAAAAGCTATGAATAAGCTGCAAAATATATCCTTCCTACTAATGCCATTATTCTAATCAGTGCTTATGATAGCACACAACCCACATTAACATTTGTATTTTTTTAGTTTTTACTTATCATGGTTCTTAGCTCTAAAAATCATAGATTTTACTTATTACACATAAACTTGAAAAATTTGTGATTTATTAAACTGAAAACGAAAAAAATACTACTTCACCATCCAAAAGCTGTTGAGGTCAAGTAGAAGTCATTAGGAGTTGCCTAGGCAAATTGGAACAATATTTAATTTGTAGTTTTTGAGGTTTTCATTTTTTTCATTTTTAAGCACACGGAAATTCTTGAAAGCGAAAAAAAATTCAAGGTTTTAAAGTTCTTTTCGTTTCTTGTTCTGCATTTTCATTTGTTCGTGCTTTTTATATTTAGATCTATTAATAAATGACTAGACATTTGTGGTTTTAGTGGAAATGATTTTATTTGTGGTTTCGAAAACCTCTAAAACCACTAAAATCAAATTGTTGATACATGTACCTCAATATCTCTCCAAGGAATCACCTTGGGGTTCCATTAACTTGATCTGATGCTGGAACTCCTTGATGAATTTCAATATCCTTATATTTTACAACTGGGGGTATATTATCCTATATATATATATTTATATTTTTTTCTATCCTTTCATTACTTTGGATTCTGCTAGAAAACTGATGCTAGAAACACTTTCCAAAGACTCCTCAGTCTACTTGGATTCTTCTTGTTATCATTCCCTCTTATCTATTCTTTCTCTGTAGCCATTGTTTTTTTTATGCTCATGGGGAGACTGGCCATACACATAAACATCTCCTTGTTTGGCCAGGCAATTAAGTAAGTCATTTTTTGCAAGTCATCATGTGAACGATCTGCAGGCAGGTTAATCGTGAAGGTGATTTTAACCTCAAAAAAGCGTCAAGAGCATTCCTTTTTTATTCTCCTCTTATTGCCTCTTGCATTGCATGATGCAGTAGCAACAGGAGGTCACTGGATGTAGTACATGTAGTAGTGGAGAGGGTGCCAACCATGAAGGGCCATACAATAGGGTCACTATGTATACACTTTCTCCTATCTTAAAGGAGAAGCAAAGGCATTTTGGCATTTTATTGCCAATAGTGCAAGCTAGAATGCAATATTTATTCTGTAGAATAAGATAGCAGCTGCCATTTTAGCTTAGTCTTAGATTACACAGCACAGTTGGGAGGGGGAGTAAGAGATGATGGGAGGGGGAGAGGAACAAACTGAGCAGACTCCTGTCGTGCCCTGAAGGACTTTTCTAAAAGCAGGAAGTCTGAGACAGAAGAACATGTTTACACACAAAAGAAAATAAATTGTTTCTTTTAATAGTGCAGCATTTCTGTGAGTGTTTATGGCTGTATTTACACAGCCCTTTTTGATAAAGCTTACTCTTGTATTCTTGTATTATTTGTTGCTCTCTTATTGCTTATTTTGCTTTTGTGCTAATTCTGATTATTTTGTTTTAGTTCAATTAAATTATTTTAAATAGCCATACAGTCACTGTTATTTGTGCCAGGCCCTTCAATTACCCTTTTCACATCCATTCTTTCTCACTGCCCCATCTCCCAGGTTGCCCTCAAGAGCAGTCAACCAGGCAAGCCTACCACTTTAGAACTTCAGAGCGGAACATCCAATGTAGCAAATACATATACAACTGGTGCCCCAAGCACGTGATTTGGTAGCTAAAAGGCAGAAGCCAAACCTGACTCTAATATTTCTTTGTTTTGCATTTCAGCTCCAGTAAAAGATCTATTAGTGGTGACCTCAAGGATGCACGGTTTCTGCCAGATATATCTATGTTTAGGTATGATTTCTATTATTATTATTGAATGTTGTGATCACCTAAGGCACATTGCATAATTTTATTAAAGTATTTCAAACAGTTTTGCTTAAAATATTTGTGATTGGCGCTTCAATGCATTTTATAAATAGAAGGGGTATTTTCTAATGTTTGATTTTTGCAATCTGCGTTTTTTTGGCGCCAAAATGTGGCTTTACCATTTTGTCATTTTTCTGCTCCCATGGCTGCTGGTGTTTACTTCAGTAAGCGCAGACCATTTCTTCACTGCCTGCCTTACTATATTTCACATGCCATTTTTTTTTGGATGAAATATGTTCAATTTGTATGATCTTCAGTTTACTATGCCAGTTTACTTACGTCTTCATTATGTTAATGGTTGATAACTTCATCTTTTATTAACTATCTTGCTCTAGTGCAGGTCCAGACTGGCATTTAAAATAGGCCCTGGCATTTTAAGTACACAGAGGCCCAAACAGCCCCTACCAGCCCAATAAATAGTGACTGTCTATGGCATCTTACAGCAGCCCCCTGGCATTTTTCAAAACCCACAAATTGCCAGTATACGGTGCACCTTAAAACCATATGCATCCTGTAGAACTTTCTTTTCAACACTTGCATTCAGCATTTGATTTTGCTCTGCCATAAAAGTGTAATCACATCATTGCTTACTATTTCCTGTCTTGTTTTTGATCCAAAGGTTCATACAGCTGGAGAAGAGAAGGCCTCAGCTTTAGAGCCGAATCTAAAGAAGACCAGAAAGATGATCACAAAGAAGGAAAAAAGAGGCCACAATCACAGGCTTTAGAAAGATTACACTTGACACATTACAGATTACTTGACTGTAACTTATGTTTTCTACTTCCCTGTAGGGAAGTAGAGGTTTCAGAAAATCAAATTCCACCACATTGCACACTGTAAACAGTGATTAAATATCCTCTGGCCCAGTGGCTAGTAAGTACAGGGCTTTGCGGCTTGCATTTTGCTAATATAATTCCATCTTCAGAAGCAGAATGTAAGGGCTGTACATATGGTGCTGTGAATATCTTTAACAGAGACTGATATACTAAAGGTTTCAGCCACTGAATTCCAAAATGTCAGGGAGTGGGTTATATAAATATATATATAATAATGACAGAACACCTTCAAGTTTCTCTGTTTATTAAATATCATAATTACATGAACCCAAACTAAAGAACACAGTGTGGCTGGGTAGTGTTAAGAGACAAATCCATTAGATATCATTTACATACATGATTAAATTCAATTCAGTGATTGACTGCATACATAGTAAATATTTGTATCCATAATCATAAACAAGGTTTCAAAATATTTATAACTTAAGCTCCAGTTTGACATGCAAATAAACATTATGATAGTAGTTACTTAAAATTCCCTCCAAAATCCAAGGCACCAGTACAGTATCTGCAAATACAAAGCAATGTACAACTGGTTTAAAGGAGGAATTAATGGAACCCTGGCTGTGTTTTTTTTTTGGAAGTCAGAGGATACGCTTGTAGCCCCAGTGTAATAGTGTTCATCCAGGAAACTAAAGCTGTACCAAATATGCACATACAGTATCACATACAGGTGATTAAGTGCTTACAACTGCCACATTCTCATTTGTTGTTTTTAGATTATTTCATTCTGAGCTTTTCAGTATATTCAGTAGGAGACCTACCAAGAACATTGAGTAGGTGCATGATCGTTGCCATAGTAGCCCATGTATATTGTGGAGAGAAACCATTTTTGGCTCAGAGACTTTGATCTTTAAAGGGGAACTCCGGCTTCCAAGTCAAAATTTGTTTCAGAGCCCCACACAACACAGAAACCCCTAAAATACCTATCAATGTAATCTGTTCCATCAAAAAGTATGAATAGATACCATTTTTATATGCGGAAATCCAGCTGCAAAACAGTTCTTCTCTTTCTGCATCATTAGAATCCTGGCAGAGAAGGAGGGACTAAAACTGGTGTTACAAATTGTAACAACTTCTCCACAGCTTACAGACAGCATGCAGGAACTATATAACCCACAATGCACTGCGCTGTGATGTTCCTTTCCTTATTGACATGACATGTGCAAGGAATTGTGGGATTTGGAGGATGCAGGCTGAGGATGGTTGACTACTATTATATTTATTTTTTATTCTCAAAGTAGTCAGCCAGACCAGCAGTAGAACAGGGGGCCAGGCTTAGGTAACTGTTCCAAACCATATTATTACATTAAGAATCATGAAAAGGCATATTTTTTAATTGATGTATATTGCAAAGTTGTTTGTAGCTATGTTTACTTTTCAAAAAGCTTAAATTGTGTTTGGGTGGAGTTCTCCTTTAATGTTGCACCGTTCTGCAGGCTTACATACAGCATTACCACAAGAGAATTGACTATAGCACCATTAGTGATTGTGAACAGTTGGGCATCCCCACTGGTTTAAATATATGGGAAATTCAAGTTGCTTGTTTTTATTGCCTTCACCAAACCTGGGATCTTAAACGTATTGTAAATATTCCTTTAATGATTTTGTCTCTTTACAGTACACTAACAGATAATACAATAACGCACATTTGGTTTTTTTTTTAACAAGATACACGACTATACAGACACACGCCAGACAGTGAATCACACAAAGTCACAGTCACCTGCTACAGAAAAGACAGAAGAGCAACCAGGTTAAGTGAGGTTCCTGTAAAATTGTTTTTAATAAGTGCACCCTTACTTGAAAAAAGGGCCAGGTATATGTTTTATATATTGATAAAATGAGTCATTCTGATAGTTTACCCCAATAAACTTTCCAGGTGGTCATGTATAAGGACCCAGTTGCTCTGTTTGTATCCTGGCTTGCTCCCACCTCACCACAATGGTAACCTGGTTGCTCTACTGGAATAGGACACAATGCTTAGGGTAGCAGGAAGGAGTAACAGTGATCCCTCCCACAACAGACAATAATGATTGGGGAAAAACAAGGGACACATATCGCTTGTATTACAACGTGAATTAAATCTACATTCTTTAAAACAAAATAAATATATTTCTGTATATCTAAAACAAAATAATCTATCTCTATTTCTACATTTAGTGTTCAAGGAAGAAAATGTAATTGTGCCAGCAACTATTTTTATTCCTTCCTTAGTGAGGAATCCCCAACCTTGGTTGAGTTGTCGAAGACCTGCCTTAAAATGGTATTTGACTTTGAAGTTTCATGTTTGAGGATGACTTTGGTAATCTGTATAATTGGCATTATATGAGTTAACAACATGGTTACTGAGCTCTGCTCAGCGCTATTCTGTGGAATGGTGCAATCAAAAGATAAAAATGTCGGTGAACTGCAATCACAATTCATATTCTGAAAGAACACACAATAAATGTCCAGTTCCTTCCTTCTTGCCAAATAGGATTATTAGCTTCATAAGAATTATCCAAAAGCCAACTACATGGAGTGTTTCTTGAGAGCAAAAATGAACCACACACATATATATATACTGGAGAGGAAGGTACTGCACTCACAGCACTCAAGTCAAATACATAGATTTATTTAAACTGTGCAACTAACGTTTTGGCTGCGGAGGCAGCTGAAACGTTAGTTGCACGATTTAAATAAATCTATGTATTTGACTTAAGTCCTGTGAGTGCGGTACCTTCCTTTCCAGAATACACAAACAAGACTGCATCCAGGCATAATTACTGAACTTTATACGTAAGTGCCTGTTTCCACATGTTTTATATATATATATATATATGTATATGTGTGTATTTTCTGTGTGATCCAACACTGGAGCGAGGATAAAGATAGAAAAGGGAAACTGTAAAGGGAGAAACAGTTCTTATCCTCATACCAGTAGGATTAAGTGGATGTTAATATGATTAACAGAAGTACTTACCCAGCCCTGTCATGGATGTCACTGCATTGCGTATTCCCATGATCTTATTCCTGCACCACAGCAATGCTGATGGATTTCCAAGAGCACATAGGACTGGCTGCTAAAGAACTATGAATAGAGAAAGCCATACGAAGCACTCCCAGCCAACTCCCATTGATTTTGTGTTAAACCCTTAATCTACAGTAAAAGCTAAGTTTACCTTTATGGTTAGTGTCTAGCTGCTGTTTCAGCTCAAAGGACTAACCAAGTGTCATGCTAATATCTATAATATTTTCTAAAAGCAATTTGGTCTGCTCAGTGGGTTCATTGTGTGTTGCCCAGCAGAATCTTGGCAAACCTGCTGTTGGTTGCTTCTTACACACATTTAGAGGTTTCAAATTAAAAATGTAAAACCTACAGGGCAGTCATCCGATTACATGTACCGTATGCCTGTGGGACATTTATCAGCAAACAGCCGATTAAAAGAACTGATAGGATATTTCAGTTAGCATTTCCGAAAATAAAAACTTTTGAAACAAATATAACTGGGTTTTTGGAGAGTGTCCAAACTGCACACGTACAAACAAATAATAATCAAAATTTAGCCAAAAATAAATGGTCCTTTCTGTTACCATTACTTTTTTTATTTTTGCCAGACAAAGTATTCCGTGTTAAGTCACCTGGACAAGACATGAATATTAAGACAACAGAAGATGAAGCCTTCAACCACCCCCTTCACATACAGTTTCTTTAAATGAATATATAACTTGCTTTCTTCAGCAGATCCATTATTTGTGAGGAAAATAATGCCCCCCCCCCCCTTTGCAGAATGCAGAACTCTGATTTAAATGATATTCAGTTTCATTAATGTAGTTAAATGTAGTTATTAATTATATTAGTTCCCCTAAATACTAATAAATTATGTTTGTGAGGGGTTTCCCATTAAAACTATTTTGTGAGTAAGCACATTTATATTTAACTAACTGTAGTCTATACATGTACAACCATGGAGTGTGAGTAGAGGGCAAGAGTCGGGGCAGCTAGCTGTAGAGCATATGCTTAGTTAGTGGTTGGGTAACATCATTCACATAAACTACATATGCTACACTACAGTAAATGTAGATTTACTGTAAAGTTTGTACATCAAGTGGAAATCAGCACAAAAACTAAAATAATCAATTTGAGACTGAAGTAATCAGTCTATGAAAGCATGAAAAATAAACATACAGTATACGGAGACAAATGCTATAAAATCAAAGCAATGTAAACTGTTGGCACTTTTGTAATATAATGTGATGGGCAAACAGCAGGGCAGAGTGTGTGATGATCTACATTAGGCGGAGGTAGATTTACTATGCTGGTTTCAGCAAGGGTCCAAGTCATTACTTTGATAATGATCCAGGTTCAGGCTAGGGTTACTAGATTAAATGCAGCTACAGAACAAAAAGCCAGCAGGGCTACACTTACTGCAATTAATAGAAATTCATTACTTACAATTAGAGCAGCCTTGGATTTATTAGAAGTATCCTTGCGTTGTTGGGTGATCTGGTTCAGTGTGGTAAAGATATGTCAAATTATGACAAGCCAAGATCTGCTGTGTGAGTATAGCTAGATCAGGGACCCCTGTGCTTTTAGTTCACTGGCTGCTACTGTCCCCCCATTTGTACCAACCAGCTGCTGATAAAGGATACTGGATGTTTAGCAACAGAAGAGAACAACTTCTAGTTGAAGCTCTTTCTGCTAGATCTATGCAATGCATCTCTTGCACTCTCAGGCTATTGAGCTGGGGTGAGCAGGTTTTCTTATAACAGGTAGGCGTTGTAAAATATACAGTACAGGTAACTAAACTATATACTATCTGCTCTATTATTATTTCTGCTTAAATAAATAGTCTAAGGATATATAAGATGCTGAACACAGCGAAAAAAGGAACCCACACAGAGCAATTTGAAACACTTTGCCCAATGTAGTTTTGCCTCACAACACTGCCACCTGCATAAAAATGAGATATCATATGAAAATGCTAGTATAGGTCTAATTAGCTCCATTTAAAAGAAGGCCAGATCCTTAAGAGTTAATGCCTATGATTATGGGCAGAAGCGCCTGAAACGTGCAAGGCTCTTGCCTTGATTTAAACGGTCCAAACAGGGACTGTTTTTTTTTTATTGAGAGACTGTCCTGATGTCCACCGTTATTTTTGAGATACAGTACAGAAGCAGGGGAACATTTGGTATTATGCAGCCTCTCTGGGTGGGATATTTTATAGTGAGCTGGGAGTGGCATATTTGTATGTAATTCCTCAAAATACACTTGTAGCATTGTTTGAGAACCGCATATAAGTCAGCATGTGCAATTTTTGTAAAGGAGCTCAACTTTAGAACTTTAGGCCCCATGTATATTGTTAACACAAATATGTGGCAAAAAAAAAAATACATGGAGCCCCACTATGTGCCACTAGCCTCAGAGGGAATGTACATAATAGCATTGGTGCAAACAGTAAGCAATTCCTCTACATCTGAATAGGTTTGCGCTCTTATATGGGCCTTATATAGCTAGGCACAAAGTAGGGGAAACAGAGAAACAAAAGGCATGAAGATAAAAAGCAAACCAAGTGCAACTTTTATTTGCACAAGGAAAGTTTGTGCAATATCTTTAAATACAATAACTAAAATGTATATTAGACAATAACAACAAAATGTCAGTATGTGGTGCAATGAAATGTGTCATTTTTCAGTTTATATTGCAATTCATTGAAATGAACACTTGTTTATATGATAGCAAATGTCACTGTTTGAGAGAACTACAAAAGAGCCACACCTAGGTCTACAACACCTACAGAATGTTGTAATTTTGCTTCTCTTGTCAGGAAAATGTTTCCATCTTACCTGCCAATAGCCTACAAAGTATTGATGCAGAAATGATATCCGAGATGTATAAAAATAAAACCCACTAAAATTTAGTGCCAAAATGAGTACTCTCTCCATTGAGTTAAAAAAAACAAACAAACATAGAATTATAGTTGCCTGTCATATGATTATGATTTGCCCAGAAGAACAGGACTTTCTCAAGTGCTCATGTTCTTCTGAATCATTTACCCAGACAGGTATATTTTCCAAGTCACCTTCTGTCTTTCTTCTGCGCAGCTACAATCCTGTGACCATAGCATCAGAACTTCACAAACCGTAGTTTTTCATTTTAATGTATGAATATCAAAACTCAAACACTATTTTGTAATTTGTGGAATCTTCGAGGACCGACATAAGTGGAACTCATACGGCGGTGGTTTTACAAAGGTAAACTATCTTCCTTCGATGCACACACACCATAAAACTTATGGTGTACAGTGTAAAGAACTTGTTAAAGCACACAATTCAAACTAAACAAAATATATATATATATATATCTAACAACATTTTTTTAATGGCTTTAACATGAATCCTTCTTTGATGAAGGTACTGGAAACATTTCTTCAAAGCCATATGCCGCTGGGTCTTGGCACTTCCCTGAGTCATCTGACATGTCACACAGTCCTTCCTATGCCAAGACGCCTATTTAAAAAAAACTGAAAATGATTGAAAAGAGAATTAATAAACAGTAAACAGCTTGCAGAAGGGATCAATCATGGCTACAATGGGGGGAATCACTGTCTGCGACAGACAGACGGCTTCATTTGCAGTGGCAATATGAATTTGAAATAGAAAATGAATAGAGGTTCTTGGGTTTGGAAATGAGACATCATTATTACATTTAAACATGAATAAAATTCTGATGTTACTGCATATAAAGGAGACAAAGGGTAAGTTATATTATATGTGTAATAAAAACTTGCAGCTGCCCATTTTACAGGTTTTATGTTATAATCCTACTTTGTTTGCTAATCTCTCTTTTAGGCTAAAACTAAATGTGGAGCTTTCTACAAACAGGTTTTATTGTTGACAAAGCAGCAAGTCTTGGGAACTAGGAAAGCTGTCCTTCACAAAAAAGAGCTGAACTTACTAATGTTTATGTATAATAGTAGCTTTATACTGTACCACCAGGTATTCTGCTAAATCAGCTCAGAGGTTTGCAAGGGTGAGAAATGGTAACCTAATCCCTGAACCTTTATGATCAATTAGCATTTATATTCAATAATGGTGTTTTCTGCCATAAGTTTTGTACATTCAGATGATGAGTACAGTTATGGTATCCGTTATCCAAAAATCCTTTATCCAGCTTCCTTTTCCTCTATAATTATAAAACAGTACTTTGTACTTAATCCCAAATAAGATATAATTAACCTTTATTGGGTTAATTTAATATTTAAATTATGTTTTAGTAGACAAAGTATAGAGGTCCAAATTACAGAAAGATCCCTTATTTGGATAACTCCAGGTCCCTAATATTCTGGATAAGAGGTCCCATACCTGTACTACCACACTAATTCAACCTCGGTGGGGTGACCACAAAAATGTTATTTTCGGTTGTGTTTAAATTCTAGTTGGACAAACTGCAGAATTAGTTTGACTGTAACATGTTTGCTTTTAATAGCAAATGTGTGGCTTAATAGTCATCTGATCAAGTCACACCTAACGCGGGCAGCCAGTAGAAAGCTAGAGCTCATTTAATCTAACTAGAAATAATAAAAAGCATGTTACACAACAGTCAATGTGAAAGTATATTGCTTCTTCCTAAACTCATTATTTTATAGTTTCATTTTTAAGAGGTATGTTGTGTTGCTAAAACAGGCCATGCTTTGGGTATTATTCCTTTGCATAATTGTAAACCATGTGCAGTGGAACCAAGAGAAGAGAAAGTAGATTTACAGAAAAATTAGTTGTATTTACCTTTTTTCCTTTGATTTTGAACTTTCATTGTTCATGCTGAGAGCCTTCCATACTGTAGTTTTAGGCATTTCATCAGAAATATTTATTTCAGATGGATCACCTCTAAAAACGGTGCATGGTAGAGGAATAAATGAAGGCAGTGATTTCAGATATTTCAGTATTCATATAGTCATTATTTAGGGGATCTAAATCTTTCCAAAGCCAAAACTGTTATGTGCAAATAAGTTTTTTAAAACAACATTTAGGGGCACATTTACTAATCCACGAATGTCCGAAAAGCACCGAATGCATTTTTTTCGTAATGATCGGTATTTTGCGAATTGTCGCAAATTTTTCGAGCGCTCAATACGAAAAATCGTAATGGCTATGCAAAAATCGTGACAATTCACAAAAGTCATAATGGCTATGCAAAAGTCGCGACAATTCACGAAAGTCATAATGGCTATGCAAAAGTCGCGACAATTCACGAAAGTCATAATGGCTATGCAAAAGTCGCGACAATTCACGAAAGTCATAATGGCTATAAAAAAGTTGCAACAATTCACGAAATTTGTAATGGCTATGAAAGTTGCGACAATTCGCGCAAGTCATAACGGTTCCGAAAAAGTCGCGACAATTTACGAAAAATTCGCGAAAAATACGAAAAAGTCGCAAAATGTTAGTTTTCCAATCCGAATTTTTCTCATTCGGATTCGTGGATTAGTAAATCAGCCCCATAGTATATAAAAAAGACAACCTTTCTGGCAATCCCTATTTTTCAGGCTTCCTTTAAAACCTGATGTTGCTGGACTACAAGCTCCCATGATACAGCAGTGATCCCCAACCAGTGGCTCTGGAGCACCAACCCCTTGGATGTTGCTCACAGTGGTCTCAGGTGCCTATCTTTGAATTCCTGGCTTGGAGGCAAGTTTTGGTTGCATAAAAACCTGGTGTACTGCCAAACAGTTCCTCCCAAAGACTGCCAGTCCACATAAGGGCTAACAATAGCCAGTCACAGACCTTACTGGGTACCCCTAGGTACATTTTTCATGCTTGTGTTGCTCCCCAACTCTTTTTACATTTGAACTTGGCTCTTGGGTAAAAGTTTGGGGACCCCTTATGTTACAGTATGCTGGGATTTGTGGTTCAGCAATATTTAAGTAAGGTATGGTTGAGCAGCAGTGAGCAACACTGTTTAGATCCACTTTAAGGATATCACATATAGAGGACATACAGTGGAGGAAATAATTATTTGACCCCTCACTGATATTGTAAGTTTGTCCAATGACAAAGAAATGAAAAGTCTCAGAACAGTATCATTTCAATGGTAGGTTTATTTTAACAGTGGCAGATAGCACATCAAAAGGAAAATCGAAAAAATAACTTTAAATAAAAGATAGCAACTGATTTGCATTTCATTGAGTGAAATAAGTTTTTGAACCCCTACCAACCATTAAGAGTTCTGGCTCCCACAGAGTGGTTAGACACTTCTACTCAATTAGTCAAACTCATTAAGGACACCTGTCTTAACTAGTCACCTGTATAAAAGACACCTGTCCACAGAATCAATCAATCAAGCAGACTCCAAACTCTCCAACATGGGAAAGACCAAAGAGCTGTCCAAGGATGTCAGAGACAAAATTGTAGACCTGCACAAGGCTGGAATGGGCTACAAAAACATTAGCAAGAAGCTGGGAGAGAAGGTGACAACTGTTGGTGCGATTGTTCGAAAATGGAAGGAGCACAAAATGACCATCAATCGACCTCGCTCTGGGGCTCCACGCAAGATCTCACCTCGTGGGGTGTCAATGATTCTGAGAAAGGTGAAAAAGCATCCTAGAACTACACAGGAGGAGTTAGTTAATGACCTCAAATTAGCAGGGACCACAGTCACCAAGAAAACCATTGGAAACACATTACACCGCAATGGATTAAAATCCTGCAGGGCTCGCAAGGTCCCCCTGCTCAAGAAGGCACATGTGCAGGCCCGTCTGAAGTTTGCCAATGAACACCTGAATGATTCTGTGAGTGACTGGGAGAAGGTGCTGTGGTCTGATGAGACCAAAATAGAGCTCTTTGGCATTAACTCAACTCGCTGTGTTTGGAGGAAGAAAAATGCTGTCTATGACCCCCAAAACACCGTCCCCACCGTCAAGCATGGGGGTGGAAACATTTTGCTTTGGGGGTGTTTTTCTGCTAAGGGCACAGGACAACTTATTCGCATTAACGGGAAAATGGACGGAGCCATGTATCGTGAAATCCTGAACGACAACCTCCTTCCCTCTGCCAGGAAACTGAAAATGGGTCGTGGATGGGTGTTCCAGCACGACAATGACCCAAAACATACAGCAAAGGCAACAAAGGAGTGGCTCAAGAAGAAGCACATTAAGGTCATGGAGTGGCCTAGTCAGTCTCCGGACCTTAATCCAATAGAAAACCTATGGAGGGAGCTCAAGCTCAGAGTTGCACAGAGACAGCCTCGAAACCATAGGGATTTAGAGATGATCTGCAAAGAGGAGTGGACCAACATTCCTCCTAAAATGTGCACAAACTTGGTCATCAATTACAAGAAACGTTTGACCTCTGTGCTTGCAAACAAGGGTTTTTCCACTAAGTATTAAGTCTTTTTTTGTTAGAGGGTTCAAAAACTTATTTCACTCAATGAAATGCAAATCAGTTGCTATCTTTTATTTAAAGTTATTTTTTCGATTTTCCTTTTGATGTGCTATCTGCCACTGTTAAAATAAACCTACCATTGAAATGATACTGTTCTGAGACTTTTCATTTCTTTGTCATTGGACAAACTTACAAAATCAGTGAGGGGTCAAATAATTATTTCCTCCACTGTATATTGACCATGGAGTAGGCACCCTGTAACCTAGAACATTAACAGATTCTGCAGGGCAAAAAATAAAAAGATAGTGAATTACAGCTCTGTTAGACAATTGGAAAATTTAGCTGCTTGTTACTGTGGCAAGTATTCATCAAAGGACACTTTATGCACAAAAACACCAAATTGCAAATGTATTCATTTAGGATAAGATCACATGGTGCATATGATCTGCTTTTTTCCACCTGCATTTTTGCTCCCATCTGCTCCTTTGTGTAGCTCAAACGACAGGCACAGCTTCAACTGCATGCACTTTGCCTGTAGCTACACCAAGAAGCGGATGGGAGTGTACCCGCTTTTCTCTGTCCCCACAGTTGAAGAAAAGCAGATCATCTGCACTTAGCCCTACCAACAAAGCTAGATATTTAACTGCAGCTATATATATATATTGTATATATATATATATATATATATATATATATATATATATATATATATACAGTCCCAAAATCGGCACTCACCAAAGCAGTAAATATAAACCAGGTGCTAACCACAAATTGACATATCCTCCTTCAGAAAGCACTCACGGTATTGAGAAAAAAGAAAATATTTATTTACACAAAAATGTCTACACGTTTCGATCCATATAGGATCGTCATCAGGACAAAGAAGGGAAGTGAGGTGCGTGTTTAAATGTAGATGCTATCCAATCAGTGTATCCGTGTAGGTAAGCTAATGTTAACCCATTATGTGCCCATAAAAAACACACAGTGTGTCACTATTGTGACCAGTAAATAAATCTATATAAATATAAAAAACTCTCCAGTGTGTAACCAACATATCTATTTCATTTAAAACAATCAACAGGTGTATGTATCCTTATTATAGATATATGTGTACATCCTTTTTATAAATATATCCCCACTAAAAAGTGAAATAAAAAACATATTCAGAAAGTATTCAAATTAATCCCAAATTAATAGAAGTGTTAGTGCACAGAACTACTTAATATATAATATCACTAAGATCAAAACTAAATATGGCAAACAATGTGTTAAAAGCCATCTCATAACAGAGTGGCATATAAAACTCACGTGTTAAAATGTGATCTAAAACACATGAAAAATATTTTTCGAGACCTATAACGTTAAAACCATGAATTAAAAAGTAGACCGGTATTATGGGACCCAAAATTGTTACTTAAGGCTCAATAAATCACTTAACTTAACACTTATATGATGTTTACTAGTGATACTACACTGTCTAGGGCAAATCAAGTCTTAAATATCTATACATTACAGCAATGGTTATTGACATATTATGTTTTGGGGAGAAGGCACTTAATGTGCTTCTCCAGTTCTTTTGTCCTTATGAATTGCTAGGCAGTAATAGGGCCCGATATGTTAGCTAATGTGTTGCCCATGCCTTTACAACTAAATAAAGGGAGGTGGTTAGGTGCTATACACTTATAGGTCTTGCAGTATAATGATAAGTTGTGAAATGGGACTGTTAAGTGATTTATTGAGCCTTAAGTAACAATTTTGGGTCCCATAATACTGGTCTACTTTTTAATTCATGGGTTTAACGTTATAGGTCTCGAAAAATCTTTTTCATGTGTTTTAGATCACATTTTAACACGTGAGTTTTATATGCCACTCTGTTATGAGATGGCTTTTAACACATTGTTTGCCATATTTAGTTTTGATCTTAGTGATATTATATATTAAGTAGTTCTGTGCACTAACACTTCTATTAATTTGGGATTAATTTGAATACTTTCTGAATATGTTTTTTATTTCACTTTTTAGTGGGGATATATTTATAAAAAGGATGTACACATATATCTATAATAAGGATGCATACACCTGTTGATTGTTTTAAATGAAATAGATATGTTGGTTACACACTGGAGAGTTTTTTATATTTATATAGATTTATTTACTGGTCACAATAGTGACACACTGTGTGTTTTTTATGGGCACATAATGGGTTAACATTAGCTTACCTACACGGATACACTGATTGGATAGCATCTACATTTAAACACGCACCTCACTTCCCTTCTTTGTCCTGATGACAATCCTATATGGATCGAAACGCGTAGACATTTTTGTGTAAATAAATATTTTCTTTTTTCTCAATACCGTGAGTGCTTTCTGAAGGAGGATATATATATATATATATATATATATATATATATATATATATAGAAACAAGTTGCTGGAAAGCTGCACACCATAAAATACAGATGATACCTGGGTGCCCGTGCAGATAAACGTGGATACACAAGGTTAGAATGACAGCACTCGCAGGCAGTTTTTCATGAAGAATCACAAAAGGTTTACATAAGAAGATTTGAGGCTTTATTCAGTCCGACGTTTCAGTTCCTGTCTGGAACTGTCCCTGATGAAAGTTCCAGACAGGAACTAAAACGTCGGACTGAATAAAGCCTCAAATCTTCTTATGTAAACCTTATATATATATATGTAGATTTTTTTTGCTTAATATTGCAACCCCACCAGTTAAGTATTCATAACCCGGGAGCTCAGCAAAATCAAGTTGTAACAGTATTTCTTCTAAATTAAATGTATCAATTTTCTTAAATAATACAGAATTTTTGTAGATGCTATGTGGTTTATGTGCATCAGCATTACACATATAGGCAAATACAAAGTAAAAAAACTGTGAAGTACCTTGAATTATTGTTTTTTCCTGGGCTGCTGAGTAATTTTCTGGTTTCCAGTGGAAGTTGAACTCCTTTGTCCTCTCCTTCATGTAGCATCTTTTCAGATTCCTAAGAAACCATGGGCAATTTTTTTTTAAATTTACAATACAGCAGAGGTGTCATGGAGCTTAATGATAAACAGTCCTTAACTATAGAAAGGATTACCTCCAATTCTTTAGCTTTGTTTTTTGCATCATCCAGTTTCTTTTTCTTACTCTCTGGCATCAAGTCATCGAGCCAGCTCAGTTCCCGATCAGAGAAGCAGAAGTCCATAACTTTGCGGACGAACACTAGTGCAAGAACCTGCAATCATATAAGCACAATGTTTAGCTTGCCTTTGCAGATTACCCACTAAATGCTTGCTTTTGTCTGGGACTGTTCAGCTATACATTCCTTTGGCATGAAATACTGTGATATATTGAGCATACTGTCACCAAATTTGTGCTAATTGGGCATGTCTGCCGAGTTGAATATTAGAAACCATGAGAAGCTTTGCTACCTGCAACTGTTTAATTATGCCAAAAAACTATTCTTCAAATCTGGAAGTTGAACACTCCTCCCTCTCTTGCATTCTGGAACAATCTGCTCAATAAAACCCTTCCAAAACAAAAGCTGGCATACCTTGCTAAAGAATGCCCAGAAAAATTTGACAATATTTGGGAACCCTGGCTGAAAAGACAGGAACATGGTTCGACACTGTATCTTAATACATTTGGTGCATGCATGTCCCAACATGTGACACAATCCCAAAATCATAGGATAGCTGCAGTCTCTCAGAAGATTGCAGGCTTTGCAGTACCGTAGCAATTGGAATTCCAAATCCCAGCTGTATAAAGGCTATTACATGTTTTGAAAATAAGTATATATAATAATAAGTATAATTATATTTAATATGTACTGTACCATCATAGGGAAAACAATGGCAGCCGGGGAAGCCTTAATGACCCACAGCAATACTAAGCAGGTCAGCTGTATAATGGTGAAGAGATGCACTTTGCGTAAAGGAACGTGTCTCAGGTAGCTAAAATCTGGCTGGTGTTTTGCAGGCATTGCAAAGAGCAGCAGGCGATCAAAGAACTGCAAAGAAAGAAGAAAACATAAGCATAAACAGCTTTATACGTTTCCAACCAATTTTAACCCCATTAGTTGTCTATGTAGTTTAACAATGTAACAGATAAGTAACTTTTATAAGGAACATTTATGCTTGAATATAAGGGGGTTTTGATTGCTGGTTTATACACACTATAATAACACTTAACTGCTGCACTTAAAACATGTAGCATTCCATTCCATAGATGCCTGGCATGGCAACAACAGTCAGAGAAATGCAGAGCCACACACACTAACAGCGCCTATTTATCATATTGTGTAAACAATGCCAAAAAACAGTGTAAAATAAATGAATTTGTTTTGAATTTTTGAAAAGTGAATTTATTAAGGTATTTATTTTATTTTACACCACTTGAATGCTGGATTTGAAGCCATTATTTTACACCACTCCAGACTCTGCATAATCCATTAAAGTCAATAGGAAAAATTCTTGTGGCAAGTAAGTACTGGAAGGAAAAAAAGTGAAAAAAAAAAACGCCATAGAATTTTCAAACAGCTTATTTCAGATTTTTACACAGAGGTACATGATCTCTTAAAATACACAGCTTGGTAAGTGCACTGTTTGTACACAGTGATGCCTGGTGATGTGTGGTGTATTTTGCAACCATATTTGTACACAGTGTGATAAATGGGCCCCTAAACGCTCAAAAGGGTACTTAACCCACAGAAAGTGACACACAGTTAACACTTCATGGGAAAAACCACGCTCTGTCAGAATATAGGAAGAAGTGAAAATCCCTGCAATTTCATCTTTATGCGTTGCTCACAATGGATGTCTAAAGTATATAAAATGTGGGCCACAGAACTGAGCATTATTACCATGGGCATGGGTATATATAGTTCTTGTTACTGGCATCTACTATCTACTGACATTAACTTTCTTGATATATATATCTGTTTTCCCCTGAGGAAGAGCAATGTCTGTGCTCGAAATGTTGGATTTTTGTAATAAAACTTTTTTCTGTATATTAAGTCCCAGCGTCTGTCTCTATAAATATATATTTGTATTTACACACAATGTGGAGGAGCACACCAAATAATGTGAAAAAGTGCTGTCTGCGTGCAAGAAAAACAAAAAACGTAAGCAAAAAAGTTCTGCACTCTGTGGGTCTTTGACAAATGAATAAGAATGTTTACTTTCAATACTTTGGTCGCTGAAGCGTGACCTTTCTCCGTTTGTAGGTAGATAAGTTCTTGAGAAAGGTCATTCAGCAGTTCTTTGCATCTGATTAACCTTTCTTATTCACTTGCCGCATATAGAATTTATATATATATATATATAAACACACTTTATACTAATATGGGAGGTAACATTTACCTGAATTCCCCGCAGTGAGGAGACTCCCATGTAGAGAAATACTCCATACAGAACGGGCATAGGGATAAACTGAAATAAGAATAGCAGAGTTTGTATCACTTCTGTTAAGCCTCATTTACAAAACAAAATGAAACTAGCTGAGCAGGAACAATATGGTCCAATTTTACAAAAACGGTTACATTTTGAAGAGTGAGAATTCTGAATACTGTGAAACAGATATACATTTTTTCACAAATGCATTTTTGTGGGTGATCTGAATAATTCTTCAACATTTAAATCCAATCCAATGTCTCTGCAAACAGAGCAGCCTACATATAGTAATAAGAATTACATTTATACAGAAAAGCCCTGACAGTTTGTTGTTACTTATACACAGATTGCAGCCTTACAGCTAACATTTCCTTCATTTGCTGTTCTTATACCCACTGTCACTGCTATGTTTTTGTGGTTTGCAGTAGGTGAGTCATACAGCAAAATAAATCAGCAAAACTCTACATTATCACACAACTACATACATACTGAAGTCATAATTCTCTCTATAGCAAGTGATCAATTAGACTGATGACTAATGTACTATAAATGTCTGTACAGTATTTCATGATTTCATGAATGAATTATTCTCCACTGGCCTTCACATAATATCATATGCATTGCAAGGGTGCACATTTACCTAATTATAATGAATTATTGCAACATTTTTGGTTCATGTAACTCATGTAGAAAATGATAAGCCAAGCACAGTATTATTTGTTACATACCTTTAGCACTGTAGTCATAAACACAGAACAGCCCATCAGCACAAAGATCATTAAGCCTGTGACTCTCTGTTCTCGGATTCCCAAAAATTTAGGCTGCTCCCCAGGGGCCGAACATTCTGATTCTAACTTTAGGCTGTTAACATGTGTGATAGAGAGTACAGTGGCTGCCACAAACCAAGGCAATCCCATTATTGAACAGATCCCCAGCATAAGTCCCACCACTAGCAGGTCCAAATGGTATCCACATCCTTTCTGTAAAAAAAGAGAAAGGTATATTTTGATTTAAAGATAAGAGCAATATACAGAATGTATAACACTGCTTATACTGTGTTATCACTCCCCAATGATATGCACAGATTTCAAATACAAAAATGTTGTTAAACATATTTAAAAAGGTGCACATAACAGTTCAAGAGAATTGTTCAACATTTTCTTGCTGTTTCCTATATTGCACATTTTCCAAAAATCAATGCTAATCCTGTTTCACAGTGCAGGTTTCGTGCTTCCCTGGCATGCCGTAATTTCTCTATGAGGCCCCAGATCTTTGTAGCACACTGCACAGAAGTAGTTGTTCTGGCAACGCAGTGCAAGGGGTTCAGTGCTGTACATCTAGGTAGTGCCACAGAGCAACTATTACTCATTACTGCATTCAGTGCAGAATTATTTAAAGGCTTAGTTCCCTTTTCGTTAACTTTTAGTATGCTGTAGAATGTCCTATTCCTAGCAACTTTGCAATTATTCTTCATTATTACTTTTTTTTTAAAAAATAATTTTTGAATTATTTATCTTCTTCTTCTGTCTATTTTCAGACTTCAAATGAGGTAATTGACCCCAGCAGCAAAAAAACTATTACTCTGTGAGGTTACAGTTTGATTGTTAATGTTATTTTTTGTTGCTTAAAGGAGAAGGAAAGTCATTTTGGCATTTTACTGCCAATAGATTAGCCACATTAGTGCAAACTAGAACACTATATTTATTCTGCAGAAAGCTTTACCATACCTGAGTAAACAGCCCTAGAATCTCCCTCTGTCTGTTTAAGATAGCGGCTGCCATTTTAGCTTGGTCTCTGTAACTTCCGTGTTGCAGCTCTAGGGGCTGGTACCTCAGATCACACATTCTGATGGGAGGGGGAGTGAATTCTTAAGGGAGGGGGGAGCAGGAGAAGAGAGAGAGGAGAGAGCTGTGCCCCAGGAATGAAGGATTTTTCTGAGAGAGGAAGTCTGATACTGAAGAACATGTTTACACAAAAGACAACATGAAATCCAGTGTTTCTTTTGATAGAGGACTCAGTTCAGCTTTTCTTTCTGAGTGTTTATGGCTGTATTTACATAGACATTTCTGGTAAACTTACTTAGTTTCTACCTTTCCTTCTCCTTTAACTTCCTATGTACATAAACAAACTGGAGAGCTGCTGAATAGAATGGTAAATAACTGAAAAACCTCCAAAATGAATACACATTGCAAATTGTCTCAGAATATCAATATCTAACATCATACTAAAATTTGATTTAAAGATGAACAACTACTTGAATGAATGCCAGCCAATGGTATGGAAGTTCTATGAGCATAAGGCCAATCATCCCAAACTACTAAGTGCATGCATGTCAAGTAGAGCTGGATGAAAGTAGAACCAGTTGATATGGAAATTCTCAGTTTGATAATAATGGTTCTTTCATACAAAGTCATTTTTGACTTTAAGTATTCTTTAGCAGATCCATACAATACAAACATAATTGCCTTGTCACAGTTTTTACTTTTCATTGAATTTAGAATAAAAAAATGGATTCATATACAGATGACTCAGGCACAGTGTGATGATTTACTAACAATGATATTCTCCAAGAAACTGCATGGGCGGAAACAACAAAAGGTACCATAACAACTGAGGAGGCACCTTCATTTTAATCCAAGATTTCACATTTTAGAATTATTATGCAACAACATCTGTTGCAAGGTAATAGTCACACATTTGTTATCTGTTGCTTTTCATGAAAAAATAAAATGTTGCAATATTATCATTTTATTTAAAGTGATTATTTAAGCCAGAGCTGTACAACTGGAGGCCTTCAGGTCTAAGAGATTTTTTGGCTCTTAGACCTTGCTGCCCAACTCTTCCAATACAGTGAGAGAATTTTTATAAAATTTAATAAAACTGTGATATCATCCAAAGATGTCAGTAGAGCACTTAAGTAGTCTGAGGGGCCAAAAAATCTCTTAGACCTGAAGGCCTCCAGTTGTACAGCTCTGGCTTAAATAATCACTTTAAATAAAATGATAATATTGCAACATTTTGCCTTCAGGTCTAAGAGATTTTTTGGCCCCTCAGACTACTTAAGTGCTCTACTGACATCTTTGGATGATATCACAGTTTTATTAAATTTTATAAAAATTCTCTCACTGTATTGGAAGAGTTGGGCAGCACTGATTTAAGCCTTGAGTAGGGTAAATTAATGTACCTTGGTTGTACAAAACAAGAGCTTTCTCAGCAGGCACATATAGTTATATATTCTGCTTCATGGTTAGAGACTAAAACCAGAGGTATATTATCAGAACTGAATACCTAGGTGTGATCATGCTCATATGCAGTACAGGTATTGAACCTGTTATCTTTGGGTTTCTGGATAAGTGGTAGTTTGTATCTTCATACATTCATACAAAAAAATCATTTAAACAATAAATAAACTCAATAGAAGTGTTTTCTGTTGAGGGATAATTATATCTTAGTTGGGATCTAGCACAAGGTACAGTTATAACTGTTTTATTATTAGAGAAAAAGGAAATCGTTTTTGAAAATTTTAATTATTTGATTAAAATAGATGGCCATACCATAATTCTGAGCTTTCTGGATAATGGGTTTCTGGATAAAAAATACCTGTACAGCATTAAGATTTTTGTTTAGGCTACTTATCTCAACCTGTTATATCCCAATGCCACAAGCAGTAAAAGTATCCTGTACAACATGTTTTATACAAGTGTTTTAAAAGTATCCATTACACAGCACCTTTAATAATACTATCAACAAACAATAAATGTTACTCCAGAAAAAAAGGATTTATGAAAGTAAAGTTGAAAGTGGTGGCCCTGATCTTCTACTTACTTTCAGCTTATGTTCTTTCCTGTTGATAATCACTGCAGTTATCTGCTGATCCATGAATATCAGAATGGTGCACAAGAGTGCAGGAATTATAGTTGGAAACACAGTCCACCAAGGATTTGGTCCAATTGGATTTACTAACCATCCTCTGTCATCTCGTGTTGGCTATAAAGAAACACACAAAAACAGAGTCAATATCAATAAAATAGAAACATCATTTACAAGGAAAAGGGCTGTTAAATTATTGACTTGTATATAATATCAGCTTAAAAGTGGCATAAACTAACAAATAATGTTACTGTCATTGTACTGATTTTCTTCAAAGAAAGGAGTTATTTTACTCATGAATATAAAAGACAGTGTTCAGTTTGACAGTTTGAATCAGGGAAAGTTGGTTTAATGCACTGCCTATGTTGTAAGCTTTATGTAAGGATCTTACAATTGTCAAACTATTTTATTTTTTTGCTTTTTTGTTTAGATTTTTTGAGCTTTACACAATATACATATGCATTACTTGGGGCAAAGGTCCCCAAAAAGTAAAGAAAAAAAAAAAAGTACTATTCAAGAACTGTAAGTGAACCTAGCCTTTGGACTTTGGCAAACGGCTTGTTTTGACAACAACTGTCAAAAAAGTGTCAGTCAAAAAGCTCTTCCCTGCGTGCAGACTTGGGTTGGTAGCTTTGATGATCATGAGCAATCTGTGCCTGACAGCATCTGCGTCTGCTGTAGGTAGTGTAATTCCCACTCAAACAAAGGGGAAATGGCTGCAGGCTGGGAAGAGTTTCAAATGGCGCAATTATGTCTGAAAGGAACGTGCCAATCAAAACACTCCATGCACAACAGCTTTTAGAGCAAAAAGAATTTAGTCTGAAAAGAGAAGATGTAATTCCATAAACGACAGTTTTAGAATGTAAGTTAAACACAGTGCATGGGTGAAGTGAATTCTTTGTTGTGCACCAACACAAATACAAACAAGATGGGGAGGAATATCTATGAAAAATATCTATGAAAAGGTTTCTTCTACTCTGAATAAACTACAATTTAAAAGAACTCAAATGTTTCCTTACTTATTAAATAATCCCAATATGAAAAACCCAAATTAAACAAATACAGTAGTTCAAATTTTGCCCAGGGCAGCTCTCACTACCTCTACATGATCTCACAAGCTTTTTCATGCTGAAGTTTTGCATTCAAGTTTTTCCAGCTCAATAAATACTTAATTTATAATAAGTTAAGTATAAGTTATATA
The DNA here is from genome assembly GCF_000004195.4 of Xenopus tropicalis. Classification (NCBI taxonomy): domain Eukaryota; kingdom Metazoa; phylum Chordata; class Amphibia; order Anura; family Pipidae; genus Xenopus; species Xenopus tropicalis. Next base: position 142,783,096 of record NC_030678.2, on the reverse strand, counting down.
ATTCAAGTTTGTGAGTTTTAGCGCAAAAAAACCTCAAATTGCTGTAAAATTTAAAGGGGACCTGTCACCCTAAGAAATAATCCCAAATGGTTTTCTATTGTGTTTGTCAAGTAAAATAAAGTTCACTTACGCTATAAAAATGGTTTAAATCTTATTTTCTTTAGCCTTGGAATTCACAATTGCAGCCATTGAAGACACTGTTACTAAGGCAAGCTTTGTATCTTGCCAAAATCTTGTTTCTGTGCCAGTATGGGGGGGCCTGACGCTCATGCCCATGCACTGGTTACAAAATTAGAAGGTGGGAGGGAGATTGAATGTGAGGAGTGCAGCAACATCTAAGAAGTTCTGAATTCAAAGTGAAAGTAAGTGTCTGCCCCTCCCCTTTGCCTTAGGCATAGAGGCGGGGCAGGCAATATATGACTGACAGCTGGGATTATTAAATGCTTTTATAATGGGTATGGATGTGTTAATAAAAAAATGAGTTTTGGTTTCATGTTTAATTTGAAAAGGACTTTTATTTTACAGCTTTTTATGCCTGGGTGACAGGTCCACTTTAAATTACGGATGTTGATAAATCTGCCCCTAACTGTAGGAAAAATAAGAAATATTAGAAAAATTAAAAAGCATTACCTTAAATTCATTTGGAACCTGAAGCTTGGGAGATGGCACACCAATAACGTAGTCTAGGACTACCATTGTCAGAATAGTAAGGAAGACAGCAAAGTCACTCACCATGGAGCGAACCTGAAGTTTAGAAGAAAACATTTTATTGACAAATGGTAAAGTAAAAATTAATTTTTAAAAATTTTCTTTCCAAGTAATCTGTCTTCTTCATAAAACTGGATGGTAATTCACATATAATACGTTTATTGTGATAATTATAATAAAATAAGAGTTACATAATTTCACAGCAGCAGAGACAGAATAATGGACAATCTTGGTAGAGCAGTGCGTAAATGTGTTGGGGCGCTAAACGTAAATCAGCTAATAACTAACTATATCTGCACTGAGAAGGGCAACCTTTATTAGTCACATTTATTTGAACAATCAAAGTAATTCAGCTTTAAAGATAGAATTATTAATCTTATATCCACTGTAATTAAAATTTGCCATTTTACAGTAAAGTTTAGTTTCACTAATGGCTCAGAAAAAAACCACATTTTACTAGGATACTTACATTTCAAGTAAGACAATTAAAAAATTCCATGAAAAATAAAAAAGCTTGATATGTTAAAACTAGGTCTTATGATGGAAACCTTCAAACAGAAGACAATTAAACACTTTTGAAAAGTTTACAGAGAAAGTTTACAAACTGAATCTGGATGGCGGAAGATTTAGGTGCTTGTTTACTAATTGGTATATACACCAATGTTCCCTGTAGTTCCCTCTCAGCTAAAAACCTGTGAGAGCATTTTTAAGAATTGTGTACTCAGGTTATAATACATAAAAAATTATTTGTGCACACCACAATTTGTGTGCGTGCTACCACAAGATACAGCAATCTCTATGTCACACTGCCATAAAATGGTCCTGGCTTTTTTATGTGTAATCAACAACTACTACACATATGTAAAATTGCAGTCAAAGAGTGTTGAAGATGCCCCTCTTTCATTATTGAGTAAAACCTTGGAATTGAGACACCCAAACAATATATAAACATTACTATTGTGAAATATTGAGTGCAGTGGGTGTCCATAAAGTCCAACCCTTCCAAATTGCCCCAGTGCACATATACACACAGACAGAATTTATACACTAACATATACAGTTAGGTCCATAAATATTTGGACAAAGACAACTTTGTTCTAATTTTGGTTCTGTACATTAACACAATGAATTTTAAATGAAACAACTCAGATGCAGTTAAAGTGCAGACTTTCAGCTTTAATTCATTGGGGTGAACAAAACGACTGCATAAAAATGTAAGGCCACTAAAGCATTTTTTTAATACAATCCCTTCATTTCAGGGGCTCAAAAGTAATTGTACAAATTAAATAACTGGAAATAAACTGTTAATTTCTAATACTTGGTTGCAAACCCTTTGCTGGCAATAGCAGCCTGAAGTCTTGAACTCATGGACATTACCAGATGCTGGGTTTCCTCATTTTTAATGCTCTGCCAGGCTGTTACTGCAGTGGCTTTCAGTTGCCGTTTGTTTGTGGGCCTTTCTGTCCGAAGTTTAGTCTTTAACAAGTGAAATGCATGCTCAATTGGGTTAAGATCAGGTGACTGACTTGGCCATTCAAGAATTTTCCACTTTTTTGCTTTAATAAACTCTTGGGTTGCTTTGACTGTGTGTTTTGGGTCATTGTCCATATGTATCATGCCGCCCAATCAATTTGACTGCATTTAGCTGGATTTGAGCAGACAGTATGTCTCTGAACACCTCAGAATTCATTCGGCTGCTTCTGCCCCATGTCACATCATCAATAAACACTAATGTCCCAATGCCACTGGCAGCCATGCACGCCCAAGCCATCACACTGCCTCCACCATGTTTTACAGATGATGTGGTATGCTTTGGATAAGGAGCTGTTCCATACCTTCTCCATACTTTTTTCTTGCTGTCATTCTGGTATAGGTTGATCTTAGTTTCATCTGTCCAAATAATTTTTTTTCCAGAACTGTGCTGGCGCCACTCCTAATATTGTAGCTATTTCTCGGATGGATTTTTTCTTTTTTCACAGCTTAAGGATGGCTTCTTTCACCTGCATGGAGAGCTCATTTCTCATTTGACCACATGTTGTCTGTTCATCTTCCACATGCAAGCACCACACCTCAAATCAACTCCAGGCCTTTTATCTGCTTAATTGATAATGAAATATCAACGGACTTGGCCAACACCTGCCCATGAAATAGCTTTTGAGTCAATTGTCCAATTACTTTTGAGCCCTTGAAATGAAGGGATGGTGTTAAAAAAAATACTTTAGTGGCCTCACATTTTTATGCAATCGTCTTGTTCCCCCCACTGAATTAAAGCTGAAAGTCTGCACTTCAACTGCATCTGAGTTGTTTCATTTAAAATTCATTGTGGTAATGTACAGAACCAAAACTAGAAAAAAGTTGTCTCTGTCCAAAAGTTTATGGACCTGACTGTATAAAATCTATATACCAATATCTATACAAATTCTAGATTTTAGTATCTGCCATCCAATGTACTTGTAAAATAAGGCAAGCAAATTAATATTATATTATTTTATTATTTATTTTGGCAGAGTGTATGCCTTTAATTATAAAATGACATTGTATTACATTGGCTAACAGTGGATCATTGTTTTACAAACTGAAAGAGTTCCAGTTCTGTTAAGCAGTGGCTTAAAGTCTGCTCGCTTTTAATATTACTGCCAGTAAGGTAACCACTGGGATTATGTCAAATGCACCTTCATATGAGAAGCAATTAATTCAATCCTCTTCTAAAAATAACAGCCTAAAACATCTAGAACATCAAAAATAATTGCATCATTTTAGTAATAAATATACTAGCAATCAATTGATTAGCGCTATAAGATACAGTAGTACATTCATAGAAGCACTCAGTTGCTTCTATGACATCAATATTGCCATTCAAAATCCAATTATATAACTGTATTACTGCCGACTTCTAATATTAAATGCTCTCTGTGTTCCTTGAAGAGAGCAGATTATAATTGCAATAAGATATAGAAAGTACTGATGTACACAGAGTGCAGAAGTAAAAAAAAAAAGCCAAATGAAACAAGAATGAAAAATACAGTTTTACATAAACTGGAATAACAAGTAAATTGGGAACAAGCTTTAAGTGGGGATAATAATTCAGCAATGAAAAAGAACAAATGAAGGGATACATTCAACAAAAAAGGGAGGAGTATGTGGATATGAGAAACAACATGGGGGAATTGGAAGGAGATTTTTAAAAGGAAATGAAAAGAAGCAAAAAACAGATTGAACAGGTACCCCTCAAAGCTAGCAAAAATTTATCCTACAGTTCCATCCACCTGTTGGAGATGCAAAACTGAAGTGGGAACACTTACCCACATTTTCTGGAGCTGCCCATTGCTGAAACATTATTGGGATACTATTAGGGACACTATTAAACTAATAACTGATACAGATGTGCCCGCAACGCCCCTGGCCCTAGTATTACATGACACTCCACTATCTTATTCTTCCTATAAAAACTCCATAATTCCAACTATGCTAGACGCTGCTAAATTACTAATTCCAATCAAGTGGCGGCAAACCGAAACCCCTAAGATAAAAGATTGGTTGTGTAAACTGTCAGAAATCTACAGATTTGAAGAGATGAAACCAACATCTCAAACAGAATCAAGAAAATTTACGCAGAAATGGTTCCATTGGAACCAATTCAAGCACTCTGAACACTATTTACGATTAACTGCAACCTGAGACTGCATAGCTAAACAGGTCCCTGTGGCACAGACCCTATTGATTAGATAATTCAAGCATAAATGTTATACGCTTCATTTGCTTCTGGCCCCCTCTCCCGGCTTCCGACGACTGCACCATCGGATGTGAGACCATCCATCAACACTTTTTCCTCAACTAGCTACCCTCAACCTGATGTCTGCAAAGAGGCTAAATAAGACACGAAGACCATACATCAACGGTCGCTGTTTGAAGCTCAACGAATAGACCATGGAATTACAATGGACTAAATCGGGAAATGACTGAGCAGAATGACTATAATACTCTTTCTATCTTCTCTATCTCTTCCTACTTTCCTTTTTTCTAACTTTGGTTTTACACTATCTCCCCTCTTTAATCCCCTTCCCCTATTATTATATTATATCTTGAATTTGTTATACCCTGAAAATCCAGACAGCGCATTAACGAAATTCATCAGCCTATAACTTTTAAAGTAGAGTCTAGAAAGATAATGGTACCGAGGAGCGCTTGGACGCCCCTCAAAGACGGGAATCCCATTTCCTGAAATATCAGCTACTCTCTCTTTACGCAATACTACCTCATACTGATGGTTACCTTTCTTTTTTGTGCATAGTTTGATACATTTATATTGTGGAACAAAAATGTACTAAATGTGCGCTGTACTGGACTGTTATGCTACAAATTTCAATAAAAATAAAATTAAAAAAAAAAAAAAAAAAACAGATTGGAGGAGAAAAAAGACGGGGAAAGCAAGATATGGATAGTATCATATCTTAGGGAATATAGGGAACTGGGAGTGGCAACCAAACCACCCAAGTTTAAATGCAATGCTTCTAACTCTTAGGGATAAGCCCTTTTTATGGACAGTTATAATTCCATACATGAATATCAGCCTGAGATTCAGAGATATTTAGGACACATCTCTGCAAGACATATATGTACTGAGCCTAAATAGTAAGAGCCAGACCACGAATGAAGTGTGTAAACAGCAATTTAGATGCATGATGTTAAACCAGAATGCTACCTTTGTCCAATGTGGTGAAGGGCCAATAATGGAAGCAAGTGTTGGCCACGCCCAGTTTTTAAACCACACCCACTTTAAGCCATGTCCATGTAACCTCACCCACCTTTAAGGCCAAACCGACTGCCCAACAATAAATGGCAGAGTAACGTCCTGCATCATATGGCAAAGTAACTTCCAGCATCATATTGCACTGACTGGCCAACCTTAACCCTTTTACTGCCAGCTGTTTTGGTCAAAGCGGAACTTGTATTGCCAGACAGTTTTTGAACATTTTGCACTGTTTCACTTTAGGGGCCTTTCCTCGGGGGGACTTTTAGTTTACCCAGGAAAACAATATATTGTTTTTTTCAGAACAACCTAAGCTTTCAAAATATGGTAGAATTTTTGTGTAATTCCAATTCTGTAACAAGATATAGGCTTCTAAATGTCTAAAAATGCAAAAAAAATCAAATTTTCCATAATATAATCACATATACTAGAAACAAAAATTATTTTATGCACGAATATACAACTGATTTGGAAAGTCCCATGTCTCCTGAACGTGCCAATACCAAATATATATAGTTTTATGGAGATTTCTCACTTGTATAGGTCAAAAACTCCCAGCAGTACACTACCAAATTTCCAAAGCACTGCTCCAGAAAGCTGCATACTTTAGATTTCAAGGCCAAAAATTCCACTAACAGAAGGTTTATCCCAGAAAATTGTACATTTTTGGAAAGAACAGAATAGGCATAACTGTCTGTCTACTCCAAACTATCAAGTCACAATGCTTTCCTAAAGTTATTGGTTTTTTGATTTTTTTTTAAAAATCGCTTCAAAGCTTCCAGTCTATAGTATCTTATCTCCTACAGGTCATAAAGTAACCAAATAAAACACCCTAAATATGAATGCCAGGGGTCCACTGAACAGTTTGATGCCCAATATGTATAGGTTTACCTAAGTATGTGGCATGTAGGGGCCCCAATGTGAACATACCCCATATGTACTGTCATTTCTATCATTTCAGCTCCTGCAAAATCAACACATTTACATCATTATATGTGGGATAAAGCTAGTAAAAAGTATGCTCACCCCAGAAAGTCATATATTTTTGGAAAGTACACATTCCCCCGAATCTAAAATGTGTACCCATGTCTTTCTACTCCAAAGTACCAAGCCGCACAGCTTTTCTAAAGTTAGCAAATTTGATGACATTTCCAAAAATCCCCTCAAAGCTTCCACTTTGCAGCATCTTATCTCCCACATAGCATTAGGTACCAAGATAAAACACCCTAAATATGAACGCCAGGGGTCCACTGAACAGTTTGATGCCCAATATGTATAGGTTTACCTAAGTATGTGGCATGTAGGGGCCCCAATGTGAACATACCCCCATATGTACTGTCACTTCTGTCATTTTAGCTCCTGCAAAATCAACACATTTACATCATTATATGTGGGATAAAGCTAGTAAAAAGTACGCTCACCCAAGAAAGTCATATATTTTTGGAAAGTACACATTCCCCCGAATCTAAAATGGGTACCCATGTCTTTCTACTCCAAAGTACCAAGCCACACAGCTTTTCTAAAGCTAGCAATTTTGATGACATTTCCAAAAATCCCCTCAAAGCTTCCACTTTGCAGCATCTTATCTCCCACATAGCATTAGGTACCAAGATAAAACATCCTAAATTTGAACGCCAGGGGTCCACTGAACAGTTTGATGCCCAATATGTATAGGTTTACCTAAGTATGTGGCATGTAGGGGCCCCAATGTGAACATACCCCCATATGTACTGTCATTTCTGTCATTTCAGCTCCTGCAAAATCAACACATTTACATCATTATATGTGGGATAAAGCTACGAAAAAGTACGCTCACCCCAGAAAGTCATATATTTTTGGAAAGTACACATTCCCCCGAATCTAAAATGGGTACCCATGTCTTTCTACTCCAAAGTACCAAGCCGCACAGCTTTTCTAAAGTTAGAAATTTTGATGACATTTCCAAAAATCCCCTCAAAGCTTCCACTTTGCAGCATCTTATCTCCCACATAGCATTAGGTACCAAGATAAAACACCCTGAATTTGAACACCAGGGGTCCACTGAACAGTTTGATGCCCAATATGTATAGGTTTACCTAAGTATGTGGCATGTAGGGGTCCCAATGTGAACATACCCCCATATGTACTGTCATTTCTGTCATTTCAGCTCCTGCAAAATCAACACATTTACATCATTATATGTGGGATAAAGCTAGTAAAAAGTACGCTTACCCCAGAAAGTCATATATTTTTGGAAAGTACACATCCCCCCGAATCTATGATGGGTAAACATTTCTTCTTGCTTCAAAGTACCAAGCTGTAAAGCTTTCCTAAGTTTGCAGATTTATATGACATTTCGAAAATCGCATAAAAATGTTGCAATTTGCCGCATTTATCTCTCACAATTTCTTGATAAAGATCAGATAAAGACAAATCACCCCAAATAGGAACACCAGAGGCCTACTGAACAGTTTGATGCCCAATATGCATAGATATACCAAAGTCTGCGGTATGTACTGAACCCAAAACAAAAATAGCGCATAAGGATTTCTCGCCTGCCAGCTCAGCTTTTGCACACAGAGCCCCCTGTCAGCGTATTATGTGCAGTAACCCCCCTAACTATACCGAGACCCCCACAAAACCATATATTTTTGGAAAGTACACATTCTGATGAATTCAAAATAGGTAAAGTTATTTTTGTACACCAAAGTTACACATGGCAAAGCTACGCTAAAAACAGATTAGGAACACATATACAGGCATAAAAATGCAATAAAACCACAAAAATTGTGCAAATCAGTGAAACAACAAAATAAGTCACATGACAGTGTAATTAGAGGTCAGAATATCTGATCCAATAGTTACGCTGTCAAAATAAACAGTTTTTAGGTAAAAAACTAAAAACAAAGTGGTAAAAGTGTGTACATGTGTAAAAGTTGTGTGATAGTGTGTAAGTGTGTATATGAGTGTAAATAAGTGTAAATAAGTGTATAAAAGTGTGAAAAATGAAAAAAAAAAAATCAAACAAACAAAAAAAAATGCTAAAATGTGTGCTGTAAGTGTGTGTAAATGTATGTAAGTGTGTATAAATGTATGTAAAAGTGTGTGTAAGTGTATAAATGCAAAAAAAAAATAATACTCCTTACCTGTCCTGAAGACCGATCTCCTCCTCCTTCAGTGGCGCCGGTGCTGGGGGAGAGAGAGGAAGCAGGAAGCAGCAGACGCGATGCGATCGCGTCTGCTGCTTCCTGGAGGGTCCTGCGAGCGATCGGCTCGCAGGACCCTGATGACAGCCCCCCTGGCACATGCCGCCGCTGCAGAGAGAAGACCTTAAACACCAACGACGTATGGGACACGTCGTTGGAGTTTAAGGCCTTTTACTGCCAGCACGTATGCCATACGTGCTTGGCAGTGAAAGAGTTAAATGGCAAAGTAACTTCCAGCATCATATTGCACTGACTGGCCAACCTTAAATGGCAAAGTAACTTCCAGCATCATATTGCACTGACTGGCCAACCTTAAATGGCAAAGTAACTTCCAGCATCATACTGCACTCACTGGCCAACCTTAAATAGCAAACTAATTCCAGCGTCATATTGCACTGACTGTCCAAAATTAAATTGCAAAGTAACCCTAGCATGATATTGTACTGACTGGCCAACATTAAATGGCAATTAAAGTCCATTGTCATATGGTACTGACTGGCCAACATTAAATGGCACTCTTAAGCCCCGCATCATAGGCACTGACCACTCAACATTTAATTGCAAAGTAGCATCCAACATTAAATGGCACTGTTAAGCCCAGCATCATAGGTATTGACCACTCAACATTTAATTGCAAAGTAGCATCCAACATTAAATGGCAGAGTAACCAGCATCAGTGACCCCCCAAAAATAATAGCGCAACAACTCCCTGCATTTTTCACTATTAAAATTTTTTTCCCCTTTCTGTGCATGGGTGATAGAAGGACTTTTGAAGAGGTCAGTGTGTCTTAAAGTTGAGGTTAAGCATTTTCCTTGGCCAGGAGCAGAGAGAACAGAAGTAAGGGAGGGGCTGCACAGTCAAAGAGTTTTTGGCCCACACAAGGTATACTGCTTTAAAAAATGATTTCAGACCCTGCAACAACTGCATCCATTTTGGTGCAACTGCACTTGCAGCTGTATATGATCCCTCTGGAGCTTCTATTCTAAATACAGGTACAATGCAGTATAAAAATCCTACCAGTTGTCCTCTGCCATGTACAGAATAGGGATATGATAGGACCCGTTATCCAGAATGCTCGGGACCAAGGGTATTCCGGATAAGGGGTCTTTCTGTAATTTGGATCTCCATACCTCAAAGTCTACTAAAAAATTAATAAAACATTACTTAAACCCAATAGGATTATTTTGCATCCAATAAGGATTATTTATATCTTAGTTTGGATCAATTACAAGGTACTGTTTTATTACTACAGAGAAAAAGGAAATCAGTTTTAAAATTCTGAATTATTTGATTAAAATGGAGTCTATGGGAGACACGCTTCGGAGTAATTCGGAGCTTTCTGAAAACCTTGATTCCGGATAAGGGATCCCATACCGGTACTACAATATAGTATTTTATGTTACTTGCCTTAGTTGGAAAGTAGCGGCTTGTTTTAAATGTCTTCAAAACGCTGGATAATGCAAATGTAGTGAAAAACAGGATACAGGACCAGAAGAGGACATCGGGAGTATATGGCCCATGGTGTCCACAAGCAGGCCCCACAAACTCCCCATGCATTTTATTGCACTCCTGGAAAGGAAAAAAGCATTTTCAAAGACACTATCAAGTCAGAAAAATGTCAGCCACATTTGGGTGTGATAAATACTTTGATGTTTAAATCTCAAAATGCGCATAACCAAGACGGCGTATTACTGAATAACTACTCTGTAGATTCCATTACCCAAAGCTAGTCACACAATTTAGAGCTTTAGGCCAGGTGGCATATTGGTAGTACCTGGGACTGAAAACATAACTACATAAAGTTCTACCTTTGCAATTATGTTATAAAGGTCTGATAAAGCTTATTTTGAATGTTTCTTGTTTTGCAACAAAATAAAAAGCATATTATGTACACCACATCCAGCAATATAACAACAATTACTTGTTGCCACAATGCTGGGCTTGATCATTGTACCATACCCTGCCCTTTCATTCTAGGCTCGATATGGTTTTAAGTTATCTTCTAATGACAATAGTTACGCTTGGTATGTACGTAAGACATTTTTTCTATAACCTTGTTCTAGATATTTTGGGTTGGTGGGGTTGATGATCAGTAAAAAGGTCTCAGTTAGAACCCCTCTCAATATGCTCTGTTGGCAACTGGTACAATATAATGCGCTCAGAACCTGTTACATATTTCTTTTATCTAAAGAAATATATGTAGGCACTGTTATGCACTCTGTTTTTTACTTACACTAACTGTGAAGTTGGCCCACTCTGCTTCAGTTATTGTGATGTTATTTTCCCTCCAGTACAGTAAAGTGTCATTGGTTGGACTTGCAGGAGCAGCACACTTACAACTAAGGAAGACAAAGAAGTTATTACTTTAAATCTCATAAACAAAAAGGCTATTTATTTCATAGTGGATCTCAAGCATGTTTACTGGTATTATATATATTATCTATGAAAGGAATGTTTAATTAAAATTAAATATATATGGCAGAATAAGATAAAATGATGCACGCAATGTGGACAACTAGATAATAAACAATAAAAAACACTTACTAATAAAGAGTAAGTTTGTCCAGTTGAGAATGCATGTTGACCGGATATGTCTCTCCCAAATGTATTAACTTCTCTATGGCTTCATAAATAAATATGATGCAAATCAGCGAGGCGAAGGCTTCCTCTGTAAAGCGTGTGATATAGCAGACCAGAGAGCTGGCATCTGTGGCCACAAGAAAAATGCAGAGGAAAGCTGTCCACAAGCCAATGCAGGCTCTCAAGGAGAGATATGACAAGCCATATTCTCTATAGCAAACCAAAAGAGATTGATCAGCCTACAAATAACATGCTATACTGTTATGCTGAAAAGAAAAAACTTATAGTTGAACTAACACTGGTTAGTGGAGGCACCACCTTGTTTCAACCCAAGTTTTAAACCAAGTTGGGTTGAAAAAAGACCGTTCCAAGCAAACCCCAGGCACACACATAGACCCATAACGATACACTCACATACATAAACCATAAATACCAACATCAATACTAATTGTAGATTTTAGTATCACAATAACCTTGGGTATAATGCTTGCTCATGAAACCATCCAAGCCCCTCTTAAAGGCATTAATATAAATAAAAGGTGATTTAAATGCAAACTACTCATTTACTGCTAAGTCATCCTACTTAAGATTACAATTCTAATTATTACAGGATGTATAAAATGAATAACCATATGTTATTTCTTATATATTTCTCAGGTATGGGCGCTATCATCCAGAAACTCATTATGCATCAGCAAGAAGTTTAAACAGGTAAGGGACCTATTATCCCGATTGTTTGGGACCTGGGGTTTTCCGGATAAGGGGTCTTTCTGTAATTTTGATCTTCATACCTTAAGTCTACTAAAGAAAAAAGAGAAATAATTTAAAAAACCTGAATTGTTTGGTTAAAATGGAGTCTATGGGATGATGACCTTACGTAATTTGGAGCTTTGTGGGTAAGAGGTTTCTAGATAATTGATCCCATACCTGTATATCATCGGATTTCCTCCAGGTATTCTGTTTTCTTCCACATTCCAAAACTATCTTAGCCTTTGTATTAATACTATAGTACCTTGCACTTAATGTCATTTAAGCTGGCACAAATCCATGTTGATGGCAAAACAATACTACTAGATATTTTTGTTTATTTTTTAGTAGATTTAAGGCATGGTGCTCCATATTACTGAATGTTCTCTAATCTGACATCAGGTGCATCCCTAATAATAATTTAGACAGAGATTCACTTTTACCAGATATTATGCTGGGTGCCTGCAATGTACAGTATAATATGAGTAGAATAACTGTGTAAAGCTTAAAAGTAAAATACTTCATATCCTCTCATAAATCAATGTGACCTAAATACATCTGTTCTTTTAGAAGATACTCACCAGTCCCTATGCTACTTTACTGGGCTATTTACTTCTTTCAAGGCAATTTCACAGCGAAGCTCCATAGAACACAGTGCTCTCCTATCTGAGACTTTGTAAAAGACAGATGATCAGTGAAAAAGAAACACATTCACCAAAGTAGATCACTTACTTGCAAAATTTGAACAAAATCTTCTCAAACACCAGCACGGGCCCTGTACTTCCAAGTATAGTGAGAGGCTGCCCAGCAAATAAGGAGTATGCTATTCCTGTCATAGAAGCACCAAAGAGGGATTCTATCGCACTCTGTGGGGAATATGTGCAACATTTTTGTAAAACTTGCACACAGACTGTTCCATAGATAATAAAATGCATGTAAGTGGTAGCTAAAATGACTAATGATAAACACAGATACAACTATGCAATACAAGAATCTGCTCTACCAATGTACGCCTCACTCCATCCCGAATTTCAATTGTTATATGGTTGATGGGGTCACTAGAATGCAGACTAATCCAGATTATAATTCTGTTGTTCTATTCATATCCTCTCTGGATAATGTGGTTACTGGGGAAAGTGCAAATTGCCTTAAAATACTACTGCCTCTACAATACATATGTATTTCAAGATGAACTGCTCCTTTAATATACTGTAAAGAAAACATTAAAAAAACATTTTCACATGACATGTTATATATCAAACAAAATACACATCTGCTCTACCAAATCATGGAATGCTTATAAGCCAATGGCAAACCAGGCTGTTTATTCAAGTGGATCTGCTCCCATCTGCCCTTTCTGTAAGAGGAGTGAAAGGCATGGCATCAAACTGGGGGCACACATGGAGAAGATTTTGGTGAGGAAACACAACGCATACATTTTTGCACCAAAATCCACTCTGTGTGCACACAGGCCAATAGTATGCCTGTCAGTGCACTTACAGCAAGGTTCGGATGGGAGCAGATCTGCTTTTTCTCTAGCTACGTTTTAATGCAAACAGAAATACAACCTGGTGTGCCGTAAGTTTTATCATGCATCTTTAAATAACTTTCCTGTACTTTTTATTGAGCAAAAGAGCTCACCAGTGGACAGCCAAATTACTCTCAGCCTCTGGGACTATCAGTCAGATTACTAGTCACAAGTATTGACACATGCAGCTCAGGGTCTGCCACTGACTCATACAGACACTAGAACATAAATTGATCCATTTTAGTCAATCAATAGAGAAAAGAACATATGTATCATATGTCTGGTCAGATATTGCCAGAATTTTATGAAAGCAGCAGCTTATTTATATAAACTATAGTTGTGTTCCTGAAGCAAACACACCAGTTGTACCAGTGCAGGGCCACAGTACATTATATTTCAATTACTTTAAACACTTTCATTTTTTGGTGTTACTGTTCCTTTAAGCAGGTTACAACAGTATTGTTTTCCCTAGCTTTTGCCTAACTGTTGCCACAACTGTTCTTATCTTCACCCAAAATCTTTCTTAATTGTGACTATCCCCATGTAAGGAATAAAGCTGGCCATACACGCACCAATGATATCGTACAAAACCTCATTTTGTACGATATTCAGTGCATGTATGTCGGCTTGAGAAGGCGACCGATATCTATGGTCAGGTGCCATAGAAGGCGCTTGAGCAAAATCTACATTCAGGGCTGAATCGGCAGAAGGAGGTAGAATTTCTATTGTTTCTACTTCCATATCTGATGATTCAGCCCTGAAAGTCAGTGGAGGGTGGGAACGATCTTTTGTGCGATCGAAATTGCTACGTGTATGGCCACCTTAAAAAAATGGCATGACTGGAGATGAAATAGACCAAGCAAAGAATCAACAGCTAAAGTAAACAAAAGTGAAAAATCATAAAACCATGCATAGCATCAGTATTCCCCTGTACTAAGCACATTTTAGCATGACATTTATAAAGTGTAGTATTCCTTTAAATGTGGAGAAGAGAAAACTAAAAACAGTTAAGGCAGGTTACGTACAAACACAATTTAGTAAAATTAGTATATTGCTGGCCATCATAACTGTCATTACTGGGAAAATAAGAAAATCTTGCATTTTACTTTGGTCTGCTAATGGAACCCAATCAATAATGGGCACTTACCCACTGACTAGACAGTCAAATAAGGAAAGGGTCTTTTGGTTTATCTGTGCTTACTGTTGTTTCATGTTTATGTCAGTGTCTATAAAAAAAAGTCAGACTGAAAATACCTTGGTTATTTATCCTTTCCATTTATCCCCTGTATTTTTGTTTTTTATGTTATAAATCATGGACAGAAAACTTTGTTGTATTGTGTAAGTTTAAATCTCACTTACTATGCGGCCTTCAGTAGCTTCTCCAAGCAAACCTCCAAATGTAATTACTGGAGACATGCAGGCACAGTAGAGGAAAAGAAATGAGGCCACACACTGCAAGCTAAGCGCATCCCTGTAGTCACTCAAGTAAAATGGAGCTTTACGTTTTATGTCCGCCACTAGCCCTCCAAAAATCCTGCCAAAAAAAATATAGAAATATTATTATTGGAGTAGTTGCATTAAAGATTCCACAGAGCAAAGTGACAAAGAGACAAAAGGATGAAGGTCCCTGCCCTGTACAGCTTGCAAACAGTATCCCAGCCTCAGACAATGACAAGGAGAGCTACTTTCTTCTAGTGAATAAATACAGAAACTACAATACTGAAAAATGAAAAAGGCCGTCTTTGGCTGACAATTTACTTCAGCCATGCCCCTAAGCACCACCAGAGACACTCGATGAGGTACAGTAATGCCTTGCTTTTATATTTTGAAACAGGAATAATAAGCTATCTTCCAACTGTTATGGATGATTATGTAAGTTCTGTTCACGTAACTAATAATATTTTGTAACTCACATTCCTGTACGTTGGAGCTCAGGTCCACTATGCTCTGGTTCTGGTTCTGGCTCCACATGGCAAACATTTCCATTTGGAACACCAGGCATTTTCCTCTTTTCCTATAAAATAATGAGCATATAATTATTATTTATATTCTGCTTTGTATAGATACTCGTTGAAAAATGTAAGCATTGTAATCATCTTTCATTCTGCCCGTGCTTATTTATGGTACTGTAATATGGGGTGTACAACTCTAACCTTGCCGTGCCATTAGCTTTATTATAATAGGACTGATGCACAAGTACTTTCTAACCTTTGCCAGATACATCACTATACTCAATAGTTTAAAGGCAGTCTTATTGCTGGATAAAAAGTCAAGCAGCTGGGCTACTGCTTCTGTGCAGATGTAATGAAAATATGATTAAACCCACAAAATGTACCACAGAAAAAGATGGAACCGGTTCTTTAGATATTTGAGGTATTTTTTTTATAGAAATACAATAAAATATTTTTTTTAAACAATTTTTAAATAAAATATTAGTTGACCTACCTGAGAAGGGACATTCTTTGGTGGTTCAATTCTAATCGATGGATCCCATTCACCAGGGGGGAGCACAGTAACTTGATCCAAAAACTCATCGATCCCAGCTAACAAATCCCCCCTATCTTTTGCTTTGTAAGCAACATCATGAAAGATCTAGAGAAGGTATTGATAGTTAAGATATGGAAAAGTTAGAACTAGTATGAGTTAGTTGTATTATACAACATAATAAAAAAGAACTGTTAAAGAGAGTATGTTCAGATTCATTATTTTAGATTGCCAGCAAAAAAACCCCAAAAACCTGTAGGACTATAATTCTAAGGGGATAATTTAACATCATTTTTTTTTTTTGCTGAGCGATGTTAACCATGGTAAAAAAAAATGATTTTTTTTTCAGCCTCTTTGTACTGTAGATGTAGAACTTTTTACTGTTTTCAGTTATTTAATAGTAGTGCTTTTAGTTTTTAATACATGTTAGATTACAGTGGTTACTTGGACCTCAAATTTTTATTTTCTGGGCTTCCCGTGGGTGACCTGTGATTTTGCATGTGTTGTGGGTCACATACCACATGTATGTATGTACAGTGGATATAAAAAGTCTACACACCCCTGGTAAAATGTCAGGTTTCTGTGCTGTACAAAAATGAGACAAAGATAAATCATTTCAGAACTTTTTACACCTTTAATGTGACCTATAAACTGTACCACTCAATTGAAAAACAAACTGAACCTTTTAGGTGGAGGGAAGAAAACCAAAAAAACTAAGATAATGTGGTTGTATAAGTGTGCACACCCTCTTCTAACTGGGGAAGTAGCGGTGTTCAGAATTAAGCAATCACATTCAAAATCATGTTAAATAGGAGTCAGCTTACACCTGCCAGCATTTAAGGTGCCTCTGATTAACCCCAAATAAAGTTCAGCTGCTCTAGTTGGTCTTTCCTGACATTTTTTTAGTTGCATCACACAGCAAAAGCCATGGTCCACAGAGAGCTTCCAAAGCATCAGAGGGATCTCATTGTTAAAAGATATCAGTCAGGAGAAGGGTACAAAAGAATTTCCAAGGCATTAGATATACCATGGAACACAGTGAAGACAGTCATTATCAAGTGGAAAAAATATGGCACAACAGTGACATTACCAAGAACTGGATGTCCCTCCAAAATTGATGAAAAGATGAGAAGAAAACTGGTCAGGGAGGCTACCAAGAGGCCTACAGCAACATTAAAGGAGCTGTAGGAATATCTGGCAAGTACTGGCTGTGTGGTACATGTGACAACAATCTCATATGTCTGGGCTATGGGGTAAGACGAAAGCCCTTTCTTACGAAGAAAAACATCCAAGCCAGGCTACATTTTGCAAAAACACATCTGAAGTCTCCCAAAAGCATGTGGGAAAAGGTGTTATGGTCCGATGAAACCAAGGTTGAACTTTTTGGCCATAATTCCAAAAAATATGTTTGGCGCAAAAACAATACTGCACATCACCAAAAGAACACCATACCCACAGTGAAGCATGGTGGTGGCAGCATCATGCTTTGGGGCTGTTTTTTTTCAGCTGGAACTGGGGTCTTAGTTAAGATAGAGGGAAGTATGAACAGTTCCAAATACCAGTCAATATTGGCACAAAACCTTCAGGCTTCTGCTAGAAAGCTGAACATGAGGAGGAACTTCATCTTTCAGCATGACAACGACCCAAAGCATACATCCAAATCAACAAAGGAATGGCTTCACCGGAAGAAGATTAAAGTTTTGGAATGGCCCAGCCAGAGCCCAGACCTGAATCTGATTGAAAATCTGTGGGGTGATCTGAAGAGGGCTGTGCCCAGGAGATGCCCTCGCAATCTGACAGATTTGGAGTGTTTCTGCAAAGAAGAGTTGGCAAATCTTGCAAAGTCAAAATGTGCCATGCTGATAGACTCATACCCAAAAAGACTGAGTGCTGTAATAAAATCAAAAGGTGCTTCAACAAAGTATTAGTTTAAGGGTGTGCACACTTATGCAACCACATTATTTTAGTTTTTTGGTTTTCTTCCCTCCACCTAAAAGATTTCAGTTTGTTTTTCAATTGAGTGGTACAGTTTATAGGTCACATTAAAGGTGGAAAAAGTTCTGAAATGATTTATCTTTGTCTCAGCACAGAGATAAACAGGAACCTGACATTTTACCAGGGGTGTGTAGACTTTTTATATCCACTGTATGTATGTATGTATGTATGTAAGAAGGTAAGGGAACAAGATTCCAAAACTTGCTACAAAGGAGGTTAGATGTGGCCATGCTCCCATATCTCCTAGACTAGGACATGTAGCTTCTGGTAAGAACAAATCCCCCTCCACAAAATATCTTCAAAATGATCCACTAATGTCTGCCAAACCAGTTTCTAGTTATATATCTGCAGTACAGCATAAAAAGCTGTAAAATAAATTCACCATAAAAGTAGTACAAAGCAGAAATAAATTCCCCTCAGTATTTTATTTCCATTCTATTTTATGGTTGGTTTATCACACTTATGTTGCTTTTCTTATTGATGATATTATAGTGAGTAATGGGGATTTAAACATTTGCATTAATAGGGACCTTGACTGTGAACTGTTATTGTAATAAAGATATAAAGTAGAAACCCTACTTTACATTTTTCAAGGAACCAAAAATACTGTAGTGTAAAATCCAGGAAAATGTAAAATCAGAAAAATGAGTTAAAGCAACTTATTCTTCAAGTATTTAAGGATACTAGCAAATGAGTTGGGTTTACATTGAAATACAATATTTACTATGTTCCTGACAAGAGTAAGGCAGTGCAAGACCTCTCTGAGGTCCAGACTAATTGGAACTGACTATTTACAGACAGGACTGTGGCAAATTATGCATCTGGTTTGTATTTTAAACCTTTTATTAGTAAACCTAATAATAACTTTCATAGAGGACAAACTGACAGTTTTGGGAACATTACAACAAAATTATATAAAATTCAGGAAAATATTATCTAAAATCAGGGGAAAAACACCAACTGAAATACATTATAAATTGGTGGGACCACAACAAAAAATATAAAATGATGGAAAACTTAAAAATAGGGTATGTAGAACTGAAGTTTCACTGTAGATACTGTTTCACTTATACATACTGTACCTCATCAGTCATTATTGTTGCCATTGACCTGCCAATTTCATGATATTGCTGTGCTTTTCCTACTGGTCCCAACAAAATAAAAAGAAACCTGTTAAAAAAAACAGCAAATATGCATTATGTGCAAATGACAACAACTGAGGTTAGTGATTATCGGGCTACAGAGCAGAGATACATACTTGTGCTCTTACTTGTGTACCCTTTGCATTTAACAAAGACTTAGGGGATGATTTACTAAGGCACGAACGCTTCGAATGCATCCGAATGCATTTTTTTTGTAAAGATCGGACTTTTTCGTATTTCCCGCGACTATTTCGTCGCTGTCGTGACTTTTTCGTATATTTTATGCGACTTTTTCGTCGCTGCCGTGAAAAAATCGTATTTTTGCCCCCCATAGGCTAATGTGAGAAACGCTTGCCGAAAATACCGCCATATGCCTCCTACCTGTGCCTGCACCCGAATAAATGGAATACGCTCGGGTGTAGGCACATGTAGCCGAAATACTCATAAAACCATGAGACTTTGCAGTCTCTCTTGTTTTTATGCAGATATCGGCTACATGGACATGTGGACATCCCAGAGTTCCTTACATAACAGCTAGTTGCCTTCATAGTATACATATAACCACCTGCACAGATCAGAATTCCTAGAACACCTCATGCATATGATGTTCACATTTCCATTGCAGTGTAAGAAGTCAAAGGCATATCATTCTCATCTTTGTTGCAATACTGTAGTTCTTGTATTAAACTCACCTTGTAGGGATTGGTACCTCAGTCAGTCCAGTGAGAAGAACAGCCGGAGAAAGTCTCACAAATGCAACAATGGGCCTTTCTAGAAAATCGAGCTCCCCAACAAGGACATTGGAAGCTTCAGCACCAGTAGGTATTTTTTTCATGAAGTGAAGGTCCACCTTTGAAAGCATTAAACAACAAAACAAATAAAAACTGCTGTGAAGGTCAGACACTGACAATCTGTACTACCTCAACTGTACTGAGAGTGAATCTAAATCTTTCTGTTGCACTGTAAAATAATTAGCTTTTATGCTTGCAGAATTTTATTAAGAAAATAACCAGCACTCCAGTCTCACAGTGTTATGGACACTATGCTGGGTGATAGTGTTTACCAGTGATACCCTGAGGCTTTTGTACATTTCTGTCTGTATCTTAGTAAGTGATATACTGTACAATAATACTGTATATCAGTTCTTATAGCCACAACATTGCCAACATTGATTAAACACATATATTTATCTTCACAGCAGCAGGTAATGTTGACTATTCACAGACACCTGCTTTAAACACATTTAACAGCCTGCTTTCCCACACATGCATGAAAGAATTATTCATACAATGTCCATTTATCTTAATGCAAAAAGCATATTGGCTTTACACAATACTAAAGGTGATGGGACATATTTAAACCATAATGTAGCATTTTTAACAAACAAATATTTGTACAATAAAACATATTATGTAAACAGATAAAGCAGCTTTAATATATCTTTTATGGTACAATTTTCAAGTAGTGAATTATATTAGGGGTCATTTACAACATGTAAGTCAGGGTGCAAAATCCAAAATATTGGCAAAAAGTGCAAAGTTTTTGTACTTTGCACCCTACCCTGCATGCTAAATGAAGTGTCCCATGAATACAGTTGTGCCTGCGTTCGGCAAGACTGCATTCATGAGGGAAAGGAGAGGGGAGGCCTGTAGGCCTAAATCATATTGGCATCATTCAGAACAATTTACACTAATGGTTTATTCGAAACACTAATTAAACATTGAGTAATGCTATATAATGACAGCCATTGCACCCAACACTCTGCCCTACATATTTTTTCTTACAGCTGTTTGTTTGTCTTCAGGTGTCTAAGGGAACCATTTGTTATTTAACTTGTCTTACCCATGACAATTTGTATTTAATATCAAAGCCACATATAGAAAACTTCTTAAAGAGATACTGACACCAGAAATGAAATTATTTTTACATCTGTCATAACATTGTCTTTGCATGCTATTTATAATTTGGCCATAAAAGTATTTGTCCAAGCTTTTACATTCACTATCTGATCCCCCATGTTCCTCTATGAGGGGGCGGCCATATTTGTCCAGCAGGAGGCCATTAGCATTAGAAGCTATAACTGACAGGCTGAGAAGGGACATTCAGGCTGGCAAAACAGTCAGGTTTTGGGATTTCAAGTAACAATTACTTACAAAAGCAGCCCTATCAGTAAAAAATTATCAACACGACCTAAAGGCAACTTTTTATGTAGATTTATATTTTAAAAAGTTGTTTTTTCATGTCAGTATCACTTTAAGCCAGTTTTTAACTTAATACCTGCCTAACCAGATAATCAGTCATAATCACTTGCACTACTCTCTCAGATATGTACAATAATTATACTGTTTATTGTTGTAATGTGACTTTCCTCATCTAACCCCAAATCAGTACAGACATCTTTTGTTACACCTCATCTTATTACAGACAAGTAACACTGTTAATTTTCAGCCTGTTTGCCATATCAAGGTGACTATAATGCCTATTGTTTGTATAAATAAAGGATGGAGCTCACCTTGCTTAAATCTACAGAACTGCTGTTCTCATGACTTCCCCCATTTTTAACATCCAGTGTAGAGGGGGTAGGCTGCGGAGAGACAGACAGACCTGTGGGAGAGAATCGCAGATTAGGACTATGGCGCAGAAAACACGGTTTGAGAATAGTGGATTGGACAGAAAATCAATAATGTGAGACTTTTTCAGTATTAGAAATATTCAGGTACTGAATACTAAATGGAATTTGATGGCAGAAATTTTTCGTATGAAAAAATAATTACTGCATTAGACCCTGCCACATTTTCTGAAATACTATGTCATTTATCTATAATTTTTTAAGCAAGATTTTTTTAAATAACTCAAAATTTTAAAATAATTTCCCTTCACTCCATTGAGTGATCCCACTAAGCTTCTCTCTGCATTAAGCTTACTCCATTAACTACAAGGCTTCTGCTATCTGTTAGCCAACACTGTATCAGATCCACTACACTTCAGTTCTTAATCAGCTTCTTTTGTGCAGCAGAACTACACCCTAAAAATAAATATGCGTAGAAATGCCATATTGTATCTACTGAATTTCTGCACTAACCCAAAGGTTCAGCATCTCTATAGTAGCAATTATCCAGGTCTTTCAGTTATCACAGGAGCTCCTCATGCAGGGTCGGACTGGGGGGTGCAGGGCCCACCGGGCCCCACCGGCTATGTCCCCTAAATCCCCCCCGCAGGGGCCCCCCTTAACCCTCCTCGCAGGTTCCCCCACCCAACATCCTCCCCCGAGCGCGTGTGAGTTTAACGCGTCAGGGGAGGAACGGTTGGGCAGGGGGAGAGCTGACATGGGTCGGGTCTGGGCCGCCGGGGCCCACCGGGGTTTTTCCCGGTGTCCCAGCGGCCCAGTCTGACCCTGTCCTCATGTTGGATTTTGTTAGAAGTGTCACTGGCACTGCACATGCTCAGTGGGCTCTGGGCAGCTGTTTAAAAGCTGAGCACAGGGGTTGTTGCAAGCAGAAAATGAGGTTGGTGTGTAATATAAGCTGATGCTACAAGGCTGACCATAACATTCTGATGCTATCTGAACTGGTTTCAGAGCTGTTGTGTACTAATATTCGATATTATTTACTAATCAGAATTATATTGTGACATGTATATTCTATATATATACTGTATATATATATATATACACACACACAGTATATTGTAAGTTAGTCCCTAAAATCAGGTAAGTGACAGCAGCACAAAGCATATGCAGTGAATCAGCAGAAAAAAAAGATGGGGGGCTACTGGGGCATCTTCCCTGCTAAAGGGCAGAAGCCCAAAACATAATGTAAAACATTTTTAGCCTACTTCTTTAGTTAAGCTTTAGTTCTCCAGATTTTGATGGCTACAAATGCAATTTCAATTATCCACTTAAATTACCCAATAATGAAATTCTACTAAACTGGGCTGGATAAACTTCCAGCATTGGATTCTGCAAGTCTTGTTCTTATAGTCTTATTTAAATAGCTAAAAATCATGTCACAAGAAATCTCCATACTGTTTGGCTGCATGTCAAAATAATGCTTTTTTTAAATTCATTTTTATGATACCTTTTAATCTGTTTCTGACAAAGTAACATATTTTTTATCTAAATAAAACTGAAATAAGTTTGTTAACAAAAAGGTAAGGACAACATGAAGCTGACTTACTATTCTTGTCTAATAAATGGGGCTCAGATTGCTTCTTCCCAACCTCAGCAAATGAACGCACCATTGGTATAAGATTGTTGCGTTTCTTCTCAATTTGATGGTGGTGTTTCTTCAAAAGAGCTTCTTTAACTTTCACACGGATGTTATCGCCTAATTCATTGGCTGAATCTTGATGGTCTAATATCATGTCTGTAAATACAACAACAAAATATTCAAGCCAGACGTATTTGAGTGATTCCTAGTTAGTTAAAATACTGCTGTAAATACAGCCTTGCACCAATCTTGGCGCTATCATTTTCTCAATTTCTCCACTTTTTATAAGTCTTTAATCTTTGGCTCCACTAATATGTATATCCCTGTTCACATACCTTTTTTCTAATATTTTCTAATTCTTTAGTCTCTACAATCAATTTTTCAAGTTAACTTCATGTTCTTGCGAAATTTCTCGTAATTTACTACCCTCTTGCCTCACTTTATGCTCCCCTCATCATAACTCCCTCACACCAAGCAACTTTCCACTAGATATTATCCCTGCTCTATTCTATTTCCATACTCTGTTATAACTGCCATTCTTTCTACAGACAAAGAAAAGTACTGTGAAGCACTGCATCATTCACGTCAAAAGGCTATGCCAGATGTTAATTTCACTAAGATTTTATGGATGTCCAGTGAAACACAAAGAAATGCATTATTCTTGTTCTTCTCGGAAAGCTTTATTTGCCTGCAAGTTTGTATTTATTTTATAGGTGACTAAAAGGCCATACTGTGTTTTCCCCAGCAAAATATAAAATAGCATTTACAGACACAAAACAAAACCTGGAACCTCTAGACAGCAAAGCATAAATAAGAACGGTACAACGCACGCCGGTAGAAATCAGCCCTCTTTTATTTCACGGGTCACAAGTGATTATTAAAAGGTCAACTTTTATCTATGATTGCCCTGTGGTCAGAATCTATAGAATTCATACAGCTGGTCAGGATTGTTAGCCAGACATTTAGACAATGTTTACCAGCTTTATACAGTTTCCTTATGTTTTCCATATCATTTAGATATAAAACGTAACATTTTTCTTTTTAAAAAGGTTCAAGTCTGTAAGGTTTTAATTAATTGAGTAAAAGAGAATAGTATGTGGTGTGCAAAATTATTTCTGTAATAGTGTACACTTATACTCTATTATACTCTATTATCCGCAGAAGTTCAATTCCTGTTAAGGAAAAATATAGTATAGGCATAAATGAGCAAACATTTCATTGTTAGGTAGCTGCACATCTGTACCAAGAATCATTAACAGACTTCCAAGCAATGCAATTTAGTTTCTGAGTCCATCTGATTAAGTCATTTAATGAAATTGCATAGAGATGGCTATTCCGTGGTAATTGTGCGCTCTGCCTGAATTCTCCAGAGGAAAAATGTGTCAGAGATGAACTCTGGGCTCCCTGAGGCTGTTGTCCACTTACTCTAAAAACTGCAGCAGACAGTAGGATTTGCTGTTGGAATTAATGCAAAACCACAATAATGATTGGCCTAGCATATTTTGATTGAGCATTAAACCTTATAATTATGTCTTTATTCAATACTTTCATATTTTGTAAGTCACTGTTCCAATTAAAAGTTGAGAATATTTTCTCATTTGCTTATGAAAGGGTAAAGTGCGCTAACCATACTAAATCTCAATAATGCACTTTAGTTTAATGAACCTTACTTCCATGTAGTTATGAAAATAGTAACAGTGAAAAAAAGTATGTGTATATATAACTTTTTCACTTTTTTTCACATATTGTAAGTCCTGTGAGTGCCCTATTGTTATGTCTACATTTGATTTCTTTATAAGATTCACCCATGCTGTTAGTTTTTTTTAAATGTGTGTGCAGCTATATCAGGTTGTACATATAGATACATGTCTATACATTTATTTAAATAATCATAGAAGAAAAAATGTGAACCTGCAACTTCTTCTATGGTGTTTGCACGCATATCCAACTGAACTGTTCCATTGATGATGCAACTTCTTAATTCAAAAAGGCTATGCAGGGAAAGAGTTGCCACATAGGGTTTGCTCCATCGTTCGCCGCCATCTTCAACATCTTCCTCAAACTTAAGCCACCTGGAAAATTGAAGAAAAGAATATCCATTTCTAAAATGAAAAGTCTTGAGGTCAAATATGCAGACTGATCTATTTCCATTGCTGGGTGTGCTGATACCCATAAAGCACTGTATTTTATTCCAATTCCATTGCTTTTGTAATATTATGCCATGAAAAGCATCTCTGGAAATGTATATTACAAAGGCAGAATGCAATGTTAGAAAACTGTTCAATAGATATTTTAGGGTTCTTTCCATTGGCTACAGATAAAAACAACAAAGTCAAGGCACTTTCCATGACAGGTTTTGTGAGCAGAAGATGTGGTGCATCTTAGAAATGTGGAATTATTTGAAGAGGATTCAGTGAAAGTAGCTTCTTTCCTATGAACATCAAGATATACATTTTCAAGGTCAGAAGGCCAATACTTTTACAATACAATTTTTACAATAGAATTTATCAATTCTGAGAAAAACTGAGGTTGAGCAGTATAGCTTTTATGTTTGAGAACAAGGAAACTCACGTGAATGAGAGATGATTGTAGGAAGGTATCACTCAGAATTTGGTCACTGGAGGAATTGTCAATCAGAGGTTCATGGATAGGAAGCATTACTTACATTAAAGGTCCACTTAAACCCTTGCTATATTCAGTATATAGCGTTCCTTTATACTGTTATCCTTTGAAATTGTCATCCTAATTAATTAGAAGAGGGATTTTTAACTTACTGTTTGAGACCTAAAACTGGGTCCTCATGGTAATATGGCTGATACTCAAATAATCACTTTTATAACATGAAACTATTTCCTACACTTAAAAATAGTTATCAAAGCAAGGTGCATAACTGGTTCTAAATACATTTTTTCATCACAGATCGGATTCCCTTAATTTGGGTTGACAGATAAAACGCTTAAAAGTGGACCAGTCCCGTGCATTTGATTCATTTACTGAGCCTGCTAGGGAATTTGATTTGAAGTGAAAGTATATGTAAAGTAATCAAGTATCTAAATATTCTGCCTGACCTTGTTTTTATTAAATTTGTTGAATTAAGACATTTTATCAGCAAATTGGGACTCCTTCAACATTCAGTCAAGCTGTAAGTATATAGATATTATGTAACCCTAAAACAATTTGCTTGGAACATCTAATTTATGTTGTACTTTTTGTAAATATCTAGTTGCTTTTTCTGACTGTGAAGCCAATAGGTAAAAAGCTCAGATGTGGTACAATATTTGCCAAAACAATGGAAGGTAAAGAGTGTTTATGCACTTAGTATATACTTTATGTATACAAAAGGGAATTTACCCCTCAAATTGTTATTATACACAGAATGATTACCTGGGAAATAGTGTAATTAAGGTTATTATGTTTTTCTTGCACTGATTAGTTTGAAAGACCATCTACAGCCATAGATCTAAAAATTAGATTGCCATGAAATTGTGGCAACCTAGATTTCATCTCATTATCCACTCCTTGTGACTTATTGTGCATTATTCTCTATGCATCACACAACAAATTTACACTGTAAGCTCTATGGGTCTGAGGGGACATTTCTATGGACATATGTTAGAAGTACTAGGAAGGATGCAAAATATTTCAACTGAAACATTATTTATTAAGTATTCTGCCGGAATGGCAAGTCTGTCCATGTATCCATAGGAGACACTTTGCATACAAAGATAGGAAAGCAACAGCTAACACAACCACACAATTAATATATAAAGAGACACAAAGGAAATCTTAAATCCAAGATCTGTCTTCTGTGCTTCGTGTTTTTAAATGGAAAATATAACCACACTTTTTGACATAAACTCATATGCAGAAAAGGGTAATAAACACTAGCTGGATTTATTTTTTTTTTACGCAGAAGTTCATGAATAGGAAGCATTACTTAAATTAATGGTCCACATAAACCCTTGCT
This sequence comes from Xenopus tropicalis, assembly GCF_000004195.4. Classification (NCBI taxonomy): domain Eukaryota; kingdom Metazoa; phylum Chordata; class Amphibia; order Anura; family Pipidae; genus Xenopus; species Xenopus tropicalis. Next base: position 142,755,801 of record NC_030678.2, on the reverse strand, counting down.
GTATACAGCATATAACGTTCCTTTATACTGTTCTCCTTGGAAATTGTCATCCTAAGTAATTAGAAAAGGGATTTTTAACTTATTGTTACCTGTGAGAACCATTTCCCAACCAACCTTAGGCTCCGAGTGTAATGCACCAGCAGTCACAATAAAAAGTACATACAGTACACTGTACCATCATTTTATCAGTAATAATATTCTACATAGACTCATACTTGTTGCCATGTTTAGAGAAATAAAACACAACACTATGAATACAATTCCAAAGAATTTTTTACCTTGCTGTCTCTTTCCACTCTGCATCTTCACCCTCTTTAACACAAATCTCATCCAGTTCAGTAAAAAGTTCATGTGGTACATGTTCCTCATCATCCTCTGTCCCAAGGATAAACTGCACTCGCTGGGATGGTGTATCTGAAAAACAAATTACATGGCAAATCAGTGGAGGTTTGTTTGGTTTTCTTTACTATTTTCTTTTAATAGGAAAGAAGACCATAAATATAAACCATGAAGATTTTCCAAAATCAAAGGATTTAAAGTTTCTTGTTTTTGTAAAGAGGGTGGTTTCACATCTACTCAATTACGCAGTTCCATCCATGTATGTATATCTTTATTTATAAAGCGCTACTTATGTACGCAGCGCTGTACAGTAGAATACAATAATACAAACAGGGTGTTAATAAGATAATAGATAAATACAAAGTATAATAATAAATACAGATAAATACAGCAGCAATAAGTTAAGAGTCAAGGACACAAGAGGAAGGAGGTCCCTGCCCCGTAGAGCTTACAATCTATATGGGAGGGTAACTAACAGACACAAATAGGCAAATATAAGTGCTGTAGGTCACAGTGGGTGACACTACAATATAAGTGCCTGATCCATCTGATAGACATTTGAATGTTCCTGAAGGCAGTTGATAAAGAATAAATTCTATGTGTGCAGATTCACCCACAGGCACTTCTGACTCGTTTGCATTCTGTTCTCAAGCTAGCTTTGGATACATATACTATGGCCTTGAATACAGAACCACCTATTTGGCAAAAAGCAGCTCCTTGTTTTCTGTGCTATGAACAGATATTTCTATGCGCGTAAACTGGTAATCTGGTAATGTCTAGGCTCATACGTTTCTTATAATGTATGCTACTATGTCACAAAGTCTATATAAACCCTGTGCTGTCTTTGTTCTTTAGTTAGAGTCTATGGCTTTGTTCAGAACCCACCTATGTGTCAAAAAATCTTACCTATTTACCTCAAACAACTTTCAGCATCTGAAATTTCCATAACACAGTCCTCTGCTTGTTTGTAAAGAGCCTTTATAACACAGGGAAAAATAACCCTTTTGTGCTCTGGTTGTTTGTAAAGAACCTTTATAACACAGGGACCAAAAACCCTTAAGTTATTTGCCTTCCTGAATGAACCCCAAATCTTGGTTATTCCTTAACTCAGAAAGAGATAACCCTAAGTGTAATAACTGTACGTCTGGCACCTTCCCCTCAAATAAAAGAACCTGGTTCATATATCTATTGAAATCCTGGGGATAGGGCTGGAAATGCATTTGTGTAAATAAAATCTGCTACCTTTATTTCTATAAAATGCTCTAAATCTCACAACTGTCGAGAAATACTATACCTTTCCCTTATTGCCCTTCTTCTTCTCAGTCTTGCTTGTCTTTATAATATTATCTCTGTTCCACCCTTTTCTTTAATAACCTGTCCCTATCCTTGCTGTTTCCCACATTAGTTGGCGTGTCAATGCCATGGAGAAATTTTAGACATTTTATGGTTATCACTGTCAATATTTTACAAACCTGTTATGTTTACTTTTTTGGGGGTTAACTCCCCCTTATATGGCCAAGTATTTTGTCCAGGGCTAATTCCAATGTTTAATGTGCCACAATTTTAGTAGTCCAAAGTCATAGCATCACATGCCCAAAGCAGTCTACAGTTTGCTCTAATTTAATGTTAATGCCATGCAATACCACCCTGGGAACACACACTGGTGCTTTTCAGGCTACTAATTGATGAGTCTGGTAATTCTGCATGTGAGCTTACAGGCTGCAACTTACACTGTGCTGACAAACATTTAACCCAAATTCCAGACAATCTTCTGTTAAGAGAAGTTCTTACTGTGTTTCTATGGTTCTGTTTCTGGGTACAGGTCTGGACTTATGAGTTGCCATCTGTCCAGTTTTTACATGGAGAGCTCGGTTTTCAGTAAAGGTGTCCAGGTCAAAATTGCCCGATTGGTTTTCCACATTGGGACAACCAGGCAGGACTCGCTGGCACTGATGCGGCGATCAGGCAATGGTAGATTGCCAAGCCATAGCCCCGCCCCAGTTATGTGATGAAAAGTCCCGTGATTTTAAGGATTAGGTTCGGTATGGATTAGTCGGAATCCGAATCCTACTGTAAAATGTTGAATCCTGGATTCAGTGCATCCCTACCTAGAATATACCTTTTCATTATAAGTTATAAGTAATTGGTTACTATACAAATTTCTTACCATGAGCTGAAGACTCATCATGACCTTCTTCCTGAATAACTCCTTTCATTCTATCTCTTTTCCTGTGTTTCTGTCCATGGGTGCGGTGATGTCTATGACTCTGACGCCCCAATGGCATTCGAACTCCCACATACAAGGTCCTGTGCCCTACAATGAAAATCACATACATTAATAAAAAAAACATGTAATATCACTCCAACACTCTTTCAGAGTGACCCAGAAACCTAATTTACTTCAGATTTCACCTGCTCTAACTGACTGATCCCAGCAAGAGTCAACCATTCACACTTCTGACAAACATTATGGGTCAGTTGGTTGCAGCAGGAAATAAAGTTATGGAAGCAAACTAATAAGCCAAAAACTACCCAAAAACCTTTTTTTGAAAAGAATTAATAAGCACCAACTACGATTTGGGCACATATTTATATTGGTTACAGTACCCTTTGATATTTCTGTTTATTTTTGTTGTGACTAGATGCACTAAAACAACTAGCAAATAAAAAAAAGGCTAGCGCAGTTCAGATACATTATGTTTTAATGGGTCTGCCTTACCTAATTTGGGCAGCTTAAACAGCTGATGGCACCATATACAAGCTATTGCGAATGAACAGACGATTTATTGTTTTGCATGAAGTGCTAAAATGCAAAATGTTTTTGTGAGCACAAGGCACAGTGGTCACCAAATCTGGCCACCAACCAAGGCATTTTAATTAGACTGGCAACAGAAGCCCAGAGCATGAATAGGAGAGTGCTATGGGCCTCTGGAGGGGGACTGGGTAAAACAAAGACCAGGTGGACAAAAGAAATCCAGTTTATGTTTCCACTATACCAGAGAAATTGCTAAAGGGAAACAAACTAAAAATGGAAACTCCACAGTGGGAGGATGATGCCTTTGTATCTAGGCAATATGTTCTTTTCCACCTGGCATTTTGAATCTCATTCTACTAAACAAATAAAAAAGCCATTAGAATCGGACAAGCCTAACAGGCAGCTAGAGAAGAAAATATATAAGATACAATGCTAACACAAAATAAATTAAAAACAAACAACCAATGCTGAAATACTGAAACCTATTGGTTAGCTGTTTTATTGGATTATTTTCATGGTGTTTGAGCCAAAATTAACATATATACTGCAGTTTATAATGAGGCGTTTCCACTTTGTTTATGTATTATTAAATACATTTCATAAAGCAAGACCTTTGCACCAGTGATCCCTGGAGGGATATATCACCAGTTAAGTATTCAGAAAGCCTAGCTTTTCTTTCTTAGTAAAACAAGCATCCCCCATGCCTGAAAAAAAGACATTCTACAGCTTTTATGATATGGTTATGAATTCTGAGTCTATGGACAAGGATACATCATCAGAGCAATCAATGCTGCTCTTACTTTTTGGAAATAGCATAAGATTTCCTGGTTAAAACAACCTATACTTATGTCAACATACAATTATAAGAAGATGCATGCAATATATAACATACATGTAAATGGAAAATATTGTCAATTTAAATCTTCCCAACCTTCACAAATTCAATAAAATGTAATTTAATGTTTTGTTCCCCTAGTGACTGAAGAAGAATAAGTAAATAAGAGGAGACGAGGACTATCAGTTACAGAAGGCCTGGGTAGGCATGTTATTGGGCCAGTCATTACTTTGCCATATTGGCACTGAATAGTTAAAAAAAAGTTAATTAACTGTTCTATAGTAACTTAAAATCTAATGCTCATTTGTAACTCAGCACATGAGTTATGACAAAATAGTTAAAAACACACACAGAAAATAAATACAAATAGCATTGATAATCACTTTGCTGTTTCAAGGCTCTTAGCAAGCTGTGCATTATTTCACTGGATTCTGGGAGAGGTGGGAACCAGTGGTAATTAATGATGAGTGTATTCGAGGACATTAGAACAGAGTCAAGCATTATATGTCAAAATAGGTCTACAAAAATGACCGTGGAATGATTTAAAGTTATAACTTTTGAGGATTGTGTATAGACAGGATTCTAATTATAAACAAGTGTATGAGCTTAGAATTATCTCTTGACCGGACCAACTAAACCACAGTTTACCTCTCCCTGCCAGTTAAAAAATTATATAAAACATAATGGGTGTGGAGTCTGTGTGGAGTCTACCTAAAATAAACATAAACTCCAAGAACTGACAGTTAAAGAAGAACTAAAGCTTAACTAAATAAGTAGTGCAGAGATGTTATACATTATGATTTGGCTTCTGTACTGGCCCAAGGCAACCCCAGCCCTTTAGCAGGGAAGATCTGTGCCCCTAAATATGCCCCAGTAGCTCCCCATCTTCTTTTCTGCGGATTCCCTGCACATACTCTGTGCTGCTGTCACTTACTGAGCTTAGGGACTCACACAACTTATACTGTATATATAGAATATACGAATTAGTAAATAATACAGATTATTGGTACATGGCAGATGTGAAACCGGTGCAATAGGCACCATAATTTAATATATCAGCCCTACAGCATCAATTCATGAGAGGCAAACCTTATTTTCTGCTTGATAATTTGTGATGACACTGTAAGCTCAGCTTCTCAACAGCTGCTCAGAGCCCACTGAGCATGTGCGTGTCACTGACACTTCTGACAAAATCCTAAATAGGGAATCTCCTGTGACAACTTTGAGGTCCTGATCATTACTGTTATAGAGATGCTGAACCTTTAAGCAGGTGCGAAAGTTCCATATATTAAATATGCTATTTCTGCCCATATTAATTATTAGGGTTTATTTCTCCTTTAAGGCTGCACTTGATATTCAAAAATGAATAAAGGAAATCTATAGAGCAAGCCCTGTACAACAGAAATCTTGAGAAAATATTCTTTTTGTACATAATGCTGTATGCAGGTCAGAGCCAAAGGGCTAAACTACTGTACTCAAATTTAATTTCCTGTGCATATGTAAGCATCAAAAATTCTTATAAAAAAGCAAGAAAACACACAGGTATCACAAACACAATGTAACAGTTATCACAATGCCATATATAAACGCTATTTCACAGTACAGCTAAATCTTTGCATTGCCAGGTAAAATTATAAAACCTAATCTAAAATAAAACAACAACATGCAATAAATACTGGTAAGTGCTCACACTGGCGGAAATTCAAATTTAATTATTTTCCTCCCGTATGTATTCTGTGCTTTAAATAGATGCTTCCATCAATGAATAATTATGTTCTAGCAGCAGTGGTATAAGAATATATCACAAAAAAATATCTATACTCATCTAAATATAGCTATTACCTTTCAACCTGCATATTCTTTACAATTGGCTGATGTACAAAAATAAACCATTACATATCAGTTGAGTGCATGGTCCTTGTCTATCTATAGTGAATAAGACTGCTTTGCAAATGAGACAGAAACTCATTACCACACTGATTTCTTATTTGTACAGAGTATGAGAATATCATAGACTTGTCACCATTAAGCCTGGGGACCTATAAGCAATAAGAAGATAAATTATATGTAACATCAAATGAAATGCCAGTTAGATTATGCAAATGAATGTCAAGACAGGAATAGCTGTGTTTTTGTTGCTGTGGAGCTACCTCTGGCTTTGTGCAAAATAACAAATCATTCAGTAAAAGCCAAGCTTTCAGTTAAGCAAGCAATTGGAAACAGCACTGGCACTAGGCCCCATATATATATATAAAGCAGTGCGACATACTGTGCTCTGTTTATATTTCCATTAACAAATCACAATATACAATTTAGATTTTTAAAACTACTCCAATTAATACAAATTACTAAAACCATGCCTTTTTTCCCCATTTAATGCAAAGGACTTCTCCTTTTAATTATTTGATTAAAATAACGTCAATGGGAAATGGCCTTCCCATAATTCTACGCTTTCTGGATAATGGGTTTCTGGACATTGGATCATATTCCTGTATATAGACAGACAGATTGATAGATATGATTTTTTAAGAGCCTTGTGAGATTACATAGTTTGTTTCTTTTTTTGTCCTGTTACAAAATAGCAGCAGCAAACAGTGACAATTCAATAATTCATGCAATCCGTTCTTTATAAACATAGAGAGGTACATAGCGGCTAAATGATTCATGAAACCCTACCGTCTGCAAACAAAGATAATAAAGGGCTGCCAAGTTTTCAATTTAAAACACTCTTATATGTAGCTTTTGTTTTACATTTCATGATCTTTAGAAACAATTTTAACTAGGGACCGTTCTTTCTTCCAGGTGAAAACATCCTTTTATAAGCAATAAAGCATTTCCATACTAAGGCTGAAGAAGACATAGAAGATACTCTGGGAAGATATACATTATTCATTCCAGGCAATTTACTAAGCATATGCTTGAAATGTGTTGCCTTAGTGACTTTTGTAAACAAAGAAGCATGTGCAGATTTATGAGAGGACTTTTATATGCTAAACTAATAGAGAGCGGTGGTATTTCTGGGCTTGCTAGAATAGCATTCTTAGCACTCAAATACCTCACTGTGAGTTCATGATTTTTAAAGGGGTGGTTCCTTTCAGGATGTTACAGAATGTCTTATCAGTTTTTTTATTGTCCAGTTTTTAAACAATTTTGAGTCATCTGCCTTCCTCTTCTGTCTTTTTTCAGCTTTTAGGCCTCTGGCACACGGGGAGATTAGTCGCCCGCGACAAATCTCCCTGTTCACGGGCGACTAATCTCCCCGAGTTGCCATCAGTTGCCATCCCACCGGTGACAATGTAAGTCGCCAGTGGGATGGCATACGCAGCGGCGCGATTTCGGCAAATCGCCGAAAACGCCTCGTGAGGCAACTTCGGCGATTTGCCGAAATCGACTGCACAGCGTGTGCCATCCCACCGGCGACTTACATTGTCGCCAGTGGGATAGCAATTTGGGGAGATTAGTCGCCCGCGAACAGGGAGATTAGTCGCCCGCGACACATCTCCCTGTTCACGGGTGACTAATCTCCCCGAGTTGCCATCAGTTGCCATCCCACCGGCGACGATGGGATGGAACACGTGGCGAAAATCGCCGAAAATGCCTTGCGAGGCGCAGCGTGTGCCATCCCACCGAGATTAGTCGCCCGCGAACAGGGAGTTTTGTCGCGGGCGACTAATCTCCCCGTGTGCCAGAGCCCTTAGATGGGGGTCAGGACACAGCCAAAAAAGCTATTGCTTTGCACTTTTATTACTTATCTTCATATCCAGGCTCCCTCCAAATCTTCTATCTTCAAATCTCTTTCTTTCAAGTCTCATTTTCTTAACATGTCTCAGCTCTCATTCAAACAATTGCCTATGGCTAGGGTATACTGGACCCTAGCATTAAGATAGCTAATGAAATTCTAAACTGAAGAGGTGATGAAGAATAAGGTAAATAATTCAAAATATATAAATAAAAATGAAGACTGACAGAAAAATTAGTACATTTTATTGAAAGTTAATTAAAAGGTGATCTACCCCTTGAAGTAACATAAAACCAAAGAATGTGAATTAAAATACGTTCTGAATTTATTCATAAACAAATTAGCTTAATATTACACCCCACAAATTCTGTATTTCTCATGTTAAAACTCTAGATCAGGGGTAGGGAACCTATGGCTCGGGAGCCAGATGTGGCTCTTTTGATGGTTGCATCTGGCTCGCTGCCAAATCTTTAATAAAAAAAATAACAGGGGGTGTGGCCTGTGCTTGGCGGATAGAAGACGTGTTCTAAGCCTTAGAACACGTCTTCTATCTGCCGAGTGCAGGCCACTCCCTCCTCCGCATCATATCCGGCATCCTTGGCACCCACCCTACCTTGCCCCTGCGCTTGGCGGATAGAAGACGTGTTCTAACCCTTCGAACACGTCTTCTATCCGACGAGCGCAGGCCACGCCCTCCTCTGCATTGCATCCGGCATCCTTGGGACCCACCCTACCTTGCCCCGCAGCATCCGCAGCCAAACATATTGTATGGCACTCACGGCATTACATTTTAAAATATGTGGTGTTTACGGCTCTCTCAGCCAAAAAGGTTCCCAACCCCTGCTCTAGATCATATAAAAACAGTGTTTATACTTAATCAGGGATTGTAAGCATTAAAGAGACTGTAGCCATTTGTAGTAAAATGAGTACCACTCTCGGTCCAAAGAAATTTATGCCGTTAACCACTTCAGCGCTGCGGAGACTAGCATCAGAAAAAGAAGAAGTGCTTTCTGGTTGCTGTTATAATATATGAGCAGCATTTAATGCAGGAAAAATAGGGGAGGAAAGCAGCCAATGAATAAAATGTAAAAAACTATGCAAAGAAAACAAGAAAAGATATTTTGAACAAATATTTGAAAAGATCCCAGTTAGCAACTTCTAGTATACAGCAGGTGGTGCGCATGGGTACCTACACTACTGATGGACCAGTGGTGTGCTGACTAAATCTTCATTCAAATGAATAATCCCTAAGTATGGGGGGAGAACTAAAAACTTTTTGCTCTCCGGTCAAGGGAATTGTAGTTTTCCCAATCCTTAGTGTTTTTAATTTACTATGATGACTATGTTTTTTTAATCTTAATACGAGTACCCTGACCCAAAGAGCCCAATTTTGTAGAGCTCGTATATGCTTCCAGTAGTATGTCAGTTCTGTGCAACTCTTGTAACATATCATCCTTAGTAAAGCCCATAATGCATCCAGCACTAATTAGTGAGCATGCCCCAAGCAAAAAATGCAACCACATATTATACAAACTTGGGTTAAGGCTGTCCTTAAAATATTTTACATTTAAGGCGTTATGTTTCCATTCTGGATAAAAGCATGTAACATAATTGTTGTTATCCGTGTATCAAGATTGATAATTAGAACAAACATAGGCTAAACTATTTTATCTGTAGATGTATTCATGTCCGACCTTACCTTCAAGTTCTTCTTTTTCATAGTGAATATTAAGTACTGAGCTAGTTCCACCCTGATCTACAATGGCCTCTTCATCAGATCTCTGTAAAACAAAACATATAGTTTTGATCAAACTTCTCCATTTGTGTAAAGGAGTTTCCTAATGAGCACAAAGGTTTCAAACAAGCAAACAAGATGCAGCCAACACCCACCTAAGAAGGCCTGCTTTAATGCCCTTTTAATAGATACAAAACATGTTTCCACTGTATTAAAGAAAACTATTATTCAGGCTTCCAGTATTCTACTTTAACACACGATATATGGATATAGTTAGAGAAAAAATTTTCATTATTATTGTAAAGCTTTTGTTATGTTTGCAGAGTTTTAACAATGATTTTAGCAGTCTTGCACATTTATTAATCTCTAATTTAGCTCATGGGAACCTCTATGTCTTCAAACCCAATGATAAGCAGAGACTGGACATGCCATGAACATAAGGGCAATGCAGTCCCTAGTCAGGCTAGATAAGAAGACTACATTTATGCACCTAATTTGCTGGTCTTGACTGTTAAGATTATATATGACATTATTTATGTATATATGGTTGGCACCATACCAACCTCCCTTTATTCGCTGATATTCCAATGCTTTTAATAAATAAGCCCATTCATATCCAGCAAGCCACATGACCTTACTTCATACAAGAAAGGTCGGGTCACAAGACTCTGTTATAGGTAACATACTTACATATAGCTATAAAGTCAGGATTTGTATTGTCCTATGAGCTATCCCATACACTTTTTAAATAAACTTCTGGGTCCTGTTCAATGTTGTATAAATTGCCTCCAATAAAGTAACCTAGACCTTCCTGAGCCAGTGAAGTTGATGTAACCTCTGTTCCACTTCAGGTACCTGGGCTAGAATGCAAGCACATAATATATGTAGTCATATCCAGATTTACATGCTTGAAACCAGCGTAGAGCTAAAAGATATGAGCTAGATCTTAACTAAGACAGGGATACTTAGCCTTTGGGCCAGAACCCAAAATTGGTCTTAAAGATGTTTAAAGATTTTTTTTTTATGATTCACTTTAAAAGAAAAGAAAAATCCATTTCACTGTAGGTTTAAGGCAACCCCTAGTGAATTTAATCACTACATTTTTCCCCAGACTAATGCTCCTTTATGGAAAAAATGCACCAACCTGGAGATGTCCCTACCTTGCCTTTCTTGAACTGCACATGCATAGAATATTAAAATAGGAAATGTGAAAGTCTAGCATGTCTACATAAACAAAGGAGACTGCTGGGAAATTAAGCTAAGAAAAATATATATAGGATTATAGGATATATATATATATATATACACACACACACACACATTGAGATTATTTGAAGCAGTTGAACTTGATAGCTTATTGTCTTTTTTTTCAACTCAATTTAAGTATGTAACTATGTAACTGATAGCATTATAAAAAGACTATGTGCTGGCTTTCCAAAGACAAAGACTAGGCACTTAAGTGGACAGTTTTTCCTTGTTACAAAGAAGCATACTAATCCGCACAAATATGGATGTAAAAAGATATGCCAGGGTTTTATTGCACGCTGGAAATAAAAAAAAAAAAGCAAGGCACCCAAATGACTGCTGACAAAGCAGGTGCGTAAGAAAGATATGCCATGGTTTTATTGTACTTTTTGGAAATATGTAAGTAAATTAGCAAGTGACTTCTGACAAGGTTGGTATGTAAAACTATTCTCATGTCTTCACTAGTTTTTGCCATAATTGTAAGGGAGGGGGTGGTCAATAGATTTCCAGCACATTAAAATTGCCTCTTTAGCATAGTATAAACAACTGCAAATAGCACATTCTGGACCAGAGCTGTAGGCCCCCCTGTTAAACCTAAAAGACAGAGCTCTGGGGAGCGAATTTTTGGTAGAGCAATCATCTCATTCAGGTACCAGAGAACATTGCTCCAAAATCTTTGAACTATTGGGCATGGCCAAAACACATGAAACAGGGAGCATATTTCATCTCTGCATTTAGGGCACTGATTGGACACATTGCTGTAGATCTTTGCTGTAGAACGGCTGGAAAACCTTTCTGAGTTTGATCCTTCTGTGCATGTTTTTGGAAGCTTCCCTTAGAACACAACGGCACTTTGCAGCTTCAACCTTGCCCAAGGAAAGTCACGATACCGAAGCTTGAATGAATCCGAAACTTTCGTACTCATTGGGAAAACACGATCATTTAGCATAATTATTGACGCACAGTATGAAAAAGTCGCACAAATTAGCAAAAAAATAGGCAAAAATACGCAAGGTACGAAAACAGAAAAAATACGATTTTTTTGTATTTGGAAGTAATCGTGCTTTGATGAATGGGCCCCTTAAAGTTATGATTTTAATTGTATACTTTTATTTCTAAATTACACTGTTTACATAGCAAATAATTTACTCTACCATTTAACATTTTATTATTGAACCAATAAATGTATTTTTTTTTAGTTGTAATATTGGTGTGCAGGCGCCATCTCAGTGCATTGTGAGTCTGAGCTTTCCGAAGGAGCCAGTGCTACACATTAGAACTGCTTTCAGTTAATCTATTGTTTCTCCTACTCCCCTGTAACTGGAGGAGTCCCAAGCTGGACTTGGATTTCTTACTATTGAGTGCTATTCTGATATCTACTGGGAGCTGCTATCCTGCTCCCTTCCCACTGTTCTGCTGATCAGCTGTTGGGAAGGGGGCGATATCACTCCAACTTGCAGCACAGCAGTAAAGTGTGACTGAAGTTTATCAGAGCATAAGTCACATAGCTGTGGCATCCTGGGAAATGAAGAATATGGCTAGCTCCATGTAAAATTTCAAAATTAAATAGAAAAAATCTGGGTTTTTGAAAAAAGGATATTTAATGCAGGATTCTGCTGGAGAATCTCTATTAACTGATGCGTTTTTAAAAAAACATGTTTTCCTATGACAGTATTCCTTTAAGGTATGAAGATCCAAATTACTAAAAGCCCCCTTTTCTGAAAAACCACAGGTCCTGAGCATTCTGGATAAATGGTCCAACACCTGTAATATCAGTTTTAGAAAATAGAGAATTTAAATACTGTATACTGTAAACCTGTATACTAAAAACAATCATTTATCTCTGTTGTGTTCCGAATTGTCTATAAAAGCTGAATGGAGAGAGATGACTGGCACTTTTAGAGTAAAGGTATGGGATCCCTTATCTGGAAACCCCTTATTCAGAAAGTTTAGAATTACAGAAAGGCCATCTCCCATATACTCCATTATAAGCAAATAATTCTAATTTTTAAAAATGATTTCCTTTTTCCCTGTAATAATAAAACAGTACCTTGTACTTGATCCCAACTAGGATCTAATTAATCCTTTTTGGGGTCAAAACAAGCCTATTGGGTTTATTTAATATTTAAATGAATTTTAGCAGACTTAGGTTATGGAGATCCAAATTACGGAAAGATCCCTTATCCGGAAAACCCCAGGTCCTGAGCATTCTGGATAATGGGTCCCATACCTGTACATCACCAGTTACAATATATCTATATATATATATATCAATTGTTGGTGATGCAATCCATCCTAGACTGCTAGTGGGTTTTGGTTGATGCCTAGCTCTTCCAATTTACTTTTCTACGTGAACTTGGTACTAGTAACATTTACAGAACTATAAGAGTGGAAGTGATTTCTGAAGATATTCACATCTCTAAGGGAACTAGAGGTATGAACACAATTGGCAAAAGAACTGACAGACTTTAGATAATCTAATATTTAATACTTTATGTAAGGTAGGGTTATTTTTTAATCTTACTGGAAGAAAAAACTCAAATTATGATGTTAAAGAATAGGAAAGTTACTAAAAATTATTAGAAGTTGAGGAAACTGTTGCATTACAACTAATTTCCCGAATAAATTAGACATCTCTAATTAGCCTGCATTTAAATCGCATACAAAGGCACCAAAATCTAGTAAATGAATGTTTATTCACCACTACTTTTTTAAAAGTGTGCTTATGGCTATTGACATTTTGTTGCAAGACTGATGAATTTTGTTTGAATACAGTGAGTAAATTTAGAAAATGTAATAACTATAACAGTAATATAAATATGAAAGCATTTCTTTGACTACAGAATAAAGCATATTTTTCCAACCTATTTGTAAGCATTTTTTGTTAAAGTTTCAGGTTTAAATTATCTGACCAGCCAACAGATCAGCTGGAATCTGGTCATTTAATATGGTTATGTACTGCATCTGCAGCATTATCTGTTGCTTTTATAACTCAGCATGATCTATTGGACCCTTCCACTTCCTAAACATATAGAACTCATTTTACATTTTGAGGCAGATTTGTCAAAATGTGAGTTTGGAGCTTAATACACAAAAACACCCATATACTATTCATTCCTATGGGATTTTTAGAAGCGTATTTATCAAATAGTGAGTTCTAACTTTCACCCATTGATAAATACAGGTCTAAAAATCCCATAGGAATGACTAGAATGTGGGTGAGTTTTTATGTATTAAGCTCTAAACTCACATTTTGATAAATCTGCCCCTTAGAGTTGCCACCTGGTTGGCTTTTAACCATCCTAGCCAGTAAATCACCAGCTAGGGCCGGCACTGGTGTTACAAATTAACCAGCAATGTACTTGCTGGTAAATTTGTTATACCCTCTCCGCGCTTAGCAACTTATCAATACTCACAGGCCCCTTCTTTGCCCCACTCATTTCCTCAACCATTTACCAATAAAATTCATCCTTTCCCCTCCTGATCCACCCATTTTTCTGCCCCCCCACGTCATGGCTTCAACCCCCAAATCACATCACAACCCGTCCCATCATCCTCTGCATCAGTCTCTACCTAATGGAGCTTTCAATTTACGGTCTCTATCACACACTAAAGTCAATTTTATCAGAAGCCTAAATGCCTTGAAGTATGGGAGGAAATTACAGTACAGGTATGGGATCCCTTATCCGGAAACCCGTTATCCATAAAGTTCCAAATTACGGAAAGGCCATCTCCCATAGACTCCATTATAAGCAAATACATCTTATTTTTAAAAATGATTTCCTTTTTCTCTGTATTAATAAAACAGTATCTTGTACTTCATCCCAGCTAAGATATAATAATCCTTATTGGAAGCAAAACAATCCCTATTCAATAGGTTTATTCAATATTTAAATTATTTTTAGCACAGACTTAAGTTATGGAGATCCAAATTATGGAAAGATCCCTTATCCAGAAAACCCCAGGTCCCGAGCATTCTGGATAATGGGTCCCATACCTGTACCTCCAGGAAACCCACACAGACACAAGAAGAACACACAGAGCTCTTGCATATAATGTCCTGGTGACCTCTATCCTATGACCCCAGTCGTACAAGGCAGGATTCCTAACAACTAGCCCTGCCTATGGCTAATTTCACTGGACAGCCTCTACCAATACATTATCCTTAACACACTCCCCAGTCTCTCAAAGCTGATGAGAACTGCATGATAACTTTGTTAAGCAAAGCACAAAGCATCATTACTGTTACATTAATTGTTAATCTTTCATAATTCCTGCAGGCAAAACAATAAATTGAAAGAGACAGATCATTCTAATGAGACCGATGCTTTCAGAATTAAAAAAAGAAAATAAATGAATAGCAACAGAAGTTCTAGCAGAATTACTGGCAAAAGCATAAAAACACTCTGTTCACTTAGCAGTTATTTTTAAATATATAGAGAGGCTGTTTAACATAATGTGCGTAAGACAAAGACTTGCATATCAAGTGTTATTAATACTTGAAAAGGATACTATATATGGAATTCTACAAGATCATTTATGCTGAAACAGCCCCAACTAAGATCTAGGACCTGTTTATTTTGTTATAAACAGAAATAAAAAAAAAACCAATTAAATTTATCAACTAAATTGCGCTGAAATCCATTTACAACATATTTAAATGTTTACATTTTTTCTCTCACCCAAGATAAAGGCGTAATGATAAAAAAAGTGATTTTCTCACATTTTAAAGAAATGGCCTGCTTAGAAAAATACATGTTTTGTGTTCAACCTGAATTATATTTCTATTACAAACAAATATCCTCTCCTGCTTTGTGGCAATCCCAATTAGTCTTCGGCATGCAACATTGTTCCCTGGGTGGTTACGGTGGTTACAGTGATAGTCATTTTTTCTTTTAATTAGTAGACTTAATTTCACCCCTGCACTCTGTGACTAGCAATATCTCTGATTACATAGCACTGATGTGCTAACAGAAAAATAGTTTTCAAAAATTTCTTGTCTTTCTGTATTATTCACTCCAATATATTTTACCACAAGCAATACTTCCCCATAAAATGAAAATTCATATCGTAGCAGGTATACACTTTTAGGTAAAATAAATAAAAAAAAACATAAAAAAACACAAAATCTAAAAAGGTACACTTTATACAAAACATCCTCTGCTGATTCACTACACATACCCTGAGTTACTGTACATCACCTGAATTTGGAAATCGACTCACAATACACAATATATACGTCATGCAGTAATTAAGTTACTTTCACAGTACGAGCTAGCATACAAACCAGTACAAGAATAAGCCCTACAGAATTAGCTTCAATGACCGATGTAACCTCATTGTTTTCAGTAAACTGCCGTTTATCTTGTATTTTTAACAACAGCCCAGAGTACAATGAGCTTTTGAGTCACATTGGCACTTAAAAGGTCACCTAACAAGATCAGAAGAAGGGGAGCTGCTGTGGACCTCTTATTGCTAACAAATCAAAATGGTTGAAGAGACCACCTCATATCTATGCAAATAGACAAAGGGGATTGTGGGAACTAATTCCATAAGGCTCGTAAAAAAATTCCATTTACATGTGTTTATTCTATAGGCTAAAGCCCACCCACTGGGGTTTTAAAGCAGAAGCCAGGATAATAGCTGATCAGATTCCCAACTACAGATCCGTTTCGCCCTTCAGCTTAGGTACAGCCAGGAGTGGGGATTCACAAACAAATCAAAAGGGTTGAGGAGACCGCCTCATATGTATGCAAATAGACAAAAGGGATCCCATAAGGCTCCTAAAATATTGCTGTAATACTTCTGTGGCCAATGGAAAAAAAGATTTCCAAAAGGATGCCATCAATGGGCAGTCTCAACATGCACAGAAGATGGTGCCCAGTCACTGTAGAAACACAATAAATAAAAGGTAGAAAGCAATGACACATTATTTTAGAATGCCACTCTACATCACAATAAAAGTCAGGGTTAAGACACACAGTCACTTTAACAGAGCCATTTCTGAAGGTGTATGTTTTTACGCTCCACTAGAGGAGAAACCCTTAAAATGAAAATATTGAATTTACCCTCGATTAGTTGCCTTAACAAAACCATTCCAAGAACACACAGTAAAACTGTTGGACTAGAGCACTGAAAGAGCTTAACAGGAAAAAATACATACAAAGAGTAGCAAAGTGGTTGCCGCTGATGCTTGTCTTACAATTTTGTAAATCTGGATTAACTTATTAGGGAAGAAGCAATAATGAGCAGAAAAATGGGTTGTTCTGAGCAACACAACTGCAAAAATGTCAGAAAAACAAAACTGCGCTTAGCAAAATAAGGACTTTACAAGAAAGGTATTGGTAGTGCCGTGATTTGGTTTACTCAAACTAGATTACATTCTTCAATTGAAAACCACATGAATGGTCATTTATCATGGAAAATTGAAAAAGAAACCCCAATTCAGTCTTTGGAATCATCAAGGCAAAGAAATAACACTGACACCACATAAATATTATAGGGACACTCTATATTAAAAGAAACCCAAAATGTTAACAGGTGCTCCAATAATGGGTCATAACTTTAATAGTATGGAAACAAACTATCTCCCAGAAATGCAATTTTAAACAAGATAAAGACAAAAAAGACACCTTCCATTTTATTCACTGTAAACACATTAGTATTCTTACCTCTTATTTTTTTTTTAGGAAAAAGAATACGCTTCATATGCATGCTATTTTTCTTCATTTTCTCAGCCTGACCTTCAACTCAAGAGTGGCATAAAGAATTGAAAATCACTTTGGAATGGCCTTTTCTGGAAATCATTTTCAATTACAGTCATTCTATGCTGAGATGCATGCAAAGTGTTTCATGTGTGAAAAGGACATAGACCTGACCAAAATGTAGATGCAGCAGTACCAAATAATAAGAAGGTTTTTGAAGCATCCCTTTGATTCTCACTAACCTTTCACATCAGAGTACAGTAGTGCTAGGTCAGTGAGCATTCTGCTGTAATGGTTGCAAGCTCATTAATGTTTTAATGCCGATATTTGGAGAATTCACAAGAATGTCCTCTTGGAGGGAAAGAGGAAATAAGCTTCACAGTTTTAATTTCTTACCAGACATACACTGATTATCTTTAAAATAAAAGTAAATTCACTTAATTCATTCATGTATCCCTCCTACTAGTGCTTAGGTCTCTCCAACTATCCTTGCCCTCTTCCCTAACCTGAGAAATCAGTACGCAAACACAGAGTGAACACTTCTAGCAAGGTATAATTACTGGCAAGTTGCAGCAGCGCCAGACCTAAGGCTAACAGCACACCTGGCCATTACTCCAAAGGCAGGTAGTGCACAACCAATAATGCCTCTGTCTCCTGCCATTCACTTTATTTCATTTTCCCCAAAATATGTATTTTCAGGCCGAAGTCCACTCTGCACAGACAGGGACAGGCAGATACAAGTAAAGTGAAAATTATGAGGCAGAAGCTGTATACGGCGGGCACCAGCATTGGCTTCAACTGGCAATATCATTTAACAGCTACGTATAATTAATCTATTTACAAGCTAGAAGGATTTGACTACAGCATAGAAAGATATTTTTATATGCTTAATTGGAATATTCCCTGCCAAGTTCCAAATTGTTTCTACAAGCAACATCAGCAAGCAGCAACACATGCTTAATATCACCATGTGCAATGCCAAGCATTTACTGGGGTGGTGTAAGCTCCTTGCCACTTAACGCCTATGTCATTATTGCTTTAAGAGGGAAAACTATCTATAACAAACAAGGCCATATCTAGGGATACACAGAAGAGGCACATGACTAGGGCCCCCTTCACCAACGAGTGGGCAGATGGAGAAGGTGGAGGTGGTGTTGGCCGTGGGGTTACCTTGGGTGCTAGAAGCTCTTCCCCTGGAATAAAATGAAAACAGCAACCAAGATATTATGTTAATAAGGCTTAACAGTTTGTTTGCTCCTAGTAATTAAAGTCAGAAACAGTATTAACGCCAGTATTTACATTAGAGGGAATTATAGTGAAGTTGTCAATAAAGCATGAATCATTAGCATTTAGCAAGATATTTCCATGGAAAACATGGCTTTGTTGACAAAGAAAAATTATATTTTTACATGGACAATCAGTCAGTGCTATATATTGACACTTCTGTATACATAGTTTACAGTTAGTGGAACCAAGGTGATAATTACTAACAGGAATGAAAAAGACATGCGATAAATATTTTTGAAAGAAATGTTTTAAAACAGATTTACTGTGACCGTTTTTTGGCATGGTACTTTGCAAACCTCACATTAAATCAATATAAAGGCATAGTTAGCTACAGGTGGAAAGACAAATCCCCACATATTTTTCAGAAAAATACTCATTAATATCTTTTACAGGTGGAATTTTTCTTTATCCGCTGGTAAACATCTCCCCTTGTAGTACCAAAACTAGGAAACAATTTTAATCAAACCTGCCCAAGATGACAGAGTAGCCAAGGAGCCAAAAATTTAGTACAGGCCCCACTATATGTTAAGTTTATTTTTATCAGATCTTCCACTCTTCCACTCTTGACCCTCTGGTCATTTACATTCATACTGTGATATTTGGTGGCTGATTATAGAGTCCAGTTAATCCTTGTACTTTACCTGTCTGCTACATGGTTTGGGATGAAATGACTTATTTGCCAGCAATATGGCAACTTATTTTTTAACTTTAGCTGCTAAGCTAGTGTAAGTATGAAGAGTTCATGGTGCAAAGGTGAACACAAAGAAAGGTCTAGTCTTCAGGCCTTTAATTTGAAACCTGCCAAACTGCTCCTGCTGGAGGTAAAAGAAGATAGCTGTTAAAATGTAATTCTGATTGGACTTCAGTACCCCTTTAATTCCTGTGCTACCTAGCAGAGAAGCAAGTACCTGGAGCCTTGCAGCAAACATTTTTCTGTAACTCTATTCTAGTTTCTTACTGAAAATTTCTTCTAGTTCAGGAGTCTTTGTGTAGCCCAATATTCCTAGCACTTAGAAATGTGTTTTATTGCCGCATTGGAGCACAAGAATCATGAGTAGGAGGACCAAATTACAGCCCCCGTAATCCTTACATGGAGTTTAGATTGTTCTGTTTCCAGACCTTGTGCCTGCTGGTTTTCCACTTAGCTTCCTCTCCTTTGTTTTTCCCAAGCGCATTTATTTAGAGAAAATAATTATAACTGCAGCACAAACTAAAGCACAGGTCAAATTAAGCCCTGCATAGCAGTTGCTTATTTTTATTCACTTCGGATCACCTTTTCAGATAAGAAACTTCATATCAGCCAGATATATATGACAAACTACTACAAAAATCATTTTAAAGACAAAATAATAGAATTGATTCTAAAAAATATACCATCTTATAGGTAAAATAATTCAAAATAATTCTGAATATTGGAATAGTCTGTGTAAAGTGTTTTTTCCAACTGAGAGATTAAAAAGAAGATTGTAATGGAAACCATAATTGAAGACTCTGTACTAAAACCATTGGGAAGAAGAGAACACAGTTACATACCTTTTCTATTCTTGTGGGGTACTTAGCAAATTTCCAATCCCACAGCAATAAACCAATGGCACACTATGCTAAACTTGATCCTGGTCCCAACTCCTTTATTGGCAAATACAAATGTCCCCATTTGCCACCAGAAGTGTAACCATAGTAAAAACAGACCCTTTGATTAGAGACCCAATGAGGCAATAAGAAGTTTCAATATGTGTATAAAATATCTCATTCCTAAAGTTGGGGTGTAAGGCCCAATAATTTCAATTATGCCACGGAGGTAGGAGGTGCTGTTCTAGGCTAGAATTAAGAAGGTGCATCTATTTATCTCTTTGATCTGGTTGGAAATCTAATACAGAGTGAATTTAAAAATCCACAGCTAAGTATATTAACATAAGGCACATTATATTATATTAATAAGGTGAGATTGGTATAATCCAAATGCTTTTCTAACATATTTTCTAATGTTTTAAAAATAACTTTCCTGTTTTCAGCTCAACGGACACTGAAGCTGAATTAATATCTCAAAACAATAGACCAAATATATAGCATTTTCAAAAAGCATCCAGAGAAGTAAATTTGTGCCCAAGTACACCACCCTGAGACTTCAGCAAGGTAAGTAGCTATAAAATGTCCAAGAACACAGATTTGTCTAAAAACAAAACCTCTAACCTGGGGTTTAGCTACACTATTATTATAGTATATATACTGAAGGCCATTTTAACCTTTCAATTCTTATTTAAAAGCCTTTATACACAGAGCATCTTAAAGTAAAAGAACATGTATTCATGTGACAGGTTAATTAGGATAAGGTATATATATCCTGTAGAAAAAGTACAAAACACTATGCATTATTCAAATAATCAATCAAGGAAAAATCGAAATACAGGGTAATGCCAATATCATCAGACTTTCTGGAGATGAACCGGGTTTCGGCTTACTTGACTTTAAAAGCCACAAAAGGTGACCGCAGTCATTTAATGCAGAGCTTAATAAAGGACAACAGAAGCAAACTTGGTCACGGTTTAAATGGCAAGTATATGGCAGTAACAAACAGCACAAAAATACCGGCACAACAGAACTTAATTTAAGCGGTATATGGCAGTGTCACAAATTGAATTTGAGTATGAGTAGGCTTGTGCCTCTATATGGTTTTGGAGCTTGGAGTAGGAAGTGACTAAGAATGGTCTTTATACTGGTATACTGTATGATCTTTATAGGCCCCATATTACTGTCTGTCAGTGGTAGTATTGGCACTAATATGGGCACATTATCAAAGCAGTAGTGACATCCAACAACAAGAAAACATGGAAGTGCTATCAAAGAAGTGGCAAGAGAAGTTTTGACACAAAGCAGCTCTTGCCACTGCCACAAGCCATGGCATTGCTTTATTGTAAGATGCAATATTCAGTAAATCCAATTCATTAAAATGAAGTTATTAGTACAGGTATAGGACCCTTTATCCAGAATGCTCGGGACCAAGGGTATTCCAGATAAGGGGTCTTTCTGTAATTTGGATCTCCATACCTTAAGTCTACTAAAAAATTAATAAAACATTAATTTAACCAAATAGGATTGTTTTGTATCCAATAAGGATTATTTATATCTTGGTTGGGATCAATCACAAGGTTCTGTTTTATTACTACAGAGAAAAAGGAAATCAGCTTAAAAATTCTAAATTATTTGATTAAAATGGAGTCTATGGGAGATGGGCTTTCCGTAATTCGGAGCTTTCTGGATAACGGGTTTCCGGATAAGGGATCCTATACCTGTATTTCATATAACTAGTAAAAATAATAAATCCATATGCTAATAAAGTTTATTGGGGGACCCTCGGTGATTGGAATAGGTTACCTTATATCCCCCGGGCTGGTGCTCCTGTTAGAAGAAAAACACACCCGCCCAGGATAGCTGCGAGAAAGCGATCCTCTTTCTTTTTCTGTCTTCACACCACTTGCGCATGCACAATTGAGTGAAAAGTCGAGTTTTAACAAAAAAAGCTGGATTTTTCACTCTGCTTTGCATGTGCCAGCCACAGAATTCCGAACATTGACGAGAGAAGGAAGAGGATTGCTCATCAGCATCTACCCCAGGCTTATGTGTTTTTTTCCTAACAGGAGTTCCAGCCTGAGGTATAAGGTAAGTGAGAGGTGCCTAACCTTTTGGCACCACCCAGTGATTTGACCTTTCCTTCTCATTTTTTTAATTCATCGGGTGGGTGTTTGCTGTAAGTTTAAACCAACCCACCTACCTGCCCCTGTCACGCTGCTCTGCTTTGTCATTGCTTGATATGTGAGTTACATAAGTTTTTTTCTTAAACAACCGAAGTTACTCTATAATATGTTGTTTATATAAAATATTAAAATGATAAATGAATGTGCTAATAAAGTCAGTCAGTTCATTGGGGGTCAACCTTCATCTGGAGTGCAAATATATATATATATATGTGTGTGTGTGTGTGTGTGTGTGTGTTTATGTTGTAAAGTGCTAGCCATTGAGAGGGCTATAACAAATACTCTGCAGTTCTCTCATTTAGTATTAAGATATGTGAATGCAGTCAATTTACGTAACTTATGCTAAAAGTTACATAGCTTCAATATTAAGCAATGACAGTGCAGAGAAGAGGCAGGAAGGAAAAAATACATGCAACAAGTTCCAGCAATTTTGTGTAGAGGGCGTGGCCAATATTTTTGGTACCGCATGCTTGGGTTCATGGGGAAGGGGGGGCCCTATGTAAATAATTTGTGCAGGGCCCCGAATATTCTGATGGTAGCCATGTATATAGACATTCAACCCCACTTTTAATGATGATGTGAAGCCATGTAAATATAATTAGACTAGTTTCTTAAAAAGGTTTTGTTGCAGTGACTTTTCCTAGGTAAAGAGGTGGGAAACTACCCTAATCCTGCAGTTTTTCTTGTGGTATCTAAAAAAGTAATAAGGAAACATTTGGAAGCTGTACAACAAGGCGCATCAAGACACAAAGAAAACATTCATAGGCATTTCAACAGTGCTTCTCTTTTATGCAGGGTTTCTACATGTTTAAGGAATAGTATATAATTAAGAAAAATCCGACATAATACAATGACTGCCAAAAGAGGCACAGTAATATTATGTAAAGAAGGAACCCACGGATAATTACAGCAATTAAAGAGGGTTTTCTTCACAAAACTATGTTAGAGTCCCACTATTTAATTGCTGGGGATAAAACAGCAAATCTAAGCATCTTACATTTGGTACAATGACTCACTGTTCTTGGCAACATTACAGAATTACCCAGTATATATAGAGGATAATAAATATCAATATTGATAAAGATCAGCAGTATGACTTAAACATCCAACAAACTGCTGTTACTACCTCCCAGTTTGGTCAGTATTCAATGAGTCGCCAACTTATTAGCCAACACCTTGGCCTTCCTGACCAATATCCCATCAATGCCAGTCAGATATTGATTAGAAAGGCTATAAAGCTCCTGAACTGCGTTGGGATATGAATGTGGTCCACTCACAATGGGTCTGCTGCAGTCACAAATTGCCTAAAAATCCTGAATACACTACAAAGAATCTAATTTTCTATATCACAAAACACAAAAACAGTTCATCTTGATAAAGAATTTAAAGTCATACAAGGAACACTACAAAATGAACCCTTTTCCCCAGTAACCCAGGATAACCAGTGAGTCATTTACTTAAAAACTGTTACTTCACAAGTACCATACAGGTATAATAATTGCTAATTAGTTGCATTACGCTTTGTGAAAATCTCCAAAGTCTTTTAAACTAAGTAAAGTTGGGTCGTATTACATACAGGTTATTTGGCTACAGACATACCTGTGGACTAAAACTGCATAAATATATTACATCTGACCTGAATTACATACACCACAGTAGCAAAATAGTTTGGGGAGAATACCAGTATTTGTTATTTTGCCTAAATTTTCATGTGTAGATATTATTGCCATTGTGATTACAGCAGGCCAAGGTGACATCATGTTCACATCCATTTTGACAGGACTAACCACTGGTATAGAGCTGTCATAAAGTAGACAATGTGCTGCGTAACCATGTGGATTTGGATTTGTTTTGCCCATAGCAAAACAGCTATAAATGGAAAGTTTAATAAGCAACAGAAGTGAAGTCTGTTAGACAGTCCTAAGGCTAGGGCAGGCAGCAAGTTACAGGCCAGAGGTCAGAACTGGAGATTAACAGGTACAGTATAAGATCAGGGCAGAATTCATTCACTAACAGAAGCTCAGGACTTAGAGGCCTGACCACAGAAGGAAGCTCAAGGATCCAGCACAGAGAGGTGGAACAGACAGGCTTAAATAGCCCTTTATTTGAAAAACTGCCTGTAGCTGGACCTGAAAGATTATATGAAAAACTAAGGAAGGCAAAGGCACAGAAAAAACACTTAAACTGAATTAGAATACTGAAATCATACAGCGTCGCCTTTCTCACACAGGAGGAGTAGTGCCCAGCAAACACAAATCCTGCTTATAGACTGGGCAGGTCCGGACAGATTTTCAGTGATTATGGCAGAGCTGTCAACTGGTACCTGGGGAATGCGGTGAGCGCCGTCACAATTTTTCGGCAAAACCTGCAAGTGGCTTAACGTCATCATGCACATTTCCAGAAGGGACGTCACATGCATTGCTACTGAAGCCAAAAAATTCTACTTGCGCAAATGCATCAAATTATGTCACCAAATGCTTACTGCACATGTGCACTGTAACTTCAGAAAAAATCTGAGAATGCTGCTGGGGGACGGGGGAATGGAGGAGAGTCACCAAGTTCGGATAACTCCCAAAGAAATAGGGGGGGCTGACAGCTCTGTTATGGGTAATAATAGGCACTTAGTTTGCTCAGGAGCAGTAACCCACAGCAACCAATCAGCAGGGAGTATTAACCTAGCAACTAAGCAATTCTTAGCAACTTTTCAACAGGTTTTCATTTTTTATACTATTTTAATTATTTGCCTTAGTATTCTAACTTTTCGAGCTTTCAAATGGGGGTCACTGACCCCAGGAGCCAAAAATCATTCTATTCAGGCCCTCCTCATTTCATATTCCTGTCTCTCTTTAAAACCACTGTCGGGTAGCAACTAGATAGCTGGTGAAATTCCAAACTAGAGAGATAGTGTACAAAAAGCTTGATAATTCAAAAATGACAAATAATGAAAAAATGAAGACAAATTGCAGATTGTCTCAGAATATTACTCTCTACATCTGAGTAAAACTTATTTCAAAGTTGAACAACCCCTTTAACTATAAACTAAAGAAAAGGCTAAATAAAAATGAGTCATGGCAGAAATACATACAGTAGAATCAAGATTTAGTGACAACATAAAATCTGCAAAACAGGAAATGCAGTTTGTGTTTGTGGGACTGGCAAACAAAATAGTAGCACTTCCAAGAAAATGTAAAATCTGGGGGTGTAAAATAGGGTTTGCTGTACAGGATATGGTAGATTTGTATATCAGGTAGATTCATAGGGCTCTACATTATTCAGCACCATGGACAGGGAACTGTGGTGATGCAGCACAGACAGAAGTTATTACACTAATAAAGCTCACAACATTTACACTAGCACATACACTGTAACCCAAAGTAACCAGTGGCATGCAGGCCAAATATGGCCCTCAAAATGGATTTTTTATGGCCCTAGTCTGTCAATAAACTGATTTGTACAACCGAATCATTTAAATTTAAACTGCCCCCAAATATAATATGCAGTATGAGAAATAAAAGGACCAACTACATGTAAAACAATAAACAGTACCTGTACTGCCAAAGATAAGTATATTCTAAGATACTTTGCAGTGTTTATTTTTATATTTAACATTGTATTCAGAACCTCTCTAGTTGGGCAATGCTTACTCTAGCAACCAGTCAGAGATGGACAGAGGAGGTAATGAATTCAAATAAGTTATAAACATATAAAAATAATAAACTGGCTTTCTGGTAGCTAGGCTCACTGATCAAAAAAGGCCATTTTTCATTTCATTTTACATATTATGGAAAAGTAGAATAGAAATGCAGAACACACACTAAAACTGTAAAAAATCAATATACCTGAAACTAGAAGTTTATTCTAACATGAACTTAAGTCCAATTCATTAAAGTGATACTGACACGAAAAAACTACTTTTCAAAATATGAATATACATAAAAAGTTGCCTATAGGTCGTGTTGATGGTTTTTCGCTGACATGTTTGCTTCTGTAAGTAATTGTTACTTGAAGTTCCTAAACCTGACTGTTTTGCCAACCAGACTGTCCCTTCTCAGCCTGTCAGTTATAGCTTCCAATGCAAACAGACAACTATGGCCGCTCCCTCTTTCAGGAACATGGGGGATCAGACAGGTAATGTAAAAGCATCAGGCAAATACTTTTATGGCAAAATTATAAAGTTCTTGCAAAGGCATTGTTATGATAGATGTAAAAAAAAATATTTAATTTCTGGTGTCAGTATCTCTTTAAATTATGTATTAGGTTCACAAATACCTGGTGATTCACAAAAGTTAACTCTGTCAATCAATGTCTTCCTATGCCTGTTTCATACCTCCCAACTGTTCTGATTTTCGTGGGATGGTCAAGATTTTAACAGCTAATTTCCCTTTGATCTCCTGCACTGAATGCCAAAAAAGATACCAAGTTTCTCAAACTTAATTAGGTAAGAAGACTTTTGGCAGAAAGCCCAGAATACTCAAAACCTGTCCAATTGTAATTAATTAGCTAAACAGGTCTCTTGGGGGAACCGAGGGTTACATCATTATGGTTGAACGTGATTATTATGGCTGAACGTGATGGACGTATGTCTTTTTTCAACCCAACTTACTATGTTACTATGTTAAGTGCAATTTCAACTTTTTTAGCAAAAAATCCCCAGAAATGTTTTCAAACTTTAAATAAACTGGCAAACTTTGTAAAAAGGAATTGGTATTTAGGGGATGTGGCCGCAAAAACAGGTGTGGTCAAAATATTTCTTTTCAGTAAGAATCCGGAACTGTGGGTTGAGCTGTCAAAAGAGGGACTGCCCCGTGAAAATCGGACAGTTGGGAGGTATGTAACAGCATGCGACCTTGCTGCTCCTTGTTGCACCCCTTTTTCTTAGTAGCTTTTTCCTTTCCTGTACCCAGCTTACGATTTCTTATTGTCTCCAAAGATGCATGCTGGGAAAATATGCAGATAGCACACAGTCATTACACAGTTTTTATAAACAGGCTGTATTTACATAATGTAATATAACATTAATATGACAATGCCGGATCTGTTACAATGCTCAGCTAAATAAATATGTTGCTTAGTGTAAGTATGAAGACCTGTTGTAGTGTAAGCAGAAAGACAGAAAGCAGTAGGATAGATATTTTTAATATACTTGTAGTTTGTCACACATAGAATCCCACTGGAAAAAAGCTCCTCACTTTAAGGAGTAGTGGAGAGTGCTCATCAGTAGTACTTTCTTTGCTCATATCATTAAATATATAGCAGAGCTTCTCTGTGCGTGTATTTTAATCTAGAGCAAGGACGCTATGTCACATACCTATCTGAAAAGATGACACTTTCCAGTTTGGCAGAGATAAATACACAGATATTCTGTATGATAAAAGCTAGAATTAAGTTAACACATTTTTATTAGGATCAGCAGGGTAGCATTTTTCAGGAAAGTAGAAATGCTAGCGCAAGGCAAAATGATATGAAATTGGACAACCAAAGACTCACGAGCAATATTAACTTACCAAAAACGTAATAGACATCATACTAGTGTGGCTAATAGGATAAATACCTGTAACAAAATCCTGCTCAGAATGAGTTCTTAAAGGGTAACTCCACCCAAATGAAAAATGAAAATTTGCAAAATGAAAGAAGTGATGCTGTGAAATAGATACTGTTTCTAATAGCGACTACATTTACAAACAGACTTTACTATACAAATATATTTTTTTTCAGTTAATTTCCTCTGTAATGTAAATGTAATGATAGTCTGTAGTCAGGTCGCTGTATTCCATTAAATCCAACTTCAACACACAAAAATGCATACATACTCTAGTATGTGAGTACAGTTAAATGCTTCCAAACTTCCAAGGGCATAGTTATCAATATTTGTAAACAACCAGAATTCAGTTTTCTAAAATTTACTAGAAATCTTAATTTTTACTACTGCAGTTTCCCGCCCTAAACCTTTCTGCCTTGCTGCCCCTTACATGTGGAATGCCCTCCCTGATTTCCTCCGGAGAGAATCCTCCCTCAGTCTTTTAAAAACTAAACTTAAAGACTCCCTCTTGGAGCACTCGCACCGCACCTGATCTGGGAACCAGCACTTATATTGTAGTGTTACCTACTGTGACCTACAGCACTTATATTTGCCTATTTGTGTGTTACCCTCCCATATAGATTATAAGCTCTACGGGCAGGGACCTCCATCCTCTTGTGTCTTTGACTCTTAACTTATTGCAACTGTATCTTGTATTTATTGGTATTTATTTATTTGTATTTATATATTTATTTGTATTTATTGTTATACTTTGTATTTATCTATTATTATCTTAATAACCCCCTGTTTGTATTAATGTATCCTACTGTACAGCGCTGCGTACATAAGTAGCGCTTTATAAATAAAGATATACATACATACATACATCTTATCATTCAGTTCAGTTGGAGCACTGATCATATTGTGATGCATTTTAAACATAACAAAAAAACACTATGCACATTTATCAAAACATTCGGCAGTTCATGGCTGGGGTGAAGATTTATACCTTGACCTCTAAAGCTGTGAACAAGTAGCTGGACCTGCAAGCTCCACTGGCATTTTATTTGTTTTGAAAAATTGCAATGAAGACATTTGTCCTACATTCTAAGAGGCAATCAGTGTTTGAAAATATCAGGTATAACCAAATTAAATGAGGACATGAACAGTTTACCAGTCTACTGAAATGGTAGAGAAGGAAATTGTGCATGGTGAGGCAGAGCCCAATACGCGAGCCGGAGGTGCAATTGGCACGCAGAACACTGACAGGAGTCAGAACCAGGAAATGCTCAGAAGTAGCTCAGGAACAAGGTACACAGGAAGCACATAGCACATACTAATATTCTAGGAAATCACAGCCAAGCTGGATCATAGCTAAAAAGCTTAATGATCAAGAACAGTTAGCAGCATGATGCGGGTTAAAATAGGCCCGTAATTAAGCATTATCCTGCTGCTGGTCTGAATGAGAAGGTGAAAAAAATAGAACTTGTATCAAAAGCTATTATTTACAAGCGTAGGCTCAAAAAGACGCCTGCGGCTTACCAAGAGAATGCAATGATCAGTCACTGAACAGACCTGAGTTCTTATCCAGGGAAGTCCTGACAATATATATAATAAATAAATCCATTAATATCTTCTGTGACGCATGTAAAAGGGGCAGGGGAAAACATGATGTGTACCAGATTCTGCTTTTATAGTCATTACTAAAGCAATTTATTAATGCTGTATTAAAGGAACAGTAACACATGTATCAAAGTAATTATAATACTATGTACTGTTGCCCTAAACTGGTAAACGTTGTGTGTCTATTTTAAAAACACTAATATAGTTTATATCTTGGCTGTTCAAAGGACTTTTATGGCCCCCAGTCTGCTTAAAGATGCCATAGATTTTACTGTATGATATCATCATTTTAATTTAATCTGGCCTTTGAACCTGCTGCATGAGAAATGGACCCACTACATGTAATAAGTTGGACAGCACTGTAATCTAAAACAAAAGGTAAAGTAGTACAATGAATCTCCTTTTTTAGTGGCTGGGCATTGTGTTTAATGGGAAAAATTCTACAACAATAAACTTGAAAAGAGATTACAGAATGTTCTGGGTGTGTGAAATGTAATAGTAATAACCTTTATATAAATAAAGCTGCTATATAGCTATAGGGACAGCTATTTAATTTGATACATGACTAAATGACACAGGTTACATAGCAGATAACAGATATGCTCTATAAATTCTACTACAGGGCTCATCTGTCATCTGCTATGTAACCTGTGCCTTTTCTCCTTCTCTCAAGCTTGAATGACTGTCCCCATGGCAACACAGCAGATTTTTTATATAAACTATAGTCATGTTTTTATAGCTAACGCACAACTTTTACCAGTGCAGGTCAACAGTATATTATATTTTAATTGCTTCTAAAACACTTTCATTTCTTGATGTTACTTTTCCTTTAACTCTATAAACTACTAATGAAGCGGTGATCTCCTAACACAATAGTTAAGGTGACCATTCTGAAATGGTTTAAGCTACAGCCAGTCACTAAATAAAAGTGTTGCTCTAAAATTAAAGGAAATCTTCTGTCAGAATACATTTTTTAATGCAATTTTTCTTTTTAATTTAGAAAAAAAACTCACTCTTCCTTGTTTACGTTATTTGAGCATCTGCTATGCATGTGCTACCTACTACATAAAAATCCAATCTCTCTAATAGTAGTAAAACAGTACAACATAGACTTACAAATATCACTATAAAGTATTCTAATCAGTTTTTCTTCTTAGATGAACTAAAAGGACAACTGAGGATTAAGCAAAAGGATTAGCAGGGGAATTACTAAAGCATGGCTGGCGTTGCTCATCATAAGCTTCAAATACATCAGAGACATAGCAACATGGTTACAGAGCAGGATTTCTTTAATGTTCTCATCTTATTTAAAATCACCATGTAAATCCCTTTGCAGGTTTTTCCCAAGCTTCCCTAATTTAAGGCCCACACTGCTGAAAGAGAAATATAGCTAATTAAAAAATCAGCAACCCTCCCCCAAATGATTTAAAATCTCCTTAGGGCTCATTTACAAAAACAATCATAGTGTGAAAAGTGAAAATTTTTACACAATTCACCATGTTTTCCACCAGAACACAGAGTCGCATTTGCAGTTCTATATTCAAAAGGGCAAGTGGACGAGGGGGCATGTAAATGTCAATACTCCTGACCTTACCCATCCCCTAATTTGTCCATCATTTACAGGTGCACAGGAGAGACATGCAGGGAACGTATTACTCTTATCTGCCACAAGGTGCACTTGCACTTCTGCCCATAGAGTAAATGAGTAAATGTTTTACAGAACCTGATTGATTAAACTGAAGGTGAAATTACAATTGCATGCCATCGTATAACATATCAATGAGGTACCTTACGAACAACATGTTCAAACATATTCAAAGGAATTTGCTTCTAACTCTGCAAGGCTGAATTGGCAGCTGGCTTGTTGGTTGCTGTTTATTGGAAAAAGCTGAATTTAGAGGACTCATATTTTATTAACCTTGATAGCAGTAACGTTCATGAAGTAAATCATATAAATTGTTAAAAAGTAATCAAGGCTTACATATACAGGGATACAAAAATAGCCATTTTATTGTTTGCTTGTGAATAGACAAGGATACATAATAACTATAATAAAATGTTTATGTCCTTGTGATGAAGGAAACTTCTCATAGTTTATTTTTCTCAACCAAATAATCTTATACACAGTAAAAGTAACTAAAGTTAGACGGGTTTAAAAAAAGAACAAAGGCATGAGGGGGCCGGGGGGCCCTTACTCCCATAAAATTTGTGTCTTGTTTGTTTGGCAATTTTTTTACCTAACTATATTGAATGGATTGTTTTGGTTTAGCAGGAGTAAAGAGGTTTCTAGTGGTAATGCCTAGGGTGCCAGAACAGCTGGGTCCTGAGTCCTGGGTCTTGGACTTCTCCCCAGTTTGTACCACTTTAGCTACAGAAGCACTTGTGTTAGCCTTTCTGACTGGAGCTATAGCAGGAGGTTCAGCTTTAAAACAGCTAATTTGTTCTGATATCAGATCGTAACTGCAGAATTTGTAAAGTTATGGGACCTGTCACTTAGAATGTTCATGCACTGAGGTTTTCCAGATAAGAGTTCTTTCCATAATTTGGATCCCCATAAATTAAGTCTAATTAAAAAAATAATTTTAACATTAAACTCAATAGGATTGTTTTGTCTCCAATATGAATAAATGCAGATTAGTTAGAAACAAGTACAAGGTACTGTTTTATTATTACAGGAAAAAGGAAATCATTTTTAAAAACTAGAATTATTTGCTTATAATGGGTTCTATAGGAGATGACCTTCCTTTAAGTCAGAACTTTCTCGATAATGGATTTCCAGATAACAGATCCCAAACCTATACAAAATTTTGAGAAGAAACATGCAGGTAAGGAATGTTATCATACAATCTACTTGTACTTTTGGGGATGGTGTAAATTACTTTTCATTGTATAATGTATTTGGGTAACAATGACCACTGCATCTTAATGTATAAAGCGCTAGGACTTTATAAGGTGCTTGGCAGCCGCTGTCCACTGGCTCTAATTGCATAATGTGTTTGGGTGTCAGTGAATACTGTCTCTTAGGGGCAGATTTATCAAAATGTGAGTTAATACACAAAAACTCATCCACATTCTATTCATTCCTATAAAATTTTAAGATGTGTATTTATCAAATGGTGAGTTCTAACTTTCACCCATTGATAAACTTCTAAAAATCCCATAGGAATGAATAGAAAATGGATGAGTTTTTATGTATTGGGCTCTAAACTCACATTTTGATAAATTTGCCCCCTAGTGTACTATATGCTGGGGATTCTGATCCCAACCCACTGCTTCTTACTGTATACTGTGCTTTTATTGCTGGTAGCAATTGCTTCTTACTGCCTTTTCATATTGTTCTCACTATATGATGCTCAGGGTGGGCATTACTCTCTCAGTGTATAATTTGACTGGAATACCATTACACATTGCTTTTATTGTACAGTGTCATGGGGATACCATTATTCATTGCTCTCAGGGTTTAATATGCTTGAGATGTCATTACTCTTTAGTCTCGGTGTATACCGTGTTGGGGAGTCACCATGCCACAATTTCTCTTAGTGTACACTATGCTAGGGGTGCTGTTACTTTGCTTTCACTCTATAATATGCTAGGGATGCCAATTTTCATTGTTCTCAGTGTATAATATGCTTGGTACGCAACTACTAAATCTCTCAATGTAGAATGTGCTGGCAGGAAACCCCTACTAGAATACAATTACACTTTCATCTCTTTATATTTACATCAAAGATAAAGTGACAATTATACAAACAAGACTACTGTGTTATATATGTGCTACAGAGGGAAGGTATTTAGGTATGGCTCTGCTTCTCAGCATATATCTGTCTATCCTCTTTTAGTAAATTAACATAACTATATATAATAACTGTTACCATATTACTATTATTACTTATTATAATACTAATAAGTAAAACTATTTGTTACAGATCAGTTAATGCATGCATTGCAAATATTGAGTTTATAGTATCAATTCATGTAACAGTGACCCATGTCCTTGGTTGTCCATCCAATTAAGAAACATTATGATTAAGAAGACACAGAAGACAACTCCCAACAATACAGTCATGTATTATTTAGACAGTGAACAAAGCCAGCTAAAGACTCAAATGAAAAGCTAAGAAATCTGAACTGAAAGCAAAAAAAGAGTTGCCTTCTTTCCTCAGCATAACTCAGAATACTGTGGGCCATCTTGTACACTGGGAAAAAGCACAAAATATGTGTTCTGACCAAAACCTAAAACAATATGTGAACAAAAGTGAGACACATACAGACGCCAGGCTACATCTTTCATTGTCTCCATCCAAAGATTGAGTTTGTGTCTAATTTAAGTACATATGGACAGTGAAGAAATTGAGAGTGTCTTCCCAGTTGAGGGAAAAATACATTCTACATCCACCTATGATGTACACATTGCTTCTTGCTTACGATAAATAATATAAGAACTAACTCATAGTTATGTAAGTATATTACAGATAAAGCTGCAACAAAAGGCATACTTCAGCCACCTGTAATTCCCTTGGCATTCAACAAAAGAAACTAGTTGATTGATATAAGAAGATATGTAGAACATTCTGTTGTTATGTCATTCTTTTTTATTCAGAGTTAATTTCCATCTCCCTTTGGATGAATAGTCGGTAGCAATTTTTAAACAAATCCTTTAAAGGGATTTAATTACAATAAACATGCATTGCTTCAATACAATGTGTCATAATGTGTAAAGTAGTGTAGTTTTGGAAATGTTTTCCTTAATTTCTGTAAGTTATTGTTACTTTTTAAGGCTTGTATAGAGGAAATCATTTACTGGTTCTCTTATAAACTACATCTATATCCTTTCTAGAAAAAAAAAATCCTGTCATACTTTATGGTAAGGGTTCTAGATAAGTATTCAGAATTAGAGTCACACAATGCAGGATGAATGCAAGAAATGACCCAGTAATATATGACCAGTAAATAATACCTGCGGATTAACTGCATTTCCCAATGTAAAATAATGCAATACTTTAGGACAAGGGAATGCAAATTAACTGAAGGGGTACTGGTCTTGGGAACTTTAACTTTATTTTAAATTTTTATTGGTTCCTACATCTTTCATAGTTTTATGCATGACAATGACATGGTCTTTTGCTGTGACTACATAAACTTCCATGTTTAGAGTATAAGATCGTGAGCAGGCCCTCTAATCCTACTGTTTTCTTCTGTAACTCACGCTTGTTGATTTAGGTCACCTGTTTGCTATAATATAATTAAATCAAGCTGCATACCTTCTGGGCGCAGTATAAATGCATGATGTTTACATTTTTGAAGACCCAAAAGTGCCATTTCTCTAATCTAATTGTTGTTACATCGCTAGTTTATGTTGTCTCCCTTCATATTAGTATTTTTATAGGTACCTAGCCTTCCCTCCACCTACTTCTTATTTCATTCATGGAGATCATTGGTTGCACCTGCTCTGCTAACTTTGCCTCCCCCTCCACCCTAGTTTTATCTTAGCTCCCGAAATTCCGAAATTCAATGTGCCACTTAATTTTTTATGTTCAATTTCAATATAAACTTTAAATGCCACTTTCTACTGCAGAATTGTTAATGGCAAATAGGATTACCGCCTGGCTGGTGTTTTACTAGTGGGACTGGTAAAAAAAAAATATTTACTAATAGAGATGTAATGTAACAAAAATAGCATGAACACTATTTTTGTTCTGGCTGTGATCTTTTAATTAAAGTGAAGTTCAACCAATTTGACTTCTCATTAAAAGAGATCATAGTACAAATATAAAATCATATTTCACATTCCTCACTCAAATAACCTCTTTCTAATATATGTGCATTAAAAAATTCTCTCTTTCAAAAGTGATCTACTGCCTGGTTTCCTCACTTGCTTCAACTATTGTTATTCCCACAGTTTTTATAGTAGTGGTTGGCTGCGCTGCTTGCAATTAATCAGTATAGCTCAG
Source organism: Xenopus tropicalis (assembly GCF_000004195.4). Classification (NCBI taxonomy): domain Eukaryota; kingdom Metazoa; phylum Chordata; class Amphibia; order Anura; family Pipidae; genus Xenopus; species Xenopus tropicalis. The sequence goes on along the minus strand of NC_030678.2, from coordinate 142,720,318 downwards.
ACTGTCAGCCATTGTAAATGCAATGGCTTGTTGTAAGAACAATACGCACCTGCTGCTTTCATATTGACTGGCAGATCCTTATGTAAAATTAATCCTCACATATATGTTTTAATCCTCTCTACCATGCAAATCTCTACTTTATAAAGGTGTGTCATACCTAGTATTCTAGTGTGCAAATTTAAGCCACGTCTGTGTCAGAAACTGCAGATGGAGACATGCGGATACCGTAGTCCCATTACTTAGACTACAACTGCAAGCTGTCTCTCCAGCTTCTAACAATTTATATTCTCACTTTTAATGTTTTAATTATTACAATCTCAACAGTTGATGATACAAGTTATCGCTAATGATTCCTAATGAATATCAAACATTAGCTCAGTTTTCATCTAAATCAAAGTCGACCATACCTGCTCAGTAGAAGCATCACTTGTTATTAAATTACAGTACATACATACACATGAGGATGAAACAAGCAATAATATCTTTACCTCTCATTTTCATAGATCAGCGAATTGTAAATTTCCATTATCCTCCTTCTATTTGTGTCTGCAATTACACACATGCTAAGACTGTAATGTCTATGGGACAGGGACTTCCGTCCTCTTGTCTCTTAGCAGTCCTTGGAACATAGCTAAAATGTAATTTTTTTTTGTATTTATTTATGCTTTATTAATGTACTGAACCTGGTCTGTTTTATGAATATATTGTTGCACAGCACTCTGTGCGGAAGTAGTGCATATAGAATGCCCAAAACCAACTCACTCTTCCTTGGCTGCCACTCTTGGCACTTCTATTTCTTCTTTTATGACACGGCCTACATAATATTTACACCATCCTACTGATACACCCAACTGATGCATTCATTTCAATATATTTCTTTTAAGCCTTACTTCTCACAAACAAGGTAGTCCAAAAGTAAATACTTCAGCAATAATAATAAGAAAGTACTGGGTCTGAGACAAGCCTAATACAGGTATAAGACCAGTTATCCAGAATGCTCGGGACCAAGAGTATTCCGGATAAGGGGTCTTTCCGTAATTTGGATCTCCATACGTTAAGTCAATTAAAAAAAATGAATAAAACATGAATTAAACCCAATAGCAATAGGATTGTTTTGCATCCAATTAGGATTATTTATATCTTAGTTGGGATCAGTTACAAGGTACTGTTTTATTATTACAGAGAAAAAGAAAATCAGCTTAGAATTCTGATTTATTTGATTAAAATGGAGTCTATGGGAGATGGGCTTTCTGTAATTTGGAGCTTTCTGAATAATGGGTTTCCGGATAAGGGATCCCATATCAGTACACAGTTTATGCTCTTGAAATTGTTCTACAAATATTATAGCAGTAAATATGATGTTTCAAAATAAAATCCTGTTGCTTCTGAACTAAAAACAGATTATGCTTTTAAAAAGAATAGTATGCAAGCATGGGCAATATGTTGTAAAGAACTGACTACCAACCTTATTTGCGTCAATGTAACGTTGCATAAAGAAGGATTCTTTGGCTCAGGCATTTTTAACCTATTGGTCAGGACACAAAAAATGGATCCCAACTATTTGGGGCGGGCCTCAACTATTCCACTAAGTAACGTGAAATGCCTTCCTATAGCAGAACATAGCAATTCTGGTGCATATCTGATTCTAGCACAGCTGATTTTGTAACTTAATTCTGACATTGGAAAAAAAATGTTAAAAAAACACTGATTTATCTAAACTGAAATAAACGCACATGTCCATGTATCAGCCTCTTGCAGCCACTTGAATGGGATAAGGATCCTGTTACTACACATTTATGGGTGCCAACTGTACCATCTGGCACTATGAAACAGATCACAAGGTCCCGTTATACTGTACCAGAAGGATTATCAATTTAGGAAGCCTGGACTAGACTCATGGACATAAAGAACTTTCACTGGTTATTGTTATAAGACAATGAACCTTTATCTAACAAAATACACTGCTCTGAAATGAAGCAACCAAAAAAAAAACCTTGAACAATGAAGTTGGATCCTTGATTACACTGTATATCACAATTTCAAAACAGTTACATTGTTAAATTCTATAAGCAACGGAGTAAATAAATGGAATTTCAGCATTTAAATTCCCAGTAGGTTTCTTCACATTGAACTAAAATAGAGCACAAGATGGATGTAGTTATTGAAAGACACTGAGGAGATCTGCCTAGCAACACCAGCCACCAATAACACTTTCAGGCTGCTTCATAGGACACCATCACCTTGAAAATAATGTATTAGCTGCTGCCATGTGGCTGCTCATGAAACTGAAGATTCAGATGAAGAACATATTCATGTATTAATGTCACAGGCCCCTAATTAATCACTAACAAAAAAGGGAGAGCGATATTTTAATGGTTAAATCTCTGCAAAGAAGCCTAGCAACCTTAGGCCTAGATATGAAATAATAAGATATAATAGCAAATGACTCCCAGTAAGTTTACTAAATTGTGTTATGGGAAGCTTTTTAAAGGAAAACTAAACCCTAAAAATGAATATGGCTAGAAATGCCATTTTTTATATACTGAACTTATTGCACCAGCCTAAAGGTTCAGCATCTCTACAACAGCAATGATTCAGGACTGTCCCAGAGGCCACCCATCTTGGAAAGTGTCTGCAACACTCACATGCTCAGTGCGCTCTGGACAGCTGTTGACAAGGTAATATTAGGGGTCATTGCAAATTATTAAAGGAGAACTACAGCCCCAGGGCTACAAAAGCCCCCTTAACTAGCACTGCCTTGACCCCCCTCGCCCCCTCACCTTAAATCAGCCCCTAATCTCAGTATGGGGAGCTACTGGGGGCATATTTGTATGCACAGATCTTCATTGCTAAAGGGCTGGGGTTGTTTCTGGCTGGTAGAGCCCAAAACATAATGTACAACATTCCTGCCCTACTTCTTTAGTTACGCTTTCGGTCTTCTTTACGCATAAACCTAAAATTTGCAGCAATACAATATATCTACATTTTGTGTTTGTGAATTACTAATAGCCAAAGAAAGACAGAATACTGACACCATTTGATTCTATTCCAGGGTTGCCAACTCTTAAGGTGGCCATACACAAGCCAATTTCATTCCTTCTGCTATGAATGATCTAATCAATACATGATCATTTGGCGATCGGTTTGCCAGACAATGATTATTTGAAAAGACGTCATCGCATTGTTGACACAACATAAAGAAAGCTCATACATCAACGTACGATTCAATATTGTGGTGGAAGCAGTATTTACCCCCGTCTTCCCCATGCCCCTGTGTGTGCCATACCCTACTCTACCAGTAGTTCTGGAGAGTTTTGCCAGCATTTCGGAAATGGTTGGAACTTGCTGCACTATCCAAAAAACATGTTTTATTAAAGGTTATGTAATTTGTAGATTTCACATACGAGTGAACCCTACAAAATGCAAATTAAGGTTCCACAAAGAACGTTTGTGTACTTCAGTATATGTTCTTTGACTTCTGCTGCCAATCATGAAGTGCACAGGAAACAATCACTCAATGACAAATGTCTGGCACTCACACCAACTGGCAAATCTACCAAAATATTTAAACCCAGTGATCAGTTTTTTGTCCAATAATGTCGGGCCGATTAGTGGCCCGACAATCGTTTGTACACCATCAACTGTGCGATAAGTTAACGATATTATTGGATCGTTCTGGAATCGTCCGTTTTAAAGTAAAAAATTTAATTAAATTGTAAAATTAGAGCTCCCTACAGAAAAATACATCCACTTTTTTTTTATTAATTTCTATGGGATTTAGAACAGTATTTATCAGATGGTGAAGTCTAAAGGTGGCTATACACAGGCTGATTTTAGCCGCTGATTTGGGTTGTTCAGATCAATTTGGCAGCTTATCTGTCCGTGTATGGGCACCCCCGATGGGCCTAACTGACTGACATCTGGCCTAAAATTGGGCAGATCTCAATAGGGCAGGTTTGATTTTCCATTGGATCAGAGACCACATTGGCTCATTAATGCATTCCTCTGTCTGACAGCCCCAATGACTGCTGTCTTAATTTAATCGTTTGGCCCAAATTAACCCAATATCACCCACCTTAGGTGGTCATATCGGGAGAAGATCCACTCCTTTGGTGACCTTGCCAAATGAGCATATCGCAACGGGTATGGCCACCTTAAGTCTCATCCATCGATAAAAAAGCTTCTAAAAATCCCATAGGAATGAATAGAAAGTGGGTGAATTTTTCTGTGGTGAGCTCTAATTTCACACTTTTATAACTCTGCTTCTTATTTTTCAAACAGATACACATATTAGCAGACTTAACATATATACAGATTAACATATACACATATTAGCAGACTTAAGGTACTGAGTCCAAATAATGGCAAGACCCTGTACCCGGAAAACCCAGGTCCAGGGCATTCTGGATAACTGGTCCCATACCTGTATTATACAGAAAAGGCAAATGGGGCAAAAACAAAGAATTGCTCATAGAAACAGGACAATATACGAAGAAATGAGAAAAAGATTACAGATACAGAAATATGCAACACCAACATAAGCCACCCAGCCCAGAGAGCCTCATCTATCTGCATATTGTTTTATTCTCCTGTGAAACGAGGCTGTCATACTGTTTATCATCAAAGCAGCCAGGTAAAGTGACACTGACAACTTTGAACTAATCATAGCATTGGATCAATATTATACTTTTGCGACAGCTAAGCTCTATCAAGGGCCTAGGTTTTAACTGCATCCTTCAGGCAGGACATTCACCTTGAAAAGCTACAGTATATATAGACTGTGCATGATAACCTATAGTATCTAAAATGTGTATTGGTTTGAAAATCCCTAACTGATCAGTACAACTGCATTTTGTATTTTTTTTTGTGGGTTTTTAAAATTATGTTCAGCTGCTTTCCAGTTTAGGATTTGAGCAGCTATCTGGTAGCTAGGGTCCAAATTACCCTAACAACCAGGGAGTGGTTTGAAAGAGACACTGGAATATGAATTGGAGAGAACCTGAATAGAAAGATAAGTAATAAAAATGAACAATAATAAATACATTTTATCTTTACAAAACAATAGCTTTTAAGTTTTTTTTCATGCAGAAGTCATAGCCAGATTGTGATTTACAGCTATGCCCACTACATCTTTTGGGGGGTGGGCTCCTTTATTTAGAAGGTGTATATGAAGTCAGTCTTCAAAATAACCAACTCTGGCAAAAGTCTTCATGTAGAGAGACTGCATTTTTGATGGGCTCCCTTTATTTAGAAGGTGCATATGAAGTCAGTCTTCAAAATAACTGACTCTGGCACAAAGCCTTCATGTAGAGGGACTGAATATTTGATGGGCTCCCTTTATTTAGAAGATGTATATGAAGTCAGTATTCAAAATACCTGACTCTGGCACAAAGCCTTAATGTAGAGTGAGACTGAATTTTTGATGGAGTCTGACTGCATGACTTACTTGTCAGCACCACAAATACATTTATCCATGATTAAAAAGCTGTACTCCAGGAAAATAAATTCAGGGAATAAGCAGGGCCTATTCATTTAACATTCTACAAGGCCTATTTCTGTGTGCAAGTGGATTGTGCAAAGTGCAATTTCTGATACAAACCCTCAAACTTCCCAAATTTCCAATGTCATTGCACCCATCAGAAGTTATACTTGCTATAGTTGCATCCAATGTGTACAAATGCATACAATTTGCACTTTGGCTTTGATGTGAATCAGACACAATTGTGCAGAAAATGTTTCAAATGGCATAATTTTTTTTAAAAATGACATCTGCCTGTGCTCTTTTGGTGCAATTTTGTTGCACCTTTGAGGTGATGTTAGCTCCATGGTTCCCCAGCATCAATTGCTGCACTGGCTGGATGCATAGGCACCTAACACCATAACGTGCAAGTGCAAGGAGTGGTTTTTTATACAAGTACCCTTAATAAATGGTGCCAATACAGGCAACAACTGCACCACTTATAGCACAACTGCAAATATGGTTGCAGGTCAAAATTCATCCCTCATGTGTTTAAGGGTAACTCCACCCAAACACAACTTAACATAATTTCAAGCAACTTTGCAACATACATCAGCCCTTTCATGATTTTTAATGTAATAACATGGTTTGGAACAGTTATCTAAGTCTGCACCCCCTGTTCTCCTGCTGATCTGGCTGACTACTTTGAGACTTGAAAAAAAAAATGTAACAGTTGTCGACTGTCCTCAGCCTGCCTTCAGCCTGCATCCTCCCAATCCCACAATATCTTTCACAAGTAATGTCAGTAAGTAGCATTGCACTGCAATGCATTGTGGGTCGTGTAGTATCTGCATGCTGTCTGTAAGCTGTGGAAACATTTTTACAATTTGTAACATTAATGTTTTAGTCCCTTCTCCCCTACCAGGATTTCAAATGATGCAAAAAGAGAAGAACTGTTTTGCAGCTGGATTTCAGGATATAAGAATAGTATTTATTTATACTTTTTAAAGAAACAGATTACAGTGATAGGTATATTAGGGATTTCTGTGTTGTGTGGGGATCTTGGTTTGGAAGTTGGTTGTTGGTTTGGAAGCCGGAGTTCCCCTTTAAGGCTGAGGTTATCAAACAGTGAGGCTGCCCGTTACAGGGGGAAACAGAATAAGACGATAAGGTGACAAGGTACAAGGAGTACACAATACCCCAGCAGCATATTTTACTTATAAAACGGTTTTATGTTACTATTTCTGCTTAACTGTAGCATGAATTGTGGGGTGTGACAGAGATTTTTTATAGTCTTGGTTACAATATAAAAAAAGAATATAGACAGATGTGAATAGGTTTGAATTGTATGTAAGAAAATATCTGCCATTTCCATTTAAATGTTATAAGGAAATGCTATATTTATATGAAATACTTTGTTATACTGTGATCTGATCTACCAAGGGACAACACCAATGTGCCTGGAGTTCCTGCGTAAGAGGCTTAGCCCATGTTACTGAGAACATCATGCACTCTTCCACGCAATGAGCACAAACATTTCAGACAGATTAGCCGTCATTAAATATCACTCCCAAACACCCCGTGACAATGTCTCTTAACAAAAGATTGCAGCGCCTGAATAACAGCACATTTAATTAGTAGTGCTATAGGCGTAAATCAACATAGTAAGTTAGGTTGAATAAAGACATACATCCATCACGTTCAACCATAACGCCTATATATATATACATATAACCTGCCTAACTGCTAGTTGATCCTGAGAAAGACAAAAACCCCATCTGAAGCCTCTCTAATTTGCCTCAGAAATGGAAAAATTCCTTCCTGACTCCAAGATGGCAATCGGACCAGTCCCTGGATCAACTTGTACTAAGAGCTATCTCCCATAATCCTGTATTCCCCCACTTGCTAATGTAACTAAAATCTTTAAACATGGTCACAGGACCACTAATTGTATGCCAAACACCAAGCCACTTGCCTGTTCAGTGTAGAAAATGTGTGGTTAAGAATAAAATCAATATTGTAGATTAACCCATTACTGGCTACAAAACCTTAGTTTGTGTCTGTGACAGAGACAATAATTAATATCTATTCATGGTAATATTCAATTCTTTATATTTTTTAACAGGGCTGCATTATTCCCTATATATTAAATGAATATATAAATGATATAAAAGCAGCCAACCCACATTTAGTAGAAGCAGCTTCCCTGCTACTTGTTGCTGGCAGGGCACAGCTCATCATTACAAACAGTGAACAAATGAAGCAAAACAATCAGGTAACAACAGCAGTTCATTTAATTATCTTTTGTTTTGGCCATGCATCCATCACTAGTGGCTTAATTAAATCCAGTGCTCAGAAGCCCCTTGCCGGCCAAGCTTAAGGATATCTATGCCTAATTCAGTGAGCTGGAACAACAAACATTTGCATATTTTTAATTTGCCTGAGTAACCAGCACCTGCAATGTGCCTCTGTGTAAAACAGGAATTGCACATAGCACCAGGCACAGACAGGTAACAATACATTATTGTTCTTCATGTACGATCTTGGAGAATAAGTACAACAGTAGCAGGGAGCGCTGAACTAAACAGTAAACGGGTTGTTCCCTTAAAGTTAACTTTTACTATGGTGTAGAGAGTAATTTTATGAGAGGGACTGTATAGAAAAAAAGAGTTATAAAAACTAACAATAAACTGTAGCCTCACAGAGCAATAGTTTTTTGGCTGCTGGGGTCAGTGATACCCATTTGAAAACTACAAAGAGTTTGAAGAAGAAGAAAGCAAATAAAAACTATAAGAAATAATAATGAAGACCAATTAAAAAGCTGCTTAGAATTGGTCATTCTACAACCAACTAGAAGTTAAATTAAAGGTGAACCACCCCTTTAAGTACAGCTATTATTTGACCCATCAGTTTTGCTACATGATGAGTATTCAGTAGGCCCTCACCTGCATATTTTTATTTGATAACAGGGACAGATATTTAGAAACAAAAGGTAAAGTAGTATAACAAATCTCCCTTTGTTGTGTTGTGTTCAATGCATCAATAAACTGACATGAAAAGAGATTACAGAATGTTGTGGGTGTGTGAAATACAATAGCACTGCAACAAGAAACGAACATGGTTAATATGTACTGTTCTAAAAGGAAACCTGAATAGACATATAATAGTATATTTTATACGATGAAATAGCATTCTTCTTAATGTGGTGGTTTAAATTAACTTTTAGTATGTTACAGAATGTCCTACTCTTAGCAACTTAAAAATCTGTCTACCTTTTTATTTATAGTTATTACATTATGCACCTTCCTCATCTGCCTCTTTCCAGCTTTCACATACCACAGCAGCCAAAAAACTTTTGCTCTTTAAAGTTACAATGTTATTTGTATTATTAAGTGTTATAGTGTATATATCTATATATATATATATATATATATATATATATATATATAGGCCCTCTTCTATTCATCCGCCAGTCTCTCATGCAAACCAATGCCTGGTTCCTAGGGTAAACTGAACCCAACAAACAGACAGATGTTGACATTCCAAATTGCAGAGCTGCTAAGCAAAAAGCTAAATAATTTAAAAACCTTAAAAAAAAATGAATACCAATTCCAGTCCCTACATCATACTAAAAGTTAATGACCTATGATTCAGTGCCTCAAGGTAATAAAACATGTAAGATGATGTTGTTATGAATAAAGATTGATTTACTTTTATTTTTGTACACTTTGTAGATTCCTTGCCCACCCATTTTGTGTTGCTGTTTGGCAGTTATCAATTTCTCTTTGCTGAGGGACTGGGGTATCTGGACCACTATCCTGATTTGCTGAGATTTTTACATTCAGCATTTTTAGTAACCTTTTTTATTTGGGATTTAATACCTCCATATATCAACACACTTATCTAGCCATAGGCCAAACATTCTCTGTATAAACCATTTCTATTATCCTAAGAATACTGAAAATACTTCTGGAAAAAAATGGCCAACCTACAGCCCTATTGCAAATACCTTGTTGTGGCTGGGGGCCAGGGACAAAAAAAATCCTTATGTAAATCCTTACGTGACAATTTTGTCTTACCAGTCTGCCTATTGTTATGCCACTAACTGCAAGCTTTTTAAAACAAAGAAGGGCTAATTTACTAACATAAATGCTAAATTGCAAAAGTGCAGGGGCCAGTAGCAGCCAATCACCAATTAGCTTTAATCATACTACTGCAAGTTAGAAAATGAAAGCATGCAACTGATTGGTTGCTATGGTAACTGCACTTGTACAATTTAGCACCTATGTTTGCAAATCCCAGAAACTGCTGTTTATCACAATAACAGAGAAGGCATTGAGAAGACAAGGTACATACATTCTGCATGATCACAATTAAGTGTGCTCTATATACATTGTATGGAGCAAAGTCAATGTCATGCATGAATGATTTCCACATAATGTATTATTGTTAGTTATTGGTTTTGTTACACTGTTGTTTTTTTTAAATATCCATAAAGATAAAAAAGCTTAAAATGACAACTCAATGCTACAGCTCTAAATATAACCTTCAGTCAGGTCCCGTAGCCACATTACTTGCACAGGGGAAAGTCACTGAACTACACTGCAAATGTCAGGGGTGCATTCACATCTCTTGACCCTACTAAGCTTAAGTAATCCCCCATTTTACAGCTCCGCTGAGAATCCCTGGACAGCCACAACATATAGAGCTATGCAATGACCTCCACCCAAGGTGACATTTTAATGGGAGATGCTCAGGCAAAACACAGATTTATAGATTTGGCTGCTAAATAAATGTGGATCTAAACCACAACATGTGTCAAACATATAATTCTCCAAACATTAAAGCTGAATTAAAAGTAAGTGTGATTTTTTAACTCCTATAAAGCAAAGCCCCATTAGTGACACAAGGTAAAGATGATTGGCACTATAGGCAACCAAATGAGCATGGCAGGATAAATGAAATACACAGCAAACCAGGGAATCTCTCTGTGTACCATGCAGCCCCATCCTTGGCAGTGTTTTACACGCTGTGATGCAATGTCTGGGAGTCACAAGAAGTGCCAGCCAGGACTATGTATGTAAAGATGGGGCCTTAATGTGTGTGGCCCTCCAGCTAACGTTTCACAACTGTAACCCCTGGCTCCTACATACAGTACAAACAACTGCAAACATTAGTGCCAGCAACCTTAGGCCAGTTCCAAAGCAGCTCTACTGTTCTCTCTCTCTGCACTGCAGTCACTTACGGTCTGCTTTAGTAAAAGGATAGAGTTTCCATGGCTGGTGTCCCCACAGCAAGCAGGGAGACGTCCCCACAGCAAGCAGGGAGACTGTCCCACATCTTTCAACAGCAAACACCATATTGCCCACTTTTAGTTTATTATTGATACACTGTACCCCCCCATCAAGTAACATTATTATATAAGCAGACAAATACAGTACACCAGTTATACTAGTTACTGGAATATACCTGGAATATTCAGCCTGAGATCCTTCCATTTCCTACACACACTAGGACTGACCCCCTAAGCCCCCCCCAACTTTCCTCATCATCCCAATGACTTGCATGGCAAAGGGTGCTGAAAGCTCTAGTTCATTAACACCTGCATGTTTGGAATTCTCCCATGTGTACAGCAACTTATCTGTACTAAGAGTGAAGACAGACAGGGCTACTAGTAGCAGCTACTTGTCATGGCTACTAAAATGCTGATAATTTACTGATAATTGTCTCTATGTGTGTTTTAGTAGGGGCAATTCTTAGTACTGTCTGTGGCAGGGTATTTTCTGGCATTTAGTAGCGGTGACAAGTAGCTGCTACTAAGTAGCTCCATGTGACTTCACCCTGTCTTAACAAAGAACTGGCCTACTGAGTGTTGCACTGGCACAGCTCTACCATCTGTTGTTGGAAAGTGCCATTCATTGTAGGTATTTCCCCCTAACTAAACGAGCAGCTTGTGTGCATTTCCAGCAATCCCTTCCAGCTTCATCCCTACTAATTCCATTACCCAGAGGAGTATCAGGTGAGTCAATTGCGCCCCTGTGTTACTGCCCTTCCCCTGTGTGGGTGATCGTTGGCACCTTATAATAAGATGGAGGAGAGGCTCGGTACCTGGTAGCTGAGTGCACATTCGGGCTCGTTGCTTCCTGCAGGCATGGCTGACGCTTGTGGAGACGCTGCTGCTGTATATTTGCCGGCACGCTTGTTCTTCACGTCGGGGCGCTGAGATACAGCTATATAAGCGCGGCTCTCGGTATCGCTGGCGTCCCTGTGACAAGGCAAGGGGGCTAATGCCGGGCGCTGTGTGGGATGCTATTTGGCGCTTTCCCCAGGCTGCAGGGCTTTCCCTTCATTCACTAGCTGCTCTTCCCCTGGCTACAGCCTTCCATCCTCTCTGAGGCAGCCGGCCCAGGCATCCAATCACAGCGCTGGAAGGAGAGGGGCACAGAGGGACACAGAGAGGGGCCGCGGAGGGACAAGGTGGATATGTGACAGGCAGAGAAGCAGGTGCCGCTTGCTCAAGTGCAGGGAAGTGAAGATGTAGCACTGAGCGAATGGGGAAAGGACTCCCAGCAATCTGCTGCTGCGGCTGCAAGAGGCATGTCAAACAGCGCTCTCTCCTCAGGCCACACCCGCACTCTGTCATTGGTTTCTTCTCAAATGGGTGACACAAGTGATTCGCCCGCCCCGGTGCCAGCAACTCCAGTTACTTAGCCCTTTCCAAGGGAATGTGTGCTTGGTTAACGTGAATGCTGTGTGAAACAAACGCTTGTATCTAATTGGCCGCAAATTATTTAAGCCTTTGTCGCTGTGCAGATGCTAGAATTATATATGGCTTGAGTTTTCCCCTCAGGCCCAGGATAAGGAATAAAGGTAACCAAGAAATAGTAGGGCCGGGTGGCACCAAAGGCAAAACCAGTGTACAGGGCTCCGAGTAGTAGTAGGCCCATTCCCAGCTGGCAAACATTTTTGAGAAAAGTGCAATTCCGCACATTTTTTTTTTTTTTAAATGTGTGTATTCTGTCACTCACCTTCATAAAACACCTGTGGCCTTAAAGTGGTATTCAAGGAGTCATGAATTAATTCCCTGTATGAGAATGAAAGAAACTCTACCTGAGCGCGGTATTGCTAAGGCTGCCACCTGGCCAGTGAAGTAAAGCCTGGCAGGGAAAGGGTTATTCCCGAAATGCGTCAGGCTGTTTGCTTCACATTAGCCACACGTTTTTCTATGTAATGGAATAAAGGACTACTGTATCCCAGATGAAAAGTGTGCTAGTGGGCCCCCTATCTTGGTGGGCCCTGGGCAAATGCCCCATTTGAACATTTATAAAACTACTAGGGGTAGGCAGACGAGGCATGTGCCTAGGGGACAACGTGGGGGGGGGGCGCTAGGCATGTACCTTCTTTGTCTAACCCTAGTCCGGCCCTTGTGCCCACACTGGCATGACTTTTAAATTTCAATGTTTTATAAACTTGACTTCATATCTAGCAGTATGATTATCTTCCTCATATACCTTTTCTTTTACAGTACTATGCAATATGAACTTATAGTTTAAAGGACAATAAAAGGTTAATATAAATTAAAGTCTAAAGGCATTCTTTTTAAGTACTTACTGCATATCTAAATTCCCAGATCCCTGCTTGCTTCTCTGAGATATGGTGCTGGCAGCCTACAGCAGTGTGAAGCCTACAGTGACATCACTGAAATCTCTCTGTCCTTCCTGTAGGTGCCAGCGGCAGCCTTCCTATTCTCTGAGCATGTGTGTAACTTGATCCTGTCTCCTGTTCTGAGCTACACATGCCCACCAGCCAATCAGAAGCGGATCTGGCAGAGGGGAGGGAGGGAATGAAACACATGTGCAGTATGAAGCAAGGAGGGAAAGGAAGGGAGAATACCTTTTTAGAGATGGCTGCCTGTTCTAGAAAATGTGAAGTAAGTGTGACTGAGTAAATATTGGATTAGGTGAGCCAAAAGTGTGGTGTTTTTACTAAACAATAGGAGGACTATTGGGCAGTATGCTTTTTAAATTTTAAAAACAAATACAAATTTGTATAAATACAAATACTGAATATGGTAGTTAATAACATTGGTTAAGGAAGCACCCTGTGTGCAGCTTAATCCGTTCATTGTAGTTCTGAGTACACTAGTTCAGTGCATAGTACATGATTTTATTGGTGGACTGCAGTTCTTAATTTGGTATCTGAAAGTACATAGAGTACTGCTATGCTTAAATCAATACACTCCCAATGACTTGCAATAAATCCAGATCCAAATGTCTGCTTCAGAGCTGGTCGTAGTGCGCAAAGAATACCCTATTTCACATTTTCTGTTAAATATTTTACACAAAACTCTACAGGGTTCTACAGCTTCGAGAGAGACGCAACAAAAAACTACACCAGTATACCCCTGTACTAAGCACATGTGCAGGATTATTTGAGGTACAGTGGCCCCTTGAAGTCCTTTATTGTAGTTGGGGTTCTGTTTGGATAAGTACAGCTGCTTATCACCTTCTACATTATTTGAATTCCCAGAGCAGTACTGTTTAGTACTGTTGCGCAGGCCAGCCCAGGACCCGCAGGCTCTTTTAGCCTGTTATGGGCTCCATTTCCTACTCCTTCCATTTCCATTGCATATTTATGTACTCACACCTGCCCTGCCCCCCTGGTGACATTAGAGAGGGGCAAGATGGGCACAGGTATATAAGTAATGATAGCGCACTGGATTGGTTTGGTAGAAGGACAGATTAGGGTTGGGGTGAAAGACAAGTTTTTGTCAATCTGTGCATATTCTGTGTGTCCTCACCCGAGGAACATTTGCTAGCAGATCCAATGGATCTCTTCAGTAAAATAGTTGAATAACTGTTGTCAGGTCTGAAAATAACAGGTTACAGGAAATATTAACCACGCTCAGCCCCGGGTTTAACAGCACACCTAGGCCAGCCACCCTATGTCGCTCCCTCCTCCACTTGTGCAGTTGCATGTCCAGTTACTTCTTTCCTCCCCAGTGCCCATCACTCCCCCACTGACTGTCACTTGCGCATACTGTACCTGCTCCTTGGTCACGCTACTCCTCCGGTCCCAGAGAAATTCTTCTGTTTCCCCAGCACTCCAGGAAAAAACAAATGCGGCTGTAGGGCATGCCACCCCTAAAAATGTGCTGCCCGAGGCCCAGGCCTTGGTGGCCTTGCCACAAATCTGGGCCTGACCACGTTGATGATATAACTGGTCCAGTTTCAAGTTGTGGAACAAGAAAAGAATATTTGTATTTTTGTTTACATATTAAGCTTCAGGCATTTGTCCTTCTTTTTCAGCATCATCTAGAAGCCACGCAGGTAGAGTGAGCTTTTTTGATGCATAGGTGTTGCTGCAACTGTTGCTGCTGTATGTCAGCCATGAATGAGAGAGCACAAACTTCCCAGTGCCTAGAAAGTGAATTAATGTGCCATATTTATGACCTAGCATGGAAAAACAAGTCTCAAAGTATACACTTTCTTCTCATAAAAGAACAACCTTGAATAGAAGCCATGGTGCCACTGGTAATGCTTATTCCATAAACTTACGGGCTATGAAGCATTTTGACTGCAATTACACATCATGGCAAGCAAATTTTGCCATTTACTTTCTCATCTTGACATGACCTTTTCAGGTTTAGAGGATTTATGACCAAATATTATCTGCTATGCAGCTTAATGCATACATATACATTCACATGCATGCACCTTAATGTGGTATTGCACACATGGCCTATAAAACATATTGTGCAAGGGGATTTAGTTCCACTTTAATCATTTATTCTTCTTAGCGGGGCATCACCTTCTGGTGAGTCACACATCCCTTTCTCTTGTAGGTATTTATATCCCTGTGTGTAGAAAATGGATCTCACCTATGATTTAGTTTTCCAAAGCTTGCGTGGCACAGTAAACATCTCAGTGTGTTCTAGGAAACTCCCAGTAGAAAACAATGAACATCGTGTAATAGGATAGAAGCATGCAGCATGATGACTTTAATGATTGCTTCTCTCTTAAAAATATAAGGTGTTAGCTGTAATCAGATCACTATCCTGTCACCGGCAGCTTTGGGTCTTCGGTTACCTAAGGGAATTAGCCCATTCTTAAGTAATGCACAGACTTCTTCATACAAGGGACTAGGCTTTCCGGAAACAAGATTTGTTGGTGTAATGCTGCAGGAAATATATTAACAAGCTTTTACTTTAATACATAACTTGACCAAGGTTTGAAATGAGTTAAACCTGTGAGCTGCATTACAGGTCTGTGTCCTGTGTCTCTGAAGAGGAGCTTTATTTTTCTGCTATTTTTAACTGTATCTGAAAGACGTTCATTCCACTCATTATTAATAATTAATATTGTGTCTATTCCTGTCAATTATGTTAACTATATTAGGACTCTAGGTGCAGCTTTGTGCATCAAAATGCATATGCAATTGTGTTCAATGAAACCCAATTTAAAGGACATGAAAAGTCTATTTCATCCTGTTCAATACATTGCTGTGTTTTTTCCCCAGGCTGGTGCTGCTGTTAGGAGAAAACTGCACCAGACGGTAGAAGAAGTGGTTTCAGCAGTGCATCTGCATTTTACTTACCTTCCAACCAGTGTGCTTTTTCCCTTGTGATAATTCCTGTTCACTTATGAGCAGTAAAGTAAACCAGTGCAATCTCCTGCACTTGCGTAAAACACCAAGGGGATGAAGATCTCAGGTAAGAAGATGCCAGCACAGCGCTTAGCTAGCTTTTCCATGGGCTGGTGCAGTTTTCTTCCAACAGTGGCACTGGCCCAATCTATTTCACTGCGGGGGTGCCTAACAATTTGGCACTCCCCAGTGAAATACTAGCCTTCTGCACTGATTTGCCACCTGTGCCTGCTTTGCTTGGTACAAGATGCAGCACACTCAGTGGAAAAGGAATACTTGACATGTTTTAGACATAGGCTATCCCAACTGAACTTGGAGCAAATGGTGTTCATGACTGTCCATGTACGAGACCCACATCAATGCTAAAGTAATGTTGGACTAATATATTAAATGGTGCACATGTTACCTAGCATCACATCAGGTGGGTAGCACTTCTACATTGCAATGCTGGGGTTCTGAATTCAGTTCCAATTTGGGCACTATTTGCAAGGAGTAGTATGGTTCTTCCTGTCCTGGCTTCTGATAAAATTGACATTGCTTTGTGTGAATGTGATAGAGAAGTTAGGTTGTAAGCTTCATTGGGACAGTCTATGATGTATATGTGGTAGAACTATATAATAAATAAGTAGTGTCAGGAAGAGATTTTGTTTTACCTGCAAAGATGAAGGAAGGCAATGTTGCCTTTTTGGGAAAAGGATGTACATTGATGTAAACCATTTTACCAGAGATCTGTCATAACTAGATTTTACCAGTGCAGTGAAAATGAGATGATATATGGCCCAGAAACCCATGTTAAACAATTGTTAATTTTTCCAGGAGAATCTGCAATGAAAGGATCATCATTCTCAGGGATCTGAATTGACCTGAAGAAAAACCAAAATGGAAGGAATTGGGGACAGGGTTAGTAAGCAATGAGAGCACCTGCCCAGTGCAAAAATGTCATTCTTAGTTTTATAGATAAGGTAGGCTTGGGCGCCCTTACTTGGTCTCCTTATTTGTGAGCGTTAGCTAGGCTAGCTTGAGTATACCATCTTTGCAGCTTTGGTGCTTCCTTGTTAGAAATGACTGTGAGGTTAGCATGGAAACCATCTCATGCTGATGGATAAGCCGACTGCATATTTCTGGTTACTTAACGTCATTCTTGCATCTAAAACATCCTATTACCACTGATAGTAACGCATACATTTATTAAGTTCTACACGTGTGCTATTGGTTGTTACTTTAATTACCTGCCAGAGGGTCTCTGCACCTACAGAACCCGTGTATGCTCTGTTGCTGTGCACTATTCTTTCTCCCCTCCCAAAAAGTGAGGAACTGGCTACCAGCTCTTACAAATCATCATTGGGAAGAGATAAAAGATAATCTCAATATATAACAATAAAGGATAGACATAATGTGATATGCCAAAGTTTTCATTCTGAATATACAGAGATGACCATTGTGGCCTGAGACCGTCCACATAAATAAAGATACTAAAAATCAATGTTGAATCACTTTACTACTTGACCACCAAGTAGTAAAGTCCTGAGGTTTGTCTCCTGAGACTGGTTTAGACCCTGTTAGTGTGGAAAAATATAAGTCATTTATTGTAGTATGACAAACATATTTTTTTGGATGGTGTAAAAAACACTGTGAAAGAATAATAGGGTGATGATGATAAATAAGGTTCAAGGGGCCACATGCAATGCAGTCCTTAAGGGTGCAACTGGGTACTCACCAGATATCTATGCAAATATAGATACATAATACCTTAACCACTAGCTTTCTCAAATATTCCTTACTTTTTGAGCTTATTCACAGGATCATGATTAACCACCTAGGCACATATTAGCATGCAAACAGAACAACATGTATGTAGTTAATATTGGCAGAATCATTATGTATAAAACAACCATTTGATGTCATCCAAATCCTGAGCGTTCTTAAAAAAGTTGTTTGTACTAAGTACTGAGTGGCTTTCATACAAATATGAAATCACTAAAATAGAATGTTAAGGTAAATTGATAGTTTATGAATATGGAATGTTCAAGGAGACTGAATGAACAGATGTACAAAATGTTTACTGAAATTGATTATTGGGGTTCAAGGGGAGCTGTCACCCAGACATAAAAAGCTGTAAAATAAAATGGATTTTCAAATTAAACATGAAACACCATTTTTTGTTTTTAGAAAAAAAAATCCATACCTGTTATAAACTCATTTAAAAAGCTCAGCTGCCAATCATAGTTTGCTTTTCCACTCTCTGTCTTTTCATTTTCATTTCTGCACTTCCTAGATGTCACTGTCCTCCTTACATTTCCCCATTCATAGCATGTGCATGGGTAGCAAATGTTCCTTTCTGGTGAAAATGAAATGTTCAGCTTAAGGGCAGGGGTACTAAGGGAGATTAGTCGCCCAGTGTCAAATCTTGTCTTGTTGTTGTGGGCGAGTAATCTCCCCGCAATGCCATCCCACCGGCTAGAATGTAAATCGTCGGTGGGATGGCATATGCGTTGCTGTGATGTCCCGCAGTCACCCGAAGTTTCCTCTCAAGGCAACTTTGGGCGTCTGCGGGACATCGCAGCGACACATATGCCATCCCACCAGCAATTTACATTCTAGCAGGAAGGATGGCATTGCGGGGAGATTTGCGAAGATTTGCCACTGGGCAACTAATCTCCCCGTGAACCCCTGCCCTAAGGGCGAAGACACACTAGTAGCAGCTACTAAACGCCAGAAAATACCATGCCATAGACAATACTGAGAATTGCCTCTGCTAAAACACATGTAGAGACAATTATCAGTAAATGATCAGCATTGTCTATTTTAGTAGCCACGACAAGTAGCTATCATCAATCTGCACTCTTTCTTGAACCTTCAGTTCACTCCCGGTGCAGTCAAAATGTATGGCCAAGTCACTTGAATGACATGATTACTCCTAAAGTTACTTATATACAATAAAAATAATTTTTATTTTGAACAGTATCTGTATTTTACTGAACATACTTCCTTTATTATATATCGCAATACGGCATTTGTGCAGAGCGCTTTCTCAATCTTTGTGCTTCCTCCTGTGCGGTACTATTAATTCTAGAATTAGAACTATTCAAATTATATTAAAAAATGTGTCCATATATGAATTATACCCCACTATAAGGTTTTTATAATATACTTAAATATACGAGTGTTTTCATTTAAAATCATTTTTAAACAGTAGAGAAAACATCTGTGCCCTGGCTATTTTATGATCTCTGACAAACAGTTTTTTAATCTCCAAATGACATTAGGTTGTTAGATGAGATCTGTTGTTTGTAAAGTAATAATTGTGCAATCATTATTCAAACAGAATCAGCTAATGTGCTTAAATCCTGTTTTCCCATATATTACAAAGACTTTAAATCAGCATATAAAAAGAGACGGTAAAAATGCCAAATGCTCATACTATACCAATTCTCACTATGAGCATGATCACATGGTTTGGTGGTGTCCAGTGTTTGATGATTTCTAACACAGTTATATGATACATGCAATACATAACATCTATTATAAAATCGACTGAAAAAGCTGCTCTGATGAGTGGTGAAACGTTCAGTGATTACTCAGCAAGTCCAGTTGCACTAGATTTACTTATACTAGATATACCATGAACTGGATGAATAAAAACCTTCATAGTCATGTAATACATTATATAAATACTTAATTTGTAATTCTTATGTAATAAGTTTCCCTAATGATAGGGAGGACCATGTTTAGGTGATTAACATTCATAAACATGAATTCATTATCTTTAACACCTTTTATTGCAATTTTACTTACAAGAACCTTATTACAGAACAAGAATCAGAGACAGGGTTCTCAGAATAACTGTAAGCATCCAAATCTAAGCCTTTTATAGTTAATGTATCTTGTTCAATAGGACACCCATCTTTATAACTTTCTGTGGTTACAGCTATGAAAACAGCTAAGGGCACATAGGGGATTGGCTAATAGCAGACAGGGCTCAGTCTTGGCCTACATTTATCTGCAGGTTGAGAATCAGCCCCATCACTGGCATCAACCTGCTCCCATGACTGCACCCAAAGCTACTGCTTCAACCCAAGTGTAGGCATACGGAGTGGATTTCGGTGCCAAAATGCACAGGTATGCAATGCTTGCACATGGGCCAATGCAGTGACTCCGGGTGCAGTCACAGGAGAAGGCTGACGCTAGCAGAAGGGCTTGTTCCTGGCCTGCATTTATCCATGCCAATTTGTTAGTTGACAATAGTACCCCAAATAATTCTAGAGGTTTACCTCCTATCCCTGGTCAGCATGCCTTTTCTTCAAAAATGCATTTACCCAGACTACTTTCTGCTGAGTGCCATTCTGCCACGTTTTTCCATTCTCTCAGATATCCACTGGGCACCCAAAACCTGCACTTGCACAGTATGTAACATTTTCTCAGCTTTCTAAACTTTTCTTGCCTTGATGGCCTATGTTTCTATTTTAACCTTTAAAGGTATGGGATCCCTTATCCGGAAACCCGTTATCCATAAAGTTCCAAATTATGGAAAGGCCATCTGCTATAGACTCCATTATAAGCAAATAATTCTAATTTTTAAAAATGATTTCCTTTCTCTCTGTAATTAGAAACTAGTACCTTGTACTTGATCACAACTAAGATATAACGGGATGGCCAAAAATATTCAGAAAATTGTCCCCAGATGGTTGACATCTTTGATCAGATCTTTGACTGTTGTCTAGCCAGTGCTTCCTGTGGTAATTTTGCTGGTACCGCATAATTTGCTGCATACAGTGGTGTTCGTGCAGCCCTGCAGTTGAGATTGCTGCTATGCAGTATTTTTCCTGGTTATTACATATGTGCAGTTGTCACCAGTTTTGTATAAGCAGTTTCCTAAATGTGTAACAAGCAATCTTGTGCCACATGGAAACCATTATCATGAGTGTATAATGAGCAGATTTTGAATTCACTGTTCTGTGTGCTAATGGTAATGTGTTTGCTATGGTTGCTTCAAAAGCAAATGGTACTAAAGGACACAAGTGTTATCTGAAAAGCTTTTATTATGTTTTAACTGAGTACTTATGCCGAGATCTTTTTTTAAAGAGATAAATTTGCCTCAAAATGTCCCTTTTTCGGTTATTTATATTACATTTTTTAGAATGCTATTACCCCTCGGTGGATGCAGAACAACTGGAGAGCATGTGAACAGTGCTGATCAGCTGGCCAGGGCCACAGAGCTTACATTTATAGTGCTATCAGATAAGGATGGTGGCAGAGAAAATGCAATCAACACAGGCACAGCATAAATCCCTCAGTGCAAATATAGTGCAGATTTCAACTGAATAATATACACTTTCATGGGCAAGAAGGCAGTGGATAGCACTTTTGCTGCTGGCATATTTACTAAAGCACTTTTCTGCCCAGTCAAAATCTGTAGCACATAAAAGGAATCTTCACCTAAACACTGTTGTTTTACAATATACATGAATTCTAGTTATCTGTAAATGTAAGTAAATTTGCAAACTGTATCCCTTTGTGTTCTGTGGCTGTGACTCTAAAAGCAACAGTAACTCCAAAAAATGAAAGTATTTTAAAGTAATTAAATATCATGTACTGCTGCCCACACAGAAAACAGCAAATTGAAGAATATTGGCCTGGAACATAATATTTGTAATTGGATAGAGAACTGGCTGAAGGATAGAGTACAAAGAGTGGTGGTAAATGGAACATTTTCTAATTGGACCAGTGTGGTTAGTGGAGTACCGCAGGGGTCTGTCCTTGGTCCTTTGTATTTTAACTTGTTTATTAATGACCTGGAGGGGGGCATAGACAGTACTGTTTCTATTTGATACTAAATTGTGCAAAACTATAAGTTCCATTCAGGATGCTGCCAATTTGTAGAGCGATTAGACAAAACTGGGCAGCAAAATGGAAAGTGTACTAAATGGTAGTGTTTTGGAGGATTCTTAATTGAGAAGGATCTGAGGATTTTTGTATCATTTTAGGCAGTGTCATTCTGTGGCTACTAAAGCAAATAAAGTGCTGTCTTGTATAAAAAAGGGCATTGACTCAAGGGATGAAAACATAATTTTGCCTCCTTATAGGTCCCTGGTAAGGCCTCACCTTGAGTATGCAGTGCAGTTTTGGGCTCCAGTCCTTAAGGATATTAATGAGCTGGAGAGAGTGCAGAGACTGCAACTAAAGTGGTAAAGGGGATGGAAGATTAAAACTACAACGTTAGACTGTCAGGGTTGGGGTTGTTTTCTGTGAAAAAAAAAGACGCTTGCGAGGGGACATGATTGCTCTGTACAAGTACATTAGAGGGGATTATAGGCAGATAGGGGGATGTTCGTTTTCCCATAAAAACGATCATCGCACCAGAGGCCCCCCCTTTAGATTAAAGGACCAGAACTTTCATTTGAAGAAGTGTTAGTGGTTTTTCATGGTGAGGACAGTGAGGTTGGGGAATGCCCTTCCTAGTGATGTTTTGATGGCAGATTCTGTTAATAAGAGGGGGTTGGATGATTTCTAGAACAAGCATAATATCCAAGGCTATTGTGATACTGAAATCTACAATTAGTATAGATACTGGTGTATATAGTTTATGTATGTGAGTGTATAGATAGCTTGGTATAAGTCTGTATACTGTATGTGCACTTGGGTTCATTTGGAGGGTTTGAAATTGATGGACTCTATCAACACTTCCATCTTTTAACCATCTTATAAGGTCTCTTTTAAAACAGTATGTTCCCCACCAGATTGCATAAAATAAATACTAGGTATAAGCCACACTGCCTTAGGGGTTGTAGATGAGAGGGCACCGCTAAGTACACATGCTGGCAATGTCCAAAAATAACATGATTCTAGTCTAGGATATACGGGTATGGGACCTATTATAAAGAATTTTTGGGACCTGGGGTTTTGTGGATAAAAGGTCTTTCCGTAATTTGGATCACCATACTTAAAGCCTACAGAAGGCAGAAAGCACAGAGTGGTGCCGAGTGCAACTATATGGAAGTACAAGGAGCGCATTTTGATGCAAGTACCTTTAATGAAAGTGGTGTTATGTGCAACTGACTTTGGGGAATGTGCAACTGCACTTGTGGACATACATGAGCCCTCATAGGTAAAGATTTGTGAAGCAGCTTTTCATTGCTAAAACCATATCTCCCAACAGTCCCGATTTACGCAGGACAGCCCCCCTTTAGACAGCTCAACCCACTGTCCCGAATTCTTACTGAAAAGTCCCTCATTTCCCTTTGATCTCCTGCACTGAAGCTAAAAAATGGTCACAAAAATGGTCGTGGTCAAAAATTGCCACGCAACATTTATTTTTGTCCCTCATTCCATGTTGGGAGGTATGCTATAACATTCTTACACATTGGTTACATAGGTGTCTTAATTATTGCACACAAGCAGCCAAGAGACTGGAGACCTGTACCATAAAAGCAGCCAATCTTAGTTGTAAAACATATCCAAAGGCAAACAAACAGTAAAAGAAAAGCATGGTGCTTTCATACAAGTATCAGTCTGCCCCCTGGTGGTGCACAATTAGAATACAGTTTAGAATACATTTACAAATGTGTTCAGAACTATATATAAATTCAACAGTCATCTTATGGGATACTTGCCTGAAATACATGAAATTATTTTAGTTAGCTTTTACAAGATTCACTTAATAATCCATAATTTTTTAACTAAAGCAACACTGTTGTCTATAAAAAATAAACTTTCCTTTATGTGTAACAGATTATGTAATGTTAGCTGCTTTGCTCAGTGCCAATGGCCCCTACGCATTGAATGAGGAAACTAATTGAGTATACAAAAAATACACTTGTTTCTCTTTCAGAATTGAAGCGCAGAGTGCAGGTAGGTTGCCACCGGGCCGGTGTTTTACTGGACTAGCCTGTCAAATACCAAGGAAGGCCGCAACTGTAATAACTATACAAACTGCCCCTTTATCCCCCTCTTTGCTTTCATACCAACTTGCTGCACACCACTACTGCAAAAATATACATACGGTGTCTTATGAGGGGGATGATAATCCTGTCATATTGGCAATATTCTTCCAGCTGCTGCACAGACATTTGCACACTCAAGAAAGTGGAAAAAGCTAGTGGGATTGGTTAGTTGCTGATGAATGAAGCAAGTTGCAGGTAAAACACTGTCCCTTTGTTAAATGTATATTGAGGCAGTAGAATTCTTAATGAATCGGATAAAAGTGAGTGTAGGACTGGCCAGACCGGGGATGACTGACATAGTATATTGCAATATATGGACTAACAATTCCTGTTTTTCTTAAAGGGGAGGGCATATCTTGGTAGCTTAGTGCACAGAATGTCTTAATGTCCTGTATATATTAATAATGGGTGAGTGCAGAGGGCCTTTTGTTGTTGTCTATATGACATTTTTCACCAGCAAATTTTTGTTGCAAAGACAAAATTCACCACAGGAAAAACGTATCAAAAAGAAAAAAAACACCAATTGACACCAATGCATTTCTTGTGAAAAAAAATGCACCAATAAAAGCCCATTGATCTCAATGTATTATGCAATGGGACAAATTCACTCATAACTAGTTAGTTGTGGTGTAAGGATTGCCACAAGTAACAGCTTTGAATACACTTTGGGGAGTATTTATTAACACTGGAGACAAACATCACCGGTGATGTCACCCATAGCAACCAATCAGATCTCTGCTATTGTTTTCTAACTTGTAGGTGACCGTTCAAATCTACTTGCTGATTGGTTGATATAGGCAACATCACCAGTGCTGTTTGTCTCCTATGTTATTAAATACTCCCCCAAATGTTCGCAAGAAAAATTTGCAAAGTGTGGCTACCTCCCGACTTTTTTACATGACCACGGCTCTTTCCTGACTCTGCGAATTTTTGTGAGTTTTGCAAAAAAAATTGCCAATGCCGAAATGTGGAATTTTGCAGCGAATCCATGCCTGGCGAAAACATTCACTCATCACTACCCAAGACCTCGAGTGCACCAGTGGGTGAGATAGGCATCCTCTGAATCATTATACAGTACTTAAAGGGCAAAAAAATGTGATCCAGCTTTATTGAGACATGTACAGGTCCTTTTCAAAAAATTAGCATATTGTGATAAAGTTCATTATTTTCTGTAATGTACTGATAAACATTAGACTTTCATATATTTTAGATTCATTACACACAACTGAAGTAGTTCAAGCCTTTTCTTGTTTTAATATTGATGATTGTGGCATACAGCTCATGAAAACCCAAAATTCCTATCTCAAAAAATTAGCATATCATGAAAAGGTTCTCTAAACGAGCTATTAACCTAATCATCTGAATCAACTAATTAACTCTAAAAACCTGCAAAAGATTCCTGAGGCTTTTAAAAACTCCCAGCCTGGTTCATTACTCAAAACCGCAATCATGGGTAAGACTGCCGACCTGACTGCTGTCCAGAAGGCCATCATTGACACCCTCAAGCAAGAGGGTAAGACACAAAAAGAAATTTCTGAACAAATAGGCTGTTCCCAGAGTGCTGTATCAAGGCACCTCAGTGGGAAGTCTGTGGGAAGGAAAAAGTGTGGCAGAAAACGCTGCACAACGAGAAGAGGTGACTGGGCCCTGAGGAAGATTGTGGAGAAGGACCGATTCCTGACCTTGGGGGACCTGCGGAAGCAGTGGACTGAGTCTGGAGTAGAAACATCCAGAGCCACCGTGTACAGGCGTGTGCAGGAAATGGGCTACAGGTGCTGCATTCCCCAGGTCAAGCCACTTTTGAACCAGAAACAGCGGCAGAAGCGCCTGACCTGGGCTACAGAGAAGCAGCACTGGACTGTTGCTCAGTGGTCCAAAGTATGTCATTCGGAAATCAAGGTGCCAGAGTCTGGAGGAAGACTGGGGAGAGGGAAATGCCAAAATGCCTGAAGTCCAGTGTCAAGTACCCACAGTCAGTGATGGTCTGGGGTGCCATGTCAGCTGCTGGTGTTGGTCCACTGTGTTTTATCAAGGGCAGGGTCAATGCAGCTAGCTATCAGGAGATTTTGGAGCACTTCATGCTTCCATCTGCTTAAAAGCTTTATGGAGATGAAGATTTCATTTTTCAGCATGACCTGGCACCTGCTCACAGTGCCAAAACCACTGGTAAATGGTTTACTGACCATGGTATTACTGTGCTCAATTGGCCTGCCAACTCTCCTGACCTGAACCCCATAGAGAATCTGTGGGATATTGTGAAGAGAAAGTTGAGAGACACAAGACCCAACACTCTGGATGAGCTTAAGGCCGCTATTGAAGCATCCTGGGCCTCCATAACACCTGAGCAGTGCCACAGGCTGATTGCCTCCATGCCACGCCACATTGAAGCAGTCATTTCTGCAAAAGGATTCCCGACCAAGTATTGAGTGCATAACTGAACATAATTATTTGAAGGTTGACTTTTTTTGTATTAAAAACACTTTTTTTTTATTGGGCGGATGAAATATGCAAATTTTTTGAGATAGGAATTTTGGGTTTTCATGAGCTGTATGCCACAATCATCAATATTAAAACAAGAAAAGGCTTGAACTACTTCAGTTGTGTGTAATGAATCTAAAATATATGAAAGTCTAATGTTTATCAGTACATTACAGAAAATAATGAACTTTATCACAATATGCTAATTTTTTGAAAAGGACCTGTATTTATCTAAGAAAATACCGAAGTGCTAGAAAAGAGTATTCATTAGGACATTGTGGGAAATTCTGACTTCCTATATCAGATACTGTAATTTATGGTAACGCTGTGCTGAGACAGCAGATGCTCATTCCACGTGCCCAGTTATGTGTCTAAGATACTCTCCTCTGGTTGCAGCCCCAGCGGGAAATATAGCCTGGCAGAATTCACATATTTGAGAGCTAAGGCCAACATCAGAATTCATATCCATTTCACAGCCAAGCTGGCATTCTCCGGAGAGGCAGCTTGGGCTCCAAGAGGACTAAGAGAAAGAGAAGAGAACATTGTTAGCATTGAACGTAACTCAATAGGTTATAGAAAGAACCCTGATCCGGAAAGCCTCAGGTAATGAACATTCAGGAAAACAGGTCCCATACCTGTACAGCATAAAACGTGTCCTGTAATACATGTTGCAATAAGCAGACTCTGCAGTTGCGGGGGGGGGGGGGGGGGGGTATTGTGTGGTCTGTTTCCTCTATATAGAATAGTTAAGATTACCTGCACTTGGGGAATGAAAAAGAGTGAGGGGCAGGGAACATGGGAAAACAGGCAGACAGGAGGCTGGCAGTGGGTGGGGAGCCAGGTAACAGTGGCTGTGCATCTGGCCCATCCCATGCTGGTGGGTCCAGCACTGACTTGTTATGACGCTGGTAAAAATGCAAGACTTTCTGACGTTGCCTGCCACTTCTTCATATACAGAAATATCAGCTGCTTATGACCACTTGGAATCTATCACACTCTGCGCTTAAATATGGTATTTGGTGCAAAATCAGTTAAAAAATGGCAAAATTATACATCGTTTTAGCCCATTACAATAGAGGAACCAAAAAAAATTAAGCCAATATCAAAATGCTGAGCAAGATATCTTTTCCAGTTATTCTACAACATAGGTCCAAAAACACAGAAGTAAGCAAGTAAGCAGAATCAAGGTAATATTTTTGAAATGCTGACAAAGGGGAAGTGTTGTATGAAAACTCTCCCACGATGTAACAGCAATGACTGAAGGTGACTAACCACTTTAGGCATACGGGAAGAACTTTCATTGTTGCCAGTATACATTTAGACAGTCCAGTATATGAGTCATTAGTATTTCTAATGTTAATGCAAAAGGACACTGATGTGGACATTATGGGGTATATTTATCGTGCTGTGTAAAAAGTGGAGTGAAGCATTACCGGTGATGTTGCCCGGGGCAACCAATTAGGAATTAGATTCAAATTAGAAAACAGATAGAAAACCAAAGCAAAGCTTCTGATTAGCTGCTATGCAACATCACCGGTAATGTTTTACTCCACTTTTTACACAGCATGATAAATATACTCCTGTGTATAATAGTATAACATGATTAAAGCTTCAATTAAAGGAGAACTAATCCCTAAAAATGAATATGGCTAAAATGCATTATTTTATATACTGAATTTACTGAACCAGTATCTCAATAATCCAGGACCTCAAACTTGTCACAGGAGCGCCCCCATCTTGAATTCTGTCAGAAGTGTTAGTGGTACATGCTCAGTGGGCTCTGGGCAGCTGTTGAGAAGCTAAGCTTAGGGGTTGTCACAAATTAACAAGCAGAAAATGAGGCTGGCATGTCATTCCAGCTGATGCTACAGGGCTGATTATTCATTTTTTTTGTTAATTGATTTGGTTTCTGAGCTGCCATACACTAATAATCTGTTTTATTTACTAATTAGCCTTATATTGTGACATTTATATTCTATATATATACAGTATATATAGTGTGAGTGGGTCCCTAAGCTCAGTAAGTGACAGCAGCACAGAGCATGTGCAGAGAATCAGCAGAAAAGAAGATGGGGGGCTACTGGGGCATCTTTGGAGGCACAGATCTTCCCTGCTAAAGGGCTAGGGGTGCCTTGGGCTGGTACAGAAGCCCAAAACATAATAATAAACATTTCAGCCCTTCTTCTTTAGTTAAGCTTTAGTTCTCCTTTAGTGAGAAACATTTTTGTAGGGGGTATGCACATGGGGCATTTTCAGTTCCTGTAGGTAGAGAACAGAAAGAGAAAGTGAAGGATATACACTCCTTTTAAATGATTATGCCAAACTAATTGCTAAATTTAGTGCAATTTATCTATGTTAGTCATGTGGCCAGCATAACTCTGTTGCCTATCTAAGCACAAAAGCACAACCCAACCTACCTGAACTGGGCCTTTCACTCCAAACAAGTGCTGATCCTTTGGTGCTAAACACATTCCAAAAGATATATCCTTTGACTGCAGATAACAAAGTTCTTCATCATATAAATGGGACATACTGAGATCTGCTCCAACAGGAATTAAAAAGTCAAGACCTGCAGTTCTTTCTTCCCCACTGGTGTCGATATTTGGAAATTGTGGCGTATAGTTTTTGATGAATGATTCAAGATCAGTGTTACTTCCATTGTTGCCGTTGGAACAACCAGGATCTGGTTTCTCACCTTCGCTAGCTAGAAAACTGAAATTTTCAGTGGTTGGTGGGAATTTTACATCATAATCCAACAAGACACTTGGGTTTTCCCTGATGTGCTCTGGTAAAGAAGTGACATTCATATCTTCCATTGTACTGGAGGATTCCACACATTGGTCTTGCTTCTCTTGGAATCTGATGAAAGGATATTCCGAGCACATAGGGTCTCCAATGTCAGTGCATTGGATAGGCTTTGAAATGGGCACCTCTGTGAAAAATAACCATGACATCCTATGAAGAACAAGAATCCTATGAAGATGCTGTTAAGATGCATCTCCAGTGGTTAGTATGCATGTGATTTTATAAAATGGGAGCAAAAATGACATTGGAGGTATCATATTTTTTTTTAATAGAAACATATTGTGTTGCTCTGGGTCAAAATGTGTGATGATCTAGTGTTATAGCCTATCCCCAATGTTGGTAACCTCTGCAAAATTCTCTGGCAAAATCTTACTGTACTCATGGCATGCTATCTTAGCCAGAGTACTGTCTTACTATAGTATTACCATTACTATACTGTTACTATACCCTGTACTACCAGGCCCTTATCATGCCTTGTTTACTAGCTTCATGAATTACACTATGAATTAACTGGTAATCAAATTACAAGGGGACTTCTTCAGTTATATTATACACAGTGAGGTTGGCTTAGATAGCCAGTGTTTGGGAGACACAGTCATTAAATGTGTTTAATGAAACACAAACTACACGATATATGGCCAATTTGGGACATCCATCCTTAAGCGTATATTTTACTGCGGCATTTCTCTGTAATAATTTCAAAATGGTACCATGATCTATGATCAATAATGTGACAGTTTATTGGGATTATTATTATTATAATTATAAATATGGAATATTCTGCCTAGATGATCTTGGTGAAAATTTGAACCAATGCAGTAGCCCCTATAAAATAAATCGAAATTACCTTAGAACTTAGTTACTGGTTACAACAGACTAGAATCTTCCACATGTTAATAAATGTGCATCAGAGATTCCATTTCAGTTTGAACTTCTGTTCTATACTTGGTGACCCAGGAACATTTTTTACTTATAGTGTCCAGGATAAGGGTTGATACAACCAGCAATTATATTCTTAAGGGCTCTGGCACACAAGGAGATTTGTCGCCAGCGATTTTTAAAAGAGCGATTTGGCGACAAGACGAGCGACAAGACGCCAATGCTAAATCAATGGAAATCGCCAGCGTCAAAACATACGAGGCTACTTCAAATCGCCTGCTGTTTCAAATCGCACACAGACCCTTTTCTGAGCGACTTGAGTAAACATGAGGGGGGGTTAACTGTTGAGTGGTACCATGGGTAGCAAATCGCCTGGAGCTCAACTCGCATGAAATCTCTTCGTGGGTATTGTTGTGGCGACTTGTCGCCAAAGCGCCAGGGGGAAAAAACGCAGGCGACAAATCTCCTCGTGTGCCAGAGCCCTAAAACTATGTGTCTGAGGTGCACTATAGTATATCTGCTTATGTTTGCACCCACACCAGTGAGAGACAGATTCAGACTCAGGTTACTGTACAGTAGATACATTGTTCTTTTCAAGTGGATGCTTTTTGATGTTTATCTGAGGCACTTTGCTTACTTACCACCGCTAATGCCTTTTACTGCAAGAAGCTTTCCAAGAAGTTCAGCCTGTTTTCTGCATATGGTTTGCAGCACCTGGACTTCTTCATAAAGCGCTAAAAATGCATCTTCCATTGCCCACTTCGCCTGATGAAAAAAAGAAATAAAACTGTACAGAACAGCACAAGGAAAGTAAAACCAGTGTCTGATTTGAAACTGGCCGTAGCATACACTCTGGCTCAGAGCAAGCCCATTATTGTGATTGTTCTCTCAAGTCATCATTTGAGAATATGCACAAGCAGAAATTCATTGGAATTTCCCAACGTGTTGTGAATCATACTAGAACCCCACCATCTAGAAATATTTGGCAGCCATAATTCCCTTGTAGACTGCAACCTTTCTCATTCTGAAAAAAATGGTCTATTTTTTTTTCTCTGATACAAGCACTTTTTTTTGTAAGCAACAGATTTACAGCAGAACCTGGATAATGTTAGGATAAGAATTTCATGGAAAGAAAAATACTCACAGAGCATAGTTTTTAATATAAAATAGCTTTCATTTATGTTTTAGGTAAAAGATACATTAAAAGAAATTAAAATCCTGGGTAGTAGAAGGAGGCACTTTACATATAATCCCCAACTGTCCCGCTTTCCGCGGGACAATCCCGGTTTTTATAGCGCATCACACTGTCCCGGATAGTTCAATGAATGTCCCGCATTTCCATAATAGATTACAGAAACGCGGGACATTCTTTGAATTATCAAGCACAGCGGGATACGCTGGCTGTAGCTGGGCATTCTGGCTTCTTCTGCAGCTCTGCTTCTTGTGTGGCGGCGACAGGCCCTTTTATAGGGTTGCGCCCCATGCGTATGTGTGACGTCAATACGCATGGGGCGCAACCTTATAAAAGGGCCTGTTGCCGCCGCAGAAGAAGGAGTGTCTATGGGGGCTGCTGTGTATGGGGGCACTGTCTATGGGGGCACTGTCTATGGGGGCATTGTGTATGGGGGGTACTGTCTATGGGGGATATTGAGGGCACTGTGTATGGGGGCTACTGTCTATGGGGTCAATTGGAGGCACTGTCTATGGGGGCTACTGTCTATGGGGTCAATTGGGGGCACTGTGTATGGGGGGTACTGTCTATTGGGCCATTGGGGGCACTGTGTATGGGGGGGCAAAACTGGTACATAGTTATAACTCACTTATAACTGACTGCCTTCTCTCTATTTGTATTTTATATGTAGGAGTTGCTAAATTGTTTTCCTTAGGTAGTACAGTATGAGGGTATAGCACATTTTGCGTCTGATCCCGCCATTTCAACTATATAAAAGGAGTATTTTTTTTTTTTTTTAAAAATGGGGTGTGATATTTGGGGCATGGCCACAAAAGTGGGAGTGGTCAAAAAAATTGCCGCGCTGTGCACGCTAAATCTTTTTGTCCCTCTTTTCATTTTTCAAATGTTGGGAGGTATGCTTTACATGTTATAGCCCACCCCCTCAAATGTAATAAAAGGCCAAAGTTAGCCAAACCAAAAGTTTGCTTTTAAACCTATGACTAGTAAGTGCTACCTTACATTGGTATAATTAGATGTTACTGAGCCCCACAGCAAATTCAGTTTGGGGCCAGAAATATTGGTAAGTTGACCAGTTCTACCAAGATAAATTGCTTTTTAATTTGGCCCTTACTGGGCCCTCTACACTCCTGTACATAAATGCAACCGCAGGGTCTGCTTCCTCTGTAGTTATGCCCCTGCTACCTTCCGACTGCTTGTTTAGGTGCCTAGATCTCAGACGGCACTTTACCTGGAACATCAGTCAACTATGCAATCCTATCAATTGCTCCATACAGACAGGGCAGTATTGGGTATGCAGTGATACAAAGCTGAACTACTTACGGAACCTGGAACTGCTCCAACCATCACTAAATGGGGCATTGTTGGATCTTTTGATGTAAGCCTGAGATAAAAGTCCACCTCTAGAGTTTTTAAACTCTTAGTACTTGAAGTACATGCAAGTTTTACATTATGTTGCTTTAATGCAATATTTATTGAAAGCTTAAAAGCTAAAGTTCCATTTAAAAATCCATTGCATCAATTTAATTATGTTAACAAAATTGCCTTCATTAGGTATATACTTAGCATGAGACTCTTTTTCAATATACTAACCTCCTTGTAACAGCACCTGGTTCCCTAACAACTGGACAATATGACTGCACAGTAGGAATTCTGGGCAAATTCCCACTGGCCCCAGAGATAATGATAAAAGTGCAGATTTGAATCTGCAAGTGCAAGGTACAACAAGCAACTTTTAAAAGAACATTTCTGGACTACCAAGTGAAATGCTACTATCTGTAGGCCAGAGTGGCTTGGATACAGAAACACACTGGGGCAAGGGCAAAGTCATATTCCAAAGAACCTCTGGCTCCCGTGATGAGAAGAAAAGTAGCAACCATAAGTACATTTGCTTAGAGATTTCCCCATTAAGCAATGGACACCCTTGAATATTAATGTATCCTGTGCTCTCTGTTCAATCTACTTGGGAAAGTGAGGACCACGGAAAAGATTAATTTATGCTGCAGAATTGAGGCTGTGGGCATGATAAGATGTCTGTGTTCTGTAGTAAGACTACTCAGGCAAAGAAGGATTGTAGGATGGAATAATATGTGAGACAAGTTGGGGTAGTGAGGCCTATAGGATAAGTCATGAATTTCACACTCATAGAGATTAGGTGGGGTAGTGATGTCTATAGAAGGTACAAGCAAGTGGTACTTTGACTGCTGAAATGTCCTTTTTACCATACTGCACATGAATTCAGATAAGATTGAAAAAGCATCTTTCTCAGGAATTATTTACAGCATGGAAGGTAGGGTGCAAAGTGCAAAAACCAGGTTCAGTCCACCACTTTTTTGTAATTTCCCCCAACCTGTCATGTCAGATGCAGGAGGCAGAATAGGCAACTGCCTAGAGTGCAACTATGGGGGGCGCTAGGCAGGTACCTCTTCTGCTAACCCTTACCCATGCTCTCTTGCCCCCTGCCACCACTTGACTCTGTGTGCTCATACAACATCATTGCACACGGGGGTGTTCGTTCGTGTGACCATGCGAGGGCGGTGGGAGGAGGCGAGGTGGCCGGCCAGATTGCCTAAGGCATCCAGTTGATTGGCCCGCCCCTGCTGTCCCATGAGGACCTCTTTATGCTTTCATAGTGGCCATATGCTATCATAAAGTGTTTTGAGTGACACTACTCTCACTTGAGCTTTCCTCTTGCACATTCGGGGAAATGTGACCTTTACAGAAGATTCTGATTTTAGCAAAAGTGCTGGACTCTGCTAACATTTCATAATATTCAACTAAGGAAGTATTGCATCAGTTGTTCCAGGACGTGCCCATAAATAAGTTCCTTTAATAAACAGTCCACATGCTGCAATGAAGTGCCTTTAACTAGTGGTTGCTGGATCAGCACTATTCCAGCCTGAGACATGGCAGATTGTATTATTGCAGCCTTGTGGTGCACATCTAATTATAGCTTAGCCTTATGCTGGCCATACATGGGTCGATAAAAGCTGTCAACTCGCCCACTCCAGACTCAGGTGACAGCTTATAGACTCCAATTTTGATCTGGAACAATGACATCCTGATTTCGCTCAGCACTTTCCTGGGCAAAAAAGGTTAGTTGTCCCTTTTTTGGAATGTGGATTGATCTTTAATTTCTATGTTCTTTTAAAGGGGAAGTTCACCTTTAGATTCACTTCTTACAGAAGAATCTATTCTAAGCAATCTCTTAGTATTCATTAGATATTTTGTATGTATTTGTATTTTTAAATTATTAGCATTCCTAATTGCAGTCTGCAACTGAACATCCTATCTGGTCATCGGGGGTCGTAGGTCAGCAGCCAAAATATAGACTGACTGTGATAGCAGTTGAAATTCCATGCCTGTGGGCTAACAAATGTAATTAAATTGAAAGGTGAACTTCCACTAACACAAGTGGAAAACACATACACAAAACACACAATATCAGCAATATAACAACATACTAAAAATTTACTTTTTTTTATTAGTATAGAGTATTTCTTTTATCAAATTCACAAAACTGCTGAAAAATTCACGAAATGACAGAAAATTTGCAAAATGCAGCTACCCCATGAAGCAGACAGCTAGAGCTGAGTTTCTATGGGAACCAGCAATGCCATCTCTTTACTGGCTGCTAGACTGGAGGGGCGTGTTTAGTAATCTGAGCTTAGAACAACTGAGCATGCCCACAAGCCAACAGCCAAAGCAAATTCCTGAGGGGGGGGGCGAGTGGGTTACAGGAGGAGAGGGAAATCTGAGTGATTAAGGAAATGTTGCAGCCTTACTATTAACCTCTGGACAACCAGAGTGGCAGGTATTGAAAGATTTTAATGTATTCACTTGTATCCAGTGATATATGTGTATTTTAAGTAGATTGCTAATTTTAATTTAATTGCTAAACCTCACTCCTTTTTGTAGTTATGAGCCCCAGTGCCCTGTAATGCCCTATTACTTTTTACCAATTCTAAGATGTGACAAATTGAAATTCTTTTCAGATTATCTTTATTACCTTTATTATAAGAATAGCCAAAGCATAACTCTAACTTAAAGGACATGGAAAGCCCCAAAACCTAAATTTTGCCAATGAAAAGGTCAAACTCTTCCATCCGTCCAACATTGGCTTTGCCAAAACTTGCTTACTTGCAACCATTTGTAATCCTTCTGCTTTATCAGTGGCTATTAATGCCTTTTGCAAAGTCTGATACAGGTATGGAACCTGTTATCCAGAATGTTTGGGACCTGGGGTTTTCCAGATAAGGGGCCTTTCTGTAATATGGATCTCCATACTTTAAGTGTAATAAAACATAATTTAAACATTAAATAAACCCAATAGGATTGTTCTTATAAGGATTAATTATATCTTAGTTGGGATTAAGTATAAGGTCCTGTGTTATACAAGGTACTGTGTTACAGAGCAAAAAAATAGGTTTTAAAATTTTAAACTATTTTATTAAAATATAGGAGATGCTCTTCCCATAATTTGGAGCTTTCTGGATAACAGATACTATACCTGTAATATAGTTCATTTTGATATTTGGGGTTTACATGTCCTTTAACATAACAATACTAGCAATGAGAATGGTGCCTTGATGAGTCTATTTATTAAAGAGAATGCACTATTTTCCTTGCAAGTCCCCTTTCCTATTCTACTGTCACATCAGCAATTTCCTTCATAAATCAACCAATACATTAATTGCCCTCGTCAGCAACACTTTCTTCTCATTTTGCCATTCTCACCACCTCCAACCGCTGGCTCGAATGGCAAAACTGTAAGTACAGTAACTAGAATGTGCCAGGATGCATATAGAGCTGCAGTGCAGGATTAAAGGAACCTATACTAAGTAACTATGTAACCTACATACGCTACTATAATAAGTGCATTTAAATGTATGGGCTCAGCCGTTCCTAGTTCAGCCCTGCAGTACCATACTGTACATTATTAAATCTACACATATATAAAACATATTATTGGAGATAATAATAATAATGTATGCTTGTATGTATCTGCAAGAGACTTACATTTGCTCCTTTCCGCTTGCCGTCTGCTTGCTACAGTTCTACCGCGCCTGTGGGCAAACTAAATATACTTGGGGAAGTTCCCCGTCGTACAACAATGAAACTGAAACCTGCAAGTGGCAGAAAAACAGGAAACGCCAATAGCATGTAATGCCCATTATCTGTCAGACTATCATGCACAATCCCACTCTTAGTACTGGCCCACTCCAGCACATGTACAACATGCATTTCTCTCACCGATTGCTGATTAAATTCTAGAAAGTGGCAAGAGAATTATCACAAATGACTACATGTGAACAGGGATGGGCCTAGGCAATTATGATTGACACACACAGAGCCCAAACATATAGATCACAGAGCACCATCAAGCAACATATTTACTGCTATAAAGAATTTTTATTGCAGATTACTGCACCGTTATTGCAACATTTTTCAGTGCCCTTTTCAAGTATATACAAAATAGAATGGAGTGAACATTTTAAAGGAACAGTACAATGAAAGTGTTAGTAATTAAAATATACTGTTACTGTTGCACTGGTAAACGTGTGTATTTTCTTTAGGAACAGTACTATAGTTTTTATAATATACCGTAAATAAGCTGCTGTGTAGCCATGGGGGCAGCTATTAAAGCTGGAAAAAAGGAGAAAAGGCACAGGTTATATAGCAGATAACAGATAAGCTCTGCAGAATATAATGGGACTTTATCTGTTATCTACTATGTAACCTGTGCCCTTTCTCCTTTTTTTCAGCTTAAAGGAACAGTAACACCAAAAAATGAAAGTGTATAAAAGTAACTAAAATATAATGTGCTGCTGCCCTGCACTGGTAAAAGTTGTGTGTTTACTTCAAAAAGTCTACTATAATTTATATAAATAAGCTGCTATGTAGCCATGGAGGCAGCCATTCAAAGGAGAAAAGGCACAGGCACATAGCAGATAACAGATAAAACACCATTGTATTCTACAGAACTTATCTGTTATCTGCTATGCAACCTGTGCCTTTTCTCCTTTTTTCCAGCTTGAATGGCTGTCCCTGTGGCTACACAGCAGCTTATTATATAAATTATAGTAGTGTTACTGTAGCAAACACAGCAGTTTTACTAGTGCAGGGCAACAGTGCATTATATTTTTATTACTTTAAAGCTCTTTCATTTTTTGGTGTTACTGTTCCTTTAAATGGCACCCCCATGCAGGGCGTTTATATAAACTATAGTAGTTTTTCTGAAGCAAAGATTTTTACCACAGCAGGGGAGCATTGCACGTTAATTTAAATTACTTCGAAGCATTTTCATTTTTCGGTGTTACTGTTCCTTGAAGCCTGCAGTTCTGCGCCCTGTGCTGTGTTCAGGGATTGGTGTGTAACCATCACCACAAAAAGAATCATAAGGATTGGTTACACGCTAATCACTGAAGACAAGGGGCGGGACCATGAGCTAAAAGGAAAACTATACCCAGGGAATGAATACTTAACTAACAGTTTCATATTAAGTCACCTATTAAAGAATCTTACCAAACTGCATTATATCTATATCAGTAAATATTGCCCTTTGTATATTTTGCTTTTAGCCACCATTTTGAGATGCTCTATGTGCCCCCTCAGAGATCACCTGACAGGAAATAATCAGCTCTAACTGTAACAGGAAGTAGTGTGGGAGTAAAAGGCAGAACTCTGTCTATTAATTGGCTGATGGGGCCTAGCATGTATGTGTGCCTTGGTTTATTTGTGTGTCCCATGAATCGTATGAACGCAGGGGGGTGGCCCTTAGTACTTAAAATGGCAATTTTTTATATGGCACATACTAAAAAGTATATTTTTATAAAAAGGTTTATTTAGATAAAGCAGGGTGTTACATATGGGTTCTTTTATGTGATATTTTCTGGAAATAAATACCAGCTTTTCTATATTTTAATCTTTCTTCCCTATTAATACAATCGGCATAATGCATCATTTTTTACTGGCCAGGCCAGGTAGCAACCCTATTTGGGGGTAAAGTTTTCCTTTAAAATGTTCACTACAATTTATGTTGCATATACAGAAAAAAGGGTATTACAGACCCCTGTTCATCTTTCTTTGTGAGAACTAAACCCATTGTATTGTATTGAACTTGCCTTTATGCTCTGTTCAGTTTGAAAGGCTGCCCCAATGGATGTTGGACTGACAGCCCTGGAGGAATGTTACCCAAGGAGAGGTTCTTACCAGACCTTGGGCCTGATTCACTAAAGTGCGATAAAATTTATCGTACGCTTTTTTGCGTTAAATAAGTCGCGATAATTAGCTCGCGATTCACCATAGTATTATCGTGTGCGTTAAGTCGCCATATCACATGCGTTAATTTCCGCGCTGAAAAGAATACGATCGCAAGATTCACAAACACTTAGGCGCGCTAAATATCGCATTCGGCTATGCGAAAATTAACACCTACTACAGGCAGGCGAAAAATTATAGAAAAGTACAGTAAATAAGTTTTTGGCAATAAAATATGGACTTACAGTGTTATTTATTCAAGTATGTGTCTTTTTACTCAATTTCACTAAAGTCTTGGCATGTATGGAATTTCGCTACTAATATACAGTACTATAGCGGTAAAAATTTAGTCGCCAAAATATACAGTACAATAGTGGTAAATATTTAGTCGCGATATTATACAGTACTGTAGCGGAGAATATTTTGTCGCGATAATATACAGTACTGTAGCGGAGAATATTTTGTCGCGCAAAATACATTACTATGTATATTTTGTCGATTTTTTTTTTGTCGCGACTTTGTAATCTCGCGACTTGCGGACATTGT
This sequence comes from Xenopus tropicalis, assembly GCF_000004195.4. Taxonomy (NCBI): domain Eukaryota; kingdom Metazoa; phylum Chordata; class Amphibia; order Anura; family Pipidae; genus Xenopus; species Xenopus tropicalis. Next base: position 142,681,119 of record NC_030678.2, on the reverse strand, counting down.
GCAACTTGGGGCCATTTTGTGTCATTGAGCCTGCAGCCACACTACAGAGAGGATCATGCCTGGGGTTTTTTATCTGCTACCAGGGGAGAGGCGCTATATTATCAGCATGCTCCTGCGCTCAGGATATGATGACCCGCCGCTGGGGGTCCACGAGAGGAAGAGGGCAATCCTGGGCGAGCTAAGAGAGGGTTTGCTCGCCGGGTTTGCCCTTGATGTGGACCCCCACCAGCTCCAGCGTCTGTGGTCTGACCTGAAGCGTAGGAGTTCAGATCTGGTCGCTGAAATTAGAGAAGGTAATTATTGTACTTTATTATGCTTTTACAGTATACGTTCAGTAAAAGATTTAGCAAGTAATTTGAACTAAAGGTACAAATGTAAGAAATGTCAGGGATGATGAAAGTAACATAGTAACATAGTAAGTTGGGTTGAAAAAAGACATACGTCCATCACGTTCAACCATAATGCCAGTGAGGAACTGAAACGTTGGTCACAATAAACCTCTGAATATTATTTCACATCTTTGTGACTCCTTGTGAAAATCCTGTGTGTGCTGTCACCCCATGCCTGTCTAGATTTTGTTTTGCCACAGGCACCCAGGTGTTATTGTTCCTTATGGTGTGCAGCTTCCCAGCGCTTCATATTGTATATATATATATATACACATCTATTTTCAAATACATATGCATAAATAAGTTTAAAGCAGGGGGGAAGCAGCAGGGAGCGGCCCATAGTGTGAGTCATTTGGGGAAGGGCCACGAATGTTTTAGGGGGCCCTGGCTAACAATGTCTGTGTGTCCTTTGTATTGTGAGGGTTCACAGGGGGAGGGGCCATTGGGGGTGTGGGAGGAGGGGGGCCCAAAAAATGTTGTTGTGAGGGGCCCCGTTATTTATGGTGTATGAATGTATACAGGGCCGCTGCTCCCTATAAGCAGAGTACTCAGTCTGCATAGGGCACCAACTCCCAGGGGGGCACCATCCCAGCTGCTCCAAAAAATAAAACATTTTTATATATTATAACATACCCCCCAACACTGTCCCACCGGTTTTTATAGCACATTTGGGGGCACTGTGTGTGGGGCCCCTATAGTAGGTGTTTTTTTTAATTATTTAAATTTTTACTTCCGTAATATTTGGGGGAGGGGGCACAAAAGTAAATTTCTGCTTAGGGCACCCATTTGGCCAGCAGCGGCCCTGAATGTATATATATATATATGTATAATATATTACACAAAATAACATCTTGCAATACTATTTCACAGAACTTCAGCTGGCGCCTACTCCCCAGGCACAACCCCAGGCCCTCCAGGCTCCTGTGGCTCACCGGCCCCCGAGGCCAGAGGCCCGACCACCGGCCCCCAAGGCCCGACCTCCTCCGGCCCCAGGACAAGAGGCCCCCGAGGCCCCAGGACAAGAGGCCCCCGAGGCCCCAGGACAAGAGGCCCCCGAGGCCCCAGGACAAGAGGCCCCAGAGGCCCCAGGACAAGAGGCCCCCGAGGCCGAATATGACCCAGAGGCCCCCGAGGCCCCGGACACCCCCCCCCTTGATTCTCCTGCGCACGAGGGACCATCAGTGCAGGAGGACCTGGCCAACATCAAGGCCGAGCTGGCCCAGCTCCGGGGGGAAGTGAATGAACAAAAGAGGGACATGCGAGAACTCAAGGGCAGCAAGCCCTAAGTTTTTTTTTCCCCCCTTTTTTTATTTTATTATATTAAGTAAAAGTTTTTAGTTTTCTACATTTGAACTGAGTAATGTCTCATTATTTTTCCTTCCTTGATATGGTATTCTATACTTTCATGTAGTTTCCCCTACACTCTTACATTTATCAGTAACAGCATCAATATGCTATATGGGTTAAATGTTTGCAAATATTCTGGCAACAATTTAGTCTTTAGCCCATTTTGCTGAATAGTAAAACTTGCGTTAATTAGTACATAGCGTATTTTCTGGCGAGTGTGATAACTGCCAATCCAATGTTTTGTTGCCAGAATAATTGCAATATTATATTTGTTCCCGTTTAATAAAGTGCCCATAACATATTTGCCATTTATTCTGTGTCTAAAATCTCCCACTTAATTTAAGCCACTTTAGAAAACGGACCCCTAAGTATTTGGCTAAATATTCTTAAATGCCCCCCCCCCATTTTATTATCTCTAGCAGTTCTTTTTTTTCTTACTTATATTTTTATTGTTTTTTGGGGGGTTTTTTGCAAATAAACATTTATACAGCACCTCTCTAGCACTCTGTGCTCTCCCAGGGCAAAATGTCGGCAGTTTTATGCTGCGTAATGTCGCGACAATTAGCGCATGCGATAAATAGCGTGCATGCGAAAAATACCACGCACGCTATTTATCGCGACAAAAATATCGCATGAAATACCGCACGTAAAATAGCGCAAGTTTGCTTATAGTGAATCGTGCGAAAAGTCGCGAAAATTAAGACGCGATAAAATTTTTAACGCACGCTATAAATAGCGCACGCTTTATCGCACTTTAGTGAATCGGGCCCCTTGTGACAGAAATATCCTTGCTGATATGGCTCATTCCCAGGCAAGACAGTAAATCACTGTTGGTACCACTGTAAGCTCTATCACTATGTCTCTTTATAATTCTAAGCGACTTTGCAACATCAGTTTTAAAAAATTTAGTGCTTTAAAAGTTATTTGTAACTTTAAAGCAGCATTTGCTTAACTGCTGGTTATGACTTTTTCAACAATGTTGCAAAGCACAGTCTTCTCCAGCAAAGAAGGTCAGGTCTGTCTGCTGCTTGTGTTACACTGATTCAAATGCCAGAGCCACCAGGGCAGAGAATAGAAAGGGACAAACACTGCTTTTAATAGCAATAATATGTACAAATAACTACAAAACATTACAAATTTGTAATGAATGTACACTGCATAGTTACTAAGAATTGTGTTTTCTTTTATTAAACAAAAATATTTGTTTGGGTTAACGTGTCCTTTACAGCAAAATATATTAGTAACTGAATACAACCATTTTGGGAAGTTCTCCTTTCGTGATATATTTTGATACCAGTAGGGGGTGATGGAGCTCCACTAAGTTGAACTAGTCATTCTTATCTTGCCACATACAGAGAACAAAAATCAGTGTACCTAAGCATAATATATGTCTATGAAGATTCTTATTCATCCAGGTCATGATATACAGTATATAGTAGAATTAAGTCTAAAAACAACTGGACTTTTCTGAGTTTTTCTTGAAAACCTTTCACCACTCATCCAAGTGGCTTCTTCAGTTCAAATGACTGGTAGGGAATTCCCCAGTATTTAAACCCTTGATGGTAGTAGAGTCACAGACATCCAATCACAATGGTTCCATTGAACTTATTCAGTTAGGTGTTAACTGAAACTGACAGGTATAAGAAGGTATGATCCAATCACAATGTTACAATGATTCTCATTGATGCAGGTGTTAATCCTTTAAAGTAGATGACTGGGGGTAAGGATGTCAAAGCGACATTGTATGTTGATGACAAGCGGTGTCGCAGCCTCCCTGTTCAGGGATGGTTTTTCCAGCCTGGCATAACATAGTAACATAGTAAGTGGCCTCTTTCACACCCCTTTCAAACCATCTGTCCTCTTGGTCCAAAATATGCACGTTACTGTCCTCAAAAGAGTGTCCTTTTTCTTTGAGGTGTAGATAGACTGCTGAGTCTTGTCCTTTATCAAATCCAAATCAAAGGAGGAGCACAACAAGCAAAGCAACATAGTCATCCCATATGTTGCTGGAATATCAGAAAAACTTAGGAGAATTTTCAACAAACATTTTATTCCTGTGTTTTTCAAACCCAGCAACACCCTGAGACAAAAGCTGGTGCACACTAAAGACCCTACACCCAAGCACATTAAAAGTAATGTAGTCTTTGCTGTCCAGTGTAGTGAAGAGAGCTCAGACTTATACATTGGGGAGACAAAGCAACCTCTCTGTAAGAGAATGGCCCAACATAGGCGGGCAAACTCCTCAGGACAAGACTCACCAGTCTATCTACACCTCAAAGATAAAGGACACTCTTTTGAGGACCGTAACGTGCATTTTTGGATTGAGAGGACAGATGGTTTGAAAGAGGTGTGAAATAGGCCATTTATGCCAGCTTGGAAAAACCATCCCTGAACAGAGGAGGGGGCCTTTAATGGGTTGAGGCCTTCCCCTAGGCACCACTACTCAGGCCCCCCTATAACTCCACATATCCAGCAGGCATGGGCCGAGCTACACCAGTGCAAGTAGAGGTGGTGCTGAAATTTAACCGGATTATGGTCCGTTTGTACACAGACATCAATCATTTCATATTGTTCTGGGTCAAGCCACTGACATTCTCTGGTTGGGTCTCTGCCTCACTGTTTTGCTCTACGTGCTGCTACTCAGGCTCCACACATTCACCATCAGGTCCAGACATGTGCTGCTCCTCTAGTTTTCCAAGTACATAAGTATTTTAAAACTGTAAAAATGTTTCCCAAAAAGTAATCTGGTTTTTGCCATAATTCACAGACTGCTGAGAGCTGAACTTTTTCCAAAGTGGCAAGAAATGGAAAAGAAAGTCATTTACACACACACACACAAATCAGTTTCTTTCACATTCCCAAACATAACTAAAGAATGTGGAAACCAGAAGCAGAGTTATGTAAACCACATACAAATGGAGAACAACTGAAAAACAGAGGTACAGTAACTTCCACAAAAATGAGCTCTGACTAATACCGTATTTTTCGGACCATAAGACACACCGGTTTTTAGAGAAAGGAAATGAAGAAAAAAAGATTCTGAAACAAATAGTGTCTAAAATATTTTATGTGCATTAAAACCCAACATCACAGTCATAAACACATGCAATCAACCCTGTAAATAAACAGCAGCATTTAGAACCATTTAGAACCATTATTAACAAATACAGTCAGCAAAAGACAAAATGTACTGTAAAACACAATAACAAGAGACTTCAGTAATAAATTAGAATAAAGGTGAAGATTTATGGTAAAGGTTCTGCTTGTTTTATGAGAACCCCAAGAACTCCTCATCGCTAGAGTCAGAATCTAGAAAGCTCAGATCCTCACAATCACTAACAGGACTTTCGTCACTACTGGTGCTGGTACCAGTATTTTCATATAACATATCATCTTCAGTCCCATCTAAGGTATTGCTGATGCCACATTTTTTGAAGGAATGTACAATGATCTCATCCTTAACTGAGTCCCATGAGGTTTTCACCCACTCACAAACTTGGGTAATAGTGGGCCTTTTTATTTTTCCAGTAGGTGTAAGATCATGATTACCAGCAGCCATACATTTGTTCCACTCTTCCCTCATAAACACTTAAAATGGTTTGTTGATGGACACGTCCAGAGGTTGCAGCTGGCTGGTAAGACAACCGGGAATTACAGCTAAATGGGTTTTGACTTCTCTAAAGTTCTTTTTTGTAGTGTCGGTGATATGTGCTCTGAACTGGTCAAGCACTAACAAGGATGGTTTTTTTAAAAGCCCGCCTGGATGCTTGGACCACACTTTTTCAATCCAGAGCCTCATTCCCTTTTCGTCCATCCATCCTTTGTCATGGACATGCACCACGACTCCCCGAGGAATCGCTTCTTTTGGAAAAGTTTTCCTTTTGAAGATGAGTATTGGTGGCAATTTAGTACCATCTGCACAGCAGGACAACACAAGCGTGTAATGGGTTTTCTCATACCCTGAAGTTTTAACTGTTCTAGTTTTTGCTCCTTTGTGGTCTACTGTTCTATTGGATGGCACATCAAAAGTAAGCGGGACTTCATCCATATTTCCAATCTGGCTTAGTTCAAATTGATTCTTCTTTCTGGCATCAATGAGGAATTTGTGAAAAGACAAGATCTTTTCCTCGTATTCTTTGGGCATTTTTTGAGCAATTTTTGTTTTGGTGCGCATAGCAAGGCCAGATCGCTTCATGAATCTGTAGCACCATGATGGTGAGCTAGTGAAATTTTGAATTCCTTTTTCCACAGCAATGAGTTTTGCTTTATTTATGATCATTTTTGTGGAGACCAAGAAGCCATTTTCACGGTGATGTGTGATCCACTCCTTTATGTCCACCTCCAACTCTGGCCACTTTGCAGCATGCCCACATAAAGTGTGCTTACTTTTCTCCAACTTTTGCAGCTGATCTTCCTGTTTCCTCCACTCTCTTATCATCTTTTCAGAGGGAGGTGGTCCAAATTGTCTCTCTGCTGCCCTGTTGCCATGCTCCTTTGCATATTTTATAACTTCCAGTTTGAAACCAACTTTATATGTGCATCTCTTCTGCTTGGACATCTTAGTGAGGGGGCGGTACTGGTACCGTATTTCTGCAAAACAGTAATAGAAAACGCATACATGCAGCAGAGATTTTAACGCAACAACACAGCTGCATATGTGTGAAAGGGCCCTCAGGCCTAAACACTGTATGTTACCAGTATAATAGTATGAAGAGAAATTCTGACGTAGCGGCGTTATCAATCAGGGCATCCAGCACCCAACATATTGCCCCCCCCATCTGTACCAGCAGCACCCAACATATTGCCCCCCACCTGTACCAGCAGCACCCAACATATTGCCCCCCACCTGTACCAGCAGCACCCAACATATTGCCCCCCCATCTGTACCAGCAGCACCCAACATATTGCCCCCCACCTGTACCAGCAGCACCCAACATATTGCCCCCCACCTGTACCAGCAGCACCCAACATATTGCCCCCCACCTGTACCAGCAGCACCCAACATATTGCCCCCCATCTGTACCAGCAGCTCCCAACATATTGCCCCCCACCTGTACCAGCAGCACCCAACATATTGCCCCCCACCTGTACCAGCAGCACCCAACATATTTCCCCCCACCTGTACCAGCAGCACCCAACATATTGCCCCCCACCTGTACCAGCAGCACCCATCTTATTGCCCCCCACCTGTACCAGCAGCACCCAACATATTGCCCCCCACCTGTACCAGCAGCACCCAACATATTGCCCTCCACCTGTACCAGCAGCACCCAACATATTGCCCCCCACCTGTACCAGCAGCACCCAACAAGAATTGCCCCAATTTCATGTAAAAGCAGCCTACCTGCTCAGGCCTCAGGATAGTTTTCCCCGCACAGCGCCGCACCACAGCGCCTCTGTCCCTCTGGCTGCCTTTGAATGAGTTTGAATGACGCGCATGCGTATGGGCATGCGCGTCATTGTGCATGCGCACAGCGCCAGAGCTAAGCGCCAGAGCATAGAGGAGGGCCCTGCACACGGGCAAGCGCCGGTATATAGAGGAGGGCCCTGCACAGAGACCACAGGGGCAAGTAAAAAAACTTTTTTTAAAGTATAGCTGTAGGCTATATTTGGACCATAAGACGCAGGGACTTTTTCCCCCCACTTCTGGGGGAAAAAAAGTGCGTCTTATGGTCCGAAAAATACGGTAATTGTCTCACCCATTGCTATTTTTATTCACTATCCTGCTATTCTCTGTTTTAGGTCTGGCCACAGTCTCTGGACATGTCGCAATTCCATTTTAGCAGAAGAAAAATGATTTTTGCAAACATGCATGTAAACTACTGATGTCATTACAACAGAATATTATTTCTACTGTTGGTCAGTAGATTATTCACAGTTGCTGGTAATATCATACATAGTTACATAGTGTTGGGTTAAACATACCAAAGTCCAAGTTCAACCCTTCCAAATGAACCCCTGTGCACATATATAAACATACTCATACCAACCTACCTGTGGTAATTTAGATTTAGTCAAATCACTCTGTAAAATTGCAGCATCCTGCATGGAACTTATAATTCTGCACAATTTATCAAAACAAAAATCAGCAAAACTAGAAACAGTGATTTCAAAGCCCACCTCTAGGTCACTAATAGATAAGTCAAAAAGAAAAAGGGCACAGGCCCCTGCGGTACTCCACTAACAATAATTATAAATATGTTCCATTTATAACCACTCTTGTAATCTATCCTTTAGCCAGTTCTCTATTCAAGTACAAATATTCTGTTCCAGATCAATTTTATCATTAACGTATTGTGCGATTCTGTATGAAATGCTTTAGCAAAGTCCAAGTACATCTCATCCACTGTCATTCCAAAGTCTAGGTTCCTGATCACCTTACAGTAAAAGGCAATTAAATTAGTTGTGCAAGATTTATTAAACATGAAAGCATGCTAACACAAAGATCTATTACCCATAAAACCATGCTGGCACTAACACATAGGGGGACATTTATAAATGCATGAACGCGACTTTTTCGTACCTTGTGCAACTTTTTCGTACTTTGCGACAAAATTTGTCGAATAAAATCATATTGTCACGCTGAGTGTGAAAGTTTCGGATTCATTCAAGCTTCGTTATCGCGACTTTCCTTGGGCCAGGTTGGAGCTGCAGAGTGCCATTGAGTCCTATGGGAGACTTTCCTTGGGCCGGGTTGGAGCTGCAGAGTGCAATTGAGCCCTATGGGAGACTTTCCTTGGGCCGGGTTGGAGCTGCAGAGAGCCATTGAGCCCTATGGGAGACTTTCCTTGGGCCGGGTTGGAGCTGCAGAGTGCCATTGAGCCCTATGGGAGACTTTCCTTGGGCCGGGTTGGAGCTGCAGAGTGCCATTGAGCCCTATGGGAGACTTTCCTTGGGCCGGGTTGGAGCTGCAGAATGCCATTGAGCCCTATGGGAGACTTTCCTTGGGCCGGGTTGGAGCTGCAGAGTGCCATTGAGCCCTATGGGAGACTTTCCTTGGGCCGGGTTGGAGCTGCAGAGTGCAATTGAGCCCTATGGGAGACTTTCCTTGGGCCAGGTTGGAGCTGCAGAGTGCCATTGAGCCCTATGGGAGACTTTCCTTGGGCCGGGTTGGAGCTGCAGAGTGCAATTGAGCCCTATGGGAGACTTTCCTTGGGCCAGGTTGGAGCTGCAGAGTGCCATTGAGCCCTATGGGAGACTTTCCTTGGGCCGGGTTGGAGCTGCAGAGTGCCATTGAGCCCTATGGGAGACTTTCCTTTGGCCGGGTTGGAGCTGCAGAGTGCCATTGAGCCCTATGGGAGACTTTCCTTGGGCCGGGTTGGAGCTGCAGAGTGCAATTGAGCCCTATGGGAGACTTTCCTTGGGCCAGGTTGGAGCTGCAGAGTGCCATTGAGCCCTATGGGAGACTTTCCTTGGGCCGGGTTGGAGCTGCAGAGTGCAATTGAGCCCTATGGGAGACTTTCCTTGGGCCAGGTTGGAGCTGCAGAGTGCCATTGAGCCCTATGGGAGACTTTCCTTTGGCCGGGTTGGAGCTGCAGAGTGCCATTGAGCCCTATGGGAGACTTTCCTTGGGCCGGGTTGGAGCTGCAGATTGTGCCATTGAGCCCTATGGGAGACTTTCCTTGGGCCGGGTTGGAGCTGCAGAGTGCCATTGAGCCCTATGGGAGACTTTCCTTGGGCCGGGTTGGAGCTGCAGAGTGCCATTGAGCCCTATGGGAGACTTTCCTTGGGCCGGGTTGGAGCTGCATTGTGCCATTGAGCCCTATGGGAGACTTTCCTTGGGCCGGGTTGGAGCTGCAGAGTGCAATTGAGCCCTATGGGAGACTTTCCTTGGGCCGGGTTGGAGCTGCAGAGTGCCATTGAGCCCTATGGGAGACTTTCCTTGGGCCAGGTTGGAGCTGCAGAGTGCCATTGAGTCCTATGGGAGACTTTCCTTGGGCCAGGTTGGAGCTGCAGAGTGCCATTGAGTCCTATGGGAGACTTTCCTTGGGCCGGGTTGGAGCTGCAGAGTGCCATTGAGTCCTATGGGAGACTTTCCTTGGGCCAGGTTGGAGCTGCAGAGTGCCATTGAGTCCTATGGGAGACTTTCCTTGGGCCGGGTTGGAGCTGCAGAGTGCAATTGAGCCCTATGGGAGACTTTCCTTGGGCCGGGTTGGAGCTGCAGAGTGCCATTGAGTCCTATGGGAGACTTTCCTTGGGCCAGGTTGGAGCTGCAGAGTGCCATTGAGCCCTATGGGAGACTTTCCTTGGGCCAGGTTGGAGCTGCAGAGTGCAATTGATTCCTATGGGAGGCTTCCAAAATCATGCACAGAAGGATCAAAGTCGGAAAGGTTTCCTGCTGTTTACAATTGTTCGGTATGAAAATTTTGGATCGCCAATACGATATTATCATGACTAATACGATTTTTTCGCAGGCATTTTTGTGATATTCGCGATCTTCAAAAATTATCATATTCAATCCGAATTTTTCCCATTCGGGATTCGGACTCATGATTTCATGAATGTGCCCCATAGTATTGTTGTTTTTAATGTATTCAAGTTTTTATCTTATATTACCCCTTCCAACAGCTTTCCTACCAGTGATGTCGGACTAACATGCCTATAGTTTTCAAGAACTTAGTTTTAAAGACTTAAAGAAATCCTAAAAAATAAGTAGAGAAGTTTGGCATTCACAGAGCTAAGCTCTGGGATGAATACCATCTGGTCTCGAACCTTTGTTTACCTTTAAATGTTCTAGTCTCTGTTGAATTTCCTTGTGAGCCACCCATAAATCAATAGTTATATTATTAGAATTGGTTCTATTAGAAAGGAAGCCATCATTAGCTGGTTCCTCAGTTGAGTAGACAGATGATTTGCTCCAGCCATGTACTGTTACTCCTGATCCACCCAAACCCCACGTACTTTGCATTAGGCATGTCCCCTACAGAGCCTGCTTCCCAAGACTGACCCTAAAAATCTGGTATATTGGTCACTGTGAAGTAGTGTATGTAAATATGATTTGGTTCAGACACTTGCCCTTTCCCTGTTGCCCCTAGTCACAAGCCCACTCTGCAGTGATACTGCTCCCTGTTCCCTGTGAGTTCATATATACAGTAAGGAGTTTCTGATGCCCGGATTCACTGCTATTTTTACATGAATTAATTGCTTTGAGTTTCTTGCAGACTCATAGATTTGGTAGGGGTGAGATTGCCATGCCTTGTTGGAGTGCTTCAGTCCTCTCAATGTGACTCACAAATTCCATTAAAGACTTTCCTGTGCAGTCTGTACCCTCCCTGTTTAATATCTCTGAGTTTCTCTAAAATCCACATTAATGCAACAAGAATTTCTCCTTCTCATTCTGTAAGAAGATTTCAATCAACTTTCATTAAAGAAATAATGTGGTTTCTGAACATTTTACACATTCGTTTAAGGTGTTTGAGATAACAGTGATAACTATTGCAACTGATCTGGCTAATTCAGCCTGGTGTCAGGGTTGGTGTGTGTACACTGGATAGGCAGAACATATAGAAAGTTGTTTGCACAGCTTAGTTGAAGGATTAGCTGCATGTAACAAACTATTTACACACAGAGGAAGGTTTGCAAGGGATATGTCAGGCCTGTTCAGGTGAGGCAGTAATCTTATAATCTTATAACAAGTAAATGGTCTTATGTCAAAAGTGCAAATCAGCCAGTAAGTGTTTCTGTTTTATTCTGTTTGGAGGGTAAAATAATGGTCCCCGTCGGCTAACGTAAGGCAAGTATTTATTCTTTTAATCCTTTAAAAAAGTTTTGTTTAATTTTCATTCTGCTTATAGGGAATGTCCAACATCCTTTCACATTGTCAGAGCGTTATTTTGTACTTTGTGTGCCACTAGGCCGGGTCGCCTGTTCACACCTCCGCCGCTCAAACTTTCACCCTCTCCCCTTGCTGCTTGCACCCCTGCTTATCCCACAACCTCCTTTCCACCTGTATATCCTGGGTTAAAGGGACTCGCTGTATGTGCTCCTCTAGAGAAACCCATCTACAGTATGTGACTTTAGCTGCTGTGTCTAGCAGGTGTTTGAAGGGTGCAGGTGTAGGTGTTTGAAGGGTGCAGGTGTTTGAAGGGTGCAGGTGTTTGAAGGGTGCAGGTGTAGGTGTTTGAAGGGTGCAGGTGTTTGTAGGGTGCAGGTGTTTAAAGGGTGCAGGTGTTTGTAGGGTGCAGGTGTAGGTGTTTGAAGAGATTTGTTTAATGACCATGCTTATGTGGTGGCCAGCCTATTACCTCAGCAAAGTAATCACTCATCAGCCCTGCCCTTGGTGGACAATTACATATGTTGACTAACCTTCCATACTTTTGTTGACTAATGTCTCTGGATTGTCCATGACATATTATTAAATGTTAAACATGTCGCCTCTAATACATTTTGCACTGTATAGCTTTTCTTTGTAACTGCAATACCAATGTCTCTAAATAAACTCTTTGTCAATCTCTGATCTCAAGAGGGGTTCTTAGCAATTGTATTAAACAAATCACTACACTAAGAACTATGCACCTCACATTATACCTTTGATCCAGTACTATACCTATACCTACATGCCCAGATTGCTTTTACATTTTTACATTTTGTGCTTCCTACATATAATAAACAGTGCTGTTTGAAACAGTTGTTCCAGATTTACTTATACTAGATACACCATGATCTAAATCTTCAATGTTCTCATGTATATAAGCTGAAGCATATATGTGCTCTGGGTCCTTTTCTGAGACAATGCACCTGAGCAGGCAAGTAGAGACAGAGGGGAACCTAGGTCAAGTTAGGCCTAGTTAGAGATAGAATGTGCCTTGTTATAGATCACACCAGGTGTTATAGATAGGAACAGAGCTAGCTAGATGAGCAGCCTGAGCTCCACCGTGGAGGATTAGAATCCTGGGGGCACTAGTGCCCAGAGTAGGAAGCAAGTGCACAGAACAAAGGATAAGTATAGCTCGCCTAGGTTAGACTTGAGAGGAATCAAGTTGTAATAACCCTCTGTATAACCAGCTGTATTTATAAGGGGTATCAAATCCTGTATTTTGTGTCTAGTAATTCCTAAAGACTATTGTGCAAGATCCTGTTAATAAAGCATTTAATAAAGCATTTACTGTTTAAGTTCAAGAACCACTGGCTCCCATTTTATGTGAGGGCCCACACGTTATTATTTAGATTAAGAATCACATGAAAGTGCTGACAGTCCCTCCATTTAACTATAGCCTTACACTGGCATCAGCCTTTCCCTGTTCCTGTACCTAGGCCATTTTGTCAGCCTGGGTGCAAACACACAGAGTGGACTTCATAGTCAAAATCAATCAGACCCTGAGTGAGCCCTTTGCACCTTTCAGACCAAAGAGCATTAACTCTTTTCTTCATTCCCCAGGTTCTGCTTGTATTTCATTTATTCCCAGCAGTGAGGAAGATTGGAGTTTAGGAACTGCAGAGTTACACACAATATTAATCACACAATATTAATACCCTAAGTAGTAACATGGCAATAATCAATAAGTATTATTAATACATGCCAACTAGTAATAATCAACTGGAAAAAAGCAAACAGTATTCATGCAATTGCAACATGGTAATAATGATGAATGGAGGAAACATAGCCAAATGCAGGCAGTATTACTACATTGAATAATTGATAATGAAATGCAGAACACAAACGAGTATGACTCACTGAGTAGCTGCAACATGGAAAAAAATTAATAACTTCATTTATGTTCAAGTATATTATACTGAGTAGCTGCTACATGGTTAAAATGCAGACATGCTGCAGCATTAGAACTGAATAGTTGCCACACAGTAATGATGATGGAATGCAGAAATGTACACAACTTACTAAATACTAAATTTAGTACCAACATACTAAATATCTCAATTTAGACACATCAAAGTTAATAGGCTTGATAAAGCCTAGCATATGGCAAATAAGGAATGGTATTGATAAACCCACGCTATGCATAGAGCACAGGAGATTAGATCTGTTTGTATCTATTTGTCCCTTGCAGCCCCCCCCCCAGCTTGAAAAAGGAACTAGAATGTTCTGAAAGCTTGCTATGGTTATCTTAGTTAGCCAATAAAGGTATCACCTTTATACCACTTTTGTTATTTTTTATTTCAAAAGGGTTACCCTGTAAACATTTTGACTGGCTAACACGGTACATCACCTTTTCCTGCATAACCTTGTACTGATGTCCCACGGAGCGTGTTAGTCGCCCGCAATAGATCTCGGATATCGCTCCGAAAGCCTTTCCTCCTGCAGGCAACTTTGGAAAACAAAGCGATGCATAAGCGACTCCTATTGTTGCCGGTGGAAAGGCATTTCGGAGCAGTTAGTAGCCCACTATAGCAGAGATCTATAGTGGGCAACTAACATGCTCCGTGGGGCATCAGCCCCTTTAAAGGGTGGAAATGAATCCAATAAAGCTGTATTGGCTAGAAGGGAATTAGGCTAAACAAGGCCCTCCTAACTTTAGGAGCTTTCCCCTTAAAAGTATAGCGTAGCTAGACAACTTACCTGATTCTTCAAGTTTGTGCATTTATACAGCAGTTTGGTTACACAAGCCTTGCAGACTCAGATAAATACAATAAAGCTACAACAAGCTGGAAAGTAATAAGCCTCTCCTTTTTTCCATAAAGCAATATCATATCTAAACAACTTACCTGATTCTACATGTTATTGCACTATTATATGATAAGCAGTACTGATAACTGCAATATAGTAGTGCATTGAGCAGGTTTTAAGAGAAAGTGAAGTTGAATTTTCTCTGTTAAAAGATTACAGGTATAGGGTCCTTTATCTGGAAACCTGTAATTCAGAAAGTGCTGAATTATGTAAGAACCCTCTCTCATAGACTCCATTATAATCAAATAATTTTAAAGGAGAAGGAAAGGTAAAAACTAAGTAAGCTTTATCAGAAAGGTCTATGTAAATACAGCCATAAGCACTCACAGAAACACTGCACTGAGTCCTCTATCAAAAGAAACTCAGGATTTCTTGTCTCCTTTTGTGTAAATATGTTCTTAAGGTATTTGACTTTCTTCTCTCAGAAAAATCCTTTAGGGCAAAGCAGGAGTCTGCTCAGTCTACTCCTCTCTCCCCCTCCTTTCTCCTGCTCCCCCTCCCAACTGTGCTGTGTAATCTGAGCTACCAGCAGCTAGAGCTGCAGCACGGAAGCTACTGAGACCAAGCTGAAATGGCAGCTGCTATGTAAAACAGAGGAAGCTTATAGGGCTGTTTACTCAGGCATGGTAAAGCTTTCTGTAGAATAAATATAGTGTTCTAGCACAATTGTGGCTAATCTATTGGCAATAAAATGCCTTTCCTTCTCCTTTAATTTTTAAAATTAATTTCCTTTTTTTCTGTAATATTAAAACAGTACCTTGTACTTTATCCTAACTAAGATATAATTAATCCTTATTGAAGGCAGAAAAACCTCAGGTCCCGAGCATTCTGGATAGCAGGTTCCATACCTCTACCATAATGGTTCAACAAACTGGTCCTCTAAAGTCCTTCTGTTACTCTCCCTCTCACATGAGATCTCCTCCCAGAACGTAAAGTGATACTGATGCTAAAAACTACTATTCAAAATATTAATGTACATTAAAAGTTTCCTATAAGTCACGTTAATCATGTTGTGACAGATAGAAAAAGTTTGAATTTTTCTGGTGTCAGTATCTCTTTAATACTGTGGAAAAGCAACATAATACAAAAACTCTGGGCAGCCATTCAAGCTGGAAAAAAGATACAGGTTACATAGAAGGTAGCAGATAAAGCCCAATTATATTCTACAGAGCTTATCTGTTATCTGCTTTTCTATTTTTTCCAGCTTTAATGGCTGCCCCCATGGCTACACAGCAGTTTTGTTTATATAAACTATAGTAAAGAATCCGTAGCAAACACACCAGTTTTACCAATGCAGGGCAGCAGTACATTATATTGTAACTACTTTAAAATGCTTTCATTTTTGGGTGTTACTGTTCCTTTAATGGGGTAGTTCATCTCTAAGTTAACTTTTAATATGTTATAGAATGGCCAACTCGAAGCAACTTTTTTATTGGTCTTCATTATCTATTTGCCTTTTTCTTACTCTATGCATCTTTCAAATGGGGGTCACTGACCCCAGCAGCCAAAAAACTATTGCTCTGTGAGGCTTCAATTTCATTTTTGTTACATTTTATTACTTATCTTTCTATTCAGTCCCTCTACTATTTATATATCAGCCATTGTCCCAAACCACTCCCTGGTAGCTAAGGTAAATTGGACCCTAGCAACTAGATAACTTCTGAAATTCCTAACTGGAGTGCCATGGAACAAAAAGTAAAATATTTAAAAACTACCAATAATAAAATATGAAGACCAACTGCAAATTATCTAAGAATAGAACTCTCTTCATCATACTCAAAGTTTACTCAACCCCTTTATTTAGCTTTATTAGTGATTAATGCATTGGTGCCCATGGCCATGTGAAGGCTGAGGGATAAGTGTCCCCAAGGCCCATCCTTTCTAGGCAGGTAATTTCCACTTTGGCCCTTTCCCCTTCTGTTCCCTGTGAGTGCTGCACCCTTCTCACAGCATCAGATCCTGAATGAGTTCAGTAAGGTTAGTCTGAAGCAGCACTGATGCTTATAGGCTGCTGCTGAAGGTGTCACCCTCGCAAGTTCCAACTTCAGTTTCCTCGTATCCGAGAGTCACATCCCTCTCTTCATCCATCATTTGGGATCAGATCAAGAGGAAAGGTAAGATGTGACCTACCTTAGTGTGGGGCTCAGACCTATACTCTGTGTAACCCTTTGGTGCCTGACTGAAATGCACTCTGTTGCTTTGTGTGACTGTTGAGGAGTTTATTGAGTTGCCATAGAGTGTGCTGTGCCCAGAGAATAATAGTGGCAGTGCAGGAATGGCATGCTGCCTGGCACCCTGTATTAGCTGTAGCTGTTCTGCATGTTGCCAGTCCTATCAGTATAAAGCACCCTCTGACTTTTATTCTAATGACAGGCTGTTATAGTAGAACTCCTGACACCCTTGGTTTCTTGGTAGGAAGCGGAGGCAGTGTTGTAGTTCAACAGCAGCATCAGCCAGAACCCCTGGAAACCTAGGAAAGTGAGGTTATGCCACAACAGACTAATAAATAAAGGGCATTTATTTATGTATTAGTGTCAGTTGTCTAAACGGTTTAAAAAGGTAATATTCCAGGCTATTATGTGTAATAGTAGCGCTACTGACATCCTGTTGTAGGTCATATTGTGACACACACATCAACAGTGGGGTTGGGCATTTTCGTTATGGTTAACAGCCATCAGCCAACAAAAGGGACTGTCATCTTGTTTGATTTGTGCAGAGCTGGATTTACCATTGCTGTTTAGATTTGTAAATGAATGGGAGACACGTTGCATTCCATGGTAGGAGGAACTGCATAGCCAGCCCTGCCATTGTCCATTAATTTAGCAGCAAAATCTCTGGTTTTGTAGCCGATAGCATGTTGCACCCTTATGTCATAGGCACAGCGTGTCACATTCCCAATTTGCCGTTAGGACAAATTAGGAATGTACTATTCCAATTTATATATTTCTGGTGCAAAACTGGAAGTATAACCTGCATGTTAATTGGGAAGAATATATTGTATATTTGCATTAATACATATGAGTGGGTGGAGTAATGTTGCTTGGATTTGCTACAACCAACCATATATAATAAAATGAATTAGCGTTATGGTCACATGTGCTATGGTGCGTTAGTGGAGCAGCTTGCAGACTCTGGGGCTCTTCCCCGTGGGGACAATGTAGGTGCCAAACTTTAACCATGTATCTCAAAAGGGAAGGGGTTTTGGAGGGAAAAAATTCTGAAAAGCTCTTCATTGCTGTTTTAAAGAGGAAAATCAGTGGATAATAAATGCCTGTATCTTCATGGCTACTCAGGCTATGGCACATGTGGCCTATTCTCCACCCGCATAAATATGTCAGAAACTGGCTGTGCCATACTGAAGCTGTGTCTCTACAGCTCCTCTTCAGGGCCACTACCCTAATCCTACACATTCACAATCCCTACCTGGCGTACAATCACCACTGGGGCTATATCCCAAAATCTGAATCCTTGTGGGGACCAAAGCTGTCCTTACTAACTAACCTGTCTTTCCCTTGTTCCTAGAACAAGCGAGTTCACCTTCTACTTCTCTGTTAACCCTAGCAAGGTTTGGGTGGCCCACCTGGTTTAACTCAGTGGTGTCTGTCTGACGATCTTATCAGGCCAAAAGAGGAGGTGCACAGGTAATGCACTGCCTTATATAGGCTCTAAGGAGGATCTGGAGCAACCTGCTGACTGGCCCTGCACATAGCTAACTATATACACTTAGAAAATAATTTCTTTATTTCCCCTCTCTTTGGAAAATGGTTAATTTAAAAAGAAACATTCTAGCTGCACATTCTTTAATGCATTCCAACGTCACTAAAGTCTAGGGAAAGCCAAAAAAGATTGAAATTTTGTAGAAGTGAAGAAAATACAATGGACTTTTCATATTGATACATATAGAACTAAAATGGGGTTTAGAAATTGTTCACAAATGAAAAAAAAACATGAAAAAGAAAATAGCGCCTGTTGTAACATTATCTAATTTTTGTACTGAAAGGTAATAAAAAAATAAAATAAGTTAAAAAAATAAAAAGTTTCTTGATAGTAAAAGTCTGTTAATGATGTAACCCTTTCTTGGCACACTCCCGTAGAACAGGATCACAATCACTTGCAATCCAGCAGCCCTGAACCTTTTTGCATAGTTGAAAGAGACTGGGATTTACAGCACAGTGCCTCCACCTAGTGGGCATTGAGAAGTGCACCTCAGGGGAATTCTACTAGGAAAATAAATCACACACTGAAGTTTGCGGTAAGAGCTATTTAACACCTCAGGTAGCGTTACCTGCCACAAAGTACCCTTCCCTTTGGATAAGGCAGTTGCTCCTACCCTGCAGGGACACAATTAACACTTTTCCTGACACAGGAGAAACACACTGGAGCCTTCCAATTCCTTTCCTCAGATGGATCACTCATGGAGGTAAAGGCATCCAACAGCAGCTATGCAGAACTCTCTCTTTATATGGCTGGAGCTCAATGCTTCTACCAATTTGAGCACGCATGTCACTTTCACAGATGTCAGCTTACAAGACAGCTCCTTTACTCTCCCTGCTGCCTCTCTTTCTGCTCTCCAGATCTGGCTCTGGCTGGATGCTGCAGCAGGGGTTCCTTGACAACCTCTGCAGGCCCACACTGTGGTTTTGGCTTCAAACCCTGTCTCTGGATCCTTCTCTTTTCCCAGAGGTGCACTGGGACTCCCAGCCAATCAGATTTCTCTCCAGTCTGTAACCAAGCTGGATGATGTCACAGACAAAAAAACAGGGGAAAAAGCTCTCTGATCCCCTACAAGTAAAAAATAATAATAATAATCTGTTTTTAAGTCTCAACATGGATGCATCTTTCTGTATATTGTATGTAGTGATTATTCATACTTCATGGAGTTTAAAAAAAAAAAAAAAAAATATAATAATTAAAAAGTGAGCTAAGAAACTTAGTGCCTGTTGGGATACACCCAATAATTTAATTTAATATAGAAACATTCTGTCATTTATCAGAGGATAGTCATGTGAATGCATAGCCACTTTTTTCACAAGTTTCCTGCATCTCAGATCCATGCATACAGGGTTAGTGCACATGTGTGTATTTGCATGGATTGATTTTTAATACATTTAAAAAAGAAGGAAAGTCATTTTGGCATTTTACTGCCAATAGATATGCCACATTAGTGCCACCTAGAACAATATATTGATTCTGCAGAAACCATTACCATACCTGAGTAAACAGTTTTAGAAGCTTTCTCCGTTTGCTTAAGATAGCAGCTTCCATTTTAAGTAGCTTCCTTCCTGCAGTCTAGCCGTTATAGCTGAAATCACACATTCCTAAGTGAGGTGGGAGGGAGTTCATAGCATTCTGGTGGGAGGGGGGAGCAGGAGAGGGGAGGGAGGAGAGAACTGCGCAGACTCTGGCCCCGGAAATTAAGGCTGTTTCTGAGAGAGGAAGTCAGACACTGGAACAACATGTTTACAAAAACAGAGACAAGAAATCCCGTGTTTCTTTTGATAGAGGACTGTGAGTGCTTATGGCTGTATTTACCTTTCTGATAAAGCTTACTTAGTTTTTACCTTTCCTTCTCCTTTAAGAATAAGATTACTGTATAATTCAAAAACAATTTGAGTTGTAACAATGAGGTGATCGATTCTAGCCTTTAAGTGACAACTAGGTGTTAATTTACAATTTCAAATTTATGTAAAAAAAAAAAGCATTCAAATTCTCAGTTTAAGCCATATTTAATGTTCAGTATATACAGACATTGTTCCAAATGGTTTGAACTTTACACTGAGTGTCAAAAATGAACATGTTGTCCTTTCTATTGCATAAACCTGCTTTTGAATATAATTTATCATTTTAATAAAGTTAACATTCACGTGTTAATGGGATCTATGAATCATTTATGTTTTATGTTCAAATTATTAGCGAAGATGAATAGAATAGTGGTATGTAGTGGTGTGTGTGCAGTGCGTTCTGACATTACTGAAGTCCTGAGTTGTACAAAGAGAGTGACATTTTGTGCTATTATTGATGTAGTCTTTGGGCAAAAAATATAATAAAATGAATTTGGGAAATGGCAGTTCATTTAGATAAAGACATTCTAGCACATTCTGCAGAATTAAAGAGACCTGAAATTTGGTACAAGTGAAAATGTAGTGGTGGGGGACAACTTATACAGTTAAGGAAACAGAAGAGTTTTTGGATTTTTAAGTTAAACACTTTAACACCAGTCAGCTTCAATAAAAACCTCGATCTTGCTGCTTTTAGGTTGTTCTTGAATTTTTATCATTTTAACACTGTGGATTATTCATTCAATAATTATTTTTAGTTATTATACACCTGTATTGTGGTGTATGTAAATGGTTCATGAATCCCCCAATGAATCGGTGGCCATTTTAAGCTACTATAGTACCCATTTTGGCTGCTTCAAGGTAGTACCTGCTTATAAAGTTGTCTGGTGCTCCTTGATAACATCATCACTAGGTTCCTACTGGGGCCTTAGATACATGTGGAAGCCATAAGGAAAAGAAGGTGTAATCCCTAAAAAACATGTTGGAGTAAGGTGTTTGTAGCCTTCTAAAATTACTTTTCAATGCTTTAATCAACAATCAAGAAGTCACCGCAATTGAATGGCAGAACACTTGAGCGGATATGTGGCATCTGTTTTATATGTCTGAGTAACCATTTGCCTCTGTTTTCGTGCTTGAGGAAAACTATACCCCCAAAAATGTAGGTCTCTATAAAAATATATTGCATAAACAAGCTCCTATGTAAAACCCTACTTCATCTAAATAAACCATTTTCATAAAAATATACTTTTTTAGTAGTATGTGCTATTGGGTAATCCTAAATAGAAAACTAAAATTAAGGGCCGCCCCCTTGGATCATAGGATTCACAGAGCACACAAACAAGCCAAGGCACATATACATGCTAGGCCCCATCAGCCAATGAATGGACAGAGTTCTGCCTTTTGCTCCCACACTACTTCCTGTTACAGTCAGAGCTGCATTATTTCCTGTCAGGTGATCTCTGAGGGGGCACACAGCCCATCACTAAATGGTGGCTCAAGGGAAAGGGGCAATATTTACTGATATATATATTCCAGTTTGGCGAGATTCTTTCATAGGTCACTTAACATAATACAAACTATCTGTTGGTTAAGTATTCATTCTGGGGGTATAGTTTTCCTTTAAGTAATAAATGCAATATATATATATATTTTCCTCTTGTTTATTCTGCATCATTGATACAATTGGTAGAAGTAAGACTGAACTAAAATATGCTGCCTAATTACATATTTCTTGTGCATACCCAGGCACACTGCATGCATTTGGAACAATACAGATTGTGGCGACTCTATAGTGTTTAATCTGGACACAGCTGTTTAACAGTGGGTGGAGTGTTCTTTTGTTCACCCATATTTCTCTTAATAGGTAGAACTGTCTGTCTACTCCAAACTACCAAGTTACAATGCTTTCCTAAAGTTATTGGTTTTTATCAAAATTTGTGAAATTTTTTAAAAATCACTTCAAAGCTTCCTGTCTATAGTATCTTATCTCCTACAGGTCATAAAGTAACCAGATAAAACACCCTAAATATGAACGCCAGGGGTCCCCTGAACAGTTTGATGCCCAATATGTATAGGTTTACCTAAGTAAGTGGCATGTAGGGGCCCCAATGTGAACATACCCCCATATGTACTGTCATTTCTGTCATTTCAGCTCCTGCAAAATCAAAATATTTACATGCTTTATGTGGGATAACGCTACAAAAAAGTACACTCACCACAGGAAGCTATATCTTTGCGGAAAGTACACATTCCCCTAAATTCAAAATAGGTACCTATGTCTTTCTACTCCAAGGTGCCAAGCTACAAAGCTTTCCTAAAGTTGATGAAGTTTTATGACATTTCCAAAAATCACCTCAAAACTTCCATATTGCAGCATCTTATTTTCTACAGGTCATTAGGTACCAAGATAAAACACCCTAAATATGAACCCCAGAGGTCTACTGAACAGTTTGATGCCCACTGTACATAGGTTTATCAAAGCACATGGCACTTAGAGACCCCAAAATATACCTTGTGCACACTAATTTCATGGCTTACATTTACCTAATTCATAAACACATGGCAGTTTTATGAGGGTTAGAAGCTGCAGAAATGTAGGGTGACCCTTAAAAGCCATATCTTTTTGGAAAGTACACATTCTGAAAAATCCAACATGGGTAAAGAAGACTTTCTACACCAAAGTACTAATCTGGAAAGCTTTCCTAAAGTTAATGGTTTTTATGACTTTTCTGAAAAAGGCCTAAAATTGTTGCAATTTGCCATATTTATCTTACAGCATTTCTTACATATAATGACACATCACCCTAAATATGAATGCCAGCGGTCTACTGAGCAGTTTGATGCCCAATATGCAAAGATTTACCAAAGTATGTGGTGTACAGAGGCCCCAAATGAAAATAGTGCATAGGAATTTTCTCAGCTGATAATTCAATTTCTGCAAAAAAAGCCCAATGACTGTGTATTATGTGCTGTAAGACCCCCTAACTGTACAGAAAACCCCAGAAACACATGGCAGTTTTATGAGGGTTAGAAGCTGCAGAAATGTAGGGTGACCCTTAAAAGCCATATATTTTTGGAAAGTACACATTCTGACAAATCCAACATCGGTAAAGAGTCCTTTTTACACCAAAGTACCAATCTGCAAAGCTTTCCTAAAGTTAGTGGTTTTTATGACATTTCAGAAAATTGCATAAAAATATTGCAATTTGCCGCATTTATCTCACACAATTTCTTGCATACAAAGGCAAGTCACCCCAAATAGGAACACCAGAGGTCTACTGAACAGTTTGATGCCCAATATGCATAGATATACCAAAGTCCGTGGTATATACTGACCCCAAAATGTCAACGTATTATGTGCCGTAACCCCCCTAACTATACAGAGACCCCCAGGAAACAATATATTTTTAGAAAGTACACATTCTGAGGAATTCAAAATAGGTAAAGTTATTTTTCTACACCAAAGTACCACATGGCAAAGCTATGCTAAAAACAGATTAGGAACACTTATACAGGGATAAAAATGCAATAAAACCACACAAATTGTGTAAATCGATGAAACAACAAAATAAGTCACACAACAGCGTAATTAGTGGTTAGAATAATAGATACAATAGTCACGCTGCCAAAATAAAATTTTTAGGGAAAAAAACTAAAGACAAAAGGGTAAAAAAAAAAGTAAAAAAAAAAAAATTGTGTATACATGTGTGCACACATCTAACATTTGTGTGACAGTGTGTAAGTGTGTATATAAGTATGCTAAATGGGGAAAAAAACTGTGCTAAATTGTGTGTAAATGCCTGTAAATGTGTGTAAGTGTGTGTATTAGGCAAATAAAGAGCACTTACCAGCAGAAGGTCTCAGTGATCGCAGGCAGGCAGTCCTCTCTGCAATCCTCGCAGCACAGGAAGTGCGTGGGTGGAGCTGGGGGGAGCAAGGAGCAGGGGAGAGACAGGACAAGCAGCAGATGCATGCGATCGGTCTGTTGCTTGTAGCTAGGTCCTGCGATGCGATCGCATTGCTGGACTGACTTGCCAGCCCCCTTGGATTGTTGCCGAGGGGGTTGGCACAGCTGACTCTCTGCACCGGCGGCAAAAGCTGCCAGTGCAGAGAGAATCGCACTAGTACCAAAAACGTAGGTACTACGTTGTTGGCATATAACTGCTTTTTTTAAAACAACGTAGTACCTACGTTTTTGGCAGGGAAAGAGTTAAGATTTATTGTACAACAGTGCCATTTTGTGTGTACTACTTCTACAGTTGTTTGGACATGTGCTTTCTTTGAGGAACTTGAGTTAGGGATAGTTGCCTTCAGTGGAAGAGTCCTGTACTGACTATAATTTTCTGCCTAGGATATCCTTATATTATATTTTACAGTTCAAGGTACTTTATTCACAATATATATATATATATATATATATATAGATAGATAGATAGATAGATAGATAGATAGAGAGAGAGAAAGAGAGAGAGAGAGAGAGAAAATAATCATCTGTGGCCAGCACACCCTTCAATGTTTTATCCAAAAATTTTTTTATTGTAGATATATTGTTAAAACCAACGTTTCGGTCCTCATTAGGACCTTTCTCAAGGATCCTTTCTCTCATCCTTGAGAAAGGTCCTAATGAGGACCGAAACGTTGGTTTTAACAATATATCTACAATAAAAATTTTTTTGATAAAACATTGAAGGGTGTGCTGGCCACAGATGATTATTTTCTATATATACATAATTTTGGCTAGCACCCCGCAGAATATTGAGCCTTGGAATGCGGACACCATTTGGATTGATATATATATATATATATATATATATATATAAATATATATAAAGATTACATTGATATAGAAAATGTAAAAGGTTTGACAGTTACATTTGTTGGCAACAAATTCATCTGTAAATGATGGGCTGCAAACACAACTTTCCGTTTTTATCTCATTTCTAGGTCTGCGTGACTGCTGACTTGTATGGAGTTATAGAAGATCTAATTCTCTTAAATTATTGTGACTTATAACTTTATAACGATGAGGTTATTTCGAAGGAACTATGGACCCCTCAAGCTGGCTATGGTGGGCATGGTTTTTGTGATATTTGTGTTCATTATGCACAAAGATATTGGGAATGGAGCAAAAGATGACCCCTGGATAAAAAACATAGTTGTGAGAAAAGATCAAATGATTAACATGATGAGGGGGGCCATGAAAAATTTAAAGGATTCTATTCCTAAACTCCAAATTATGGCCCCTGTACAAGAAGTAAGACCGGTAGAAGAAAAAAAGTCATGCCTACCTGGATATTACACCCCAGCAGAACTTAAACCATTTATGGAGAGACCTCCACAGGACCCAAATAGCCCTGGTGCTGATGGAAAGGGATTTATAAAGAACATCTGGACTGAGGAGGAGGTTGAAGAAAAAGAAAAAGGATTTGACAAGCATTGCTTTAATGCATTTGCCAGCGATAGGATTTCCCTTCACAGAGCCTTGGGCCCTGACACCAGACCTCTAGAGTAAGATTCATTCTAAATAAATATGTATAAAATCTGCACTTATGGATAATAATATATGTATAATCTAAGATATAATCCTATTGGAGGCAAAACAAGCAGATCCCTTATCCAGAAAACTCCAGGTCCTGAGCATTCTGGATAACAGGTCCCATAACTATATATGTAAATATTACTCCTGCTGAAGGGGCTTGAATCAGTTATTTGGGTGACTTAAGAAGATGCACTTCAAGCATATATTATATATACTATAGATAATGTTGCCATACTTCTAGAAAATGTCATATTGCTAAATTAAGCTTAAAATTACTTTTTGTGTCACTTTTGGATAACATTTATGTATAATTCAATACAGAAATGAAATAGGGGCTGCACAGATCACATGCTTTTACCTAATTCATTGTCTGATTAAATAAATAAACTGAAATTTAAGGGCTTTGAAAGTTAGCAAAAGTAATTTATACACTACCCTTTGCATACCAGGGAGCCATGCTAGAGATATTACTTGGGGCTCTCTTAGGAGAGAGCAGGAGATTCCTAGCAGAAGAGTTCAAGATTGATTGCAAGAGAGAGACATGGGAGACTGGTTAGTAGGAGATAAGTAATTTAAGCGGGAAAGGATAAGGGCATGGATAAGTGTTTTAGCTGTTACTTGTAAGAGTTAATGGTCGTGCGATCAGTAGTTATTGTGAAATATATATTGCCTTGTGTCCTCTGGGGCAGTGCACACCACCTCATGGTGGATCTTTAATTTGGCTCAAAATGCAGATCACACGTATACCCCAGATTCAAGTGCTTTCTAAATAACTAATAAGGGGTGCAGTTTGTGTCCAGTAATGCTCTAGCACTTGCTTCCATGACATTAATAAATGAGCCATAAATTGTTCATGAATAACAACAGTTGGGGGAATAAAAAGTATTTCTGTTGTTTTAACTTTTTTCCACAATGTAGGTGTGTTATCTTCATAAATCAAACACAAGCAGAGCAAAGAGTTGAAATGGGGAGTGTTGTAAGGATGTTTTCTTATACCTAAAAACAATGTCTAATATTTGTAAAATGAGCCATTTAAGATAAAAGTTAATTAACTACTGAAATAATAAATCACATTGCAGTGTCTGCATGATGATAATGTGAATTTCCTCTCCCCAGTTTGATGTTAAAATCACCACTGTCCTGCTTGGCAGGGATTCTAGATATAAGCCAGCACTATCAACCCAACCAGATTTTTAAAATGTATTGATAAACTCATAATCTGAGCAATGGTCTTTGTAAATTGTCTCATTTACAATTAGCACTGCAGCACATAACACTGACTTTACAATTTACAGATTTTTGTTTTAGGCAATTTTTGGGTTTCTGACCACAGTACCTTTCAAGGGAAATGTTACTGGCCTGCTGGTTGGGGCATGGTGGTCATGGTATGTCAGGAGAGTGTCATCATGTGGGCTTAAATAGCTTAAATGTGGGCTTACATGGAGTAGGGGAGCAGCACAGTTCAGCAATGTGGGTAAGACAGGGCCAGACCTAGTGGTGATATGCCAATTAAATGCTAGCCTGGAGCAACCCAGTATTGATTACATTGGCAAGGAGGCCAACACTTAAATTTGTATGGACTGCTGTCTAGAGTATGAAAAGTATCTTATTATCAAAGAGCAGAATTGATTTTAAATCTTGAATTATAATCCAGCTGCGTAATACATTTTTATAGCTATATCCAAGCTTTTTGGAAAAAAGGGTAGCATTGTTACCCAGTATGTGTTACTCAGCAGTAGTACTCCTCTTCTGGCTAATATATGTGTCCCCCCACTGTAATATTCATGTTTCACCAGAATATGTTTTCTGCCTGTGCTATATATATACTGTATATATATATAGTATATATGCATGTATTTATTCACTTCTGAAGTCCCTTATGCTTTTTCCACATTTTTTGTGTTACAAATCCCAACTGAATTTGAATTCTAGATTGTAATATTTAATTGGCATAACATACTTTAAAATACACGTTTTTTTTACTGTGACACAGAAGTTAATTGAACAACAAAGCAACATTTTTCTTGGCATGAGTATTCACATCCCACTCAGTTAGGGAGTCAATACATGCCAGCAGAAGGTGTTTTTGGTTGGTGGGGTAGGAAGGATGCCCACTTATTAAGACCACATCCTTTAGACACAACTTTTAGAAAACCCAACTATAGCAGTTGGGGAAACATTTTTTAAAATCTAATAGCCCAGAACAATATGATATTTAGATTATAAGTGCACTGCGCCAGCAAATGGCTGGTTGGTATGTACAGGCTATGAGACCTGTCCTGCAGCAAACCTAGCACCAGTTACTAAATTTCTAACCTTGAGTGCTGAAAAGCAGATGGGAACATGGAGCTATATATCAGGTAACCTAGTGTTAGTTTGAAAAAGTTGCATATTGGATTCATGAGTGTTAGAAGACACTGTTTTGTAGTATGTTTTAGCAGCACTCACATCTATGGAGAAACTGTAAATCTCATCTCCAGCACATTATACCAATAGCAAAATGGTTAATGGTAACCTATATGGTGACAGCAGTGGATCCTTCATATTTTTATATGAATATGACCTAAAACATCATCTGATTTTCAAACAAGTCCTAAAAGAAGATGAAGACAACCTAGTTACACAAATGAAACAAAAATTATTATATTTTATTATTATATGTAATCATGTATTTATTGAAAAAAATGATCCATTAACATCTGTGTGCGACAACACATTTGTGGATGTGGCTTGAACACAGGAGGTGTCTGAGGACCTCAGAAAACTAGTTGTTGATGCCCATAAAGCTGGAAAAAGTTAGAAAACTATCCCTAAAGAGTTTGGACATATTGTGTACAAAGAAATTCAAGACTGTTGTTACCCTAGGCAGAAGTGGTCGACCATCAAAGGAGAAAGCCACTGCTCTCCCCCAAAAATATTGCCTAGCTACAGTTTGCTAAAGATCATGTGGACAAACCAGAAGGATACTGGAAGAATGTTTTGTGGATGGATGAAGCCAAAATAGAACGTTTTGGTTTAAATGAGAAGCGTTACATTTAAAGAATGAAAAACACTGTATTCCAGCAATAGAACTTTATCCCATAAACATGGTGGTGGGAGTATTTTTGGTTTGGGCCTGTTTTGCTGCATGTGGGCCTGCCCAGCTTGCCATCATCGATGGAACAATGTATTCCAAACTATGCCAGAGAATTCTAAAAGAAAAATGTCAAGACATTTGTCTTGACATTTCTGATTCAGTTCATTCTCAATAGACATTGGGGTTCATTTATCAACACTGGGCAAATATGCCCATGGGCAGTAACCCATAGCAACCAATCAATGATTGGCTTTTATCAGCCAGCTGCATGTAGAACAATGAATACAACAATTTGATTGGTTGCTATAGGTTGCTGCCCATGGGCAAATTTGCCCAGTGTTGATAAATGACTCCCAGTGAGTCATGCAGTAAGACAACTATCCTAAACATACAAGTCGTTCTACCAAAGAATGGTTAAAGAAGAATAAAGTAAAATAAATGTTCTGGCCAACCCCTGACCTTAATCCAATTGAAATGTGGAAAGACCTAAAGTGAGCAGTTCATGTGAGGAAACCCACCAACTTGATGCTGTTTTGTATCAAGGAATGGGCTAAAATGTCTCCAAGTTGATGTACAGAACTGATCAACAGTTACCCACAAACCTTTAGTTGCAGTTATTGCTGCAGAAGGGTGTCAAACCAAATATTGAGAGAATAATTCACTTACTTTTTCCACAAATGTTATTGTGACACTGCAGGCAGTGGGTATTGACACCACAAGTACAATTTATAGTAAGAATTGAGAGTGTTTTCACTACAAGTACATTATATTATAAGAGGAAAAAGATTCTGGCACCCAATTAACTTTACATGCAGAGGCAGTGGGGTATCCCAAGGACATTATACACAGAGAGAAGTAGTGGGTACTGATCACCCAAGGATGTTATATAAAGAGAGCTTCTGTCACCACAAGCACTATAGGGAACATTATGTATCATAAGAAGAAGATGGCATTGGCACACCAATTGCATATGTAGGTTGCAAGGATAACAGCAACACAAGCTGTAAGAGACAGTGGCACTGCAAGCACAATATACAATATAAATATCTCTCACTATATGGATCCCTGCTGGTTAGACTGCAGGCTTATAGTATTATGGGGCAGTTGTACAATCTCCCCAGTCCAACTTCATCAGCATATCTCCATATTTATATTCTAACATAATAATTTAGGCACACAATCATAATGAAACCTGTCAAATTGACATCTGATCCAGAGGAAGGAGAAGAACCCCAACTTCCATTTTTTAAAAACTATTAACAAATAAATGACAGGAGCATCATTGTTTCATTTAAAGACCAGAGCTGTCACGTTGTACATATCCCCTGTTTGAAGTAGAACTGAGATAAAAGGAAACCTAGGGAAAAAACTTTTTATAACGCAGCTGAATCTAAAATACCCTTCTCCTTAAAATGTCTTATTCATTTTTCAGATTTAAAAGTTTGGCAAGCTTCATTGCTCATAAGCTGCTCAACAGTAGGCCATAGTATGCTTAGCATAAATAAATGCTATCAAGAATTAGAGGGTCAGCTTGTTTAACATATGATTTAATCGAATGACTGATACAGTGCAATTTATTTTTCCATTTCACAGGTGCATTGAGCAGAAGTTCAAGCGCTGCCCTTCATTGCCCACAACCAGTATTATAATTGTCTTTCACAATGAGGCTTGGTCAACTCTTCTACGTACAGTGTATAGTGTCTTATACACCTCGCCAGCCATCCTACTGAAGGAGATCATTCTTGTAGATGATGCCAGTGAAGATGGTAAGTTCTACATTTCCAGTGG
Organism: Xenopus tropicalis; assembly: GCF_000004195.4. Classification (NCBI taxonomy): domain Eukaryota; kingdom Metazoa; phylum Chordata; class Amphibia; order Anura; family Pipidae; genus Xenopus; species Xenopus tropicalis. Next base: position 142,650,800 of record NC_030678.2, on the reverse strand, counting down.
CTAAGTGCCATTAAAAGAACCAAACTACTTTTGTTTGCCTGGTGCTTAGAATAACTGCCAGTGTAATTCTTTCTCTTGATATTACATTTTTTGATGTGTTGTAATTGTTATGTATTCGGTATATAACAGGTGGATGGGGAGTACCAAAAAATGCTCTGCTACTCATTTACATGGGTTTATCCTATAGGCTACAGCTCACCCACTGGGTTTTTAAAGCAGAAGCCAGGATAATAGCTGATCAGATTCCCAACTACAGACCGTTTTCGCCCTTCTTTGGGCTCATCAGTGTAGTGCAGAGTTTTCTGATCAGCTTAGGTAGAGCCAGGAGTGGGGATTTACAAACAAATCATTAGGGTTGAGGAGACCGCCTCCTGCGTAATGATTAGTTTGTGAATCCCCACTCCTCCTAAGCTGATCAGAAAACTCTGCACTACACTGATGAGCCCAAAGAAGGGCGAAAACGGTCTGTAGTTGGGAATCTGATCAGCTATTATCCTGGCTTTTGCTTCAAAAAGCCATACCTAAAAAATCTCATGCCTGTGCAGTAGCTGTAAGTTGGTGAAAAACTAAGGGGGACTGCAGAAGCATTGTAGAATGTGGCTTTCTGTGCAGAGTTTTTTATACATTTTAAAAAAAATAGGTATATATATATATATATATATACACAGGTATGGGACCTGTTATCCAGAATGCTCGGGACCTGGGGTTTTCCGGATAAGGGATCTTTGCGTAATTTGGATCTCCATAACTTAAGTCTGCTAAAAATCATTTAAATATTGAATAAACCCAATAGGCTTGGTTTGCCCCCGATAAGGATTTATGATTCATTTTTAAAAATTAGAATTATTTGCTTATAATGGAGTCTATGGGAGATAATTACTTTCCATAATTCGGAACTTTTAGATAACGGGTTTTTGGATAAGGGATCCCATACCTGTTTATATATATATATACTGTATATCATATATTAATGGGGAATTGAATTCACGCAGGTAATGATTGGTTGATTGTGCAATTGCTTCATGACTTGTATTGCACTCACTTTAGGCTGAAGCTACACATGGCGTTTTTTCTCGGCCTAAAAACACAGCACAAGCCACACAGCCCCAGCCTAGTACTTGTGACGTAGCAAATCCCGTTTCCATGGTGCTAATAGTGCGAAATAGCAAAAAACGCCGCGTATTTCCGCTAGGTCTGTCAGCTGCCTTTGTGTATACATAGGAATAGCTTGCTTTGCAAATACTGGCGTATTTCGGCCAACGCTTGAAAAATCCGTGCTAAGGCGTTTTCTAGCGTATTTCCGCATTGTGTGGTTTGCTTCAAGTCTTTTCAAGTTATTTCTATGGATGATGATATCGGGCGTTTTTCAGCCGCTGAGAAAATGAGAAAAAATGCAGCGGAAAAACGCCACGTGTGGCATCAGCCTTATGTTTTGTATTGTTGATGTGTATTTAAGTTTGTTCAATTGCTATCAGCGCTATCCTTAAACATCAAATTTTTGTGCGATGTGCTTACAATAAAGACATTAAATTTTAATTAGGGTGTGCCAGTCTGAAAATATATTTTATATATAACAATATACTTTATTGGGCCTTTTTGGCGGGAAAAGGCTCTTGTTGGGGCTGAAACGTCAGCCTCCCAATAAAGTATATTGTTTTTTTCAAATCCTGAGTAGCGCAGAACCTTACTATGCTTTGGATATCTTCAATTTTGGACTGCACCCAGGCCAGCATAATGGACTTTTATGTTAGTGCTGGCAGTTTGTTACTTTATATATATTTACATACATAAATATGGAGATAACTATGAATTTGGGGTTTTATTATCCTTTAAAGATAAATTAGCCATTGGGCTAATTTAGTACATTTGGATGTTTTTTGGCTGTAATTTAATATTTAAATTTGATATTCTTTGCAGAATATCTGAAGGAAAAGCTTGATGACTATGTAAAGGCATTACAGATTGTGAAAATTGCAAGACAGAAAGAGAGAAAGGGATTAATAACAGCAAGGTTGCTGGGTGCCAGCATTGCCACGGGTGAAGTGTTGACCTTCCTGGATGCCCACTGTAAGTAATGAGATATTGTAGGCTGTAGTTTGAGGTTCAATAGGATATGTGACACAGGGAGAGAAGTTAGAGCACATTCACAATGCCTTTCCACTTTACCCGCTGCGTGGGACATTGTGTGAAAAGCTTTAGATGCACTGAAGTTTGAATCTAGTGCAATTAGGCCACATGTACATTGACACGCTGGGCACCCAGGGCTGTGCTGCTGGGTGCATAGAGCAGCACAGTCCTGGGCTCAGTGGTGTAACAACATGGTGCCAGTTAAGCCTGCAAAAAAATCTTCGGAGAGGTCTGGCACACACAGCCAACCCTAACTAGCTACCTGCCCACTTGCCCATGGTTGGAGAGCAACTAGGGAGGGGGGATTTCTATACAACTGTAAATAAAGCAGACCCCATGGTCCAGGCATCCCTGTCCCCTAGGCCCCCCTGCGATGGTGGGGTGTTCTATTGTGACCCTTAGTGCTCTAGCACTTGCACCCAAGGCCTTTGAAAACAAGCCCTGTTATCTTTCCTCCCTGGTGGGCTATCAAATATCTTTCCAAGAAAAATATGCTGGTAGTAACATATAAGAGAGTTTCTCAACAACATACAGGTATTAAAGAAGTCTAAAGAGAAACATCTTATACCTCAGTCAGTGTTTAAGAAGGACATTTTCTGGAATTGTCACATTACACCAGGGATTAGACAGTGGGGAGGACTCAGTGGGGAATGGGGGGGTGGGCTAGTTTGAGGACTTTAGTCCGGCCCCCCAACAGTCTGAGGGACCATGAACTGGCCCCGTTTAAAAAGTTTGAGGACCACTGCATTAGACTCTTAAAGTACATTAATGATAAACTGATCCTTAATATAATGGTGTCTGAGCAGATTTGAGGGCATAATCTCTTACAAACAGCATGTTTCATTCACTGACCATAATAATCTTTTCTCCTTAATTTCACTGGTAACCAGGTGAATGTTTTCATGGTTGGCTGGAACCTTTGTTGTCAAGAGTTGCAGAAGATCACACTGCTGTTGTAAGTCCAGACATCACAGCTATAAACTATAACACCTTTGAGTTTGGCAAACCGGTCCAGCAAGGTAAAATGAACAGTCGGGGGAACTTTGACTGGAGTTTGGCATTTAACTGGGAAGCAATCCCTGCAGCTGACGAGAAACAGAGAAAGGATGAAACCTATCCCATCAAGTAAGTAATACTGTTCTGATAGCAAGTAGGTAACCTCTTGGGCTTGGCCTGTCTTATCGTTCATCTTGCTACAAGAGAAAATTATATACATACAGCACTCATAAGATGGAGACATTTATCCATGTTAATAATAGCAGTAACCTAGGAGTGAACACTCCAGTGGAAACTCTCTTCTCCCCTGTTTCTTGTTATAAATATATTTGCCCCTTGTTGTCAGGACCTCAACCTCTGTCCCAAACAACCCTGTTTCAGGAAAACCATAGGATCCATAGAAAACTAAATTCTGTCAGATAATTCTTTTAATTTCCCTTGCTTGACACATAACCCATTTTCCATTAACCGTGCTGACCAAATACGGAAAACCACATGCACATATTACAGCTTTATTAATTATACAGAACAGAAATGCCAGAAGAGTAAAATAAGAAGTATGAACTTAATGAGAGAGTGAAACTGTGCATACTGTACATTCATATCAACCTTTTTTTGGGAAAAAAATGCATATTAATGGTAATGGACCCTTCCCCAGATAGTAAATATAATTAGCAAGTGCTCCTCTGAATACTTATGCATTTTTTACAAAATACACAGGGAAGTTGAAATGGGATGTCCATCAAAAATATACATATTCCAATATACAATAATTAAAAAAATGTCAGTGCTTTCAAAATGATTTGTTAAGGTAATTGCTATTAAAAGCAATTTCTGCTATTCTATTCTATTGTATTCTATTCTATGACTTTCTTGACTACTTACATAACTGGAACATCAGTAGCCAGCCCTCCGCCAAACAAGGCACAGAACTATAAGGACTATTAATAGGTTATTATATACTAATGAAATAAACGACTAATGCATCAGCCAGTGCTACACTACTACAATACAACGTGCATGTTTCATAAACCTAGAGAGGCTTGGAGCCCATGTTCCATTCCAGCCTAATGAGTTTGTGCTGTCAGTCTCTTGCTGTAACATCACAAGAGCTAGCCATTCAAAGGAAAAAAAAAACCTGGTTTCCATCATTGAGTCACTGTACATGTAACTGGGAAGCATCTCCTACTGACTAAGTTTTCTAATCCATAAAAGTTAAAAAAAGAATTAAGCTGTAAATTAAAATGCTTACTTTAATTTGCAATATATTGGTTGCTAACAATAATCTTTCACTATCCTAGGACTCCTACATTTGCCGGAGGTCTGTTCTCCATCTCCAAAGCCTACTTTGAACACATTGGCTCCTATGATGAAGAAATGGAAATCTGGGGAGGAGAAAATGTGGAAATGTCTTTTAGGGTAATTTTTTTTTCCCTTGGCCATCCCTATGCCAGCTACATATTGGTAAGCCCTTCCTTAACAACACAACACTTTAGCCTTTCCTGCCTTCTTCCTTGGACCTCAGGCAACAAGCACAATTTTGAGGTTCCATCTCAGAACCTCACTGACAAATGGCTACTGACTCGCGCAGATAAGGCTGTTATGATATTGCATTAGATAATGGCTCTTGCTTGCTGGGAATGCAGTATGTGTATGTCATGGGACTTTAGGTATCACCAAGAAGGTAGCCATTGCATTACACCAGATCCTCCCAAACTATCCTACTGAAAAGACATCAGGCAGGGCTCAAAGAAATACTGTGGGTTTTCTGAGGATTTTTTTGTTTTGTTTGGCTCCTTTAGGGTAATGCCACACAGAAGAGATTTTTAGCAAGTGGAAAAATGCTTGGCAAGGATAAAAAATATTCAAAATGCGGTACATTCTAAAGAATATTTTTTTTTTAGGAATTAATGACACTACATAGGGGCAGGCAGTTGTTCTTGTGACTTTGTGCTTTTTAGCATACTGATACTAGTGTTTTCAATAGTTTAGCACTACTTATAAAGGTAATTGTATTCTGCATTTTGCAGTCAGTAGATGATCGATAGCTACTGCTGCTGTATAGCACTACGATAGCTGCAGAGTTGTATCAAATACTTTTTATTCCAAAAGGTAAAACAGAAAAAAAGTAAAAAAAATGTTAATATTCTTAATTCTGAGTATTTACCATAAATGATTCTACTACCTTTGCAGCAGTTGTTCACTATTTGGGGACTATGAAATGATGGTGTCTTCTGTTCTATGGCTAAATGCAACTGTCTTTTTTTTCCCTACACCATGCTCATTTTGGGGACATCGTGTCCAGTTTGGTTCACTGAAGGGAGTATTTCTAGAAGGATCACACTTTAGATAGTTTGCATTATGCATTTGTGGAACTCTAAGGTGTTTGTCTTTACTAGAATCCAAATTCACTTGGAAGTCCTTGTATTTGGGAATGTTTGTTCCTCACATATATTGGTTATGCAAGGAGCATAATGCATCTAGCTCAGTGGTTCTCAACCTTCCTAATGCTGCGACCCTTTAATACAGTTCCCTTATGTTGTGGTGACCCCCAACCATAAAATTATTCCTAAGACCATCGGAAATATGTGTTTTCCGATGGTCTAAGGCAGCTCCTATGAAAGGGTCATTCAACCCCCAAAGGGGTCCCGACCCACAGGTTGAGAACCGCTGATCTAGCTTTTGGTGTATCTAAGTTCTGCAACCCTCTTTCATTATGTCTGATAATTTGGAATCTTGCTTTGTGCTTATTGTTAAGGATCTGGTTCCCAAAGGTCTCATTTAGCAAGTGCCTTACTTTTGTGTAATTTTTGGGGGTTAAGGTATGGATGTCAGATGTGCCTATAGATTATGCTCAGATTCTGTGTCTGTTATAGTATGTGATACCTATAGGTATTTGCTGAGCCATCAGGGCTTCTTCCTAAACTTATACTGAATAAGTCACAAATCAAATGAACCTGTAGCATTTGATTTTAAGAGTTCTTATATATATACTTCTTTTGAAGGTGTTAGTCATGGTGGTTGCCATCATGGTGGCAATTATTAAGTATTGCCTTCAAACTTTTAATTTGATATATATATATATATATATATAATTCATATAGGCTTTAACCTCTGTTTAATTCCACAAGACCCTTATCTGTAGTCCCCATGGGGTGCACTTTGGTGTGCATCTATGTGTGTTTATTTTCCACTCTGTTTTGAATATACACATCTGTCATGTTTCTGGGTGCAGGTAATTAGCTAGATTATTCCATGGGCATAAACAGAGAGAAAACACTTCATGATGTTAAATTTGCAGCAGAAAATAATTCACAACAAGTTCATCGGTTCTCCCATGCTTTTTTAAACAAGATTATCTACTGATCACTTCTGACATATGTCAGTCCCAAGAAATTTGAACTTGAGGGACCCCTTTTTTCAACCCAGCTTAACTGTTTAACTATCGAACTACTAAAGGCTGCAGATGCTACTGTAGACTGATTCTCTCTGTGTATGTGAGTGGCTGTTATGTACTGGGCCTGTGACTCAGCTCCTGACTCATGTCTGCACTCTGCTAATGGCACATACCAATATTCTTACAGGTCTGGCAGTGCGGCGGGAAGCTGGAAATCATTCCCTGCTCTGTGGTTGGGCATGTTTTCCGCACAAAGAGTCCCCATACTTTCCCCAAGGGTACGCAGGTGATCTTAAGAAACCAGGTGCGCCTGGCAGAGGTATGGATGGATGACTACAAAGTCTTATACTACCGGAGAAATGAGCAGGCTGCAAAAATAGCTAAAGAGGTAGGTCTAATAGATAAATAGGTTTCTCAGCATTGTGTGTGTATACGTGCATATGTACAGTATACAATGTTATATCACAGCCTTTAATTTTATTAAAAATAATATTTTTGTTAATGTTCCTGTATAATTAGAACCCCTCACAAAGCCCAGTTACAGTGGGATTCTAGACCTCGAGTAAACTTTTTCCCCACAACATTAACACAGACACTGCTGATGTTATGGGGTTATTGCTACATCTGGGTCCCCACAGACATGATTAGCAAAAGCATCAGTAGTCAAGGGTGCAGCGACCAGTGAATTGATCACTTTCCCCCTACACTAACACAGCAGCCTAGATAGAACAACTCAGAAAAGTTCTGTACTGTGCATGGACTAAGTCTGAAAATCTGCCTAAGGGGGCTGAGACATGGGAATATTTTCACTATTTTTTTAGATTTTTTGATAAATTTTCGCTTCCACAGGTGACTAATCTCCCCATGTGTCACCTCCCTAAGGCACAAGGGGTTAATTAATTGTTGTGCTTTTCATACACTGCCTTGATAGCTTCTAGTTTGGAGTACACTATGGAATCTAGTACATTTCAGTAGGTACTAAGAGGGCTGCTTCTATTGTGGAATATTGCAGGTGGGGGGTGTGTGCATTGGGGACCCAGGTATGGGAGGAGTGTGATTTGGAACTCTATTCAAGGCACCATTCATACGTTCAGTTTGTTGCAAAACTTAAATCTTCTTGATTAAAAAAAGCTTGAAATCCTAATCTGCCATCTAGTGGTAGGAACACATAGCAGTGTCATACAGATTTATGTACAAATTAAAATGAATAACCCTGTCCTCCTGAGTACTGGTATATTGGCTTATGTGTTCCTTTATAACCAAGCTTTCCAATGTTTTCTTGTATTTATTTTGTAGAAATCCTTTGGGGACATTTCTAAAAGACTCAAGCTAAAAGCAGACTTGCAGTGTAAAAACTTTACATGGTACCTTGAAAATATCTATCCTGAAATGTTTGTACCTGACCGGGATCCTACATATTATGGGGCGGTAAGTAATGTGCCCTCATAGTGTCTAAGATAAAGCCTAACTTGGCCTGCAGATATTTACATTGTGAACTCTTGTTTACTGTGCCTGGTCCTGTTTGTATTCTGTAACCCTTGTTTGTTAAATCATTGTAAGACTCCTGTTTTTACAATTTACTTACAGCCCACAATTTAGCACAGTGTGTTGGGTTTTTGTTTTTTTTAGCTTTTTTCATTTTGCCCACTTACAGACACTCATATACACACACTGTCAAACAACTTTAGATTTGTACACAAATGTATACACAAACACATACAAACTTTACTTCATTTTACCCCCTTTGTCTTTTGTTTTTCCCATAAAAGCGTTTTTTTGTTTTGTTGCTTTTTTTATTCCTGCATTAGTGTTCCTGTTATCTGTATTTTTAGCATAGCTTTGCCATTTGATGATAAAGATGTCTTTACCTATTTTGAATTCATCAGAAATTGTACTTTCCAAGAATATATCTTTTTCTGCGAGTCCCTGGAAAAGTAACACATAATACGCTGTCAGGGGGCTCTGTTTGCAAAAGCTGAGTTGGCAGGCGAAAAATTCATATGGGCTATTTTCATTTTGGGGTCCGCACCTATCGCACACTTTGGTATATCTATGCATAGTGGGCATAGATATAGACCTCTGGTGTTCTTTTTGGGGTGATTTGCCTTTGTATGTGTAACCCTTTCTTGGCACATTCACTTTTGTTGGGCTGTATACTTGCTTAAACAGGAAATTTGGTCCCTTTTGCAGATAAAAGGTACTGGGAACTGGGATTTTAGCGCAGTGCCTCCACCTAGTGGACACTGAGGAGCACACCTCAGGGGGATTTCCAGTAGGAAGTTTGCAAATATCAACTTTATATAACTGGGTGTAAAGGTAAAATAATTATAACAACAGTATTAAACCCTGCTTTGGGAAACTTTTTTTAGCCACTACTGGCTCAGTCTCTCTGGGGACACAGTCCCACACTCCACTCCTGGAGGAAATACCCTTTCCCAGTTCAGTCCTGGCAAAGTCCCTTCCCCAGAGCTCTCTCAGTTTCCCCAGGTAGCGCTACCTGCCCCAAAGTACCTCTCCCTTTGGATAGGCAGTTGCTCCCACATAGCAGGCACACGAGAAACACCTGTCCTCACCCAGGGGACACACACAGGAGACTGTCAATACCTTCCCTTAGATGGATCACTCACTGGGGATCTGCAGGGGTAAAGGCATCTGACTGCAGTGTAGCAGATCTCTCTTTACAGCTGGCACAGTCTTTACAGTCACTGCTTACTGGATGGTCTCTGTCGCAACTCTGGCAAAAAACAGGGGCTCCCTTTATAAGCTGCTGGGCCCGCCCCTGATTTTGGTTCCAAACCTATGTACACCTTTCCCTCCCAACAGTGCAATGGGGCATCCAGCCAATCGGGTTTCTCCCCAGTCTGTAGCTGTGCTGGATGATGTCACAGACTGAGAAACAGGGAAAAGAGTTCTCTGATCCCCTACATTTGTAAGAAACGTGTGATAAAAAAGTGAGATAAATGTGTCAGAGTGCAACATTTTTAGGTGATTTTCAGAAACGTCATAAACACTTATTCTGACAAATCCAACATGGGTACTTCCAGTAGGAAGAAAGAAAAAGTATGGGGGAAAGGGTCATACAAACAAATACAAAAGGCCTCCCTCTTGTGTAATATATAGTGGATAATGTACCCTCTACTGTAATTTATAAATATATTGTGTCACCAAGGGGCTTTGTGACCATATAAAAGCATGAGGATGCAGGCTGAATGCTTTTATACAGGTCACATAACTCCAAGGTGACTACTTATATCTTTATAAATTACAGTAGGGGGTACATTATGCATTATAATCTTCAGTTTGTGTTGTAAAAGTCACAAAGTTTGTTCCTTCAGTTTGTTTCTGAAGCAGTTAAACCAGTTATCTTATATCCACTTATAATCTGCAAGCTGTCTCCATTCACCAACTGAATAAGATACAGATGCTGTGTGTGCGACTAAAACCAGAAGTGTTCCTTAATGACATTTCTCTTTCCCTGCAGATTAAAAATGAAGGAACACAGAACTGCATTGATGTAGGAGAGAACAACAATTATGGTAGCCAGCTGCCCATAATGTATCCATGCCATGGAATGGGTGGCAACCAGGTACATTAGCTGCAGCACTACTTGCATGGAAACAAACCTTGATGAAGGGCAGGGCCAGTTAAGAGTAGGTCCAATGCAGAAAAGTCAAAGTCTCCAACTTGGAAAAATGCTTTAATAAGATATGCAGAACCTGTGTCTCTCTAGCCTTTAGCTGGGATGAGGTGATTGTAGTTCAACAATAGCTTGAGGGATTATCAAACAACTATTATGAAATAGTATAATCTGTAATTGCTGGAATGAGAGCTTAATAGATACATCAAGTATTTTACACTTTTTGCAGTTTGGCACAATATAGTACAACTTACTCTGTATTAAGATTTGCAATATGCAGCGAGGGATGGCTGCTGTTCATTTAGTTACAGTATGTGTTGTGCATGTGGCATATAGTCAGCTGGCAGATTTCAGCTCAAAAATCCATGTGTGCTCAGCTCAATATTGATATTTTCTCCAATGCTGTTTCTCTGCCGGCAGTGGAAAAACCCATGTGTGACATAGCCCTAGGTAATGTATTTTGTCTAGGTGGAAGTGTAAGTTTAATTTTCCATTGTACTTCAACAACATTTTGACACGACACAAGCAGAAAGAAAATATACCCACTGCTGGGTTGGCCATTTCCATGAAAATTCTAGTTCTGTATTGTTACAAAAACATCATGTTATAATGCAGTGTGGAACTCTGCCATGCAGAGATATTTTATTTATAATTGCAAGCACTGATCCTTATATAATATATACACTGATTATTATACATATAACAATGATTATGATTGTAGTGCTCAGCTTGGTCTCTGACCTAGCAAGCACATGACATAACGTACAATGCAACTTGCGTCTTGTATGACTTTCACCAAAAAGTTGTACTCACGACTAAATTTTAAATCATTAGTTGGGGGTTCAATGAGGCCGTGACCATACAGACAAAAACAAGAGTTCCTCTGCATTCTGTGCATTAAGCTACCAAGAAATCTCCCCCTTAAAAAAACAGGAATTGTTTATTGCATTATATTCAAGCTGGCCAACTACACCAAAGCCATCCCCAGTCTCGCCAATGAGGATCAAGTAGTTTACTGTCTGAGTTATGGAAAAAGCATATTTTGTCCCCTTTTTGTTGGGTCTTATAGAAGACTCTGCAGGGTTAAATCAGATGTGTATATTCTTCACATACATGTTGTCAATAAAGTCTGATGGGGTCCAGTTTAAACTCCACAACAGTTTGGTGCTAATAATATACTACTATAGTAGTGAAGAATGGCTCAGCCCCATCTCTGTGTGTGCGTGGATGAATGAGTGAGTGTACAGTAAATCAGATATATCCTAAACAGATATACTGTAAGCAATGTAGATGATTGAATGTTTTATACCTTAATCATAGTACTAATAGTGGGTTTGGAAAGATTTTTAGAACATGTAAATATTAGCTTGAAAGGTTTGAAATTGCAGGGTCTCTACAGAGACAACTCATTACAATGTGTCTATAGGAATTGACACAGAGACAGGCTGTGAAAATATAGGCTGACCTTAAGTTTAGAACACTGTCCTACTGGACCTATCACTGGGAGGTACACTTTTCAGTCAACATCACTGACTGGTGGGTTACCTGTTGGGACACTATTCCCTCTTACTCCTCTCGCCTTACACTGCTACAGTGTGCTATAAAAATAACCAGGCCCTATGCTATCTAAAGTTTCCCCACCTCTTTCCTCTTGTTACTGGTTCAGATGGTCAGGTGATCCTTTTTCCCATGTAGCATGCTAAAGCCTTTCTTTTATAAATACTTCATAAACTCTGGAACTCTTAACTTTCTGGAACTCTACACTAAAACCTTTTTTTATTTACTAGCACCCTCTAGAGGCTCATACATTACATTAAAATGACATACAGTACATTTCTATGCCTCCACCTAGTGGCCATTGATAGAAATTAACCCCAAAATTAAACAACACCTTTTCACCCGTTTTACATACAGACCTTCTCTTGCCTTTAAAAAGATTAAATGCCGCAGTAAGTTAACATTAGTTGCGAAAACATGCTGATGCACCAGCATTTATCCTAGTAGCTAAGAATGGTGTTAGTGTTATCTAGGTAAAATAGTCTTTACTTCAAATAGTGAGTGCCGCTGTAGATATATAAATTTACTACCGCTGCCATATGTTATCTGATGGTAATTCATTTTCATCTCAGTCATGTTGATGCCAACAAAGATGTGTTAAGTTGGAGGCATCTTGAGGATTTAGTCTGACCAAATGATGTGAAGTGTTCCTGTTGTCTGTTAGGTCATGTTACTGTGTGAGTCTTTTATTTGCATTCCTTTGTTTTGTTAAATATGTCTTGGGTTTTTTGCTCAATTCTGATGGCTCTTTAGTGCCCCTGAGGTGGATTTTGCAAATGTGTCAGGACTTTCTGCAGTACATTTTTCTTATCGGCCAGTTACCCATTGTGTATGGCTGTCGAGGTGGGGCGCAGAGATAAGAATACAATTATATGGGCTGTCCCAATAAGTATATTCATATATTTGTAACTATATATGTTGGCTATTTTGTAGACTGTATATAAGTAGTTGTTTTAGTTGATATGTATAATATATGTTTTGCTAGTTTTGAACAAACTAATTGTTCATCAGGAGGGAATGATAGGGCCAAATGATACCGATAATTATATTCGGAATAACTACATCATTGCTTACATGTTCTTATATTACATATGTAATCATATGATGTATAATTTCACTGTGTTTTTAAGCACAAAATACACAATTTATTAATTCTGTAATAAGTTCTGAAACTGACCTTGAAGAGAATGCAAGTTATTTTTTTGTAACCATCCAGTTGGCCCCAGTTTGGTACTATGTCTCGGGTATGAGTAAGATGGAGACATATAAAAGGATAAGGATAGCTTACTGTCTGTGAGTTATGGATAAAGCATATGCTGTCTCCTATATGTATACATCAATAAGTTTTCTTTTATAGCAACATCAATATGTCTTGTTATGGTCCGGTATAAACTCCACAGCATGAGGGGATGTACCCTTGCCTAGAGAATGTTATGAAGGGCCCGCATTTAGCCACCCACGCTCAAATGTCCATGTGGATTAATGTATATTAGAGAAACAGTTTTGCCCATGCAAGATCAAATTTCACAGCGCAGTTGCACTCTTTGCACCAAAAGAGGCAAATTTCCAGTTTAATAACCAAAAATTTGTCTCTTAAAGTTACCATGAGCAGCTTTTTGCCACCCCTGCTAACTACTGGGGCGCTGTAGCCTGAAGTGAGTTTCTCAACTTGCCTTATGGCAGTGCCCCTAGGTCTCACTCCCAGCTGCTCCTTTCACCTTCATTCAAAATTGTAGCTATGCCCGTTCTTATAAAAAGCTGTTCTATTCAATATAAATGAATATTAAGTGAAATGTGTATCTGTTGTTTGCAGTACTTTGAATATAGCACACACAAGGAGCTGCGTCACAATTTAAAAACACAGCTATGTTTGTGTTCCAAATATGAACCGGGGCCCGTGAAGTTGGTAGATTGCCAGTACAAGGGACAAAACACAACTGTGCCAGGCAATGAAGAATGGGAGTTTACAAAGGTAAGGATACAGTGTAAAAACTACTCTGACACTTTTTCTCTAATACACACAACGGATAAATAGTGCGCAATTATTTTTTAATTATGTGAATAGTAAAAAAATGAAGCAAGAAGGGGTGGGAACCTTATTATCACGGGGGGGTAAGTTGGTTGATGAGAACGGGGAAAAAGCTGAAATTTTGAACTCTTATTTTTCATCTGTCTATACTGTACATCTAAGGAGCCAGCTAATGAAGGCTTCCCTTTTAATATGCCCAGTTCTAGTAATTTAGCTACTGACGCATGGGTCACTCGGGAGGAAATTCAAAAGAGACTTGAACATGTAAAGGCAAACAAAGGTCCAGGGCCGGATGGGATTCATCCCAGGGTATTAAATGAGCTGAGTGCTGTGATTGCCAAACCTCTTCACTTAATTTTTCAGGATTCATTGAGGTCTGGCATGGTGCCGAGAGACTGGCGGATTGCTAATGTGGTGCCGTTATTTAAAAAGGGATCCCGTTCTCAGCCTGAAAACTATAGGCCTGTTAGTCTGACATCAGTAGTAGGAAAACTTTTGGAAGGGGTAATAAGGGATAGGGTACTTAAATACATTGCAGTTCACAATACTATTAGTTTGTGCCAGCATGGTTTTATGCGTAACAGATCTTGCCAGACTAATTTAGTCGCCTTTTATGAGGAGGTGAGTAGTAACCTCGATGCTGGAATGGCAGTTGGACTTGGACTTGGACTTTGCTAAAGCGTTTGATACAGTACCTCACAGAAGGTTAATGATCAAATTAAGGAATATTGGCCTAGAACATAATATTTGTAATTGGATAGAGAACTGGCTGAAGGATAGAGTACAAAGAGTGGTTGTAAATGGAACATTTTCTAATTGGACCAGTGTGGTTAGTGGAGTACCGCAGGGGTCAGTCCTTGGTCCTTTGCTTTTTAACTTGTTTATTAATGACCTGGAGGTGGGCATAGACAGTACTGTTTCTATTTTTGCTGATGACACAAAATTGTGCAAAACTGTAAGTTCCATGCAGGATGCTGCCGCTTTGCAGAGCGATTTGACAAAATTAGAAAACTGGGCAGCAAACTGGAAAATGAGGTTCAATGTTGATAAGTGCAAAGTTATGCATTTTGGTAGAAATAATATAAACGCGAACTATCTACTGAATGGTAGTGTGTTGGGGGCATCCTTAATGGAGAAGGATCTAGGGGGTTTTTGTAGATAACAAGTTGTCTAATTCCAGGCAGTGTCATTCTGTGGCTCCTAAAGCAAATAAAGTGCTGTCTTGTATAAAAAAGGGCATTGACTCAAGGGATGAAAACATAATTTTGCCCCTTTATAGGTCCCTGGTAAGGCCTCACCTTGAGTATGCAGTGCAGTTTTGGGCTCCAGTCCTTAAGAAGGATATTAATGAGCTGGAGAGAGTGCAGAGACTGCAACTAAACTGGTAATGGGGATGGAAGATTTAAACTATGAGGTTAGACTGTCGAGGTTGGGGTTGTTTTCTCTGGAAAAGAGGCGCTTGCGAGGGGACATGATTACTCTGTACAAGTACATTAGAGGGGATTATAGGCAGTTGGGGGATGTTCTTTTTTCCCATAAAAACAATCAACGCACCAGAGGTCACCCCTTTAGATTAGAGGAACGGAGCTTCCATTTGAAGCAGCGTAGGGGGTTTTCACGGTGAGGGCGGTGAGGCTGTGGAATGCCCTTCCTAGAGATGTGGTAATGGCAGATTCTGTTAATGCCTTTAAGAGGGGCCTGGATGAGTTCTTGAACAATCAGAAAATCCAAGGCTATTGTGATACTAATATCTACAGTTAGTACTAGTGGTTGTATTTATAGTTTATGAATGTGAGTGTATAGATTGGTAGGTGTGGGTTAGGTGTGCTGGGTTTACTTGGATGGGTTGAACTTGATGGACGCTGGTCTTTTTTTTAACCCTTTGTAACTATGTAACTATGTAACTTGCTGGCAATTCACCAGTGCAGGAACAAATTAGCATCTGGTAAGTTTCACACAGTTTTTACTGTATTAGTGTCCAAATTCAACTTTCTTTCAGTGGCATCAACAACATTAGCATGTGATTTACTGGATGCAAGCATGAGTTAGTCCCACCTTTTAAGGAAGTGGTTCCCAAACTTAAAGGAACAGTAACACCAAAAAATGAAAGTGTTTTAAAGTAATTATTATATTGTACTGCTGCCCTGCACTGGTAAAACTGGGGTGTTTGCTACAGAAAAATAAGCTGCAGTCTAGCCATGGGGGCAGCACATTAATTTTTTGGTGTTACTGTTCCTTTAAAATAATGATTCACCAATACTTTCCTATATCTGTAATCATTTCACAAGCTAACGGGGGATTAACCAAGGGTTAGACATTCAAGGAGGGTCCTGACCAAAAGTTGGACTTTCAAGTGGGGCTTGATATGAAGAAGTTTGACAACCACTTCTCTGAGTGAACCCTCCCCAAGTCAAGTGTGAACTCCAGGGTTGTGTCTTTGGGCCCTGAACTTTGCAGCTTACATAAATGTTTGCAAGGTGGTTGGGAGAGTGTATTGGCAAAATAACCTTTTGTATATAATGTTAAAGCCTGCACAAATGTATAGCCATTGTAACTCTTAAATCAATATCAACACCAGTGGTGTTATTCATCACTGACCATAGCTCAGTCCTTCAAACAGCACATGTGCACAAAGACTGCAGGCTTACACAGACAGAACGGATATGATTGAGCACTGTAATGGTTAAGCTGAGCTCAGGAGAGGAGGTTAGGAGGAAATATAGGACCAGATAGCTAGAGCAAAGTTTCTACAAAAACAGAAGTGCTGCTAGACTGGAGGGAATATTTAGCAATATGAGTTGAACTGAGCATGCTCAGTAGCCAAAAGCCAAACTAAATTCCTGAGGGAGGGGGCAGAGTGGTTTAGAGGAGGAGAAGGATTAAGGGGATGCTGCAGCCTTACTATTAACCTTTGAACAACCAGAGTGGCTGGTATTTAAAGATATTAAAGAAGTTGCCCACTGATTAAATTTTTTGTATATATAGTTATGCCGCTGTTTGCACTCAGCCAGTTACATTTGTAGTCAGTTGTTGTCTTTAGCCATAATTTATATTAACTGTATGGTACAATGTACTTAAATTGTTTGTATATATATATATATGTACAAAATAATTCTTTCTCCATACAGGACCGTTTAATTAGAAATGTGGGTTCCAACATGTGTTTAACAGCACAAGGTGATCACCCATCAACTGCAGAATGCAACCCTGACGACATTGACCAACTCTGGAGTTTCAGCTAAATGCTGTGAACAATGGTATCTGGTGGGTACCAACCTACCGCTATGCCTCAAGTGCCTTTTTAATACACTGGACCTTAGGAAAGGATCTATCAGTGACCAAGGTGACCTGATTTGGATGTTTGATCAAAAATGCAAAAAAAAAAAAACTCAAATAATTCTCCACAGATGTACCTTATGCAAGCAATGGAAACCCAGAAAAACCCTAAAACCATGAAAAACACAGGATTTAGGTTTGCACCAAAATGTTAGTGTCTTGAGCCATATGGAAATCATGGATTCAAATCTGCAGTCTGCTCACCATCTAATACGTTTATTTAGATGTTTGGTTAAACAACTACAAGTGCTGAGAGTGTTGCTGTACCCTGTTAACCATAGATCAACACCAGAAAATATAGGGTGGGTGATACCTTTACACAAGGGGGAGCAGTCATCATCGTGGATACAAGAATCACATAGACAGCTGTTTAATTACATACATTACTGCAAACTGCAGAAGGATCCCATAGATATTTACAAGGAGATAAATAAGACAGCAAATACATGCTTCCTAAAATACAAAAAGTCAGTAACCCAGGAAGGCTAATAAACTAAGAAATTGGTAAACTTATAGAAAATGTCTCTGGCTGGGTAGAAAACATCCTAAAACCACATGTCAGAAATACACCCACATACCTACTAAACAAGCTCACTGCCTTAGGTTCTGTACTGGAGATAGCCATCTTGGTCACAATGGATGTTGAGGCCTTGTAAACATGCAGAGATACAACAGCCAAATCCAAAAAGCGATGGCTATACCCAGGGGCAACTTCTTCCAATACAAGCAGGCCAAAAACAATAACTGTGTCTCCCTTGTTGTCACATATAATCCACACCCAGAGGCCTTACATACTATAAAAGAACTCCAATCTCTTATACAGCTTGATGAAATATATTCCCAGAACCTCCCCTGCTGGCATACAGACAACTGCTGAACCTTTAAAAACTTATTGTGCAAAGCTCCTCAAGAGACCCAGTAGATCGTGGCACCCAGCCTGCCTGCAGCACTACAAGCAGAGTACCTATACCTCAAGGGATCAATTTCCTGCAAGTCTACATTATCCTGTTGATGAAGTGCCCAACTACAGAGTTATATGTGGGAGATATTAAGCAAACACAACACCAGTGAATGACCCTCATAGATCCAATATCAACTGCAGAAAAATGTATCTTGCACTTTTGTGGCATTGACCACAGCATTTATGATCTTTGAGTCACAATACTAATGGACAACTTTAAAACACAACAGGAATGAAAAGAGTGGGAATACAAATTTCTGCCGAAGTTCGACACCTGACATTGAGCCTCAATAGAGACAGAAGCTTCATGTCCATGTCATTAATACTGCTAATATCACCCTGATACTGGCCAGGGAGGGGGAGATCTGAGTTTTGTATTTTGTGGACACACATCAAAAGACTATTTTACATGTCTGAACACAACTACCCCAGGACTGCTGTCACCTAAAAACTAGGTGTTAAAGGGGTTGTTCACCTTTAAATGATTGTTTAGCATGATGTAGTATATTGTAGTGATATTCTGAGACACTTTGCAGCTGGTCTTCATTATTTATTTTTTGTGGTAATTTAATTATTTAACTTTTTGTCCAAATTACCCTAGCAACCAGGCAGTGGTTTAAAAAGGAGATGTGACTATGAATAGGAGAGACGGAATAGAAGTAATAAGTAACTACTACAATAAAACTGTAATAGTTTATGGTCAGTGAACACCATCTGAAAGAGTCAGAAAAAGCAGGTAAATATTTTAAAAACTATAAAATAAAGAAGACCATTGAAAATGCTGCTAAGAATTGTGCATTCTATAACATACTAAAAGTTAACTTGAAGGTGAACAACCCCTTTGTAGAGGGACCCTAGCCCTATATTTTCTTGTTTTTAACTACAAGTGCAGACAAAAAAGTCTTCTGGTTTATCTATTGATTCCTAGAAATATAGAAAATAACAGTTGCTCCCTAGAAATAGTCTTTGCTCTAGTTTTTGCAGATTGACTTTTTATCAGGGGATCTCAACATCTTGTGACAATAGACATTTTGAACATAAGAAGACAAATCGGTGCCACCTATATGTCCCCAGTGCTATAAAACATTGCTTTTGTAAATTACAAACCCAACAGGGGCAACTTTGGGCTGAAGGGCTTATTGTTTCCACACATCCATAAAAGGCATTATGGAGCACAATAGAAGACTAAATCACTGTGATGCATTTAGTATTTGTTTCATAAAAATGTTCAACTCATTATGTTATGTTTACTTTAACATTTTCAGGAAGATCATGTAAGTCTCACTATATAACAAAAAGTGTATGGACACCTGCCTGTCAATATTTCACTCAAAATCTTGCAGGTGTTCAGTTGGGTTAAGGTCGGGGCTTTGTGCAGCTTATGGACCTTGTTTTTTCGCACAGGGCTGTTCTGAAACAGGAATGTGCCTTCCCCAAACTATTGCCACCACAAAGGAAGCATGGGTGTGATGCCTGTGGCTTAATTAGGCCATTCTAATAACTATAAAGGGTGTCCACTTACTTTTGGCCATATAGTGTACATTGCATCATTTTTATTCTCAATGATAATGATAGTAGCACCCTTTACCCTCAAAACATATATTCCACCTATAAAGATATGCTGCTGCTACTGCTTCATCACTCAAACAACAACATACATAAACCACAGTTTTAGTTTTTACTTCAGGAGGTATTTTGCAGGCCTTTCATTGGGTTTAAAAGGATTTTGATTAACTGGACACATCTTTGTTGCTAAAAAAGGGGTTATAAAATTAAGACAAAATTCTAAAATGATACTGATTTTTAGTAGACACTTCTTTCTCCTTTTTTAATTTATTTATTGCATGCTCTAAAACCAAATTGTATTGTGTGTACAATTTCTTATTTACGTAGCAAGAAACTTCTGTATCTTGCGGCACATGTAGAACCACAAAATACAGTCAAAATTCAGGTGCATTGTAAACAATACCATGAGGTCCCAAATGCTTCCAGTTTAATGTCTGAGGCACCTTTTGATCCCACTGGTTCAGTAGACTTACATTTCCTAATCTGGAAGGTGGTACTGTATTTCTCCTAGCCATCTAATCTGCTCAGCAAGTCACTGATTGGCAGCTCTTTCACATAAACCGCCATGGACAATTTTTTACCAAGGTAAAGTAGTCCTTAGACCTGTCCCATCTCAGTTTCTCAAAGTAACTGCATCCTTTCACATTAATTAAGAAATTGGACTCCTCTTTTTTACCATAAACCATCAAACTACCAAGAAAGGCAGCTACACATGTTAGTCATGCAGTCAGAGATTTTATCTGGATTTTACCTGGAGCTCCTTACATACTTTTCCAAAGTTCCCCCGGTGAAACAAAATACAAAAACTCTGTGCAACGCTAAAGGGGGGGTATACGGTAAGGGCAGGAAAAAGTTATTGAATCAATGTTTGGTAATTTTTTTTCTTTAACATAAGAACATTGTTTTTTTTTTTAGATTATCCAATTCAATGTAGCTGCAACATGTTGCATTATGTCACAGGTCATTTGTTAATTTAATATAAGTAGCAATTATTGATATCATTTAGCAATAAAAATGCAGATTACATTTTTTTTAATGTTTTGTGAATATGGCTTTGCTCCTTATTGAAACTGGTATATGACCCTGGTTGCAGGCTGCTGGGTGCCCTACTCATATTTTCATGTGACAAGGTCCACTCTAAAAGGACATTGAAAACAACCCAACCTCAAGGTGAGGCCTTACCAGGGACCTATAAAATTTCAATTTCAATGCCCTTTTTATGCAACCCAGAACTTTATTTGCTTTAGTAGTAGTAGAATGACAACTTGTTATCTACAAAAATATCCAGATCCTTCTCAATTTATGATACCCCCAAAACACTAACATTTACTAACCCACGAATCCGAATCGGAAAAATTCCGATTGGCAAACGAACATTTTGCGACTTTTTCGTATTTTTTTCGATTTTTTCGTCGCCTTTACGACTTTTCGGAAATTGTCGCGACTTTTTCGTAACCATTACGACTTGCGCAAAAAACACGAGTTTTTGGTAGCCATTACGATTCGCTCATATCTTGTCGCGACTTTTTCGTATTGAGCGCTCGTAAGCGGCGGGCGAAACTTTCAGACTTAGCATGATTTTGGAAGCCTCCCATAGGACTCAATGGCACCCTGCAGCTCCAACCCAGCCCAAGGAAAGTCTCCCATAGGGCTCAATGGCACTCTGCAGCTCCAACCCGGCCCAAGGAAAGTCTCCCATAGGGCTCAATGGCACTCTGCAGCTCCAACCTGGCCCAAGGAAAGTCTCCCATAGGACTCAATGGCACTCTGCAGCTCCAACCTGGCCCAAGGAAAGTCTCCCATAGGACTCAATGGCACCCTGCAGCTCCAACCTGGCCCAAGAAAAGTCACCATACTGAAGCTTGAATGAATCTGAATCTTTCGTACTCGGCGCGACAGCTGTGAAAAAGTCGCAACTTTTCGCGAAAACATTTTGCACAACATTCGGAATGGCTACGAAAAAGTTGCGACGATTTTCCGAAAAAATCGCAAAATACCGATCATTACGATAAAAACGCAATCGGACGCATTCGGCCCGTTCGTGGGTTAGTAAATGTGCCCCTATGTATGTAATTTGCATTTATATTATTTCATAAATTAGCATTTTTCAATAAGGATTAATTATATCTTTATTGGAATCAAGTACAAGGTACTGTTTTATTATTACAGAGAAAAAAAGAATTATTACAGAGAATTATATTAATTAATTAATTTTTTCTGCAATAGGAACAAACACCTTTTACTGAATTGCAGGCAATCAGATAAAGCTTCAGTTTACACATTTACTTTTGTGTGTGTGAGATTTAAATTCCAAATTGTAATTCTTCCTTACATACAGTATATAGGGGGATGTAAGGAATGTAAAGGAAAAATATTCGCAATGTGAAAATGAATGCCTCTGCACGAACAAATTTGCCTTTGTGCAAATGCAATACAGCTTGTGCGAATGCAGAAACTGCTTACTGACCACTTCCGACAGTGAAAGAAAGTTTATGAATCTTATAGTTTGGACAGAAAGAAATCGCCAGCGCTCGGTCTAACCCACGCTGTAGTGTTGACCAGCTGCTAGAAACACACTATTGTGCCAGCGCTCGGTCTAACCCACAATCTGGAGTTGACCAGCTGCTATAAACGATAAAAAACCATTACCTATACACAAAGAAGAAGAAAGTTTGCCTTGACGTGGCACGTGAGCTTACATATTTTGGCCAAAGTGTGGTACTAACACCTCATTTTTTGTAAAAATTATTTTTAAAGGCAAACTAAGCGCTGGCAAACTTTCTTAATCTTATAGTTTGGGACAGTGTGCAGTTTATGTAATAAAACTTCCTAATAAGAAAGTCGTTATGTTTGCTTTAACAGATTACGCCACTTTCAAGCAATGTGCAATAAAATGTGTAATGCAATAACAGTCTAATGGAGAGTATTACATTGCGATATGTGAATTTTAATTCTTATTCATGCACAATTTTTTCTGTTCAGGAGTTTTATAACTGTTTTATTCATCAATGTGACAATGAAAGGGATTGAAATGGTTTCCGTTTCTGTCTGCAAACAATATCTTGTGTAATGACATTGTTCATAGACAATACATACAATTTCCCAGAGCATATTATAGTGTGAAAGAACCAAAGGAGACAGTTTCCCAGGTCCATTTAATATCCCATGAATACACATAACCTGAGCTATGTGACTTGTATAAGATTACCAGATTATTTCATAAATTCGAATAGATGGGAGTTTCTGCTCTGTTAATGCAATGACATAGGCGGAGGGTGACTTTTTTGTTTGGGGAGGCTAAAGATGGCCCATACACAGACTGACCTACAGCTAATGTGACACTTAGTGGATTCGCTGCTGGTGTAAAAAATTAACCTCCCAACTACATCTTGCCGTTCCCACTGACTCCCAGGGATACTGTACAAAAGTGCGGGGGGTGCTTTTAACCCTAAAATGCTTAGGATGTAAAAGCATTCATACGTGCACTTCTGTTAGGGGTTCTCTATACATTTGTGTTCAGTTAGGTTAAAGGGGTAGTTCACCTTTAAGTTACCTTTTAATATGATGTAGACACTGATATTCTGAGACAATTTGCAATTGGTCCTCTTTTATTTTTAATGGTTTTTCAGTTATTTAGCTTTTTGTTCAGCAGCTCTCCATTTGGTATTTCAGCAGCTATCTGGTTGCTAGGGTCTTATATACCAGGTAGTGGTTTAAACAAGAGATGGGAATATGAATAGTTAAGGGGCCTGCATGGAAAAATAAAATTGTAGCCTCACAGAGCAATACTTTTTGGTCAGTGACCCTCATTTGAAAGCTGGAAAGAGGCAGAAGCAAAAGGCAAATTATTCAAAAACTATATAAAATTAACTAGGAAGACCAATTGCAAAGTTGCTAGGAATAGGCCATTCTATAATATACTACAAGTTAACTTAAAAGTGAACCTCCCCATTAGATGTGTTTAAGTTAGCTTTATAGAAAGTGAGGCAGCAGGTACTGACATCCCAGGCACATTATATACAGTGAGACGCAGTCTTTATATACAAAACCGGCACATTATATGCCATGAGGAGCAGTGGGTACTGAGGGCAGATATTCAGGCCCTGGCACTATAACACTGGCACTGATACACAGCATTGGCTCCACTGTAACTAACTAGAAATGAAAAAAACAATGACAAAAGTAAAAAAAAAATAGAATGTGCAAAAAACCATAACAAATGAGCACAATGAGCTTTGTCAGGGGGAAAAGATAACTTACCCTCCATCTGTTAGGGTAGGGGATATTATAAATGTCAGATGACAAAAAACAATTTAATTCCATCTAGTGACTCAGCCTTTAGAACATATACAGTATAGTACCTGTGTATAGTACCTGTTGGATGAAAACTGCAGCAAAGTTCAAAGCTGGTTCATGGGTAAACTTACAGTCTGCAGATTCTTCTTTTTTAAGTCTTCATTTCTGCAGTTTGCAAAATTTCCGATCCCTGTCTGCATCTGTGTCTTGATTGGTCAATTTTACTGTCTGTCAAGAAAGCTGTGCTCTGATTGGAGAATATACAAGAAGAAAGATCCAATCAGAGCACAGCTGATTAGAGCAGAACCCGGAGCTTGCAGGGACAGGAGAAGATTTGCAGGATAGCGCAGAAACAGAGCCAGGTTTTTTTATTTTATTTTTTTATTTTTAGGGTGCCAGAGCAGGTTTGGGGAGGCTTAGCCTCCCTTAGCCTTATTGAAAATCCGCCTATGTTGCAATGAGCACAGCCCTGCTAGCCCTTCTTTGATTTGTAACATGATCTATTAACCTGAGAATAATATAGTCCCACTCAGCACTTTCATGGTTAACAATGCACCCATGTTCCACTAGGGAGCGCTAGCCTCCTTTCTCTACTGCAAAAGATTGCAGGGCTCATTTAATAATACAATTTGCAGTACAAAAATGCATTTGTATCCAAAGGTTATTCAAATTTGTCTGAGCCCCTGGTTAATCCACCTGACTTTCTGTGGGAATATTCGGCATATACTATGCACAGTTGGGTGGAATTCTAAATAGATTTTAAGATAACCTGGATAACATGTATTTTTAGATACCTTTTAGATAACCTGGCTTAATACTCTTAATATCTTGCTTATCACAAGTATATTACACCCACCCATTAT
Organism: Xenopus tropicalis; assembly: GCF_000004195.4. Taxonomy (NCBI): domain Eukaryota; kingdom Metazoa; phylum Chordata; class Amphibia; order Anura; family Pipidae; genus Xenopus; species Xenopus tropicalis. Next base: position 142,626,035 of record NC_030678.2, on the reverse strand, counting down.
AGAATCTATCTGCCTTTAGTGATGAGCAAATTTTTTCGCCAGGCATGGATTTGCAGCAAATGTCCGCATTTTGCCATTGGTGAATTGTTTTGGAAAACGTCAGTGAAAATTTGCCGCGGAAAAATTAGTTGCTCTGATTTTTCTTTTTTTGAAGAAAAAAATTGCTGCAGGCGACAAAAAATTGACGCGGGTGACAAAAAAGACGTGGGCAACAAAAAAAAATCGCGCGACAAATGCGTTTGCAAATTTTTGGCCATTTCGCAAATTTTGTTGCCATTTCGCAAATTTTATGGTGAAATGGGACAGATTCACTCATCACTATCTGCCTTCTATTGTTCTAAAAGACACCACAAACCAAAGTTATACTTAATATTATCTATATGATGGTTCAGCCACTGGATGGCACTGTGCCACTTAGTCTATGGCAGCACCCATTTATTGGTACAGAAATATTGCTATAACTAAATCTCTGCGCTGAATAACCTTGTGTCATGTTTTACTAAAGAGCTATTGGAAATAAACCTGTTATTATAAATAACTAGGTTATAGTTTCTCTTGAAAACTCTATGCAATTAATATTACAATAAAGTCTGACTTGGCATGATTTGAAAAGAAAAAAGGAGGTATGTGCAGTTTCATCTCAGGCCTCTGATCATGATCTGTTTGCTCACCTTTGTCACAGTAGCACCAAATAAAAGTTATTTGCTGAGGCGCCTCACCTTTATTTGGGCAGGTGGAGACTGTATTTCTTTTATGTAAAATGAGGTTCAACTAAAGACAAACATTAATAACTATAGTTCAGTGATAGGAAACAGTAATTAATTTATATATTCAGATCTGTGATTGGTTAACTTTAAAGAAATACTGTCATGATTTTTATGATGTATTTTTAATTTCTACACGTTAGAACTGCTTTCAGGTAACCTATTGTTTCTCCTACTCCCATGTAACTGGAGGAGTCCCAAGCCAGACTTGGATTTCTTACTATTGAGTGCTATTTTGATATCTACTGGGAGCTGCTATTTTGCTCCCTTCCCATTGTTCTGCTGATCGGCTGTTGGGGGGGGGTGATATCACTCCAACTTGTAGCTCTTTTAAAAAACAGATTTCTGTTGGAGAAGCTCTATTAACTGATGTGTTTTCCCATGACACTATTCATTTAAAAATTGGTATATACACCCTGTTCCAAATTATTATGCAAATGATATTTTTCTCATTTACCAAAATAATTAATGTAAATAACAGTCAGCATAATTCTCATGTTATCAACTATTAAGAGTACAATTCAAATTTTATTGAACAAACCTCCTAATGATAACAGTATTTTTTTTAAGAATAAAAAACTTACAATGCACTGTTCCAAATTATTATGCAAATTCTAATTAAGAGTCACAAAGATTTTTTGGTTTTCAATTAAAATCATGCATGGCATTGTGTCTCAATGCCTTGGACAAGGTATGAAAACAGATATTTCATGAAAACTTTAGCGTGATCATCACACTATTAAGAGATTTGTGTCTGATTCAGAGCACAGACGTGTTTGTGCAGATAAAGGGACATTGAGGAAGATTTCTGCCAGAACCATGCATCGGATCAAGAAAGCAGCTGCTAAAATGCCATTACATAGCAGCAAACAGGTATTTGAAGCTGCTGGTGCCTCTGAAGTCCCACGGACATCAAGGTGTAGAGTCCTCCAGAGAATTGCAACTCTGCATAAACCATCTATTTGGCCACCACTGACCAATGCTCACAAGCAGAAATGGCTGCATTGGGCAGAGAAATACATGGAGACTAATTTTAAAACAGTTCTGTTCACTGATGAGTGCCGTGCAACCCTGGATGGTCCAGATGGATGGAGTAGTGGATGGTTGGTGGAAGGCCACCATTTTCCAACAACGCTGGGATGTCAGCAAGGAGGTGGTGGAGTCATGTTTTGGGCCGGAATCATGGAGTTTCTGACTGACCACTTTCTTCCCTGGTACAGAAGGAACAACTATGCTTTCCGTAATAAAATTATCTTCATGCATGACAATGCACCATCTCATGCTGCAAAGAATACCTCTGCATCAATGGCTGCTATGGGGATAAAAGGAGAGAAAGTCATGGTGTGGCCTCCATCCTTCCCTCACCTCAATCCTATTGAGAACCTCTGGAGCATCCTCAAGCAAAAGATCTATGAGGGTGGGAGGTACTTTACATCCAAACAGCTGCTCTGGGAGGCTATTCTGACATCTTGCAATTAAATTCAAGCAGAAACTGTCCAAAAACTCACAAGTTCAATGGATGCAAGACTTGTGAAGCTGCAAATAAGGGGTCCTAAGTTAAAATGTAACGTGACCTGTTAAAATTAAAATGTTTAAAAAGTTAAAATGTTGTTAAGAGTTTGATTGAAATAGCTTTTGATTTCAGTAAATATGCTGCAAACACAACAAATGACAATTTTCAGTTCTTTACAACCTATAAAGTGTTTTGAAACTTACTGTGTGTAATAATTTGGAACAGTTTTGATCTTAAAAAAAATACTGTTATCATTAGGAGGTTTGTTGAATAAAATTTGAATTGTACTCTTAATAGTTGATAACATGAGAATTATGCTGACTGTTATTTACATGAATTATTTTGGTAAATGAGAAAAATATCATTTGCAAAATAATTTGGAAAACAGTGTAGAGTAATACCACAAGGGGTGCAAACAGAGAAACACTTGATATAAAGAGTTAGTTCCCAATGGCAAAACAATTGATGAAAATGAAAAAGTCACTGGAGTATATTTATCAAAGAATGAGGTTAGAGCTCGCCACAGTCCGCTAGAGTGAAATTCCTCCACTCTCTATTCATTTCTATGGGATTTTAAAAAATATTTATCAATGAGTGAAAGTAAAAGTTCACCCTTTGATAAATACCCCTTTAAAAATGCCATAGATATGAACGGAGAGTGGCGGAATTTCACTCTAGTGGACTGTGGCGAGCTCTAACTTCACTCTTTGATAAATATACTCCACTGAGCCCAGATGCCACTTTCGTCATGAAACCCTCACATGGTTGCAGCCACCTCAGGAAGCAAGTCAATCCTCAGTCATCTAAAACATATATAAACAGGATCATAGTGTGTACCATTCAATAATTTATTTAGAAGTATTAAAAATTATTTTCAAAAATTAATAGTATTTAAAATTGCACAAAGTGTCTGAAGTACAAAAGCTCATCAAGCAGGTCCAGAGGTATACAGGCAATATGACCCCCAGTGTGTATGAGTGCATCATTCACAAATGAGTTAGACCAGTGGAATATCTCCTCCAAATGCCCAAGCCTAATGGCTACCTATGCGTTTCGTTAGAACTGTGGGCAACTTCATCAGGGTTAAGAGCTTGTTAAAAAATTGGGTATATTCAGAGTGTTTCTAACAACTGGTTAATCTTGAACAATGGCCTGTCATTTATATAGTAGTTATGCTATCTGCACCCTGACTACATAAACAGCAGCGAATGACTGCTGACGCCAACGCAGACACAACCCCACTTATGGGAAATATATTTGTCTGGGGAAGTCAACTGTGCAGATTTATACATTGCTCTTCAGTGTTACATAGAGCACCTACGTATACCTGACCATGTGTGACGTGCATTTAGAGCACTTATTTAACATTGCAATAAGGTGTGACTCACATAAAGTTCAGGGATCAATTAAAGCAGAATGTGCCAAAATGCCAATCCCTACATGCGCTGTGCATCCAGTTTATTTCCAATGGGTTGCAATTTTTTTTTTTTGCTATTTACATATTTAAAAAATAATTTTGGATTCCTTTTACTCCTAGCTGCAATACTCCTTTCCATCTCTATTTAACTTGCCTGATAGCATTTTTGCATGCTTTATTTGCTTCCTTGTACCTGATGAAAATTTCTGTTGTCAAAGCTAACTTGACTACACTAACACTTAGGGGCTGATTTACTTACCCACGAACGGGTCGAATGGAGTCCGATTGCGTTTTTTTCGTAATGATCGGTACTTTGCGATTTTTTCGTATGTTTTGCGATTTTTTCGGATTCTTTACGAATTTTTCGGATCCAATACGATTTTTGCGTAAAAACGCGAGTTTTCCTATCCATTACGAAAGTTGCGTAAAAAGTTGCGCATTTTGCGTAGCGTTAAAACTTACGCGAAAAGTTGCGCATTTTTCGTAGCGTTAAGTTTTAACGCTACGAAAAATGCGCAACTTTTCGCGTAAGTTTTAACGCTACGCAAAATGCGCAACTTTTTACGCAACTTTCGTAATGGATACGAAAAACTCGCGTTTTTACGCAAAAATCGTATTGGATCCGAAAAATTCGTACAGAATCCGAAAAAATCGCAAAACATACGAAAAAGTCGCAAAATATTCGTTTTCAAGTCGGAACTTTTCCAATTCGGGTCGGATTCGTGGGTTAGTAAATCAGCCCCTTAGTCAACCATAAAGGTTTTGCTTTGCGATGCCTCTACTTGCTTACAAGGGGAATATACTGACCTGTATACTTGTTAAGCAATATTTTAAAGATATTCCATTTTCATTCCGTGTTTAACCCTGTAAAAAGCCTTTCCCGGTTGACACATTGCAGAGATGCCCTTATACTGGCAAAGTCTGCACATCAAAAATCGAGTGTTTTAGTTACTCCCTTATAGAACTGTCTCTGCAAAGGAGACCATGTTGTGATCACCGTTCCCCAAATGCTCACCCACACAAATGTTAGATATGAGTTTATTAGAGATCACCAGGTCCAAAGGTCCTAGTAGGTTCTTGAACTGCCTGAAATAAAAAGTTGTCATTTGGCATATTTACAAACCTACTAGCTATTTCTGACCTGGCCACCCCATTACTCCAGTCAATATCCAGATAGTTAAAGTTCCCCATAATAACAACTCACATTACCATTTAATGCATAACTTACATTTATATTATTTCTACCAAAGTGCATAACCTTGTAATTATCAACAATGGACCTCATTTTCCATTTTGATGTCCAGTTTCTTTTATTTTGTCAAATCTCCGCAAAGTGGCAGCATCCTGCATAAAACCTATAGTTTTGCACAATTTAGTATCAAATAGAAACAATATTTTCTATGCCCATCTCCAGGTCATTAATAAACAAGTTAAAAAGCAAAGGATCAAGGACTGACCCCTGCGGTACTCCCCTAACACTGTTCCATTTACCACCACCAGTTCTCTATCCAAGTACAAATACAGTATTGTGTTCCAGGCCAATATTTCTTTGTAATATATAAGATTTTCATAAACGTATTGTGAGTTTTCACCACAAGTATTGCAGATCTGGAGTGAAGCAATAGTGTCAGTGTTTTTTGCATGGCATTATCTGTTTTCCTTACACCCTGCAACTCCCCAGGGTCATGTTCCATCCACATGCACATACCCTGCGGCAAAGGGCCTTAAACATTCATACAGTTGTAAGCTTATAGTGAATTAGCCCTTTAATTCACACAAGCTACACCGTATTTTACCCAGGATGAGACTGTATCCTTCAGGGGTGAGCCCTCGCTTTGTATGGAGGCCAGGTGGATATGTGTTGTATTCCTCAATAAATGGGCGCCAGTGGTTCTTAACATTGAAACCATGAACTGTTTATTTACACAGCCACTTAGGAGTAATTACAGAATAGGCAGGCAGTAGCATTTCACAGCATAGGCAGTACTTACAAGAATATGTCACACTGACCCTTTAGCTGTAGGGCACAAGGGGTTAACTCCCAGCTTTCAGGTATATGCTTCCAGTGAAACCTGGGGGATCACTATCTAGCCCTAGGTCTGTACACTGTTACCCTACTCTGGGCAGTATTACACCCGGCTTATAATGCCTCTACAATCCTGGTTGGAGCAAATGCGGCTCACTAAATAGCCCTGCCTGTCTATCACACCTAGTGTGATCTATAACAGGAACTGCCTATTCTTTCTAAAGCTACCTATTCAGAGTAGAGCTCTCCTCTTGTGGAGAGAGCTCCACAAAATGGCTTTTTGCCTCATGGCTGCTCAGCCTTTTATACCCACAGTGACACCTTATGGCCAAAGTGTGGAAATGCACAAGGGGTCATGCTATGACCCAGGAACAAGGGACTTACTTCCCATTACATTAAGGACCCTTATAGCTGTCTAGAGAACTAGGGGACCACAGAGTGGGAAAAGGCATAATTTACCAGTTCCCTACACAGTATATATATATATATATATATGCAGGGCCGGCACCATTTCCTTTGTATTTTTGCAAAGTGTTTAACCTCCCTGTTTAACTTAACAGACTGGAAGAACTAGTTTTGCTTTGCCACTTCCTCCAGCATCTGCAATGTGATTCTATGGAATACAGACTTCCTTCTGGTGAAGTGTAGGGAGTTGTATAATGCCTCCTGTACTGAAGCAGTAATACCTTGGCTTTTAACACTAAAACGTTTCTGAGATTTACTATGTGTCCAAATGACTAAAAATCCGAATCAGATAATTTGTCACATAAAACTTGGCAAGATCATGTAGAAGTCAATGGCAGATGTCCCTTCCCTTCTCTGGAGGATCCTTCTTTTGCGTCAAACTTTAGAGGTTTTAGATTTTTGACGCTGTTTTTTTTGTTCAACTATTTGAAAAAGTCACAGTTTTCATTTTTCAAGTTGAAAAATTCTGAATTTCCATAACTTTTTTTGTGACTTTTCCCCCACTGACTTTCTAAGTTCAGATTTTTAGTAAATGTAAGCCATTTGCTGAAACGAGTTTATTTAAATTTTAAATTTAGTACATTTGCCCCATAGTCTTCTGTTTTGCGTTGCAAATACAATTTTGTTTTTAATTTGTTTTAATAATGTAATTACCCTTGTTATTTTCCTATATTTAATGGAACCACCCTTTGGGTTCTTGTTATAGTGTGACTATAATTATTACCTATGTAAATATTATAGGTTATATTCAAATAATCTATTTACCCATTTTTGAGATGGTATTTACAGAATCCATGCTGTCAGGCTGGAATGCCTGATGTATCTGTGTGACCTGAGGCATAAGTTAAAGGTTGCAAACTTGCCAAACCGGTATGCAGTCTTCACATTTTTATTTACATAAAACTTGTCTTCATAAAAATTTCTAATTTTAGTTAAATATACATGCCGTGGAATACTACAGGGGTCATTTACTATGATCCCAGATAAAGTTGAACCTAGCACATGATTGGAAATTGGGTGCTAGGTGCACAGTGCAGTGCCAGCAGGCACATGACAAACCTGGCCTTACTGCCGCATTAGTTTTACAGTTATTATTTATGCTACCTGATCAGATGTATGTCACTAAGAAAGTTTAATTTTCTGTTGATCTTTTCTCCAAAAAGAACCCCAAGACTGCACAATCAAATGACTGGAACAACAAATACACTTGTGCAGAATGTGGAGAGCTTCTTCTAGGATATAACAGTCTTGAAAGGATGACCCTTGCTGGAACCTATCAGCACAAGCTGCCCTTGTTCCCTATTGCAAGGCCAAATACTGATAGAGGACTTCACTGTAGAGTTCCACATGTATGCAGAAACTGGAATGAGGCATCTCTTAAGCACCAGTTTGTGTTTTTGTAGGGGCTTAAACTATCCACTCGCTGAAATGAAGACTTTCTCCTGTTATAACTTGGAGTAAGAGGCAGTGGGAGTTAGCAAGAGCAGTCCTGTGCTTCACCGAGGTTAAGCAGTATGGTGGTTATACCTTAAGTGATAACCTGCCAAGGACTTTAGGGAGATTCAAGAGGCTGCACACCTGGTGAGAGCAATACCTCTGGTCTGACAATGGCCGCAACTGAGTCTATCTACAGTTGTTACCAAGTGGACATATTCTTTCCCTATTGTTCTCCAGCAATGAAAACAGGTTATGTTTGTGATTATAAGAAGCAATGGTGCAGAAGTGTGAGAAATGTAAGAATCAGCATGGAAACTCTTTCCCTCACTGCTATCTGAAAGGGTCAAATGTAATACGTGTTCCACTAAGAAATAGCAGGGACAAAGTCAAAATAATGCTATATGTATGCATCTCTCAAGATAGAGCACTATTTCATACAATTCTCACCAGGACCCTCATTGTAGTACTGAAGGTAATGGGAGTCAAAACGGATACACACACACACATATAACATTTCTTAAGACTTAATTGGATGCAAGTGCTTATCTGCAGCTTTACTGCTGAATAGAATATTCTGGAAAGATTGCATTTCATAGGCTACTGAATCACAGGCTCACATACCCAGCAAGTGCATCACATAAGAACATATTATGAGTTAGGTTAATGTTGCCCACAGGTACCCAGCCCTCAGTATACCAGAAGCCTCATTCACAAATGCAAGTGCAAATACTAAAATAGATGCCATTTGAGATCACATTGGTTTCTCACAGCACAAAATGTTTTTCTCCAGGGATGGTTTCACAGTTACATAGTTAAGTTGGGTTGAAAAAAGACCAAAGTCCATCAAGTTCAGCGTTTCTAAGCAAACCCCAACGCACACACATAGATCCATACCAACCTATCTATACTAACTGTAGATTTCAGTATCACAATAGCCTTGGATACTATGCTTGTTCAAGAACTCATCCAAGCCCCTCTTAAAGGAGAAGGAAAGGTAAAAATCACTGGGGTGGGGGAAGCCAAAATATTAGGTTTGCCCCCCCCAGCGACTTTAATCACTTACCTTTTACCACGGGCTGGTGCCCCTGTTAGAAGAAAACAGCACCAGCCCGGGGTACCTGCAGCGAGTGTCTCCTCTTCCTTCTGTCTTCTGTATCCCGGCCCGGTGCATGCGCAGTGAAAAAGCCGACTTATTTGTTAAACACCGGGCTGGTACTGTTTTCTTCTCACAGGAGCACCAGCCCATGGTAAAAGGTAAGTGATTAAAGTCACTGGGGGCATTTTTTTGCGCATTGGAGAGGCAGGTTTCAGCGCACCTAAACACATCAACTAATTGTTTCCTGTATATTCTGCCTGGTTGTACTCATGAGCATTCATTTTCTGTTGCATTTTTTTAGCCACAACATGAAGAGCTGTCAAGCAACCCCTTGTCATGAAGGAGATAATAATCCAGTCCTGGTTTTTTTAAGCCAGAATTTCTCTTTATACTAAATGATAACATGAAATAAGGTTTCAAAAAGGCCTGGATCATTATCTCCCTCGTGACATGGGGTTGTTTGACAGCTCTAAACATGTCCTCTGGACAGGACTTACTGAGACTGATGCGGCGATCTGCCAATCGCAAATCACCACCCAGTGATGTAACTGTCCCGCACCATGACATCACAGCCCTGCCCCCTGTGATATCCCAGCCTGCCCAGCAAAAAAAGCCGGCAGAGGTGGCAACCCTAGTTAAAAGACAGGGAAAGTTCAGAAGCAAAGGAAGGGTGCACTACCCCAATCTGACCCACACCCAACCTGAACCCGCAACGGTCACTTAAATTTCAGTTCCAATCCACCTGACCTGGGGTAAACCCGCCACACACTAGTCAGTATACCGATGTGGTAAATAAAATCAGTACAAATATGTGACAGCAGGATGCCCTATACTTTTGTTTTATATATGTTACTGATACAAGTGTTAAAAATGTGTATTCGTCTGTGTAGGCAGTCAATTCCTTCACTGAAAATCTCAATGCCCAGACCCTAAGCTTTTTGAGTGTGCCCAGATATGGATGAATTGGCTGCATGATGAATGCTGATACATTTGTATAATTTGGAACCCTTCAGTAATACGTACACTTAAAAAAGAATTTGCATTCTGTTTTCACTTGGTAGCATAAGCAGGTTCAGTATCCCATCTATTGTTGGTATGGTTGTGTCCTGTGTTGCTGGGCTCACTGTGACATATGTTGCTAGGTTCACTACCTCATATGTTGCCGGAACTACTAAGTTACAATATTCTGGGGCCACTGTGTCATATATTTATTAGACCACCGTGTCATATGTTGTTAGCACTACCGAGTCTATTATTCCTGGGGCCACTGTGTTATGAAATCCTGGAACCATTGTGTCACAGATATCTAGGGACACCTTGTCATGAACTTCCAGGGCCACTATGTTATGAAATATTTGGGTCACTGTGTTATATACCGAGGGGCCCTTTATGTCATAAAGTGCTGAGGCCACTGTGTTGTGAAACTGCGTGTGTTACTTTATATATGTGTGTGGCAACAATGTGGCTGCATTCTGTCACTCCACCGTTTTGAGCCCCCTCATTCACTGAGAAGCCAGCATAATTCTCAGATATTAAGGGGAACATGAGAAGTGAACATTTGGGTACAAGCTGCCATTTAACTTTATACCCTGTACAGGCACGCTATTTATTTGATATAAGATGTAGCACTTATGGGTGCAAGGTGCAGCGTGAGCTCTATACCAATTTCCTGCTCACACCTCTTGTACCTGATGTACTAATTTTAGCCTAACAGGAACAAGGGTGCAGCACACTACTTGCTGGAAGCACAGGGGGGAACAAGAGGTGTAAGTAGAAATTTAACAATCACAGCAGTAACAACACACACTTGTGACTCCCATGAGTATATAAAAGCTTACATGTCTAAGGGTGCCCATACGCTAAGATTTTTCTCTCTCTAACAACCAATTTCAGTGCAACAAATCTGTCAAATTATCGGAAGGTTAATGGGCACCAAACGATCACACATCTAGTGATTTTTTATCAGTCAGAAAATCGATCGAGCAGGTTTGAAAATTGTATTCGTTAACAACGAAATGTGCCCATTGTCCAATTGTTTACAGGACCAAGCAGGTACTTTTCCTGGCTTTAACGAGACGATATAACTTGAAATGGTAATTTTTGTTTATGGGCAAATCGTAATTTTAAACGATCATTTCAGGATAAGATCCTGAAAGTCCTACGATAACTAAAAGATTTCTTAAAAGACAAGGAAACCCTTTAGTGCAATAATCTAGTTTATAATTAATAGTTACCCCTTGCTGAAGTAGATCGCTAGGTTTTCCCGCCAAAAGATTGTTTATTTATCTTGCTGGTTCTGTGATAACGTTTCTCCATGTAAGCCCTAGCATGGGCTCCCTTCTTGTACCTGATTGTGCTTGGTTTGGTACAAAGAATGGAAATGATTATTTCTTAAATCACTAAAGGGCAAAGTAAGTGCAAATCACTGGGGGTCCTAATAAGTTAGACATCTCCATGTTGATGGCTACAGTCCCTGTTCCCTTGGCTTTATGCACAGTATTGTAAAAATTGTAGAATTTACTATACTGCTTGGTTCTGACAGCCACAAGGGACTACTAGGACCTTTGAGAGGGTCGTATAACTATCCTTCAACATGTCTCCTGCAAAATATTTGGGCCCCATCCCTACCGTGTCCACTGACTTCCCTCCACTCACATTTGTGCAGATGTGCACTTGGCAGCTGGGTTAAAGGAAAATTTGTGCCAAAGAGCAGACCATGCATCTGGTCTGGGCCCCCCATTTCCCTGGTCCACCTTGCGAGGTCTGCTTTGTGGTAGTTAGACCAATGCATTCAGAACAGGGTTGGGCAGTGCTGGCATAACTATAGCCTAGGCCAGTATGGTATTCAATAAAGAGGAGTGAGTACCAGCCTAGAGTTTCAAAATTCTCTCCCTGTCTTGGTACAATGGCTGCCAGATATAATTTACAAACTTGTGGGCACAAGAGCACTAAGGCTCGTAAGAACACCCGAGTTGCACCTCTTTACACTCCCTAACTTGTGTTTGCAAATTACACACAGGTTTGGGGCAGATAGGAGACGACCTGCCTACCCCTGCCTTTTTCTATTAAAGCTAGCACAGTCTTATTGCAGGCTGCACTAGATTCAAACAGCAATCCACAAGTTCTTTGCACTCCAAAACAAAGCTCAGAGACCTGCGTCTATTCGTACAATGCCCCATGCAGTGGTCAATGTGCAAAAAAGGGCTGATTGAGTTTTTTTGTGTTCTTTGCACAGTGTATATGGCATTGTAAATGAGCCCTATAGTGTGCATGTATTTACTATGAGTATAGTGCTTGTCCCAAAATAACTACTTTGTGTTCATGGTGTTCAGTCCTTATACTTACTTTCTTCTTAGGATATGGGTTTTTAAAATGAACCTATCAGTGGTTTCCTCTAGAGATGTAGCGAACTGTTCGCCGGCGAACTAATTCGTGCGAACATCGGGTGTTCGCGAACACGCAAGTTCACGAACTTTCCGCTTATGTTCGCAATTTGGGTTCACCGCGTTTTTTTTCGCTGCGTTTTTTCTCTGCGTTTTTTCTCAGCCTAAGAAAACGCCGCACAACCACACATGTCGTTTTTCAGCCTAGTACTGGTGTAAGTAAATCCCGTTTCCATGGTGCCAATAGCGCGAAATAGCAAAAACCGCCGCATATGTCCGCTAGGTCTGCCCGTTTTTACGCAACGCTTTTTCAACAAAGTATTTTTTAGAGAAATTTTTGCCCTTGATCCCCCTCCTGCATGCCCCTGTCCAGGTCGTGGCACCCTTTAAACAAATTTAAAATCAGTTTTCTGGCCAGAAATGGCTTTTCTAGGTTTTAAAGTTTGCCTTCCCATTGAAGTCTATGGGGTTCGCAAAGTTCGCGAATATTCGCGCTTTTTGGCGTAAGTTCGCGAACACGTTCGCGAATTTTTTTTTTAGGTTCGCTACATCCCTAGTTTCTTCATCACCTACGCTCGGCAGCAGAGCAGTGCCATACCATATAATGATCTCTGAATCCCCCATAGCCACAGTTATTTGAATGTCTGGTAACTTCACCTATATGGTTCTAGAAAAAGCCTTGTAATGAAGTTGCTTTTGTGTTGCATTTCTGTTTGACGAGTGCAGATGCTGTTTTTGTGTGTAAGTAACTTTACGACAGAGATTATATTAGGCCATAATTTTGCTAATGTACCTGGCATTAGATGACAAGGGCAAAGTAGTTCAGCGGTAAATATTTGTTAGTACCAAAATTAGGTGCACAATAGAGCATTCAATACCTATACCCGTATATAAAACTTTGTAACATAATATTTATTTATAGAAAAGCAAACATGTGGTTTTTTATGCAGTATGTATCATTGGCACAGTGCATTCATTTGCTTGTATAGCAGTGCATTTAACTAAGTCAAACACATAAACAGAAGCTGAGAGAAGCTTGACAATACTAAAAGGTTCCTATGCTAAGACACCACAGAAGCCCATTCATGACTTTTCTGTACACACTTACACACAATGAATAAAGCTCTTAGAAAAGAGATCAGAGTTCCATAAAATGATATCTTCTGCTATCACTGCTTCTGTCTCACTACATTATAGAAGTTCATTGTTGCTTCTGTAACCTCTATTTCAGCTCAATAACTGCCTTCCCACACTAGTACCAGTAGAATATGGACCTTCACTAAATGGAAGAGGAAGGTGTTGTACAACTACACCTCTCTTGGTGCAATACAGAAAAATAAACAGAGGGCACCAGAGGTTCTTGCAAACAACAAAACAGAAAAAAAGTTTATTAAAATCCACAGGGTTACTTACAATACAGTTTCTGAGGCAAGTGGAAGAGGCAACATCACATTCAGAGTGTAATACAGACTGACACTCCCCTGAGGACAGACTTGACAGGAATCTCACTTTACCACTCACACCCTGTAGTGGCCTGGATGACCTCAGGGAATTCTCTATCCTGATTCCCTATACACTGGGATCCCTACAGTACAAGCAATATGGCCTGGGAGAGATACCTCCAAAACTACCAGCCCTATGTAGGAGCTCATAACTGCTTTCTACACTCCTGGTACTGGTACAGGCGCTACTCTTGCTACTATCTAATGCCTCATTCACGGTGCCCTGTTCCCTGACTTTAACTGGGCCTGTGCCCAGGCTCCCAGCAACATTCATCCTGTTCCTCAGGTGGAGACCAAAAAGGAAGTGCCACTCTTTTTCCAGCACTATATCAAACTGAGGCAGGAAGTGATAACCCTACCTGCGAGTACTTACACAACCTGTTATCCAGAAAGCTCTGAATTATCAAAAGGTTATCTCCCATAGACTCCATTTTAATTATATAATTCACATTTGTTAAAGATGATTTCCTTTTTCTCTCTAATAATAAAACAGTACCTTGTACTTGATCGTAAATAATAAATCCTTATTGGAGGGAAAACAATCCTGTTGGGTTTATTTAATGTTTAAAGGGCACCAGTCATCCCTATATTGTTTCCCCCACCAGAGGTGTAGGCTAATAGAGACTGCACTCCGGTAGGGGAAACAATAGTTTTTTGTTTTTTTAAAAAAAACTCTCCGTGCCAGTGCTGGGCTACCCACACCATTTAAAAAAAAAAATAAACAAAAAAAACTATTGTTTCCCCCTATCTGGAGTGCAGGCTCAATTAGCCCACATCTCTGGTGGGGGAAACAATATAGGGGTGACTGGTGCCCTTTAAACATTAAATAAACCCAACAGGATTGTTTTCCCTCCAATAAGGATTTATTATTTACGATCAAGTACAAGGTACTGTTTTATTATTAGAGAGAAAAAGGAAATCGTCTTTAACAAATGCTCTATTAGCCTACATTTCTGGTGGGGGAAACAATATAGGGGTGACAGGTGCTCTATTAGCCTACATTTCTGGTGGGGGGAAACAATATAGGGGTGACAGGTGCTCTATTAGCCTACATTTCTGGTGGGGGAAACAATATAGGGGTGACAGGTGCTCTATTAGCCTACATTTCTGGTGGGGGGAAACAATATAGGGGTGACAGGTGCTCTATTAGCCTACATTTCTGGTGGGGGAAACAATATAGAGGTGACAGGTGCTCTATTAGCCTACATTTCTGGTGGGGGAAACAATATAGAGGTGACAGGTGCTCTATTAGCCTACATTTCTGGTGGGGGAAACAATATAGGGGTGACAGGTGCTCTATTAGCCTACATTTCTGGTGGGGGAAACAATATAGAGGTGACAGGTGCTCTATTAGCCTACATTTCTGGTGGGGGAAACAATATAGAGGTGACAGGTGCTCTATTAGCCTACATTTCTGGTGGGGGAAACAATATAGGGGTGACAGGTGCTCTATTAGCCTACATTTCTGGTGGAGGAAACAATATAGAGGTGACAGGTGCTCTTTTAGCCTACATTTCTGGTGGGGGGAAACAATATAGGGGTGACAGGTGCTCTATTAGCCTACATTTCTGGTGGGGGGAAACAATATAGAGGTGACAGGTGCTCTATTAGCCTACATTTGTGGTGGGGGAAACAATATAGGGGTGACAGGTGCTCTATTAGCCTACATTTCTGCTGGGGGAAACAATATAGAGGTGACAGGTGCTCTATTAGCCTACATCTCTGTGAGGGAAACAATATAGAGGTGACAGGTGCTGTATTAGCCTACATTTCTGGTGGGGGAAACAATATAGGGGTGACAGGTGCTCTATTAGCCTACATTTCTGGTGGGGGAAACAATATAGAGGTGACAGGTGCTCTATTAGCCTACATCTCTGTGAGGGAAACAATATAGAGGTGACAGGTGCTGTATTAGCCTACATTTCTGGTGGGGGAAACAATATAGGGGTGACAGGTGCTCTATTAGCCTACATTTCTGGTGGGGGAAACAATATAGAGGTGACAGGTGCTATATTAGCCTACATTTCTGGTGGGGGAAACAATATAGAGGTGACAGGTGCTCTATTAGGCTACATTTCTGGTGGGGGAAACAATATAGGGGTGACAGGTGCTATATTAGCCTACATTTCTGGTGGGGGAAACAATATAGAGGTGACAGGTGCTCTATTAGGCCTACATTTCTGGTGGGGGGAAACAATATAGGGGTGACAGGTGCTCTATTAGGCTACATTTCTGGTGGGGGGAAACAATATAGGGGTGACAGGGTGACAGGTGCTCTATTAGCCTACATTTCTGGTGGGGGAAACAATATAGAGGTGACAGGTGCTCTATTAGCCTACATTTCTGGTGGGGGAAACAATATAGAGGTGACAGGTGCTCTATTAGCCTACATTTCTGGTGGGGGAAACAATATAGAGGTGACAGGTGCTCTATTAGCCTACATTTCTGGTGGGGGGAAACAATATAGAGGTGACAGGTGCTCTATTAGCCTACATTTGTGGTGGGGGAAACAATATAGGGGTGACAGGTGCTCTATTAGCCTACATTTCTGCTGGGGGAAACAATATAGAGGTGACAGGTGCTCTATTAGCCTACATCTCTGTGAGGGAAACAATATAGAGGTGACAGGTGCTGTATTAGCCTACATTTCTGGTGGGGGAAACAATATAGGGGTGACAGGTGCTCTATTAGCCTACATTTCTGGTGGGGGAAACAATATAGAGGTGACAGGTGCTCTATTAGCCTACATCTCTGTGAGGGAAACAATATAGAGGTGACAGGTGCTGTATTAGCCTACATTTCTGGTGGGGGAAACAATATAGGGGTGACAGGTGCTCTATTTGCCTACATTTCTGGTGGGGGAAACAATATAGAGGTGACAGGTGCTCTATTAGCCTACATTTCTGGTGGGGGAAACAATATAGGGGTGACAGGTGCTCTATTAGCCTACATTTCTGGTGGGGGAAACAATATAGGGGTGACAGGTGCTCTATTAGCCTACATTTCTGGTGGGGGAAACAATATAGAGGTGACAGGTGCTATATTAGCCTACATTTCTGGTGGGGGAAACAATATAGAGGTGACAGGTGCTCTATTAGGCTACATTTCTGGTGGGGGGAAACAATATAGGGGTGACAGGTGCTATATTAGCCTACATTTCTGGTGGGGGAAACAATATAGAGGTGACAGGTGCTCTATTAGGCTACATTTCTGGTGGGGGGAAACAATATAGGGGTGACAGGTGCTCTATTAGGCTACATTTCTGGTGGGGGGAAACAATATAGGGGTGACAGGTGCTCTATTAGGCTACATTTCTGGTGGGGGGAAACAATATAGGGGTGACAGGGTGACAGGTGCTCTATTAGCCTACATTTCTGGTGGGGGAAACAATATAGAGGTGACAGGTGCTCTATTAGCCTACATTTCTGGTGGGGGAAACAATATAGAGGTGACAGGTGCTCTATTAGCCTACATTTCTGGTGGGGGAAACAATATAGAGGTGACAGGTGCTCTATTAGCCTACATTTCTGGTGGGGGGAAACAATATAGAGGTGACAGGTGCTCTATTAGCCTACATTTGTGGTGGGGGAAACAATATAGGGGTGACAGGTGCTCTATTAGCCTACATTTCTGCTGGGGGAAACAATATAGAGGTGACAGGTGCTCTATTAGCCTACATCTCTGTGAGGGAAACAATATAGAGGTGACAGGTGCTGTATTAGCCTACATTTCTGGTGGGGGAAACAATATAGGGGTGACAGGTGCTCTATTAGCCTACATTTCTGGTGGGGGAAACAATATAGAGGTGACAGGTGCTCTATTAGCCTACATCTCTGTGAGGGAAACAATATAGAGGTGACAGGTGCTGTATTAGCCTACATTTCTGGTGGGGGAAACAATATAGGGGTGACAGGTGCTCTATTAGCCTACATTTCTGGTGGGGGAAACAATATAGAGGTGACAGGTGCTATATTAGCCTACATTTCTGGTGGGGGAAACAATATAGAGGTGACAGGTGCTCTATTAGGCTACATTTCTGGTGGGGGGAAACAATATAGGGGTGACAGGTGCTCTATTAGGCTACATTTCTGGTGGGGGGAAACAATATAGGGGTGACAGGTGCTCTATTAGGCTACATTTCTGGTGGGGGGAAACAATATAGGGGTGACAGGGTGACAGGTGCTCTATTAGCCTACATTTCTGGTGGGGGAAACAATATAGAGGTGACAGGTGCTCTATTAGCCTACATTTCTGGTGGGGGAAACAATATAGAGGTGACAGGTGCTCTATTAGCCTACATTTCTGGTGGGGGAAACAATATAGAGGTGACAGGTGCTCTATTAGCCTACATTTCTGGTGGGGGAAACAATAGAGGGGTGACAGGTGCTCTATTAGCCTACATTTCTGGTGGGCGAAACAATATAGGGGTGACAGGTGCTCTATTAGCCTACATTTCTGGTGGAGGAAACAATTTAGGGGTGAAAGGTGCTCTATTAGCCTACATTTCTGGTGGAGGAAACAATTTAGGGGTGAAAGGTGCTCTATTAGCCTACATTTCTGGTGAGGCAAACAATATAGAGGTGAGAGGTGCTCTATTAGTCTACATTTCTGGTGGGGCAAACAATATAGGGGTGACAGGTGCTCTATTAGCCTACATTTCTGGTGGGGCAAACAAAATAGGGGTGAAAGGTGCTCTATTAGCCTACATTTCTGGTGGGGCAAACAAAATAGGGGTGAAAGGTGCTCTATTAGCCTACATTTCTGGTGGGGCAAACAAAATAGGGGTGAAAGGTGCTCTATTAGCCTACATTTCTGGTGGGGCAAACAAAATAGGGGTGAAAGGTGCTCTATTAGCCTACATTTCTGGTGAGACAAACAATATAGGGGTGACAGGTGCTCTATTAGCCTACATTTCAGGTGGGGCAAACAATATAGGGGTGACAGGTGCTCTTTTAGCCTACATTTCTGGTGGGGGAAACAATATAGGGGTGACAGGTGCTCTATTAGTCTACATTTCTGGTGGGGCAAACAATATAAGGGTGACAGGTGCTCTATTAGCCTACATTTCAGGTGGGGGAAACAATATAGGGGTGACAGGTGCTCTTTTAGCCTACATTTCTGGTGGGGCAAACAATATAGGGGTGACAGGTGCTCTATTAGCCTACATTTCTGGTGGGGCAAACTATATAGAGGTGACAGGTGCTCTAATAGCCTACATTTCTGGTGGAGGAAACAATATAGGGGTGAAAGATGCTCTATTAGCCTACATTTCTGGTGGGGCAAACAAAATAGGGGTGAAAGGTGCTCTATTAGCCTACATTTCTGGTGAGACAAACAATATAGGGGTGACAGGTGCTCTATTAGCCTACATTTCTGGTGGGGCAAACAAAATAGGGGTGAAAGGTGCTCTATTAGCCTACATTTCTGGTGAGACAAACAATATAGGGGTGACAGGTGCTCTATTAGCCTACATTTCAGGTGGGGCAAACAATATAGGGGTGACAGGTGCTCTTTTAGCCTACATTTCTGGTGGGGGAACAATATAGGGGTGACAGGTGCTCTATTAGTCTACATTTCTGGTGGGGCAAACAATATAAGGGTGACAGGTGCTCTATTAGCCTACATTTCAAGTGGGGGAAACAATATAGGGGTGACAGGTGCTCTTTTAGCCTACATTTCTGGTGGGGCAAACAATATAGGGGTGACAGGTGCTCTATTAGCCTACATTTCTGGTGGGGCAAACTATATAGAGGTGACAGGTGCTCTAATAGCCTACATTTCTGGTGGAGGAAACAATATAGGGGTGACAGGTGCTCTATTAGCAGGGTTGGAACTAGGGGGAGGCAGAAGAGGCAGCTGCCTAGGGCACAACGATTGGGGGCGCCAGGCAGGAGCCCCTTCTGCCTACCCCTAGTCCACGCTCCTTTGTCATTGCCCCCGCCGCTTGTCTTTACAGGGTGGGGGCAATGAGCCATCGCATTTCAGCCCTCCCCCGAACTGTGCATGCGCGCCAAAGCACACCAGGGGGGGGGGGGAAGGTGCAGGGGTGAGGTGGCTGACCGGGTTGCCTAGGACGCCCGGGGGTCAGCTTGGCCCGTCCCTGTCTATTAGTCTACATTTCTGGTGGGGGAAACAAAATAGAGGTGGCAGGTACCCTTTCAATGTTTTTAGTAAATATAAGTAAATCCTAATTACAAAAAGACTCCTTATCCAGAAAACCCCAAACAGAAAAGCCCACAATTTCTGTCTGGCTTTTTATATTCTTTGCTGTGCTGGTTCTGACTCCTGCAACAAAGAAGCAGAACCCAGCTAATTAACAGACTAAGGAGAATTGAACAGTTCATTGTTTTAAAGCGGACCTGTCACCTTAAGAAATAATTTCAAATTGTTTTCTATTGTGTTTGGCAAGCAAAATAAACTTTGGAACTCACAATTGCAGCATGCAGGCAGGGGCCATTTTGTGGACACTGTTATCAAAGCAGGCATTGCATCCTCCCAATATCTTGTTTATGTGCCAGTATGGGGGGCCTGATACCCATGTCCATGCACTGGTTACACAATTAGATGGGGAGGAGGGAGGGGCAATGTGAGGAGAGCAGCAACATCTAAGAAGTTCGGAATTGAAAGTGAAAGTAACTGTCTGCCCCACCCCTATGCCTAAGGCATAGAGGCGGGGCAGGTTTTTTATGATAGACAGCTGGGATTTTAAAATGCTTTTATAATGGGTATAGATGTGGTAATAAAAAAATTATTTTGGGTTTGATGTTTAATTTGAAAAGGGCTTTTATTTTACAGCTTTTTATGTCTGGGTGACAGGTCCCCTTTAAGAGACACCCAGGGAACAGAAAGGGTTACTGAGATGCTAATGTCGAGTGCAAATACATTTACAACAACTAAAGGGCCACTGGACAGTTTAATAACATATATTGGGAAGTTGCTTAGAATTATATCTTCATTCAATATGCAAAAGATAGCTGTTTTTAATTAGAGGATCACTATTTTAAGTAAGTTTGATTTCTTATAGTTCAATTGTCGCCAGAAAATCTCAGCACCTGTTTTACCCACTCCTTGATTTGCCCCAGCCAATCCCTGTTACCCCTGATCTACCCCAAACCCCACCTATTTTGTAATAAACACGCCCCCTACACAGCTTGGTTCAGACACTTGTCCTTTCCCTGTTGCCCCTAGTTACAAGCCCACTCTGCAGTGATACTGCTCCCTGTGAGTTCATATATACAGTAAGGAGTTTCTGATGCCCGGATTCACTGCTATTTTTATATGAATTAATTGCTTTCAGTTTCTTGCAGACTCATAGTTTGGTAGGGGTGAGATTGCCATGCCTTGTTAGAGTGCTTCAATCCTCTCAATGTGACTCACAAATTCCATTTAAGACTTTCCTGTGCAGTCTGTACCCTCCCTGTTTAATATCTCTGATTATGCAAGAGTTTCTCTTAAATCCACATTAATACAGCTAGAATTCCTTGTTCTGGGACAGCCTTCAGAATACAGTATTAAGATGATTTAGGGCAACTTTCATTTGGGAAATGGTGTGGTTTCAAACACATTATAATTTAAGGATTAAAGGGCATTATAAATGTGTTTGAGATAACAGTGATAACTATTGCAACTGATCTGGCTAATTCAGCCTGGTGTCAGAGTTAGTGTTTGTACACTGGATAGGCAGAACATATAGAAAGTTGTTTGCACTATTTAAAGCCTATTTAAAGGATTAGCTGCATCTAACGAACCATTTACACAGAGCAAAGTTTGTAAGTGATATGGCGGGCCATTCCTGTGGGGCTGAACAGGGCTGCCATTTCACTTGCAGGTACAGGTATGGGATTCATCTCCCATAGATTCCATGTTAATCAAATAATACCTGCACATTTTTCAATGCTAAAAGTGTTTCTGTTTTATTCTGTGTTTGGAGGTTTCATAATTTTTTGGAGGATTCCACGTCGTGGAAAGATGTGCCTGATTTATACTTTGTGTGCCACTAGGCCAGGGTGATTGCTTGCACCTCAGCCACTCAAACCTCTGTACCCCCACTGCCCCACCGATCTCCCTCCCATTTTCACCCCCCACCCCTCTCGGCCCCTTGCAATTTTCCTTTTTTAACCACACCCAATCCCCAATGTAGAAGCAGCCTACGGGTAGAATTCCACCCCTAACACTTTGCTATTTTAGGCCCAGGCCTTTGTGGCCATCCCACAAATCCAGCTTTTCGTGGGACAGTCCTGATTTTTATGGCACATCCCGCTGTCCCGGATAGTTCCATGAATGCGGGACATTCATTGAACTATCCAGCACAGCGTGATGCGCTGGCTGGAGCCTGACGTTCCGACTTCTCCTGAGGCTTCTCTCCTTATGCGGCTCCTTATACAGCGCGACAGGTTGCGCCCCTGGGTACGTGTGACGTCATTACGCACGGGCGCAACCTTATAAAAGGGTCTGTCGCTGCCGCACAAGGAGCCGCATAAGGAGAGAAGCCGCAGACGAAGGCGGAGCCCTATGGGGGGTACTGTGTATGGGGGGCTACTGTGTATGGGGGACACTGTGTATGGGGGCTACTGTGTATGGGGGCTACTGTGTATGGGGGACACTGTGTATGGGGGACACTGTGTATGGGGGGGTACTGTGTATAGGGGGCTACTGTATATGGGGGGTACTGTGTATGGGGGAATACTGTGTGTGGGGGGGCTACTGTGTGTGGGGGGGGCTACTGCTGTGTATGGGGGGCTACTGTGTATGGGGCTACTGTGTATGGGGGGCACTGTGTATGGGGGGCACTGTGTATGGGGGGCACTGTGTGTGGGGGGCTACTGTGTATGGGGGGGGTTACTGTGTATGGGGCAGCGTAAAATGCTTCTGAGCATTCCCTGTGCCTTCCTTGCTTCTTTGCATAGTATTATATTGCCAGTCAATACAATTATGCAAGTGAACAAGAGTGAGGGTTACACCAAAAGGTGGCTTTCCATAGAAGGGCTTATATCTGTTTACATATATATTGCTAAACCTCACTAAAACTTGATTTTTCTCT
This sequence comes from Xenopus tropicalis, assembly GCF_000004195.4. Classification (NCBI taxonomy): domain Eukaryota; kingdom Metazoa; phylum Chordata; class Amphibia; order Anura; family Pipidae; genus Xenopus; species Xenopus tropicalis. Next base: position 142,603,392 of record NC_030678.2, on the reverse strand, counting down.
GCTATGCCAACAAGAGAGAAGAAATGGGGCAGATGGAGCAGCATATAAGCTGATTCTGCCCTGACTCTGCAAGTGTGCATCAGATTGGATGGAGTAAGCAAGAAAGTATACACTTTATAGAAAAAATTTAATAAACAAGGGCTATGTTTTTTTACACAAGCCCCTAGCAATAACATGGAAAGATCTGCCAAAGGCCAAGTGTCCCCTTAAAGGAGAAGGAAAGGCTAATAAAGAGTTAATCTCAAGCTGCAGGCATACCTTCAGTTGTCTCAATAGTGCCCTTAAGTCTTATTTCACCTGTTCAGAAGATTTGAATCCAAACTGGAAGAAAAAACGCTGAGCTGGGTAAAGAGGATTCCCATAATGCATCGCTCCTGCACAGACTATGGGACCAGGACACTGAAGATGGCGCATGCGCACTGCTCATTTTCTATAACAGAATCGTGCGCGCTCCCTTCCTCTCCCCTACCTTGGCCCCTGTGCACACAGATGCAGAGGAACTGGAACAGAATGACAGACGAGCGCTGCGAATAGCGGGGGGTGGGGGGCGCGAGCGCAGGTGTTTGCCCGGGGGATGTTTGTTGCGGGGGGGTGCACGCGGGTGTTTGTTGCGGGGGGGGTTCGAGCGGGTGTTTGGTGATAGAGCTGCACAGAAGTACAGCATCAGTTTGTGGATTGAGTTGGGTGCGGTTTGTGCTTTTTCTGACCCATGCATCACTATTAAAATAAGCTGCTGATAAAATATTTTATCATTCCATCCCTTGGTATAGCACTGCAACCAACCTTTCCTGTGTTTGGTGGAAGGGGGGGGCGAGCAGGGGAAATCAAAGATGGCGGCCGTGACAAACTGCAAGTACTGCAAAGTTAGAAGGCAATTTTTGGGAGAAGTTAGCATTATTTTAAAAAATAAAGTTGGCGATTTGCTACAGGCAAGGGGGCTCTACAATATATTAGGGGCAATAGTAGAAGCCTTTCCTTGCTCTTTAAAACCCATAAAGGATCAGTAATAGAATATAAATTAGAGAAAACAGCATGTATTAGGGAGTTTCTAGCCTGCTGGGGCTTCACATTTCCAAGAAAAGCCTGACCTCAAGTCCTAAATACATTTAAAGGAGAAGGAAAGGCAAAGTCACTTGGGGGTGCCAAAATGTTAGTCCCCCCCAAGTGACTTGAATCGCTTACCTTTTCCCCTGGGCTGGTGCCCCTCTTCAGAGAGAACAGCACCAGCCCGGGGTAGCTGCAGCGCTTCCTCCTTCCATCTTCACTAGCGCACGCATGCGCAGTAGAGTGAATAGTGGAACTTTAACAGAGAAGTCAGCTTTTCACTCTACTGCGCATGCGCCTATTGTGTAGTCGCAGCGAAACGAAGCCGGAAGGAGGAAGCGCATCGCTACAGGTACCCCGGGCTGGTGCTGTTTTCTCCTAACAGGGGCACCAGCCCGGGGTACAAGGTAAACTATTAAAGTCACTTGGGGGTGCCTAACATTTTAGCGCCCCAAAGTGACTTAGCCTTTCCTTCTCCTTTAAGGGGTGACAGTACTACTTTTGCTCTACTTAATATATACATCTATTAATGATGCTAATACTGGATAGGGATGTATATAGTAACCTGTGTGCTTGCAAATTAAGGTCAGATACGGAATAGCTTGCCTTTTTTAAAATTAATTAAACTGTTGTTTCCTTCCCAGATCCCCAATTACTATGCTGCTATATGTTTGTGGTGAGGAAAGCAATAAGGGAGTTTAAAAACATACATATCCATATACACAGTGTCTTGCGTGTGAATTAAAACTTTAGCTGACAGCTTTTTCTAAGAAATATCACTTAGGAACACAGTTTGTTTTTCCAGTGCATAATCTTCCAGTCCTCAATCAAAGTCAAAGTGCTTGACACTGGAAGTTACACGGCCAAACATGGCTTATAACCCCATCCCCACTTTGCAGCTCTTAAAAAAGACATTAAAAATTATCATGTTACAGATTTTTTTAAACTAATTAAAATTTTGGATCTATCATTGCTGAGAAATGCTGCTGTTGGGACCTATAGGTTTAACATCCCCTAAAACTTTAAACCCTACCTTCCTTATATCATTGTTACTGGGCAGATACCCATGTATCTATTTTGCTATTTAGCATATTATGTGTTATTGGCCCATAAGGTTTATGACCACTTCCTGCACACTGTAATATAGTGTTCAGCAGGGGTCGATCTTTCTCTTTGCCCTGTATCTGTTCAACAGAGGATGTTCAATGAGCCTGGGTTCAACAAGGCCCCAGTAAAGATGTTCTACCCCAGAGGCATTTTAGTGCAGGAGAAGTTGGGGATCAGGGACCCCATGAACGAGGATTATTTAGAGTAGGTCAGTTCTTGTTATAGCCCTTTCTAGGAAAGTGAGTCAGATCAAAATTAGCTAGCAAGAGCAGATTCTTTGCACCAACCAGGAAAGATAGCAGGGAGTATTCACTTTTACATGCTCTGCTTTAGTGAAGGGGCCACAGTAGTGACAAGGGTATCAGGCTTAACCTTGTCCTCCCTGATCCAGATCTGCTGTATGGGATCCAGACCAGTAGAGGTAGAAACCCTAAGAACTTTACTTCCCAAGCTACTCTCCGCAGTGCTGCATCTTCACTTTACTTGCTCTGCGTTGAACCTGCCAATCCATTTGCTGTACATCTGGATTGTGAGTATTTTGTGCTTATCCCTGTGGATCAATTGTCTTAGACAATAAAACAGTCACTGTCTTACAGCCAAAAAAGGGTTACACTTCGTTCAAAAAAGAATGATGGGTGTCTGCCCCTTCTGCCCATCTGCTAAATGACTATTCATTTGTATGAATGAGATTTTTCAAATAATACTCACTTTCTACTCACAGCTGTTTGAGGAAATTTCAGTAAATAGTAAATTACACATAGCAACACGAATGGATGACCAAGAGGTTGCAGCAACTTCATTTCATGCAAGAGAAGACAACAGACAATTCAGAGTGGGCTGATCTTTCTTCAGATAAGAGTGTATTATTTGCTTAAATACCATTTGAATTTATCATCAATAGCATGCACCAATAAGGAAAAACAACACATCTCCTCCAAGCACTGCAGGACAGGTAAGATTACAGGTTCATAAGCTGTAATCATGATTAACATGCCTTGATTCATACTCAACCTTTCCATTCATAGAAGCTTCAATTTGGAGGTGGCATTAGAGGGTTTAGTGGTTCCTATGATATAATTAAGCAGCCAGAGTATGGTAATTTGCCAGATAGATATTATGTTTAAGCACAGATCAAGATTAAGGTATTATCAAAACAGATAAACATCTTATTAGCAGCGTTACTGGAGACAGATGGCTACCTGTGTAATTATGTGCCCTTTGCTTTTCCTTACACAATATTAGTGCTACAGTATACTGTTTGTCAGAGCAAGCAGTTAAAATAGCAACTACATCTTATGTACCCATGTACTCTCCAATACAACTTCTGGTTGTTCTAGGATCATCAGAAACATGGAATAATAATAATACCGGTAATAATTTCCAAAAAATTTATAAGGCAAATCTCTCATGCTTTCCTCTAAAATCAACAGTTAAATATGATTTATTTTTTGCATTCACATATATGCATATAATCTATATCTGGAGAATTACAGCCCACGTCCAAGGCAACACTTTAAAGGAAAACTATACCCCCAAACAATGTAGGTCTCTATAAAAATATATTGCATAAACAAGCTCATATGTTAAACCCTGCTTCATCTAAATAAACCATTTTCATGAAAATATACTTTTCTTGTACAGGTAAGGGATCCCGTATCCGGAAACCTGTTATCCAGAAAGCTCTCAATTACGGAAAGTCCATCACCCATAGACTCCATTTTAATCAAATAATTCAGAATTTTAAAACTGCTTTTCTTTTACTCTGTAATAATAAAACAGTACCTTGTACTTGATCCCAACTAAGATATAAATAATCCTTATTCTAGCCTAGGCAAAACAATCCTATTGGGTTTAATTAATGTTTTATTGATTTATTAGTAGACTTGTATGTATGGAGATCCAAATTACGGAAAGACCCCTTAACCCCTTGGTCCCGAGCATTCTGAATAATGGGCCTTATACCTGTAGTATGTGCTACTGGGTAATCCTAAATAAAAAATTGCCATTTTAAGAATTAAGGGCCGCCACCTGGGATCATAGGATTCACAGCGCCCACAAACAAGCCAAGGCACACATACATGCTAGGCCACATTAGCCAAGACCTGGACAGAGTTCTGCCTTTTGCTCCCACACTACTTCCTGTTACAGTTAGAGCTGATTATTTCCTGTCAGCTGATCTCTGAGGGAGCACACAGCCCATCACTAAATGGTGGCTTAAGGGAAAGGATGTAAAAGGGCAATATTTATATATATTGTTATACTGTTAAGTATTCATTCTGGGGGTATAGTTTTTCTTTAAGGATGGGAGCCCATGTCAGTTTTTTTAAAAAAATGATAATTTTGACCTTAAAGTGGCTATTTAATAACCTGGACCAATATATTTGGTGGGGTAATAAAAAATCACAAATTTGCTTAACCACTCAAGCATTGTTCCACCTTGCTGCCTAAATCATTAAAAGACCAAGTACCCAATCATCATGTTCCTGGCTTCTGACTAATCACGTTTTTTGTGTGTCTAATTTCTGTCAAAATACACCTTCTGTAAGTGCCCGGCTTCTGACTAAGGGCCCTTCCTGTATTCTCCTTGCTTCTGCCCAGTCACCATATTTGTATGTGCCTGAATTCTGCCTGAATGCACCTTTGTAACTGTATGTGACTTTGCCCAATAGCCCTATCTGTATGTATATGGCTTCTGACCAAATTTCCTCTCTGTATGTGCCTGGCTTCTAGCCAAATTCCCCATCTGTCTTTCCCTAGCTTCTGGTCAAATTATCTATGTGCATGAGTCTGAAAAAAAACACCCTCTCTGTGTGTGCCTGGCTTTTGCCCAAATCCCCCCACCCCTCATATGTGCATGGCTTCTTGCCAGATGCCACCTCTGTATGTGCCTGGCTTCTTGCCAAGTGCCATCTTTGTATGTGCCTGGCTTCTAGCCAAGTGCCACCTCTGTATTTGCCTGGCTTCTTGCCAAATGCCACCCCTCATATGTGCCTGGCTTTTTGCCAAGTGCCATCTTTGTATGTGCCTGGCTTCTGTCCAAGTGCCACCACTGTATGTGCCATGCTTCTTTCCAAATGCCCCATCTGCATGTGCCTGGCTTCTGCTCAAAGCCCCCCCTGTGTGGGCACCAGGCTTTTGGCTGTATGTCCCTGATCAAAGGCCCTCGCTGTATGTGCTTCTGTTGAGGAACCCGTCTAAATAGCTCTGGTTGCTGTGTCTCCAGTAGGAGGTGTTTGTTTAAAGGGGACCTTTTACCCTAAGAAATAATTACAAATTGTTTTCTATTGTGTTTGTCAAGCAAAATAAACTTCAATTACACTATATAATTTCCTTCAGCACTGGAATTCACCATTGCAGAAAACAGGCAGGCTCCATTTTGTTATTAAGGCAAGCTGTGCATCCTGCCAAAATCTTGTTTCTGTGGGAGTATGGGGGACCTGATACCCATATCCATGCACTGGTTAGAAAATTAGAAGGTAAGGAGCGAGGGGGGAATGTGAGGAGTGCAGTGACATCTAAGAAGTTCTGAATTGAAAGTTAAAGTAGCTCTGCCCCACCCCTATGCTTAAGGTTTTTTTCCCTGAGGAAGAGCACAGTTAGTGCTCGAAACATTGGATTTTTTTTCTTCAATAAATTTACTGTTTTTTGCTGGTCCTGGTGTGTGCAGCTTATTGTCTTGCTTTATATTCTTTTTGCTAGCACCCTGGGCATTCGATCTGTAATAGGGTGTGCTCCGTTTGTTTCTGTATATATATATATATATATATATATATATACTGTACATATATTATATTGCTTTATTTTATTTGTATCTATTTATTTTCTTTTTATCTGTTTATGATCTATGTATTTATTTTATTTTAAAAGCCCTGCTAATGAAACCACAGGTATTTTTAAATATAGTATGCTTTCTAGAGATGGTGCTGAATTTCAGTGCAAACTAAGTAAGTGTCCTTATTGAGGTCATAGTGCAGTTTCGTTATCTAGTATTACTATAACTTTAGGCATTCTTTGCCTTGACTGAAGAAAATATTTTTGTTGTTGTAAGGGCTACAAAAATTGTCAGAATTGCGTCATTTCCAGCGCTCACTGTTTATATGATGTCTGTACCTATTGGCATAACCAGGTGTTGGTAAAAAGCATGCAGCTGCCGTGAAAAATGCCTATTGAGTTCAATGCATTTCACAAATTTTAGCAAAAGAAATTTTTCAGTGAAGTGAAACTGGACAGATTCACCCATCACTATCTATGGCTAATAAACCAGCTATGGGCCATTGCGTGCACTTTGCTATCATTCTGACTTAGTTCCTGAACCTTTTGAATCACACTTGTCTGATTCCTTCATTTTGACCTCTCTCTCTGCCTGGATAACCTACCTCACTTCAAATAATTGAGCAGGCATGACTATATTTAGTAACAATAATTATGTTTAATGTTAAGTTAAGTCCCCTATCTGTAAAAAGGCTCCTTTGTTGGAGCTCCCCAAAGAGCTCTATGGGCCCTGTCTTTGTTTGACATGAGGGGCGTGTAACCATGGCTTGCAGACACCCATTACTGTCATGTAATATACATGTACTTCTGCAAATTCTCTCCCTCTGCTTCTCACACTCACAAACAGATTTTCTCAGCGAAACCTCCAGGACCCCTGTCTCCTTAAAGTGTCTAAAGTTCTCCTCTATCCTACACCTAAACACTTAAACTCCCTACCTGGCATACAGTTGCCTCTGGAGATCTATTGTAAATGGTTACTCCTTATTGGGACAACAGGCTGTACTTTCTCTCGCTACTTTTCACTCCTAGAGTGAACGCATACTCCACATACTGTATATCCTCTACCTAGCCCTAAAGGTTCCAACCTTCCCAGTTGGTCTAACCACTACAGTCTTGATGCTGCCTCAGGATGTTTTCAGGCACTCCCTTATATTGGCTACTGCACAGGGGCTTGGTTCTACCTGCTTAACTATTTACATAACAAAATAAATCCTGCATTCACACAAGCGATGGCAAGTTTCAGTTCCCTATCAGGTCAGCCTAGCTGCTTATTGGTTCCTATTCTACAGTGTCACCGGCTCCCCTACACAGCCTGGGAAAGGAGGCAGCAGAAAGTGGAACAGATTGGCCAACTTAATAAGGTTTTTTAGAGAATTGTGCATTTATTTTTAAGGACATTCGTTCTATATCTAGAGAAGGATAATGTCACATTCTTGTTTTTACCCTATAATTATTGTAAAATAAAAGTTTACTTTCCCTGTTTTACCAATAAATGTTCAGTAAAACACAGGTTATTCAGGACATGGAGTCGTATTTATCTTTCACATAGAGTTTGTCAATATTACTTAAAGCTTCTACAAAAAATGCCTTTCATTGCCTCACAACAATGTGGAAATGTTACTCTACAGCAAAAGTTATTTAGAGTTTTCACTTTATAATGTATGTTGGACAGTTACATATTTCTTAGGAACAACTGACGCCTGGCAATCTAAAATTATCAAAATAAGAGCTTGTGGATCTATTTCAGCAGCAACCATATGCAACTAGAATGACCTGTTAATCTGGATTCAAACCTCACCCGACTATCATCATCAGAAGATCAGTGTGGGTGCAGTGGAATCCTGTTCTAATAAAAGGTTATTAACATAATTGCATTCTCTTACCTGTTATAATCAGCTATATCAGAGGTGTAAAATTACTCACATAATTGTAAGGTAATCAGATATGAAACACTGGGGAGAGCTCTAAAAACAACCATCTAGAAGACTCTGCACATATGGCATTTCAGTATATGCCATTAGTGTAACCCAGCATCTTATAGTTGTTAAATGTGTCAGGTCATCTAGTAACCAATAAATGCTCTAGGTTCAACTATTGTAGGTAGAAAACAGGAAAGGTACAGCAACAATAAAGCATGAAACTTTTGATGGAATGTTTTTTCTTGTAAACGTAAAGCATTGGTAATGGTAACACATTGTAAAGGTAAAACATTGTAAAGTAACATAATGACATTCATTCAGCTACAGTTCCACTAATCTCCAGCACAGCAACATTCACCCTAAACTTTATTCTAATAGAGCTTTAAGTTCAGTTTTCAGCAGAAAAATCTTAAGTAGCCTTTAGGCGGGGGGGGGCAGCCAAACAGTTGGGGATCAGTGGTAAGGGTTCATACTCGCAAGCGTTTTTTTTATGTTTACTAATATATGCTGAGTGCAAAAACACATGTATTGCGTTTCAGGCTAATGCCAGACAAGGCATAGGGTGTATATTTTCAGCAAGCGGAAACATTTTCAGCAAGTGTTTTTGCCGAAAATATACGCCTCGTCTGGCTTTAGCCTTATATGCGTTTTTTTAAATGCAGCTAATTGTGTTTTTGTCAGCTCCCTCTATTCTACCCTCTAGACGCAACCCTCTATTCTACTAAATTATGAACGCCTGTTAAGTGCAAGAAAATGCAGCATGTTGATTCTAAAATAATGCAATAAAATACAAATTGAGTAAAACCTAAGTAAGTACAACCAGGCAGAATATTATGAAATCAGTTATGCCTTTAGATGCTCTCAGACATGCATCTATAACGGGTGTAGAATGCTCCTGAGTACTTGCCCTAATGGGATACACTGAGATCTTTTCAAAAATGCTGCTCTACTCAAGTCTAAGGCAGACACAACGATCACAACTCTTATGGGGTTGTGTAATAAATGCCACTAAGTTTGGGAGCAATAACCCATAGCAACCAATCAGCAGGTAGAAGTTTCTGTCAACTTAATTTAACATCTTATTGGTTGCTATGGGTTACTTCTACCAGGCAAACTTAGTGCCTTTAATTACACACGGGCAGGGCCAGAACTAGGGGTTGGCAGAAGAGGCATGTGCCTAGAATGCAATGTTTGGGAGGGCGTTCGACATATACAGTACCTCTTCTAAACCTGGCATGGTGCTTTGTTTGCCTGGGTGCTTTGCACTCCCGCTCTCAATCTCAGCACGCTTGTGCGCACATGGGAACAAATGCACACATAAGGGGGGAGCACAATGGGAGTGGGGCAGTGCAATGGGCACCTGGGTTGCCTAGGGTCCCCAGCCGGCTTGGACCAGCACTGCATATGGGGCGGGCTTATTACTTATTGTTATCCAGTCACTCTATAACAGAGTCATTGTTTGTCATTTCTGCTCAGTGTTCCTCTGACCCAGGGCTGTCCAACTGGAGGCCCACAAGCCTGAGTTGGCCCTCCAGTCTGCTTAAAGGTTCCATAAACTTCATTGTATGACATTATCCTTTAATCTAGCCCTTGAAAATACTATATATAAAAAACAACTGACCCACTACATGTAATAAGTAGAACAGCACTGCTCTAACCTAACCTATTGCAGAGGATGAAGCATGTTATGCATTCATTTATTGATTCAAGGTGGTGAGTCCTGAGCTTCAAACAGTGTGATGTGACAGCATACAATTCCTTAATTAAAAATACTTCCCACTTCTCCATAGCTCGGCAACTGTAGGTGACTACACAGAGATGAATAAAGGTGTGGCTGAACATGCAAATCAAAACATCAAACCCCAAGGTGCAGAACAAAGGAATGCCTGCATAATCAAATGGCCTTGTTCTGACAGAATGGTTGCATGTGTTTTCACATACAGTTAGTGCTAAAGTTCTAGTGTGCAGTTTTGCATCAAGATCTCATTAAAGAATGTAAGGCCTTGTGCCACGTATTGCTTCTGTCTTCAGTTGTTTGTGTCTGCAACTGGAACTGTGGCATTGGCCTGGGTGTATGGTTGCCACCATGGGTGGGGGGGCCCCTGAGGCAGAAGCTCCGAGTGCAGACACACAACTGAGTGGATGCACATGGATAGGCTGATTTTTGGCCTGCACTTATGCAAAGGGCAGAGAATCCTGCCCCTGTGGCATTAGCATTAATCACTGCACAAACACTGTTCTAATTTTGTTTCTGTATTGGGGTTGTTTATTATATTTCCCTGTTTTCCTTAAAACATTTTAGAAAGTGAATGTAAAATAAAAAGTGATAATATCTTGGCTGGATGCATAATGACTCCCATTATAAATCCAATGCTAAATAATCCTGGGTGGAACTAATTGCACAGACCCTGCTAATTGGCCTCCACCTATGTTAGACTTTGCTGATTTTCAAGATTTCATAAGAAATTGGTTGCTACTGGCTTCCTGTTGATTAGCAAAATGCAGACTCACCCATAAGTCTCTCATTAACTACCAATAACAGGCCAATAAAGGATAAAGATTAGTACTGCAGTCTATGAATGGCCACTGTGGGTGCTATTTTACTAAGGTTTATGGAGAATACTTCACTTGGGAGTTAACTTTTTTCCCTATGGTTTTGCAGAAAAATTCATGCCAATAGTGAAAATTTCTCCAGAGGACTAAATAAAATAAACAAGTTTGCCAGGGGAAGAAAACATGCTAAAAAAAAAATAAAAATCATTATTATGTGGCTCTTGCCTTCCACATTAACCAATGGGATTGGAACCTTCCTCAGCTCTCCCTCTCTCTATCTAAGCGGCTATCTGGGTGCCTTTTTTTTCCATGTAGAATTGTCATAGCATATTGGAAAGGAGTTTTTCTAACATGGTAGGGCAATGTTAATGCTATTGTTTAATTGCTTAAAGTGATTCCAACACATTTCAACAAACTCTAGTTTTTTTTGCAATTTTTGTCAAATAGAAACACACCAATTTTACTAATTACTATACTTCACCTATTCTACTATACTGGAAGCAACAGTCAGACAGTTAGTTCAATTTCCAGTCATTACACAGATCACTAATTTTAGCCATGCACATATTGAGCAAACTTGCATTAATATCTAACTGCAGGGGTATATCCAGCCCTCCTGCTGCTTGAGGCTGTGGGCCTGGTGCCACTCACATCATCCCACCCCAAACCCCATTTCTCCTGAACTTGGTCAGGAGCAAGGGGGGCAGTTGGACTCCCTACCCTACAAGAAATAAAGTTTGCTTTAAAATGATTAGTGGTGGCTTTTGCCACTCCTGGTGTTGGTAAAGAGGTCCCTGTTAACTGGAAGCATTATGGTACAACAGGTGTAACCCAATATCTCTTTCCTAACCCTCAGAGTACATTATTAAAATTAAATATAATTAATACAAGCTGGGCTGTCTGCTTTCATACACTTAACACTAGGGCTGTAATGGAAAGTATGTGTTAGAGAGCTGGCAATTAATTTATGTACTGTAGCTTTCACTGCACCTCCTCAGGGCCACTCTCATACTTCTAAGTTAGGAGGCCCCAATTATTAACCCATTGATCACCTGGATCCAGGGGTGGAGGACCCTGGCAACAAGTAGAATGGGTCCCAATGTAAAAAAAAAATGGTCCACCCCATTCATGTCCTATTATGCTGAAACCCTTCCCATGATCTAGCCAAACCCCCTTTATGGGGGTACATACATTTTTGTCTCCTCTCTACCAAGGGCATCCTAACTTCAGAACCCCATGCCCTCCCAATGAAGGCCCTACCCCCCCCCCCCCCCCCCCCACTAGCAACAGCACCTGAGTTTGGAACAGAACTGCACTAGGTCAGGGGTGCCAGAAGCAGACAGGACAAAACAAATAAGCAGGCAGAGACAAAATCTGTGTATGAAAATACCATGCAGACAGAAAAAAGTAAGGAGTGTGCAAGTGAGTGGCATATGATAAGTATTAAACTAGTTTACTCTTTACTTTACTCTGTACCATTACATGCTGGGGTCACTGTACCATTTTATGCTGGGGGTCACTGTACCATTTCATGCTGGGGTCACTGTACCATTATATGCTGGGATCCCTGTACCATTTCATGCTGGGGGTCACTGTACCATTATATGCTGGGATCACTGTACCATTTCACAAACCATTTTATATGGCCTAAAGAGGTGAATTAGGCAACAATGTGCAAATCAAGTATCTATTTTAAAAACTAGACTTATTTGCTTAAAATGGAGTCTCCTGGATAACAGGTTTCTAGATAAGTAATGGGAAAGATATATCATGGGATAGATTCTTATAGAACTGGGCTATACTGAGTGAAAAATTGTACAAAGCACACAAGCCCTGGCCTTCAGACATTGCTTTAAGCAAACTCACGTGGGTAGTTGCCACCTTAGGCAGGAATGAGACTGCAAGGTGAGTCAGTGGCACCTTCAGAGAGATCAAACAAGAGGAACATAATTACTCATAGCGCTCTAGACACGTATAAAACAAAGTGTAAAAATGAGCTAGGAAGTTAAAAAGTTGCCTATATATATATATATATATATATATATATATATATATATATATATAGAATAGATACGCATTTTATGTAGAAATATTACTGCAGTTAATGTTGTACATGGCTCTGCTATGATGGTGCCATGATTCGAGATGAACAAAAAAAAAAATTCAAATCTGCATTATTTTTATATATTTTGTTTTATTTGAAAACAAAAATTATTTTTTTTTCCTTAAATGTCTGGTGTTATTTAAGTCAGTATCTATTGATCAATTTATTTGCCTCTATAATCTATCTAGAATACATTTTTTTCCTTCACACACTCCCATTCAAACTTTATCCAACCCCTTTTCTCTATCACACTGATGTACAGTGAACTCTCCAACACACTCAGATGCTAAATCGAACTCCCATTTCATTACCCCCATGAAAGCACACTTTCTGCGTTCCTGCACATAATGGGGCTGGATTTCTAACCTAGGTGCTAAAATGCTGATTAAAACAAATTGTTAATTTGTTACTGTTGGCAAATGTATGGGTGCAATTTAGCACCTAGGTTAATAAATTAGCCCAAGTATGTTTTTGCACCTCAGCTCATCCTTTCATCACATTTAACCTCTCTTCTCCCCCCCCTCCTTTAAGCATCCAATCCCTTTCTCATCATCATTGCATTTTTCTTTTATTAACTCTTAAGACCCCTGCCAAAAAAACCTCTCTTCCCTCTGGGACCCTTTACATACAGGACTTAGAGTGCTTTATACTCAACAGTACTTTTCGAGCCCCCAGGATGACACAGCTGGAACTTTCCTGGTTTACACCCTGTCACTAATTTGTTCATTCCCCACTTTCTCTGCGTCACTATGTTTAACCCCCACCCCTTTATTCAATTGTTAACTCTATTTGCTAATAATAACATGTTAGCTAGCTGATCCTTTAGGCTTCCTGTACTAGGACATTTTGTAATTGTGCATAATTGGCATAAAAGCTGCATGAAAATCACATTATTCATTGTTTCTGCGTTAACTTTATATTGTATTTTCTTTTATATATAGTTGTATTTACATGAGTAGAGTATTTTGTTTATACATGCTTGCCGTGTCCCCTACAATCCTGTATCTGGGTATGAGAAGATGGAGAAGGAACCAAGAAGACTTAAAAATACAAGGATTTTTGGCACAGGACTCCCCCCAGAACAAATGTGTATGGTTACAAAGCAGATATTTCTAGTCCTCTAGAACACAGTATTTATCTCCTGCCAGGAATATTGCTTCATTCAAAGTGCCCCCACCAAGGTGCTATAGAAGAGCATTATACTCAGTCTTGAACTGGTATAATGCAACCTAGAACCAATGGAACCTTGGTGGGGTAACTCTGAAACAGGGGGTCATTGCTCTGCTCCACCCTTTCTTATCCCATATTTGGTGGGGATTTGAAAAAAACATAAGTAGAGGCTACCAATGGTGGGATGTGGGGGGGACGTCATGCCCCTGGGGACCCATTTATCTACATTATATGTGATGGGAGTAGGAACTACAAAAGGATGTAATGACACCCCTATTACCTTACTCCAGGCCCATGTGGTCCAATCCCTATGAACCCTCTCTCTTGTAGCCTCCAGGGTGAAGACTTAATAAATAAAAATCTGAGCTCACCCATACCTAAGTATAGTCATCCCTTTACAAGCCATGTTATAGGAACAGTTCAGTTTAAAAATAAAAATGGGCAAAATAAAAAAATATCTGTAATATATCTAGTATAAATAAATTTGAAGCAACTGGACTTGTTTAGTAATCATTGAAGACGTTTCACTACTCATCCGAGCAGCTTCTTCAGTTGAACTGAAGAAGCTGCTCGGATGAGTAGTGAAACGTCTTCAATGATTACTAAACAAGTCCAGTTGCTTCAAATTTATTTATACTAGATATACCATGACCTGGATGAATGAAAATCTTCATAGACATATCTGTAATATAGTTAGTTAGGCCAAAATTTATATTTATATATATATATATATTTATAATTTATATTATTATATAAAGGCTGGAGTGGACAGATGTCTAACATAATGGCCAGAACTTTACTTCCTGCTTTCAGCTCTGTAACCTCTTAATCTGGCCATACACGCACCGATACTATCGTACGAAACCTCGTTTCATACGATATTCTGTGCGTGTATGGCATGTCGGCGAGTCGACCGATATCGCAGGAAGCTGCTGATATCGGTCGACTCGCCGATCGGACTGGTTAAAAGATTTTGATCGGGTGCCATAGAAGGTGCCTGACCAAAATCTGCCGTCAGGGCTGAATCGGCAGAAGGAGGTAGAAATCCTATTGTTTCTACCTCCTTATCTGCTGTTTCAGCCCTGACGGTGTGTGGCGGATCTGACGATGTTGGTCGCACGAAACATCGTCAGATCGCCACGTGTGTGGCCACCTTTAGTTAGTCAGTGACTTTAGTCCACATGGGACATAATTGCTCAATTAGTTTGTGAACACGCAGGTCAGATTCAAATGCAAACTAACTAAACAATTAAGTCCCATATGCCACCCCCCCCCCTCAAGCCACTGATTGGTTACTGACTGCTAACAGCTAAGAGAGCTGTAAAGGAGGAAGTAGAGTTTTGGCCATTATGTTAGACATCTGCCCATTGCAGCCTTCATGGATTACATTTTTGCCTAACTAACTATATTGAAAACTTTTTTTTATTTTGCGCAGCCTATCTATTTTACCCAGTTTCATTTTTACACTGAACTATTTCTTTAAATACTCGATATACTCCGAACTATGGTCTCTTACTTTCTCCTTGCCAGGCCCAAACCTGTGAGCAGTATTTTTTTTTGGCCTGTCAGAAATCCTTTCCTCACAGCTATCCAATACCCTTATTTCACTGATACAGATACTGTTGCTGTTAGTACAAGTGACTGACAAATCTGATCAGCCTGGGTAGTTTTACACGCTGGGTCAGAGATGAGTTGTTCTCTGTCTTGGTAATGTCTGTTCTACAGACTGCAAGTGCAATGGTACATTCATTACAATGAAGCTCAGCTAAGGAAACAGTGTTTATTTTCTTCTGTAACTGTGACTTCCATTTGCTAAACTTTGTCTATAACTGATAGCTTTCTGCTAGAGATTTTTTGTGTGATGTTCCAAATCTTCCTTGCAATAGCTGGCGTTATTTGCACCAGGGTGCAATTATTTCAGGTGAGTTCATTTTTTGGCACCTATTTAGGTTGTTAGCATATCAATTGGCCAATGAATATCAGGCATGTATTATCTTCATATTATATTTGCATAGCAAGGATGTAATAACTGGTGATAACATGTGTTGAGTTTCATTATATTCACTTTTTTGCAGCTTTTTGGATGCAATATGCTGCTTTTTCTTGCGCATGGTGCCCATTTAAAATACAATAGAATAAAAGGTTGCAATCAGAACTCACTAAGTTCATATAAACACAATATATCCTTTTAAGCGCTCAGCATGCACTTGTAAACGAATAAGAAAAATGTCCATGTGTAACAGCCCTGAGGCCCAGAAAATAAAATGGAAGTGCAGCCAAGTTTCCCTGCGCATACCCAGCATGGCCTGTGCACTGACGTAACAGTGAATTTATGTAGATGAATCATCACCAAATATTTCTGGTTTGTAAGAGGTTAAATAAATAAGAAAAGCCTTTGGGCTGTACCAATGTGTTTACCAGGATTGCATCATGAAAACTTATTCATGTTATTGTTTATTAGGACCAAACCAGGTTATAAATAATTTCTGACAGAAGTTAAACCTCCTTGTTTGATATCATAGCCTGAATCAGTGCACAACACTCACTGGCCTGTATCTCTAACTGGCTTTCCCTAAACCAGGGGTGGGCAAAATTTTTGGCTCAGGAGCCACATTGACTTACAGACGGGCCGGGAAGGGCCATCATTACGCTGTTTCTGCTCATCAGTCCCCAGACGCCAAGTCTTTCATGATGAGATTTACGTAGTTGGCAGACCAGATTATAAAAACACCAACGGGCTGGACCAGGGTCGGACTGGGCCGCCGGGACACCGGGAAAAATCCCGGTGGGCCCCGGCCCTAGTGGGCCCCAGCGGCCCAGTCCGACCTTTGCCGGCGCTCCCCGCTACTGACTGTTCCTCCCCGACGCGTTCAATTTATACGCGCTCGGGGAGGACGTCAGGCGGGGGCCCTTCGGGGGGGTTAGGGGGGCCCTTGGGGGGGTTAGGGGACGCGGCTGGGGCACCTGCAGGGCCCCTGGGGCGGGAGCCCCGGTGGGCCCTGCACCCCCCAGTCCGACCCTGGGCTGGACGTGGCCCGCGGGCCGTAGTTCGCCCACCTCTGCCCTAAACCTAGTGGCTTAACTATGTGGGTCCAGGCCCCCTGCCAAAATAAATACATTTCTAGTAGATGACCTAAAGAGAAAGACATATATTCATAATAAAACGCATTTACAGACTTTTTCTTGTGTTGTGCTGCTATTCTACAGCAGTGATCCCCAACCAGTGGCTCGGGGGCAACATGTTGCTCACTAACCCCTTGGATGTGGCTCTCAGTGCCCCCAAACCAGGTCGTTATTTTTGAATTCCTGACTTGGGGGCAAGTTTTGGTTGAATAAAAACAAGATTTCCTACCAAATGAAGCCCCCTGTAAGCTGATAGTGTGCATAGAGGCTGCCTAATAGCCAATCTTAGCCCTTATTTGGCACCTCCATGAACTTTTATGGTGCTTGTGTCTTTTTACATTTGACTGTCGCTCACAAGTAAGAAAGGTTGGGGATCCCTGTTTTATGGGCAGGCAAAAGTAGCAACAGGTGCAAACTTTGTGCCATCTCGTAACCCATAGCAACCAATCAGAGGTCGGCTTTCCTTATTTGATGTCAGTAACTGCTACATGCTGATTGGTTGTCTCGGATTCATATTGTATTACCAATGGTAGTAGTTTAGCAAAACCTCTTCCTTCCGTCGTATCAGCGTTTAACCAAAGTAGTAACAACGTACTTTACCTATATATTTTTTTGTCTGTGAAACACCATTGAAAAATATTGCAAGGACGATAATACAGTCGTATCCTAATTTAAGGTCACAGTCAAAGTAGGCTTTCTCACAAACACAAATACGAAGCACGAAGAGGGTTAGTGTGCGATTGATAAAACCACTGAGCGACATCCAAACCGCGAAGCAATAGGCTGCTGCCGCCTCTCTGTAAAGCGCAAACTCTAGGACCCTGCGGCGCCCTGCCCGGCCTCCCACTAGGATACACCTGTTTGGCTGAGGGATAAGTGTCCCCTTGGCCCCGCCCTCTCTAGGCAGGTAATTTGCGCTTTGGCCCTTTCCTCATCTGCGCCTTGTGAGTGCTGCACCCTCCTTCTCACATCATCAGATCATTTCCTGAATGAGTTCAGTGCGGTTACAGTCTGGAGTAGCAGTGACGGGGTTATAGGCTGCTGGTAAAGGCAAGTGTCACCCTCGCAAGTTCCTCCTTTAGTTTCCTCGCCTGCAGCTCAGTGTCCGAGAGTCACATCCCTCTCTTCATCCATCATTTGGAGCCCCTTGCTTTAGACAGTGGGCCAGATCAGGAGGAAAGGTAAGATGTGAGCTACCTTTATGCTGGGACTGAGACCTATAAACTGTGCAACTGTAACCCTTTGGTGCCTGACTGAAATGCACTCTGTTGCTTTGTGTGACTCAAAAGGAGGTTATTGAGTTGCCATAGAGTGTGCTGTGCCCAGAGAAGAATAAGTTAGTGGCAGTGCAGGAATGGCATGCTGCCTGGCACTGGCATCCTGTATTAGATGAAGCATTTCTAAGTGGTGCCAGCCTTACCAGCATAAAGCTCTCTCTGACTTTTATTTATTCCAGGGAAAGGCTGTGATAGTAGAACTGCAGCTCCCATCTTTCTCAATTCCTGACACCCATGGATTATTGGTAGATAGCTGGGACAGATTTGTAGTGCCACAGCAGCTCTTGGAAACCCAGGAAAGTGAAGGTATGCCACAGCAATAAAAGACTCGAATAAAGGGCACGGGCTGACTTATTTATATATGTAGCAGTGTCACTTGTTTAGACGGTTTAAAAAGATGATATTCCAGGCTATTATGTGTGACAGTAGTGCTACTGACATCCTGTTGTGGGTTGTATTGTGACACACACATCAATAGCGGGGCTGGGCATTTTCAGTATGGATAACAGCCATCAGCCAACAAAAGGGACTGTCATCTTGTTTGATTTGTGCAGAGCTGGATTTACCGGTGCTGTTTAGATTTGTAAATGAATGGGAGACACGTTGCATTTCTTGGAGGGAGAAGCTGCCCAGCCAGCCCTGCTATTGCCCAATGGCACTCCATTAACTGAGCAGCAAAATATCTGGTTTGACAACCAATAGCAGTTTGGACCTGTACGTCATAGACACAACTTGTCACATTCCTACTTTGTCTTTAGGAAACATTACTGATTGAAAATCCATTTAATGTATAAATTGTCGTACAATGAACTCTTGTAGTTGGCAGTATACCCTTTTCCCCATCCCTTTAGATTGTAAGCCCTTCTGGGCAGTGCTGTATTATGTACATAGCAGCGGAACATGTCTGTGTTTTCAAACTGATTTATAATAATACTTTTAAAAGCTTGAGCTACTCTGTAGGGAGTTTGGATTTCATAACTTTTCACAGCAGCTACTATGAATGGAACCTTCCATATCCTATGAAGGGAAATTTGCAGAATAGTAGATTTGTGACACTTGCCTTTAATTTTATTTCTGCTATATAATAAGATGTTATATTGTTAAATATCTTGAATGAAAGCGGACTCATTTTTATCTAATACAAATACTGCTACCAATCTTGGGTATGGAATGAAGATGTTATCTTGAGAGTTTTGGGAATGCCAAGACCTGTTCAAAGCACTGAAACGGTTACTGACAATGGGCGGTATTTTCTTGGCTACTAAGGCTCATGGCACATGTGGCCTTTTCTCTACTGGCATAAACATGTCAGAAACGGGCCATGCCATATGTCTTTGACTATAATAGAGAATGTTTTGACACCAGCAGGTTTTACATCATCAGGCAGACTTATCTTACTGTAAATGGCTATTGGCAGGTTTCAGGCATTTAATGGTAGCACCATGTTTAGCATGCGCATACTTGCCTATCGACAATGCTCCATACTACTTTACTTCTCTGCATTTTCAGGTTTTTCTGCTTTGAAGATGTAGTTCACTTTTTTGGTGACAAACTGAATTTATTGTGCCTTGACACCAGTTACCATGGGGCTACTACTTGCCGCCTCCCACAGGGGGCTATGATTATTAGCCCACTTATCAGCTGGTTCTTTTGAGAAATGGGCCCTGTCAACAAATGGAATGCGTCCCCAATGGAAAAAAAATGTGTCTCTATGTATAAATCCCAACCACACCCCATTATGCCAGGGCCCCACGCATGATCCACCTAAATCCAGCCCTCTCCCACACAATCCTTGCCCCCTTCAAATCCCATGAATCACACCTTTGCATCTCTTGCGACTCACTGGAGTTCACCTACTATTCCCTGATGGTGGCCCTTCCAGTTCTTGTAGATGTGACATATTGAGATCTCTGGCAAGCTATAGACCTTAAAGCCCTTTTGGTCATCTAGTCATCCTGCAAAAAAGTAATGCGAAAGTTAGAACTCAGCGCTGCGTTTAACACCCCACCATACTGGTAAGCCTTGAAAATTAAGGAACATTGCATTTAAATCATAATCAGAATTTTAGATAGTAATGTAGGCTGTTGTCACCCGCTGATATTTAAATCGCTGCAAGTAGAGCCTGCTACTTATGGCTGTTTGGTGCTGAAATGCATTAACTCATAACATGTTAAAAACAATCACTCACTATATATTTAGGGCTTCAGATCTTCAGGATCTGCTGCCCAGGAGCAATAACCCATAGCAGGTAGAACTTACTGGTCACCTGTTTAAAAGCAAACATCTTATTGGTTGCTATGGGTTACTGCTACTGAGCAAACTTAGACTGCAGTGCCCTGTATGTAACTATTGAAGTGTTTGACCCTTGAAAGAAATGTCCATATTGTCCTCATGATTGGATACCCTGCAAGCAGCCTCAGTATGATGGTGCCATGTGCCTGTCTGTCATTGACATGTGTTTGTGCCAATACACCACAGCTGCCAGTTTGCCTTAATTTCTTTAATTTCCAGGGACAATTCCTTTTTTTACATTTTGCATTTGGTTCTTGTTTTTTTTTTAACCAATCAAAAGTTGATGGAAATGAGGCTGGCCATATTTGCATACCATGTATAGGCATGATGCCTCACACACCCTTTTGATATTTTATTTTGCATAGCCAAAGTAAGTGAAAACTTTAATTAAAGTGCCTCTGACATGCTGTGGCAGTTATATACACCATATGTTGAAAATTATCTAAACACCTGCCTGCTCAATATCTTATTTACATATTAATGAATCATTAATATGATGTTGGTCCTTTCTTTCTGCTATAACAGCCTCTACACCTTGTGGGTAGGCTTTCTGTTAGGGCTATGCCACACGGGGCCAGAGCATGCAGTTTGGGGCAGAAATGTGCTGCGTGTGCCTACACCTGGGCATATTCAGTACTGTGCAGGTACAGGTATGGGATCCCTTATCCAGAAACCTGTTATGCAGAAAGTTCTGAATTACGGAAAGGCCACCTCCCATAGACTTCAATATTACTGAATAATTCTAATTTTTAATAATGATTTTCTTTTTCTCTGTAATAATAAAACCGTACCCTGTACTTGATCACAACTAAGATATAATTAATCCATACTGGAGGCAAAACAAGCCTATTGGGTTTATTCAATATTTAAATGATTTTTAGCAGACTTAAGTTATGGAGATCCAAATTACAGAAAGATCCCTTATCCAGAAAACCCCAGGTCCCGACCATTCTGGATAACAGGTCCCATACCTGTACAAATTAAAGACTTTAGAACAGAGGGCTTCAGTAAGTATGCCCACTTATATCTGCCCATATTTAATTATTTTTATTTAAAGATTACTTTGTGTTTAAAAATGAAGCATTAGCCTGATGACATCTAAGGTCAATAATTTAAATCAAACCATTTTGGTGCGCAATGCTTATTTTTCCTGGCAGACTAACACTGTAATTGGCCTCATCATGATTACTGGAGAGTATGAAATCTAATACTAAGCAGTCACGCTGCCCAGGGATTTTTTGATATTCAGGAATCATTTCATTTTTCAGCTTGCAGTTTGATAACATTTTATTCTATTATACATATTATTCCATCTGATGCTCACATTCAACGTACAAATTATTGTGCTGGATCTGCAGTGTTTCATGGCTTATTTGATATCTCAGGGCCAACTGCCAGAGGCTATTAGGTGTTACATATTATTGTTCACAGGATTTACAGGTAATGTTGGCAAATTTAATCAGCAAACAAAAGTGTGTTTGTTCATCCCAGTCATTTCAGCTGCCACATCATAAGGAACTTAAACAGCCAAACAAATGGGCGTTGCTGCAGTCTAAGGTATGCATGTGTGTATATTTCGTGATGTAGAGCTGCTTGTATACACATCACTGTACATTTTTACAATACATATAATAGTTCCGACATGAAAACTGTAAACATTGCAAACAATAAAGATAAACAGAAAAAATGCTAAAAATATGTTAGCCAGTACAGGTATGGGACCTGTTATCCAGAATGCTCGGGACCTGGGGTTTTCTGGATAAGGGATCTTTCTGTAATTTGGATCTTCATAACTTAAGTCTGCTAAAAATCATTTAAATATTGAATAAACCCAATAGGATTGTTTTGACCCCAATAAGGATTAATTATATCTTAGTTGAGATCAAGTACAAGGTACTGTTTTATAATGGAGTTAACAAGAGAGCAACAGCAGGCAGGAACTCTGGTATCCACAAATCATCAAAAAGTCAGGAGAGGCAGCTTGTAGTAGTCATAAAAAGTTTACATTTTATTTAATCCATACATAAAATTATAGACAGAAGCCGGCTTCTGTCTATAATTTTATGTATGGATTAAATAAAATGTAAACTTTTTATGACTACTACAGGTATCGGACCCCTTATCCGGAAACCCGTTATCCAGAAAGCTCTGAATTACGGAAAGCCCATCTCCCATAGACTCCATTTTAATCAAATAATTCTGAATTTTAAAACTAATTTCCTTTTTCTCTTTAGTAATTAAACAGTACCTTGTACTTGATCCCAACTAAGATATAAATAATCCTTATTGCAATCTTAAGGTAAGGAGATCCAAATTACGGAAAGACCCCTTATCTGGAATACCCTTGGTCCTGAGCATTCTGGATAATGGGTCCTATACCTGTACAAGCTGCCTCTCCTGACTTTTTGATGATTTGTGGATACCAGAGTGCCTACCTGCTGTTGCTCTCTTGTTAACTCCTACATGGCTCCCTTAGCTGTTAACTCCTACATGGCTCCCTAAGCTGAAGGTCTGGGGCATGAGCACCTGGACCCACTCCAATTAGGGTAAGAATTCACCTTCATCATAACTACTGCTATTTCTGTGATTATTGTGTATCTCACTACTTGGATGATACTGTTTTATAATTATAGAGAAAAAGTAAATCATGTTTAAAAATTAGGATTATGTGGTTATAATGGAGTATAATGGCCTTTACGTAATTTGGAATTTTCTGGATAAGGGGTTTCCGGAAGGGATCCCATACCTGTATTTTTTTTTTCTCTCCAAACATTCACTTCCAGTCAGTCTATATCAGAATTGCTGCTCCATTACAGTTTCTGGAGGGCTACGATTGTAAAATGTTACTTGTCCATCACATTTTGCCCTTAAGTGCACCACCCAGCTTCTCCGTGCCAGAGGAGGCAACCCCACAGTTCTTTCCAACGGTGCCTTAAGAGCAGGGTATTTATTTATATGTATTGTTCATCTATTTTAGTACATCTAGAGCCCTAGAATTCCAACTGTTGCCACTTTAGTATACTCTACATATGGTGTTAAAAAGGGATTAGTTTCAAATTCACTTGGCACAACTAAATTGTTGCTATAGACAAATTCCACTAAAGAAAACCTAGAATTACTAGAATGAACTGCCTGTTAATTCTAGGGTTCCTTGAATTCATAAATGCAACTATGCACTGTTCATTAGGCCAGACAGGCCTGTCTCAAGTCGTAAAAGGGCAAGTATCTTTATGCATAGGGTTAATGCATGCTAAATGGTGTAATCTCCCAATTAACTTCCATAGGAACCATCATTTTGAATGTTAATCCAGATTTACATTTAACAGGGCAGCTGTTCCAAATAATTTTAATATGTGGACAGTAAGTTTGATGCTTTTTTGTTTTCATAAACAGAGGGTGCAGAATCGAAGTCTTTCTCGGGCAGTTCTGAGCACCATTGCCCCACTCCATTGATCCAAGGACCAAGACAATTTCAGTTCTATTTAAATGTGCTTTAGATTCAAATTTTTGGAAAGAGATCATTAAGAGATATATGGGGTTATGTAATAAAAGGCACTACGTTTGCGCTACAGCAGTAACCCATAGCAACCAATCAGCAGGTAGCATTTACTGGTCACCTGTTTAAAAGCAAACATCTTATTGGCTGCTATGGGTTACTGCTCCTGGGCAAACTTTGTGCCTTTTATTACATATAGGGGATAGAGTGCAGTCTTTTTTTCTATCTGTGTGTAAAGTCCAGTTAACTACAAATTTGATGGTTGCTTGCCTGCACAAGTAGTCCTAGAAGTATGAACCTCCTTCCCACATGTGAATCCCTTTTGGGTTGTTAGCAGCAAACTGTAAGACTAATAGAAAGTGGGGTGTTTGACCACTGTGGCCATCATGAGGAAAGTAGAGGTTGTCGGAACTCTGCTGTTGCCACTTGCTATAGTTGCCTGGAAACCCAAAGTTCTGCTAATACAAACAAAAACCCATGGAATAGAACAGGTTAAATGTCTATGAAGGTTTTCATTCATACAGCATCTAGTTCAGGTATGGGACCTGATATCCAGAATGCTCAGAATCTGGGGTTTTCCAGACAAGGGGATAATTTGTAGCACCATGCCTTAAGTCTGCTAAAAAATCCTTTAAATATTAAGTAAAACCCAATAGGATTGTTTCCTTCAATGTGTTTTCCATTTTTTTTGCCGTTTCACAAGCAAAAGCAAAATGACATTGGTTCCTTTAAACATTCAGGCAGGTATTAACTGAGGTGTAAATGTATGATGCAGTCATTGGGGGAGGTGTTACTATTTTTGGTTAAATAACTAGAGGTGTAAATGGTTGCAAAATGCAGGTGGAGTTCCAGGTTGCTAAGTCTTAGGCTGATGCCACACGTGGCGTTTTTACGCTACGTATTTTCTAATTCTCTCAGCGGCTGACAAACACACAATATCATCATCCACAGAATAACTTGAAAAGACTTGAAGCAAACCACACAATGCGTAAATACTCTAGAAATCGCCTTACCACGGATTTTTCAAGCGTTTGCCGAAATACACCAGTATTTGCACAGCAACCTATTCCTATGTATACACAAAGGCAGCTGCCAGACCTTGCGGAAATACGCAGCGTTTTTTACTATTTCGCTCTATTAGCACCATGGAAACAGGATTTGCTACGTCACCAGTACTAGGCTGAAAAACGCCATAGTCAGGGACTGTGTGGCTTGTGCGGCGTTTTTAGGCTGAGAAAATACGCAGCGTAAAAACGCCACGTGTGGCATCAGCCTTGAACAGATGAGTAAGCCCTTCTGCATTCTCCAGTATTCAGGTCCCACCCCAATTAGATGTTTATCACAGTCTAAAATGCCAATTTCTTGACTTTCACATCACCCCTTGTGAATTTTATGTTGTCTACTGCCTTTATGTGTTCAACAAAAGTTGGAACCTTGTTTGTCGCAAGTACCTGTACGTATCTGAACTGGTGTCTCGGTACAGTGCCCTAGTAAGTGTTCAAAGCTATCCTCTCCCCTTCTTTCATCACCAGAGCTATCAGAGCCATGAATGAACCCATACCATAGCCATGTTTTAAGAGCAATGGAACACACTTTTGTTTTGGAAAGTACATTTGTATAATTATACAGCATTACTATGCAGGATGGTTATTTATATACTGTATATTCTGTTACTCTGCTCATGGGTTTGTGGTTGATCAAATTGACTACAATGTCTATTTTCACTTACTTTTAAGTTTGTATACACATAGACATACAGACCAAAAAAAATGTACAGGTGCATGTGAATAACACAGTAGCAACTCATAACTTATTTCCACATAATTGGTTTGGGGGTTTCTGTCCAAGCACTTGTCTTTCTAAATAGAGGTGCATCAGAGTTTAGGCCTACGGCTATTTTCACACCATTACCATGGTATGGTGTTGAGTTAAGTGGCAGAAATCTGAAAAAACGTATCCTTTTGTACATTTATATTCCATCTCTAGAGTGTCTGAAAGTTAAGTAAATAATTTGAATTATTGAATTAAATGCCATTGACAGTGACGGTTTAATTCTGACGAAAGTGCAAGCCACAAAATGTTACACTTTTGCACTAAACATGCAGGGGTTATCCCCGCTTGGAATAGATTGGAAGTTGGGCTCGTATGTTTTGCTTTGCATGCAAGTGAAAGGGGTGCTGTGTACTTTTAAATATTTATTCTTAATGTAGCCTTGTTTATGGACGATGTAAGGCTTTTCAGATTGGTTAAACCTAGGCCCTGCCGTTCCTGGTAATGTTTCATTTAAACATCAGAAGTGATGATGGTGTGTTCTGTTGCTTCCAATGCCAGATATTTTCCTCCAAGTACAATGTATAATGTAGCACTACCAGTGATACATCTAATTCCTCAATGTGAGATAAAATTCTTCCTCTTTTTGTTTCCATAGTAAGCTGAGCAAGCAATACATTTTCCTACTCTCGTGAGTTCATGTGACTCACAGCTATACCATGTCATCTCATAGCCTTTAGACACTCCTTGTTCTGCTTGCAAAGGTTATAATAAAGGTGTGGAGCCAAGTGTTAGCCTTGCTGGAATCTTTATTGACTAGACCTTTGAGCTGCATATTTCTAAATAGCTCAGCTTCCAATTGAGGGTTTGTTCATCTGCCCAGAGTGGTTTTATTATCATTATTTCTTTTTTATTTTTTTTTTAATACTAGCTAAATTGTTGAAAACCTGTACAGTACTCATTAAAATATACAGAAAACAGACTATGAAAATTAAATATCACAATCTCTATTATTAGTACTCATAACATGTAGTCACACGAATGTCAGTTGGGATTGGCTGGCCTCCTTACATGCATATTTGCCAACCTTAAGACTTTTCTTGGACTTTTACTCTGTAAGGAGATTGGTTATGTTTTTGGTGATATTTCCACTGTATTGATGCAGGCTGCCCAGGGAGAAAAATTCCCTGCCACTTTGTGTGCAGGTTATAATTGCCCAGTCCTACCAGGCGGAGACAGGGTGGGCTCAGGGCTGGGCTCTTCAAGTCCCCTCTCAACCTTGGGCCCAGGACTGTTTTGAGGGTGGGTGTGGGTTTTTTATCTCTGTATTTAACTTCCACTTAGAAGTCACCAGTTAATCTTTTTTTATTCCAGATTTGGCAAAAACTTTTAAAGGTTTACGCACTAAGGTAATATAAAATACATTAGAGCACTAGTTGTTACCAAATATGGCATAGCTGTATGCCATCAACATCTGTTTCTAGGTATTTTATGCTCAGTTACATTTCAAAGAGTTTTAGATAGCTTGACCATTCAGATGGCATCTGGAACACTGTGTTACATGCCCAAGGTGACATTGTATTGTTTGTGAGAAACAGGATATCCAACAGAAAGGTCCTGAAGCCACGTTGCACTTGGTGACATGGAAGACAAACGCTATTACTTTTGTGAACTTTACTTAAACAAAGTCATATTTTGTGATCCATCATATACCGTATTCTTCTATAAGCCAAAAGCTTAGTAAACAAAAAAAAACACATTTAGTACATTGGCTAAACCACCTTCCCCCACGTTTGGCATTAGTTATTCTCAAGTGTCTCCAACACGCAGCATTTAAATAAATGCCGGGCAGTGGCGAACTAGAATAGATCAATTCAAAACTGTTAGGCTGGTAAATTAGCAATGTGTTCCCAAACATGAATAAACCTTCTTGCTCATATTCATGTCCATGATTTCTTGGAACAAACTGATTAAGAAATAGAAATTTGTATGATTTTGCAATAAGAAAACAAGATATACAAGTGTATATTGCTCCTGCCTTAAAGGAACAGTAACACTAAAAAATAAAAATGTTTTAAAATAATTAAAATATAATGTACTGTTGCCCTGCACTGGTAAAAGTTGTGTGTTTGCTTCAGAAAGACTACTGTAGTTAATAGAAATAGCTGTTGTGTAGCCATGGGGGCAGCCATTTAAATTGAAAAAAGGAGAAAAGGCACAGGTTACATAAGAAGATAACAGATAACTGTGTAGAATACAATGGGAATCTGCTACTTATCTGTTATCTGCTTAGTAACCTGTGCCTTTTCTCCTTTTTTCAATTTAAATGGCTGCCCCCATGGCTACACAGCATGGTATTTATATAAACTGTAGTAGTGTTTAAGAAGCAAACACACAACTTTTACCAGTGCAGGGCAATAGTACATAATATATTAATTATTTTTATCCACTTTCATTTTTTGGTGTTACTGTTCCCCCGTAAAGGGTCTGTGGCACTCTAATATGTGTATACTTTTTGGATATGTTGAAAAAGGAAAGAATCTACAGAACAAAAAAGACTGTGGCCCATTGTATGAATGAAAGGTTTTAGCCAGCAAGATGCTATCAGATTCTAGTCAGCTTATTGTACACTCCATATATACTGTATATGTATATGTATATATATATATATATATATATATATATATATTATATATTGGATCATATACATTCTTACATTTAGGGTCTTCTGACTAACAGAAGATGCAAAGGAACACACTCATTCAAAAATATTAAAGTATACATGTAAATAGAGCAGAATTGTAGCCATGGCTGAATAAGCATGCCACAGTGTGGATGCGGCACGGTGGGCGTCTTTATGGCGCGGGTTTTGTTTTCGGCTTCCTTGAAACCCTTTATCCACCTGGCCCTTTCTGATTGGCCTCTCTGGTGTTGGGCTGGTCTCTCTTACTCCCTTTAGATTTTTTAATTTCTAAGAGATTTTTTATGATTGGGCTCATGCTGTTTTAGGTGAGTAACCTGCGCCTCTGTCTTTCTGTCCTTAGGGTTGGGGTGGGCTTAATATTGAGAGAAAATACTGTATGTTTATATACGTGCAGAGTTAAATGCATGTAAATATATGATACGTTTTAAGTTTATTGTTACTCATTCTGTTTATAGTTATGGATTTTGTTTATATTTAAATAAAATATTTGCTTTTGTTTTGTAGTTATTTTGTGTATATTTTTCTAAGTTGCTTGTTTTTCAATTAAAAAAAAAAAAATTAGCATGCCACAGGGCAGTGCTGCCTAACTGGTGGCCCCTCACCTGTCTGGCTGCTGTGATGGCTTACCCTTGTGTAAGCTTTAAATGGTATCAGTTAGTGCTGGGCGGTATACCGGTAAAAACCGATCACCGGTTTTTTTTTTGAAACCGATATGAATTTTCTACATACCGGTGTGCTGAATACTTCCGGGTGCGCACGTGACGTCAGCGCCCACGTGACGTCAGCGCGCACGTGACGTCAGCGCTCACACTCTACAAAAGCGCCATCACTAGGACGCATTCAGAGTCGGATACCAATGTGAGCTGTCGGGGGGTGCCTGGCCAGTAATTATATTTTATGTGAAGGGGATGGGGTTGTGTTTGGGGGGGGTGGGGTGGGGTGTTATATTTATGTGAAGGGGATGGGGGGGTGTTTGGGGTGGGGGTGGGTGGGTTATACTTATGTGAAGGGGATGGGGTTGTGTTTGGGGGGGGGTGGGATGGGGTGGGGGGTTATATTTATGTGAAGGGGATGGGGGTGTTTGGGGTGGGGTGGGGTGGGTGGGGGGGTGTGTGCGGATGGGGGGGTGTTTGGGGTGGGGGCGGGGTGTGCGGATGGGGGGGTGTTTGGGGTGGGTGGGTGCGTGCGGATGGGGGGGTGTTTGGGGTGGGGGGGTGCGTGCGGGTGGGGGGGTTGCGTGCGGATGGGGGGGTGGGGGGGCTGCGTGCGGATGGGGGGGGTGTTTGGGGTGGCGGGGGGGGTGCGGGTGGCGGGTGTTTGGGGTGGTCACCTAATCATGCATGGGGAAAAAAAAATACCGTCAAATACCGTGATACCGATATAATTTTGAAAAATACCGTGATATAAATATTTGGTCATACCGCCCAGCACTAGTATCAGTGCTGAGATTAACTGGCCCCTGCATTCTTCACACCTCAGATTCAGGGTGTAATCTCCTGAATTGTACACACTTTTCAGTCCCTGCATTATTCACCCCATGCATTGTTCACAACCCAGTCTTAGGCTGTAAGCTCCCACATTGTTTACCTTTTCACACCAGACAGACTGTAGGAGCAGTGGCAGCATTGTGTCACTGTATGTACTGCCTGCCTTCTGCTGCCTGTGTGTGCCATACTCTGCCTGCCCTGTGCTGCCTGTGTGTGCCATACTCTGCCTGCCCTGTGCTGCCTGTGTGTGCCATACTCTGCCTGTGTGTGCCAAACTCTGCCTGCCCTGTGTGCAAATCAGAAGATATTGTGTAAAGGGCACCTTTAGTACAGCATGTTATGAAGCTTGTTCTCCCTTTATTCTATGCTTGTCTTAATTTGAATAAACTTTTTTTTTTTTTAAACTGAGAGCAAGGGTCGCTGACTCCAGAAGCTGGCAGTGGTTTCAGTGATGCACTGGAAGACAAATAGGAGCGAGTGTGGATTGAATATTGTCATAAGGAATCATTATAGCAGTCTGTAATCACAGTCAATGTAATTTATGATTACAAAGCTTACTAGACAAATAGCAAGCTGCAAGAACAGAACATTTCCTTGCACTTAATTAAATGAGCCCTTTAAACAGTTATGAAAAACAAATATCAACATCAATTTAATATAACTTTCAAATGATAAATTAAACTTGGCCTAGCAGTCAGTTTGGCATGGCATAACATAACTGGGAGCATATCTCCATAGCAAGGAAACCCCCTAAGCTACAGTGAGCTTTGCAAATACAGGTATCCTCCCATGTTCTAAGCATAACTCAGCAGAAAAATTTGAGTTTACAGTGACTCTTTAATGCAGTGAGACAGTTTGTACCCAAATATCACATTTTAGCTCTCTGAAGGGTATTTGAATTTTAAAACAAATCTTGGAGAAGACTGGAAACTGATATAAAAAGTCAGAATATCTGCTTCGTTCCCTACAGTGTTCTCTGAAAAGAGTACCAGGCTTTCACAAAGCTCTGAAGTGGAAATAGACACCATCCATTAATAATGCGTTTCCTGGCACTGCGCTAAGGGAAGGGAAGCACTTGGCCCTATCCACAGGCACTAGAGAATCCACTCTTTGTCTCCCTAAACCTGGAGGTCAGCCCCTTTATTGGTACAAGATGCTGCACTGGATGGGGATCAGCCAAACAAACCGCTTGCTGTGGGCAAGTTAACCTTTTTATCTGTCAAGGACAACAATGTTGGAGATAAGATTGTCTTGGGATTGGTAACACACAATGTTCCCTAAACCGAAGTATGAATAGAGGAGGCTAAAGTCAGGCATAATAACACAATGTGACCTGCCAAAATCCTTATACTCTGTGTGAATCTTATCCTTGTGCTCTACCAAATAATGTGACAGGTAGGACTAATCCATCCTGTTAGCCCACTACATATTTATTAGATCAGATTTAAAGTATCTAAATAAAATGAAAACAAAGCATTAGTTTGCAACTTGCACCAGTCTAAAGGTCCCCATACACGTAAAGATTCGCTCGCTTGGCGAGATCGCCAAGTGAGCCGATCTTCACCCGATATCCCCACCTACGGGTGGGCGATATTGGGGAACGTGTAGGCTAATTCGATCGCTTGGCAGGTATAGGCAAAGGATCAGGGACTGATGCGGTCCCGGATCCGACTAGATTTTTTAACCTGCCCGATCGATATCTTGCCAATTTCAGGCCAGATATCAGAAGGGCAGACCTGTCGGTAGTGCCCATACACAGGTGGGATGGCATATGCGGCGCAGCGATTTGCCGAAATCGCTGAAGTTGCCTTGAGAGGAAACTTTGCCGATTTTGAAACTGCGTATGCCATCCCACCAGCGATTTACATTCTAGCCAGTGGGATGGCATTTCGGGGAGATGTGTTGCATGCCACAAGGGAGATTTGTCACGGGCCGACTAATCTCCCCGTCTGTCACAGCCCTAAAAGTGCTGGAAATTTTAATTCTGCACACTCTGCAGGGCTGAAAGCTGCCCAAAACTGAGCTATAGCACCACAATATCTAGCATACCTTTCAAATTGAGACCCCTATTGTACAGTGTTTAATTGTATTCTCTTAACATCTGAGTAGGTTACAGATAATATATTCTTTTCATGTTTACTTAGTACTGTGTATTAAGTGGGAACTGTCTTATTGATCCACCTTCAGCCAACAATAGAGAAATAATTGCCTTTATGACTACTAGTGATGAGACTGACATTTCAGACCATATGTAATACCTGTGCAAAGTCAAGAAACATCACAGTACATGAATCTATAAATGTAAATCTGCAGTCCAGTCGGCTGTGGTAAGGGAACAGTGAATGAATTCTCACTTATAAACAGTTTAATGTGCTAAACAGTGTGTCCATTTAGACTACTATTATCTGCCAAATCGTTATCTTCATAACAGTCAGACTGTTAGTCAAACTTATTTTTTCATGTATAGGGGTGGTCAGATTGAGCTCCATATAGACAGATATTTGTCCGAAGATTCTGGTAATGCTCATTAGGCTGATGTCCCACAGGTTGTGTTAGTCACCCGCAATAAATCCCTGCTATCGTGGACAAAATGCGTTTCCACCGGCACACACAGGAAAGGCGGAAGTCCTTTGCATCACTTTGGTTTTCCAAAGTTGCGTGAAGTTTCCTCCTGCAGCCAACTTTGCGCGACTTCGGAAAACCAAAGGCCTTTCCACCAGAGACTCCTATTGTTGCCAGCGGAAAGACATTTCAGAGTGGTTAGTCGCCTTAATGTGGTCCTTTCCTGAGAGGTCTCTATAGGCCCTATTAATGATAGTTGGCTTAGGAGGTCAAATAATTGGATTTGGCCCTGCATGTGAGTGGCCAAATTGCATAAAAATCAATTTGTTTTATGATCTGCCCAAACGACCAATTGTCTTTAAAATAAGTATTTTTATTTTTGTTTGGTAAACTTAGCCCCTGTCTTTTTTCTTTATGAGCTGGCATAGCATTGGCACTCACAAAGGAATACACATCATTTTTTCCCTTCTTTTCCATCCTATGCATTTCTATATTTTGCTGTCCCAAGTGTGTTGTACTGTTTTCTTTCTGTTGTGTTAAAATACACAAAAAGCTGGACACTGATGGGTGGGAATCGTCAAACAAATCCTTTTATTTTAAAAACCGTATTGGCATGGAAACTGCTAGGTGAAAGAGTTTCCATTCAAAAGGTATAGATTAAGTTACCAGTAGAATCTTTTTGTCTCCGGTCTCAATGAGTGCTTCACTGCTCATTTACTATATTGGGACGATTTGCTGTGACATTGGCCATTACTTTCTGGTGTGCACAATGTGTATTTCTGCTGTTGTGTTGCACTTATGTGGTTGTTGACTAATAGTGAGGATGGCTGAAGGAAATTTGCAGCAAAGCTGTAATTGCACAATGTTGCTCACAATCTCTAAATTACTCTAAAACTCATAGATACACAATGCAAATATTTAATTATATGTGGATTTTTTTTCTTTCTCCCCAAATGTAGAAGAAAAGTGAATGTGATTGTTTCAGTGGCAGATAAGAGGCTATATTTGGTATGAACTACAATGGTATCGGACCGAACAATCCATGGCTAAACAGGGCCATACATGGCAGGACAGTCTTTATATTATTGTATTCATTCAGACCAGGGTCGGAACTAGGGGGAGGCAGAAGAGGCAGCTGCCTAGGGTGCAACGATTGGGGGGCGCCAGGCAGAAGCCTCTCCTGCCTACCCCTAGTCTGCGATCCGTTTCGCATCGCCCACGCCCCGCTTTGCTCCCACAATGGGTGTGTGGTGCAGGGGCCTTAGGCATAGAGGCAGGGCAGGCAATATATGATTGACAGCTGGGACTTTTAAATGCTTTCATAATGGGTATGGATGTTTTAATAAAAAAATTAGTTTTGGTTTCATGTTTAATTTGAAAAGGACTTTTATTATACAGCTTTTTATGCCTGGGTGACAGGTCCACTTTAAGATAGGGAGCTCTTGTGACAAAGGCCTGAACATTACTACTATATTTATTCTGAACAGCTAGGCTGGTACAAAAAGGTTATACAAAAAATGGTACTTCTAGCCATATTCATTTTTAGGATTTATATCTCCTTTAAAGCCTCCATTTGTAGCCTAAATTTTGTTGTGAGTTAAAGAATGTTTTGCTGGTTTCTGTTTTCAGTTGTAGATGTGAATATAGAAGAGGTAGGTTCTAAAGCATATTTAATCTGCATTTGGTAACCTTTGTGCTGGGAAATTCCAGAGGGTATTACTGAAGCCATTTTGCCCTTGTTATCCAAGCTCTAGAGAGACACACCCAATGTGACAGTTACAATTTGCTGGCAACAACCTGTTTGGAATTCATTTGTAAATGATGGGCTGCAAATACAACTTTCTGTTTTTTTCCTCATTTCTAGGTCTGCGTGACTGCTGACTTGTATGGAGTTATAGAAGATCTAATTCTCTTAAATTATTGTGACTTATAACTTTATAACGATGAGGTTATTTCGAAGGAACTATGGACCCCTCAAGCTGGCTATGGTGGGCATTGTTTTCGTGATATTTGTGTTCATTATGCACAAAGATGTTGGGAATGGAGCAAAAGATGACCCCTGGATAAAAAACATAGTTGTGAGAAAAGATCAAATGCTTGACATGATGAGGGGGGCCATGAACAACTTAAAGGATTCTATTCCTAAACTCCAAATTATGGCCCCTGTACAAGAAGAAGGGCCTGTAGAAGAAAAAAAGTTATGCCTGCCTGGATATTACACCCCAGCAGAACTTAAACCATTTATGGAGAGACCTCCACAGGACCCAAATAGCCCTGGTGCTGATGGAAAGGGATTTAAAAAGGACACCTGGACTGAGGAGGAGACTAAAGAAAAAGAAAAAGGATTTGACAAGCATTGCTTTAATGCATTTGCCAGCGATAGGATTTCCCTTCACAGAGCCTTGGGCCCTGACACCAGACCTCCAGTGTAAGAATCATCATTCTATCTTTTCACATTAACAAAAATAAGGCAAAACCGGGAAGATATTATCTGAAAACTACAGCATGCGCAATTAATATTTTATACAATATAAGAAGGATAAAAAATCCAGCACTCAAAAAAGAGTGCAATGTCAGGATGCACATCTTAGCAATGGCCTTTGCACTGTAAGGCTGATGTCCCACGGAGTGATTGAGTCGCCTCTGATAGATCTCTGCTATTGGTGGTGACTAACCGCTACGAAACGCCAGCAACGATAGGAGTCACATGAAATTTCCTCCTGCAGGTAACTTCGCACAACTTTGGAAAAAGAAGGGATGCGAAGAGCTTTCCACCGGCGACTCCTATTGTGGCCGACGGAAAGCCATTTTGGTGCAGTTTGTCGCCCGCGATAGAGATCTATTGCAGGTGGCTCAACCACTCCGTGGGTTCTTGCTCTAAGGGCAGTGGCACACGGGGAGATTAGTCGCCCATGATAAATCTTCACTATTGCAGGCAACTAATCACCCCGACATGCCATCCCAACTGCAAGAATGTAAATCGCAGGTGGAATGGCAAGCGCGTTGTCTTGTGAAGCAACTTCGGACGACCGAAGCTATGCGTGTACCATCCAACTGGCGATTTAGATTCTTGCCAGTGAGATGGAATGTCGGGGAGATTAGTCGCCCGCAATAGTGAAAATCTAGACATAGATCATAAGTAACCAAACAAACATATAAAGTGTTGCAAACAAGTAACAAACTTATTAGTTCATAAGGCTGAAAAGAAGCAAGGCAACAGCGTTCAGTATAAGTAAACTAATACCAAATAGGCAAAGTGAGTAAAGCTCTGGATTATTGGGTGAACAAACCCAGAAGTGCCCCTACATAAGACCGCAATTCCACATCGCCGCCCAAGCACCTGACTGGTGCAGCATCTGAATACATAAATTAATCTAATAGGGATCAAGGTACTATACAAAGAAAAGGGGAATCGTTTTAATTATTAGAAGATGGCCTTCCCGTAATTCAGAGCTTTCTGGATAAGGGGTTTCCGGAAAATTGATCCTATACCTGTACCAGCTTTGCATTTCTAAATCCTGTAGTCTTCACTTTTTTATCTTGGCAGTATTGCTTTACTTCTGTCATGTTGGACTGGAAACATTTGCGAAAAAGTAGTCTTCATGTCTGCAACACATTTGCAATGGGATTGGTGGTTTTAACTGGACCAACATTCAGGTTCTTAAACTGCTTCAGTGCAGGTTTGGCTGTGTATTCAAGGTCTTTTACACACTGTTTGACACAAAGTAAAGGATTCCCTTGAGCTACACACCGAAATGCATTTTGTTCCCACAGGGGACTCCTTGTGTGTCAGTAATGGGGTGTCCATGTGCCTTTTACGTGATGGTTGCCCACTGGGGTCACAGTTAGATGAAAATCTTTGCACCCTATACTGGAAGCACAAAGATATATAGTAGGAAAAAAGAGTTTCAGACCCAAACCACATGTTTAGGTGAGACATTCACAGACTGAAGGAACCATCTAGTTACCCACATTCTCTTATTTAGTGCACAGATGACAACATCAAGATAACAATAAATAGGAAGTGCTTTATGTGAAGCTAAGTGTGGCACATAGGAAGCACTTTATCTTTTTCAGCCAGTTCTTCTCATATGTATGTATTTCCTTTCAGCACATATGTACCCACCTTAAAAATACCACATCCTCACTATCTCTCGAGGGCTCAGTTGCTAACACAAGGACAAGCACAAAAATGCATGAATATAACTCTATCCGCAAAGGTATCTGTGTCTGTTCTTGAGCCTTGTGCCAAAATTCCTGCTGCTCTCACTTTTCTGAATAAGATTCATTGTGCAAGATATAGAGAACAGGGCCATAAGTAAGCCTGGACCTACCTAAAGGGCTCTTACTTTCAGGGCTTGCTTTTAGTGCTGTGGGTATTGCTTAACCAGAAATTATACTATTTATTTCTCAATTGAATGCAACTTACATCAAGTTGTGTTATGCCTCAGCTTAGCTTGGAATTTTTGTAAAGAAACCCACTGCATTGTGGGTATATTATTGTGACTCTTTGCACGCAGTAATTGTGTTATGAATTATGATCCCTTTTGAGTTTTACCAGTGTGCTGATAGATGTCTGTATCTCTTTAAGTAGTTGCTGGGGGTGAGGTAATAAAAGGCGCTAAGTTTTCCCAGGAGCTTTAACCCATAGCAACCAAACAGCAGGTAGAATTTACTGAAAACCTTTTTAAAAGTAAACATCTTATTTGTTGCTATGGGTTACTGCTCCTGGGCAAACTTAGTGCCTTTTATTACATATGGGGTTTGAAATCAATGTTTAAGGATTCTGTCGTCATAACTTCAGAGTAATAGCAAACATTGCACTCTCTACAAACTGTAATAGAATATTTCAGTCCACAGGAAACACATTTTAAAAACTTTAGTTGGAATTTTAGGCTAAGGCCTATTAAGGTAGTACATTAATATTAAAGAGCACCTGTCACAATGATTTTGCTTCCCCCAGCAGAAGAGCTAATAGAGCCCACACTCTGGTTGCAGGGCCGCACACACAGAGAGGGAGCGCCCCGGTGCAGGCGGCCATTTTAATTAACATGCATGCGTATAATGAGTGAGCCTCCCTCCCTCCTCACTCATTGTGTGCATGCATGTGACATAGGTGCAGTGGATGCACTGTGTGTGCCACAACATGGCTGCCTACACCAGGAGCTCCCTCGCAGTGTGGGCATCTTAGCACTGCAGGGGGCTATTTTTTTAAGCAAGAGCGATTGTTTCACTCAGCCATTAGGCCACACCTCTGGTGGGAGAAACAGAATCATTATGATAGGTGCCCTTTAACTGCAGTTTCTGCTACTTTAGCTGAGCCCTTTCCATCGGATCCTCTTACTGCACCGTTGCATGCTACAGTGAGTCATCAGGCTGCGTTTAACAATTGTTGTATCTGTGGGAGCTTTTCTGGTGTAGCTGAAAGATTTGGGAAAGCTCATATTCCACAGCGGGTGTCGATCCTTGCCTTGGCAGGTGTGTCCATAACAATAGGTCAAAAAGTGCCTTCCGTGGGGGGCTGCTTTTCAATAAAACCAAGGAGCAAAAGAAGTGCCTAAATCTATTTAATTTCAAGTTGGGAAGCCACCCCCTTTCAGTAACTTTTCTTTCGAAAACTATTAACAAAAAAATAAAAGAAAATCTGAAAACTGTAACAGCTGTCTCCATGGCTAGTCAATAGGAAAAATGAAAGGAGCATCATTGTTTCGTTTGAAGGCAGCAGGAAAACCAGAGCTCTCATGTGGAACATTTCCCCTGTTTGAAGTAGAACGGAGGTATGTGGCCTGTAAAAGAACCATTCACGCTGGTGTTGAAAGGCTAGAAATGAGCTTTTTACAATGCAGCCGAGTCCAAAAGGTCCTTCGCCTTCATATTTCTAATGAATTCATGATTCAGACCGTGCATTTGGCAAACACCATGTCTCATAATGTGCATAACAGTAGGCAATAGCATTCTTGGCATAAATTTAGGCTATAAAGCATTATAGGGTCAGCTTGTTTTAAATATGATTTAATCAGCTGGCTGACACAATGTGCTTTCAGTCAGTCACAGGGAAAGCTAATGAACTTCTTCCTTTTTTTCCATTTCACAGGTGCATTGAGCAGAAGTTCAAGCGCTGCCCTTCATTGCCCACAACCAGCGTTATAATTGTCTTTCACAATGAGGCTTGGTCAACTCTTCTACGTACAGTGTATAGTGTCTTATACACCTCGCCAGCCATCCTACTGAAGGAGATCATTCTAGTAGATGATGCCAGTGAAGACGGTAAGTTCTGTTTCCAGTGGCTAAGTGCTGTTAAAAGAACCAAACTACTTTTGCTTTCCTGGTGCTTTAATTAATAACCAATGTAATTCTTTTTCTTTATACTAAATATTGGAATGTGTTGTAACTGCATATACACCCCCATATTACACTCTCAAATCTCAACTATTGTTACTAGTGTTGTCTCCAAATGTGATACTATCAGCTGATGCTTTCTGTTCTCTAGAGCAAGCAAAAGCTAAAGTACTGGCCACCGCCATGAGGGTGCAAGCAAGCATGTTACTGCTGTCCTTTAATGTAGTTTCATTGGGAGTAGCTGCTTGTAAATTACAAACAGTTTTGCCATAAGGTTTGTTGTAATAAAATATTCTCTTGCCCAGTTGCCTTTTATAGCAAAGCTGAAAATAAACAAACTTCCTAAATTCCCTGTGGGCAGTCTGTCTCTAGTGGGACCAAAGCAACATAGAATGAAAAAGGAGGGGTTGAGGAAGACAGAATTTACTAGAATCGGAAGGACCATGGGTTAGACATTCTTACTCTGTAGGAATAATAATGTGGCCCTAAATATGTTGCTCAGGCCTCACCACACGAGTGCATGATTGCTGCATGGGCTGACCTACAGTGCTTCCAAGTTCCAACAAATGCACACGCAATGTTTCACATTTAAAGTGCTCGTACTTCTTCTTTGTTGTTCCTCACAATGGGCCTTCCAGTCTTTCAGGAGTAATACGTGATATAGATATCGTTCTTAATCAAATAGCTGACTCCATTGGGTCTGCTTGGGCCTCTGCAACGAGGCTTGTCTCTAAAGCCTGCAATGTATTTGAGATGATTAAAAGTATTTGGTTTCCAGAATGACATGAATACAAAAGAGTTCATTTTCTATTAATTGTTCTCCAGAGAATGGCATGAACAGATGAACAGAACATAGCTTGTGGGATTTTCCTCTTTTTTTTTTTTTTTTCCTTAAAGATTTTATCCTTTCATTAAATGCCCAAATTCTACAGTGGATCGTGCCAAAACTATTGGGTGTTTGTGCTTGCTTGCTTCCTGAAAAAAAATTGCCTCACCATGAAGTACTTACAATTTATATTGTATTGGTTAGGAATTAAATGATAGGTTTGCTAGCCTATGATTAAGTGCGCACGCGCACGAAACGCGCCAGGCACCTTGATTTTAATGGAAGAATAAAGTTCGCTTTTTAACAGACTCCTGTGTCCGGCTGTGCTTGGAGTTCCTTTACAACAATTTGATAGGTTTGCTAGAAGCTACTTCAACATTACTATGCCTTTCTTAAAATGTGGTAAAGAACAGTAGCGTAAAAGGAGGTAACTGAGCCCCACAGTAAAATCATTCTAGGGCCCCAATAATCTTTGGGAATAAGACATCTTTCATAAACTTATATTGAAACTACTTATCTGTCAGTGCCCTAATGGGCTCCTTAAACCTCCTGGGCCCCCAGCAGTCACAGAGGAGTCTGCTTCCTCTATAGTTAGACCATTAGTAAAAGACCATTATTCTGCCCCCTTGGTTATTCACTGTTTATCCAGAAAGTCACTTTGTTTTGTTAAGTCAGTATTCCAAAGCTACAACAGCTGTAGGGCTGATGTCCCTATGGTGAGATTTAGTCACTTGCGATAGATCTCTATTAATCTTTCTAAAATGCCTTTCCACCGGCAACAGTACCAATCGCTGGTGGAAAGGCCTACGCATCACTTTAGCTTTCTAAAGTTTTGCAAAGTTTCCTCCTGCAGGCAACTTCGCACAACTTTAAAGAACTGAAGCAATGCATAGGCCTTTTCACCAGCCATTCTTATTGTTGGATAGATTATCGCCCGTGGTAGCAGAAATCTACTGCCGGCGGCTAAATCTCCACATGGGACATCAGCCTAAAATACAGACCCAACATTCCATGTACAACAAATTATATTGCTGCTCTTCAACTTTCATAACCTCCAAGTATGTTGAATCTTGGCCATGACACTTCTGCGGTACCTAGCAAGTTGAATCTGCAATGTTAGTGTTACTTGTAGTTATATTATTGTCTTTATATGTGTTGAGATGCCTGTTTATACTGGAGATTTTAAGCTGATGTTGTAAATGTGTTTCATATATGGTCATTTATGACCTACCTGTATATAATGTGTGTACCTGTAATTGATACTTGTGTGGGGCTTCGTAAAACAAAGTTTTGGCCAAGCCATCTTCGATTTAACACTACTAGTGTTGATCAGACTAAATTGGATACAGGATCCAGTAAAGACCCCATTTAGAGACTTAATGGGGTCAGAGGTTGACACAGAGATGTGTCTCCTGATCATTTAGTAGCCTGTGTGTAGCAAGGCAAAATTACAAGCGGGGGCTAAATAAGGGGCATGATCAAGGTTGTAATGGAGCAGGTGTAAGGTGGCATGAATGGCAAAAATGGAGAGGCCTCAAAATGGAACACAGCTCAGAATTTAACTACTGATATCATGAACATACAATATGTGACCAATCTCTGTCAACTTTTACTTATGTTAATGGACAACTAAAGCCTCAATATGATTATTATAAATCCTTTTAAAACATATAATTGTAATTACAATAATTGCCTTCCTGCCATTTACAGAGTTAGCTGGGCCTACTCCCTCTCACTTCTCCCAGCATAGACGTCACCAGGTGAGCATTAGGGATCAGGTTCCCAGCCATGGCATGCAGATTTGGATTACTTCACGCTAATTCACAGTGGTCAAAAGCCAAATAAATCTCATGCCTGTGCAGTAGCTGTAAGCTGGTGAAGGAAGAGGTAGTTATAAGAAGGACTGTGGGAGTATGGTAGCAGTGGCTTTCTGAGCAGAGTTAAACTTTAACCTTTAAGATCAATTGTTCTAATTCAGTAATTTAGGTTTCTTTTTGGCTGTAATTTAATAGTCACAGAAAGATTTGTTTGTCTGTGTGAGATTGTGTGAGTCTAAAGTATTAACAACTATAATACTGCTTCATTATTTGTTCCTGCATGCCTTTTATTGTGTTTTATTTATCTTTGCAGAATATCTGAAGGAAAAGCTTGATGACTATGTAAAGGCATTACAGATTGTGAAAATTGCAAGACAGAAAGAGAGAAAGGGATTAATAACAGCAAGGTTGCTGGGTGCCAGCATTGCCACGGGTGAAGTGTTGACCTTCCTGGATGCCCACTGTAAGTAATGAGATATTGTAGGCAGTAGTTTGAGGATCAATAGGATATGTGACACAGGGAAAGATGTTATCTTTCCTACCTGGTGAGCTATCAAGTATCTAGGCAACAAAAAGTCCCCTGTAGTAACATATAAGAGAGTTTCTCAACCATGTACAGGTATTATAGAACTTCGAAGAGAAACTTCTTACACTTACTTCGGTGTTTAAGATGTTTTCTAAGAATATCGGAAAACATATTTCTGGAATTGTCATTAGACCCCTTAATGCCAGAGTATATTAATGGTCCATAATGTAATGGCATCTGAGCAGATTTGAGGGAGTAATATCTTACAAACTGCATGTTTCATTCACTGACCATAATCTGACCATAATAACCATTTCTCCTTAATTTCACTGGTAACCAGGTGAATGTTTTCATGGTTGGCTGGAACCTTTGTTGTCAAGAATTGCAGAAGATCACACTGCTGTTGTAAGTCCAGACATCACAACCATAGACCTTAACAGCTTTGAGTTTGCCAAACCGGTCCAGTACGGTAAAACACACAGCCGAGGAAACTTTGATTGGAGTTTGACATTTGGCTGGGAAGCAATCCCTGCAGCCGAGAAGGAACGGAGAAAGGATGAAACCTATCCCATCAAGTAAGTAATACTGTTCTAATAAGGAGTACAGGTATGGGACCTGTTATCCAGAACGCTCGGGACCCGGGGTTTTCCAGAGAAGGGATCTTTCCGTAATTTGGATTTCCATAACTTAAGTCTGCTAAAAATCATGTAAATATTGAATGAACCCAATAGGATTGTTTTGCCTCCAATAAGGATTAATTCTATTTTAGTTGGGTTCAAGTACAAGGCGCTGTTTTATTATTATAGAAAAAAAGGAAATCATTTTTAGAAATTAGAATTATTTGCTTATTATGGAGTCTAGGAGAGATGTAATTTGGAGCTTTCTGGATAACAGGTTTCCGGATAAGGGATCCAATGCCTGTATATAATCTCTTGGTTTTGGCCTGTCTTATATTCAATCCTGCTATGAGGGACATACATAAACATACAACACTTGAGATAAGGACATTACATTTACTTCACGTTAATAAGTTAAACGACCAGATTATAATTACAGTAACCTAGGAGTAAACATTCCAGTGGAAACTCTCCTTGCCACTGTTGCTTATAATAAAAAATGCAAGTATATGCCCACTTGTTGTCAGGATCTCACCATCTGCACCAATTTTTTTTTAGTTTGTGGGATATCATAGAACCCATAGAATACTAAATTCTGTCCAGATAACTCTGGTTATGTGCCTTGCTTAATTTATAACCCAGTTTCCTTTCAAGAATGAATCCTAAAACAAAAAAAGTTAAATACCTTAACAATATTTCATGCAATTTTTTTTCTGTGTTTAGGAAAATGAAGGCCTCCAAAAAAAGGGCCCATGTGAGAGACGCTATGTATAAAGTCATGGTAAACAGTTCCACCCAGTCAGAGAAAGGGAATTGTAAAGCATGGCATAATAATGGTCCTTACCATCCAACAAGCTTGCACATCTAAATTATGAGCAAGATAGGGGGCATACCAAATGATGCATGCTCATCTACTGCCCCCTGTGCAGAATTGCCAAATGCAGGTTTATTAAATATATAAATGATTTTCAGCAGGTCCAAAGTATGGTGATTCAGATTATAGAGAGATCCCTTATGCACAAGATCCCATGTCACAAGCATTCTGGATCTTATACCTGTATATTGATTTTTAAGTGAGCATTGTTTTCAAGCATTTTAATTATACAAAAAATTTCGAGTTTTTTTGCAGTTGTAGTTTATAAAAGTTTGCAATTGTTTAAAAATTTCTGAGGCCTAACATTTTGTTTTATATAAATATGTAAGTTGAAGAAATGCATGGGCTAAACCCTGAGTAAATGGGCTGGGAAGTAACCTACATTGGTATGGAAAGAAGCTGCATTTTGATAACACAGCTCTACATACAGTAAGAGGAATGAACTAATAAAGCACTATACACTGTCCCCTTACAGAATTATAAATGGGCATTGTAGCCATCGTTGTAACTGCATTAGAATGAGCAGGTGGTTAAATGGCATTAGAATTCAGAATCAAATATTTAAAATCATAAATGTTGTGTTGATAATATTACTCTTGCTATAGATACAATTTTCACACCAAATGCATTGGAGTCAGTGGGCGTTATTCTTTGGCTCTGTCCAAACCCATTGGTTGACAAATGACTCACTTATCTGCTTAGATGTTATTGGATACATGGCAATGCAGAGATGCATATAGAAGAAATACTCATTTAGTTTCACACACCAATGAATATATATTTCCAGTAAAACAGGAAATTTAAACCAAATACAGAAAACCACAAGCACATATTACATCTTTATTGATTAAACAGAAAATAAATGCTAGAAAAGATAAGAGCAAAATAAACTTGACAGGGGAGTGAAACAGCACTTACTGGAAATTTTATATCAACCTTTTTTTGGGTGTAATTCCCTGTTTATGGGAATGAAACCCAAAATATGCAGCAAGTGCTCCTCTGAACACTGATGCAGTTATTTGTTTTAATAACTTCTTAGAAGGGAAAGTTTAAAGCTGATGTCCTCCCACTGATGAACTAAATAATAATCTGAGTCACTAGACATGTAACTGGGCAGCACCTTCCTATATCTTCCATCTTTTCTAACCCAAAGCCAGAAGATTAAAAAAAAAATAAAGAAATGAAGATGTGAATTAAAATGCTCACTGTAATGTGCAGCATATTGGTTACTAACAATGGTCTCTCACTATCCTAGGTCTCCTACATTTGCCGGAGGTCTGTTCTCCATCTCCAAAGCCTACTTTGAACACATTGGCTCCTATGATGAAGAAATGGAAATCTGGGGAGGAGAAAATGTGGAAATGTCTTTTAGGGTAATTTATTTTT
This sequence comes from Xenopus tropicalis, assembly GCF_000004195.4. Lineage (NCBI taxonomy): Eukaryota > Metazoa > Chordata > Amphibia > Anura > Pipidae > Xenopus > Xenopus tropicalis. The sequence continues at coordinate 142,558,628 of NC_030678.2, read as the reverse complement.
AATTTCTTATTATGGGTGGGGGTGGTTAATGAGTGGTGCACGTTTGTGTGCACCTGTAGGTGTTTGCAGAATTTTGCACATACACACGCATCTGTCACGTTGCTGAGGGCAGAATAAGAAAATGTTTTGAGTTACCCACAATGACTGGTATTTAAGCCGGATTATTTCACGAAGCATAAATAGGGAAGAAACACTTAATGATTTTCAATGGCAGCACATAATCTGCACCAAGTTCTTCAGTGCTTCTTTGCCCAAGATTATCCTTTGTATGTGAGTGGCTGTTATGTACTGGGCCTGTGACTCAGCTCCTGACTCATGTCTGCACTCTGCTAATGGCACATACCAATATTCTTACAGGTCTGGCAGTGCGGCGGGCAGCTGGAAATCATTCCCTGCTCTGTGGTTGGGCATGTTTTCCGTACAAAGAGTCCCCATACTTTCCCCAAGGGTACCCAGGTGATCTCCAGAAACCAGGTGCGCCTGGCAGAGGTATGGATGGATGATTACAAACTCATATACTACCGGAGGAATGAGCAGGCTGCAAAAATGGTTAGAGAGGTAAGTCTAAATAGATGCATAGTTTTCTCAACATTGTAACATTGTAATATGTGTACTTTATACACATATGCATATATGCCTATAAAATGTATTATAATATTAATATTTTTGTTCCTGTCCCTGCATAGAACCCCTCAGGAGCAACCTTTGTGACTTTTACAACATTATCACCCACAACATAATACAGACAAATTCTTCTTCTTTTTCCATCTTTTTTCTTCATCCCTTATCTGGAAACCCATTATGCAGAAAGTTCCAAATTACGGAAAGGCCATCTCCCATAGACTCCATTATAAGCAAATAATTTTAATTTTTAAAAAAGATTTCCTTTTTCTCTGTAAATTAATCCTTATTGGAGGCAAAACAATCCTATTGGGATTATTCAATGTTTAATTGGTTTTTAGCAGACTTAAGTTATGGAGATCCAAATTATGGAAGATGCCTTATCCGGAAAACCACAGGTCTCAAGAATTCTGGATAACAGGTCCCATATGTGTACAATGTATTTTTTATTAATACAGAGAAAAAGGAAATCCTTTTTAAAAAATGTAATTATTTGATTAAAATGGAGTCTATGGTAGGTGGCCTTTCTGGATAATGGGCTTCCAAATAACGTATACCATATCTGCACATTTTTGTAGGTACTAAGATGGCTGCTTCTACTATGAGAGATTGCATGGGGGGGTTACATTGGGGACCCAGGTGTGGGAGGCATGAGAAATATATACGCAGTTTGTTATAGAATCTAAATTTGCTTGATCAAAGAGCTTCAAATCCTAATCTGCCATCTAGTGGTAGGAACATAGAAAAGTGCCAAAAAAGATTCATGTACAGCGTAAAATGCATATTCCTTCCCTTCCTCAGTGCTGGTATCAGGGCAGACTGGCTGATTGTTCCTTTATAACCAAGCTTTCCAATGTTTTATTGTATTTATTTTGTAGAAATCCTTTGGGGACATTTCTAAAAGACTCAAGCTAAAAGCAGACTTGCAGTGTAAAAACTTTACATGGTACCTTGAAAATATCTATCCTGAAATGTTTGTACCTGACCGGGATCCTACATATTATGGGGCGGTAAGTAATGTGCCCTCATAGTGTCTAAGATAAAGCCTAACTTGGCCTGCAGATATTTACATTGTGAACTCTTGTTTACTGTGCCTGGTCCTGTTTGTATTCTGTAACCCTTGTTTGTTAAGTTATTGTAAGATCCCCATTTGCTATAGAATACTTAAAAGCACTTGCTGGTGCTGTATAAATGAATGATGATGGTAATGATGATCAGATATAAGAGACTAGCTGCAGTTTGAGGCACACCAGAACACGCCCTTATTTCTACTGAAATAGGTAGCATGCTATATGTGCCAGATGCATCAGTAATATCTGATGAGTCTGTAAGCCAAGTGTGTACTGTGCAGAGTTTCTGTATACTTATTGAGCTGACTCTTAGCTATTGATAATTTGGGACACAAAGTGTTCAGGGAGGGTTAGCTGTCATTATTTGCACTTTTGTTAACTGCATATAGATGTGTAATATTAGATTTAAAGCATCATAACCAATAGAAATGTTGCTTTAGCCTTTTCTTGGTAAGTCCCTAATTCAAATTTATAGGGGCAGATTTATCAAAATGTGAGTTTAGAGCTTAATACATAAAAACTCACCTACGTTCTATTCATTCTAATGGGATTTTTAGAAGTGCATTTATCAAATGGTGACTAGTTTTCACCCATTGATAAATAAACTTCTAAAAATCCCATAGGAATAAATAGGGCATGGGTGAGTTTTTATGTATTAAGCTCTAAACTCACACTTTGATAAATATGCCCCCTAGTGTAGTATTTATTTGGCTGCATTGTTCTCTTATGGCTACAGTCATTGTTAATGCTGTGTCACTATGCAGTGGTACAGGTACTCTATAGTGCAGGTTGATCAACTTGGTATCATGTTGCCTGTACTTTTGTGGCTCTATGTCTCTATAGCAAGTAAGATGACCAGACCACAAATCAGAGACAAGTCTAAAAAAATTTGTGTTGTAGGGCTGCATTTAAGTTACATTCAGTACCTCCCTTGTGGCTGGATTTTCAAGACATGCCCCTGAATCTGGTAACACTTTAATCAAATGCGATGGTTTGTTCCTAATGCAATGTGTGTGGAATTTTGGAAGAGAGAGAGCTGGAAAATACTAATTTCTAAAGGTGTTATAGCCAATTTCCTGCTTTAATTTTTCCTTGTCGGCACAGGCCTCTCAAGAACAGTCCTGCAGCACTGTGATTCTGGCTCATTCTTACTTATACCGGTCTGCAAACTGTCCCTACTCACCAACTGAATACAATACAGATGTCACATGTGGGAGGAAAGTCAGACATGTTTTTTTATAAGGTTTCATTTTCCTTACAGGTTAAAAATGAAGGATCACAGAACTGCCTAGATGTAGGGGAGAACAATCATGGTGGAAAGCCGCTGATAATGTATCCATGCCATGGAATGGGTGGCAATCAGGTACGTTAGCTGCACCACTACTTGCTTGGAAACAGAATCTGATGATGGGCAGGGCCAGCTAAGAGTAGGTCCAATAAAGCAATATCAAGGTCTTTAATAAGGTATTTGGAAACTGTGTCTCTTCAGCCTTCATCTGTCAAGGGAGGTTGTGATAGTAAAAACCCTATTATTTCCTCCAACCGGAGTGCGGCTCTATTAGCCCACACTGCCGGTGAGGGATTCAATTTCATGGTGATAGGTGCACTTTAAAGCCTGTAACTTTATGTTCTGCCGTAAAACTAGTGCTGGTATGAGAGCTCTTTTTGGCGCAATATATTTTATTCTTAATTGGTCTTCATTATTTTATTTTTTTTATAGTTTTTAAATTATTTATCACCTTCTTTGCAGCTTTCAAATGGGGGTCACTGACCCCAGCAGCCAAAAAACTATTGCTCTGTCAGGCTACAGTTTTATTTTTATTGTTACTTTTTGTAACTTATTTTTCTATTCAGGTCCTCTCCTAATCATAAACCCAGCCTCTTCTTTAAGCCACTCCCTGGTTGCTAAGGTAACTTGGACCCTAGCAACCAAATAACTATTGAAACCCCAAACTGGAGATCTGCTGAACAAAAAATAATTAAAATAGTAGTGTTCTAGCTATTATGTTAGACATTTGCTCACTCCAGCCTTTATAGATTACATTGTTGCCTAACTAACTATATTGAAATCATTTTTTATTTTGTGCAGTCTGTCTATTTTACCCAGTTTAATTTTTACACTGAACTGTTCCTTTAATGCCCTACACCCCCCCCCGCTTTATTTTGTTTCATTTAGAACAATTGCTAAGCCTATTTATTTAAACAGCTGTTCTAATGGTTTTTATTAAAAACGTGTATCTGTTGCATTGCAGTACTTTGAATATAGCACGCACAAGGAGCTGCGCCACAACATAGCAAAGCAGCTATGCCTACGTTCCAAATATGGTCCAGGGCCTGTGGAGCTGGGAGAGTGCCAGTACAAGGGAAAAAAGACAACTGTGCCAGGCAATGAAGAATGGGAGTTAACAAAGGTATGGGAATGGTGTAAAAATACTCTTTGCCACCTCCTCTCTAATGCTCATATAGCAATGCTCTGCAAAGTGCAAAATTAGTTTAAGCCCTGCTGTCTCCAGTGGTGTTATTCATTGAGCTATGGCTCTGTAATTAGAATCTAACCATTTTACTTTCTTACCATCCTTAGTTTCTTTTACCTTATCTAGGCAACAGCCTTTTAGAGACCCCTTACTTCTCCAATGTCCTTCACCTTGTAACCAAGTCAAATTCACAGGTTCTAGCCCAGAGTGTTTCCAACCTTTATTTATTGTCACAACCAGGATCCAATAAAATAATCTTTGTATCTTTAAATGAGATGTGGGGTACAATGTGGCTAACCTGGTTTTACATTTTTTTCTACTTACAGGACCGTTTACTTAAAAATGTGGGTTCCAACATGTGTTTAACAGCACGAGGTGAAAACCCATCAACTGCAGAATGCAACCCTTCAGACATTCACCAACGCTGGGGTTTCAGCTAAATGCTGTGAACAATGGTATCTGGTGGGTACCAACCTACCGCTATGCCTCAAGTGCCTTTTTAATGCACTGGACCTTAGGGAAGGATTGATCAGTGACCAAAGTGACCTATTTTGGATGTTTCATAAAAAGTACAAGAAAAACACTAATTTTGTCCTCCACAAATGTGCTTATTTTCTACAAATGTGCCTTATGCAAGAATTGGAAAGCCAGATAAACCCTAAAACCAGGAAAATCATTTACACACAAGTTTAGGGCTGCACCAAAATGCTTGTGCCTTGAGATAACTGGGAATCATGGATTTAAATCTGCAATTTCTCTCCTTCATCTGATATTTTTATTTAGAGATTGTGGCTAAATCAACTACAAGTGCGGTCAAGAATGTTTTCCTGCTTTATTCATTGCTATTCCTAGAAATATAGGAACAGTTCCTTTCCTAGATATAGTCTGGGGTCTTGCCAGCAGAACATTAGAAATCAACTGACATCTTTAGAGTTGGGCAACATTTTTGAAGATCAACTTATAATAATAGATTTCAATATTTTGGAACACTGGACATCGGACATTTTGAACACAAGAAGACAAACCAGCCCAAACTCTCTATGGCACTGGTGCTATAAGACTTTGCTTTGGCAAGTCTGAAATTCCAAACCCAACGGAGGCAACTTTGGGCTAAATTAGCTAAAGAAGTGACCTTCAAAGACACGATCGCTTGGGATACATTCAACTTGCTGGGCTGAGTTACATAGTGATAAGCAGCCATTATCTGGCTATTTAGCAGCGCTGGATATTAAATGCACAGTCTGCTTTTACTGATTGTATTTGTTTTTAATTAATATGAAGGGTTTTTTGTTTTTCAAACATCCATAAAAGGCATTATGGAGCACAATACAAGACTAAATCACTGTGACACATTTAGTATTTATTTGTTCCATTAAAAAAAATCCTACTCCTTATTTTATGTTTACTTTTTAATCTGCATTTTCAGGAAGATTTTGTCGGTTTGTTTTTAATATCAGTGATACACTGCATGGCAGAAAATATGTGGACACCTCCCTGTCTATCATGTTCTTCAAAAACCAAGGTCCTTTCCTTTGCTGCTAGAGCCTTTACCCTATTATAGGAAAGTTTGAAACAATGCGGTTGGATACTGATGTGGGGCAATTAAGCCTTCCAGTTCATCCCACAGGTATTTAGTTGGGTTGAGTCAATTTTCACCACTTTAGTTTCTGAAACCTATTCTGTATGAACCTTGTTTTTTTGTACAGGGATAATATGAAACAGTAAAGAGCCTTCCCCAAACTGTTGCTGCCAAATAGGAAGCACAGAACTGTCAAGAATGTCAATGTATTATGTAGTGGAACCTGTGTCAGAAATGATGGGTGTGGCTTAAATGGATTGTTCACCTTCAATGTCCAAATCCAATGTCCAATCCTATTAAACCACCGGCAATTCTCTCAGCATGTCAGAAAATCCATTTTCCATAAAAAAAACTTTTATATACCTGCTAAATCAGCCCTTCTCCTGTGTCTCTGATCAGTTTTCTAAAGGCATGGGAGTGGCCTATTTTGAACCTGACACACTGAGAACTTCCTATATGCTTACATCATCCAGGCTTGGCCCTCACTTTTTCCCTATTAGACCAGTTCATTGGTTGCTTGTGCACACTAATCAGTTGCATAAATTGAAAGCCCATTGGTTAATTTCTCCCTTGCAATGGCACAGGCAAACAGACTGAGCATATCACATACTGTTATGTTAGATTTGCAGCGCTCTGTCACAGGCACAGGAAGCAGCGTCAGACTGACAGGAGACACAGCCAATAGGAGTTAAAGGAAAACGACACCCCTAAGCAATGTAGATTTCTATAAAAATATATTGAATAAACAAGCTCAAATGTAAAGCCCTGCTTCACCTAAATCAGTGGCTCTCAACCTTCCTAATGCCGCCACCCTTTAATACAGTTCCTCATGTTGTGGTGACCCCCAACCATAAAATTATTCATAAGACCATCGGAAATATGTGTTTTCCCTATGGTCTTAGGCGACCCCTGTGAAAGGGTCGTTCGACCCCCAGTTTGAGAACCGCTGCTCTAAATAAACATTTTCATAAAAATATACTTTTTATTAGTATGTGCTATTGGGTAATCCTAAATAGAAAATTTCCATTTTAAGAACATACATGCTAGGCCCCATCAGCCAATTAATGGACAGAGTTCTGCCTTTTGCTCCCACACTACTTCCTGTTACAGTTAGAGCTACATCACTTCCTGTCAGCTGATCTCTGAGGGAGCACACAGCCCATCACTAAATGGTGGCTCAAGGGAAAGGATGTAAAAGGGCAATATTTACTGATATATATATTACAGTTTGGTAAGATTCTTTAATGAATATCTCTTCAGCTGCACATTTTATTAACTATATATAAGGCAAAGATTGTCCTATTAATGTGAACTGTTAGATTAGTGAATGTTGTACAAAGGCAAACAACCCCTATAATTGCCTAATTCTAAAACTAAAAAAGGGATGTCCACATATGTTTGGCCATATAGTGTACATTGCGTAATGTTTATACCCAGTGATAACCAAATGCATTTTATATGAATTAATTCTGCATAAATATTGTTTCCCCTTGTTTGGCCTCCCTTACAGATTGGCAGAAGCAGCCTTATCTCCCCAATGTATTTATTCCTCCTATGCAGATGTGCTGCTTCACCTCTCAGACAACAGCATACACTGTAAGATCCGCTCGTTTGGCGAGGTCACCAAGCAAATGGATCTTCTCCCATATGGCCAACTACGAGTGGGCAATATCAGGCTAATTTGATCAAATTAAAGTAGACAAAGGTGCTGTCAATGAGCCAATGCGGTCCCTGATCCAACAGAAAAATCATATCCGCCTGATCGAGATCTGCCCAATTTCAGGCCAGATGTTGTTCGGGGAGGCCTGTCGGTTGGGCCCATACACAGGCAGGTAAGCTGCCGAATTGGTCTAAAGCTGCTAAAATCTGCCTGTGAATGGCTACAGGCTCTGTCCTATAAAATTATTTGGATGAACTGGATATTTTGTGACACATCTCAATTGCTAAAAACATGGATATATACTATAAAGACTCTAAATTTATACTGTTTTGTAAGAAACCCTGTCTCTCATGGCACATATAGAACCACAAAATACTGCCAAAATAGCTAAGATCAAGCGCACTGTAAACAATAAGGCAAGGGCTCAAGTGCTTCCAGATCAATGCCTGAGACTTCCAAGAACAGCGTGTGTTATATTCTAACAACCAATACTTCATTTCTCAGCTCTCTGCCGCAGAATATTCTATAAAAGAACAGTGCCTTTATAGCACCATGGATCATATATCCTATGTGGCCCTTCCTGTCCCTATGTTTAAATGCAATAAACTTAGTGTCTTCTGGGCCCTATGTCTTAAGGTGACCGTATACATGCTATAAATATAATCTAACCATATTTACAAGCTTTCAGTCCTTTCATAAAAATGAATGTTGTCTACACTGTTTCATCGCATAATCAAATTTCTTTGGGCCAACATATAGACCAGACAGTTGTTGAGCAGCACAGGCATGTTGGTCCTAACAATGTATTTTACAAACCAACAACCAATCATTGGCTTGTGGTGGTGTTACAGTTTTATCTGGCCCAGTATTAGCCACAAACTAGTTGACTAAAAGTATTTACCATGTATACCTTGAAAACTGTTCCATGCTTAGACATATTTTTTAGCTAAATAGCATAAGCTATTTCCCAGGTAAGCGCAGAATTACAGTTAATCATGCGACCACCACACATCCCAAAAGAGCTACTTACGCTCTTATCTATGGTCTTCAGGTACAATTTACAATTAAAGAAATGGGTTCATAGACATAGTCTGTAGGTAAGTTCATAGGATGTACAGTATGCTCTTTAAATAACGATGAGATCAGTTTATTTACATAAAATCTGGCTCTGTCTCTCCAACCATGGTACAATATACAGAAGGTTATAGTTCATATTAGGCAGATAGCTAATATATCCTTCTATGAGACAGGTATAACAGCTCTATAAAAAATTATTTATTATCTGTTGCACAATCCATGATGCCAAAGACCAAAGGTATCCAATTATAGTGCCAGAAAAACTACAACCCATAGCCTAATTGATTTTTAGATTCTGTTACAATTTATGGGCTTTTAGGGAATTATATTTTTATTGTGTCTTTGTGTTTTATTTGTTCAATCATTTTTTTTTTTTTTTTTTTTTAAATTATTACATTTTGTGTGAATGTTAGAACTGGTGTGATGTGCAGAAGTAGCAATGTTACTGCATTTATGAATAGTTCACCAGAAAGCAGTCGGGGATCTCTAACCTGCAGCCTTAAATATGGAAACTTGGAAACTACAGGGTACAGCTTTGCCCGCTGACCTTGTTCAAGAATAGCTGGTGAGCCCTGGGTGAAATCAAATATAAAAGCTCTGTGCAACGCTAAAGAGGTGTACATGGCGAGGGCAGGAAAAAGTTATTGAATCAATGGGGATATTTATTATTTTTTTTATTTAACATAAGAACTTGTTTCTTAGATCATCCAATTAATTGATGCTGTGACATGTCACATTATGTCACATGTCTGTTCACCTGATAATTTTTTGGGGGGAGGGGTCCAACCAGCCACCAGCCAATTGCAAAGCTGCACTCAGACTGGAATTTATAATATTGTACAAAATATATTTAAATGTTGGTGGGCTACTATAAACAGAGTGCCTTTGGCTTGTTCTCTTCCCAACACATAGAGGAATGCACAAAGCTGCCACATTCTTGCCACATTCCCTGAGTAGATGTTCATTTGAAGATGTATTACTGTTTGTTACCTTTTAGTGGATAAATGTTGTCATTTCATCTCTCCCACTTATGCGTCATTGATCAAGTTGTTCATCTCTGACTGACAGCTATGCAGTTTAATGCCATCTGGAAAAATTGTGACATCTTTCTTTCTACACAATGTCATTTAATAAACAGAATGAAAAAACTGTGATCCTTGTGCTGTTCTGCTTCCGACTTCGGTGCAATAAAAAAATATTTCATGTAGAAATACTGGTAGCTCTTTCCCTTTACCCTCATCCACCTCCTTTATTTTACCAGGCAGTCTGTTTTGTGGATGAGTGTGTTAACCCTTAATTAAACCCAAATATATCAACTGACTTGTCATTATCTAATCTACTAATTTACTCTTAAACCCAGTGATGCTTTGTCTAAATTAATTTTCAATAAGGTATTTCTGAATATCATCTCTCAATAGTACTGGTACCATTACCAAAAACTGCATTTTTTGCAACAATTTTCTATTAAAATGTAGATTTTTCTACAATGCAAGAGATACGTAATAAACTATGGTGGACAATAGAGATGGAAAAACTTACAGCATTTCTTAACAACAACCTCCACAAATTTGAAAAAGTATGGAAGCTATGGTTATTTAGACAAGGAATAGTACATATTCTTTAATGAATATATATATATATATATATATATATATACAACATAGGGTCACCTGTACCTCAAAATATATTGTTTACTTTATCAAATGCCCCTGCGGCCTTTTTTATGTTGGTAAAACCATCACAACATTCCGGGATCGTATGGCGAATAATCGTTCCGCAATCCGGACTGCACTCTCCAATGATAAGGCTGACACCCCAGTTGCAGCGCATTTCCTTGCTCATAAACATTCTCTGGCTAGCATGAGATGCATGATCATTGATCATATTCCTCCTCCTGTCCGCGGTGGTAACCATGAGAAATTGTTACTACAAAGAGAACTAAAATGGATGCACAAATTGAATACTGTGAGTCCCTACGGCCTCAATGAACTTGTTTCATATTCTGCCTTTTACTTGAAATGACCGTTTGATATTGCTACATACTATATATGTTATGCTACTATGATCTCTCTGTTATATCCTGTGACCTCATTGCAACATTTGTTGATACATAGTTGACATTTGCCTTTTGGCCACTTTTCTCTTCTGAGATTGTTTTCTGTTTTTATCTGTATTTTCTGATTTTTGCAGTTTTCCCCTCATGTGTCACCCGCATCCCGGTATCTAGGACTATAGGCTACTCCTATGTGTAAGAATGATCTATGTAAGACTGGTCTATATAAGAAGGCCCTTATTTGTTTAACTCCTCGTTGACATTACACCATGTTTGCTCCCCTGGTCATTTAATGCCTTTCACCCATAACTAGATTATTTTCCCCTTTGTCTCTCCCTCCTTCTTGTCCCCTTGCTTTTCCTCCTTTTTCCCTTCTCTCCTGTATTTCTTTTTTTTCTCTCGCCTATTTTTCTCCACTCACGGTGCCTATCAACTGTCCCACCACTAAGAACCATCTTTCCTACAGCGATATGACAGATCTACATGCCTTATTTATTTCTACACACGGTGTAATAGTGTGCTAAGTACTGCTTACAGGACCCATAACATATGGGGTCTCTTTGTGCGTATGGGTGCACCATCTGTGACAACCTGTGTATGAATTACATATGACACTGTTTTTTCATGAACACTTTATTTTTGATGCCCTATACAACACACACGGTGCAATAGTGTGTGTAATACTGTCCAATGGACCTTAACAATAGAGGTTCCTCGTGACGTATGATCGCACCATCCGTGCGTTACAACCTGGGCTTGATTCTGCCATAATATTTCTTTGAGAAATTTTCCCTCCTTTAGTACTTGCATCCAAGATACATTGAGAATGACATGATACCTTTTAATCTCCCTACTCTGGCACACGAGTAACCCCGCTGCCTTTTACATCATTGGTCTGTCTCCTATAGTATCGAGCCCTTCGCCACCTGACAGCACCTGCAAATGAGAGTCGCGTCTTTAAGGTTCTTGGCGATGGCCGAGTACTACTGATCGGCTTTCCACGCTAACATATGCACTAATCGGTGCCGTTGCTGTTGCTCTGTATGTAGCGCAGAGTCCCCTCCCACAGCCATACCATCGCACCGCCGTCCTTCCTTTCTCATTACCTCACTCTGTCCTTTCTACTTTGTTTCTCCTCGGTTACTATTTTCCATCTTTCTCTTTGACTACTTTTCTTCCCATTGCCTCTTCTATTCCCCTTGTCCTAGCTTTACTACAAATAAGCAGACCGATTCCTCATAAGGCACACCATATAATGCATTATTTGACAGCCACGTCAGTCATGTCAGACAACACATGCAACACATGACAGTCACGTCAGTTACTTACTCATTTTCAGCAACTCCTCAATGCATTTTTGCCCTACTGTCCCTTATTATTTCAGCCACATCTGTCATGTCAGGCAATACATGCTGCACAGGACAGTCACGTTAGTTACTCATTTTCAGCAACTCCTTGATGTATATTTGCCCTACTGTCCCCTCATTATTTCTTATTCCTGGGGCCAGTTCGATTTTGTACATTTACAAACTTATAACTTGGTGATGTCTTTGCGACATGTGTGAGTTGCAGTTCAGCACTAGATACATATGCGGGCTTTTTAATACACACCCACTTTTCCTTTCCCCTGACAGTCCTTTTGTTTGTGTTCTATGCCTAATCCATATTATCTTATCATTTTTTTGTTGATTCAGTGTGTTTTGAGAGCGTTTTGTTCACACTGTATGCTAATGTTTTCACACCTATGACATCATTGTTTGGCGCCAAATTCGTTTTTTTCAGTGCACCAGTGTTTGTTTCACATTGTCTTTGAGAAAGGCTGCGGATGCAGCCGAAACGTTAGATGTTGATTTGAATAAAACCTCTACATTTTCTGTAAGACCTGTGAGTGCGGACTCTCTCTACAGCTACTCCATCTATTATATTGGGACTGCACCCAGGCTCCCTTGGACCTGCTTACACGTGAGTGCCTATCTTCTTGCAATATATATATATATATATATATATATATATATATATATATATATATATATATATATATATACACTTTCTCAAGGTCCTAATAAGGACCGAAACGTTGGTTTTAACAATATATTTAAAATAATTTTTTTTGATGAAACATTGAAGGGTGTGCTGGCCACAGATGATTATTTTCTATACAGACATAATTTTGGCTAGCACCCCGCAGAATATTGAGCCTTGGAGTGCGGACACCATTTGGATTGATATATATATATATATATATATATATATATATATATATAAAAGATATGCTGAACCGAGTCTATTCTTTTTTTCCCCCCCTCCCTCCTTTCCTACTCTTTCTTAACACACCTTTTTACCAAGTTATTAAGTTGGCCACTAGGCCATGTAAACATATAATGATAAATCAGCAATAATGAGACAAAAGCTGTTAATTACAATTGATCTTTATTCCTTATGACAACTGAACAAGTACACGTAACATGCGTATTTATGTATATAAAATGGTTAAAAAACAATTAATGCAAAGATAAAAAAATAGATTTTAATAGATTTAGACTTCATTATGTGACATCATTTTAATTGAATCCGGCCCTCCAACATGCTGTATGAGATATAATTGGCCAGCGATATGGAATAAAAGTAAACAGGAAATAAACATAAAAATGCAAAGGAACCAAAACTAAAGAGAACTAAAGTGGACAAGTTTATTAAATGTACTCAATGCATCTCGATAATGGTGGGTCCAGGGGGAAGTTGGTAGGTCATATAATGTTCCAAATAGTATATCAACAGAGTCAGGGTTATTGAAAAAACCTAGAAAGCAATGAGAGATATTTTGGGATTTCAGCACAATTTAGAATGTTAATTAATTTGTCCCCTGTTGTACCAGGCAGATGGCTTAACCTATAGAACAACCCCTTCTATAAAATGTCACTGAACTGCACAATTTAATTTCATTACTTTCATATCCGTTAGACTAGGGTGTTAGCCTGCTACATTATGGGGGTGATTTATCAATGTTTGAGTTTTTTCATGATTTGAGATGATTTGCAGTAAAGCTTGCAAAATTGGAATTATGGTTCAAAAACTCAAATGTCTGATATTTATTAAGTGCAAATAACCTAAAAACTCAAATGTAAAACTTAAGCATCTAAAAGTTTCTGAGTTTATATAGAAGTCAAAGGGGGTTGTCCTGGGAAAATTCCAGATATTCAAGTTTTTTTTATTTGTATGAGTTTTCCATATTAATAAGCAAGTATTCAATTTCTTTTTTATTCGAATTAGAATAATACTAGAATTCTCAAACTCGAAAATTGATAAATAAGACAATATGGGGCTGATTCACTAAAGGTCGTTAACGCTTAACGCATAGTTTTTTTTGCGTTAAAAAGTGCGCGATAAGTACCGATTAATCAAAGTAATTTTGCATGCGTTAATACTCATAGCGCATGCGCAAAAAAACGCATTATCGCAAAGCGTTATTTCTATCACATTGCAGTAATTATCGAATAGAAATAATACTAACGCATGATTCACAAACACATATGAAGTGTTAAACGCGTGAAGTATCGCGGTAATTTGTGCTAATATTAACACCTACTTGGGGTAGGCAGTACTTAAAGAACATTGCGGTTCGTGAGCGTTTGGCAACACAAGATGGAGTTTGCAGTGGGATTGGGAAGAAGAGGATCAAGTATGTGAACGTCCTAGAGTGATGCATCATAGAGTTTTCAGGGAAAGATCAACTCTAGAGGGATTAACAGAGGAGGAAATAGTCAGGCGCTACAGGCTGAATAGAGCAGCAATCTATAGCCTGTATGAGGTACTGGAGCCTTACCTGCAGCCACTGACACGCAGAAGCCATGCTGTTCCTGGCATACTCAAACTTCTGTGCTTCCATCATTTTTTTGCCATGGGAAGTTTTCAGAAGGGATCTATGGGGTAGTGTCACAGCCAACATTTTCATGGTGCCTTGGCCAGGTCCTGGATGCAATATGTATGTATGTATGTATGTATGTATGTATGTATGTATATCTTTATTTTTTTGCCCATTATATCTATTTTCCCACCAATAGAAATGAGTGGAACACTGTCAAAAGTTCTGTGGTGTGAGTGGCATCCCCAATGTGTTAGGTGCCATAGATTGCATCCACGTGGCATTAAATTCCTCCCTAGACAAGGAGCATATTTTTCGGAACAGAAAAAGTTCCCATTCCCTAAACATCCAAGTGGTCTGTGATGCTAGCATGAACATCAGGAGCATTGTGTCCGGATTTCCAGGCTCCTCACACGATGCTTACATCCTCAAGCAGTCCGGACTTTATGCTGATTTTCAAAGTGGACAAATTCCTTGTGGGTGGCTTTTAGGAAAGTATTTGTGTCATGTCTAGCACAAGTTTCCCACATTTGCATTCTGTCTCCCACTGTCAAACCAGGGCCTGCCTGCCATAAGCATGGTTTGCAATTGCAAAAGGGCCCTCTTTTGACAGTGGGAGAGTCAAAGCAGCTACTTGTAGCGTCAGCTATCATTCTCACACTGTCCATCTGTTGCAAGCGGGCCCTCTTTTCACAGTGGGAGATTGGAAGCAGCTTATTTGATTTCAGCAACTTATTCCATCCTATTTTATTTCAGGAGATGCTGGCTACCCTTGTTCTAGGCGGCTAATGACCCCCATACCCAGGCCGCGGTCTGTTATTGAGAGAATGTTTGGGGTTCTAAAAAGCCGCTTCCGCTTCTGGACAAGTCGGGAGGAAATTTGATGTACAGCCCCACTAAAGTCGCACAAATAGTAGTAGCCTGCACTGTACTGCACAATCTAGCTAACTGGCATGCATTACCTGTGTTTGTGGCTTAGGACCTGGATGACCCAATCCATCACATACATAGTTACATAGGGTTGAAAAAAAGACCAGAGTCCATCAAGTTCAACCCATCCAAGTAAACCCAGCACCCACAACCTATACTTACCAATCTACACTCACATACATAAACTATATATAAAACCACTCTATACTAACTGTAGATATCAGTATCACAATAGCCTTGGATATTCTGCTTGTACAAAAACTTATCCAGGACCCTCTTAAAGGCATTAACAGAATCTGCCATTACAACATCACTAGGAAGGGCATTCCCCAACCTCACTGCCCTCACCGTGATAAACCACCTACGCTGCTTCAAATGGAAGCTCCGTTCCTCTAATATAAAGGGGGGTCCTCTGGTGCACTGGTCATTTTTATGGGAAAAAGAACATCCCCCATCTGCCTATAATCCCCTCTAATGTACTTGTACAGAGTAATCATGTCCCCTCGCAAGCGCCTCTTTTCCAGAGAAAACAACCCCAACCTCGACAGTCTCACCTCATAGTTTAAATCTTCCATCCCCTTGACACTGCCTGGAATTAGACAAAAACCCCTAGATCCTTCTCCATTAAGGATACCCCCAACACACTACCATTCAGTAGATAGTTTGCCTTTATATTATTTCTACCAAAGTGCATAACTTTGCACTTGTCCACTTTGAACCTCATTTTCCAGTTTGCTGCCCAGTTTTCCAATTTTGTCAAATCGCTCTGCAAAGTGGCAGCATCCTGCATGGAACTTATAGTTTTGCACCATTTTGTGTCATCAGCAAAAATAGAAACAGTACTGTCTATGCCCACCTCCAGGTCATTAATAAACAAGTTAAAAAGCAAAGGCCCAAGGACTGACCCCTGCGGTACTCCACTAACCACACTGGCCCAATTAGAAAATGTTCCATTTACCACCACTCTTTGTACTCTATCCTTCAGCCAGTTCTCTATCCAATTACAAATATTATGTTCTAGGCCAATATTCCTTAATTTGATCATTAACCTTCTGTGAGGTACTGTATCAAACGCTTTAGCAAAGTCCAAGTAGATGACATCAACTGCCATTCCAGCATCGAGGTTCCTACTCACCTCCTCATAAAAGGCGACTAAATTAGTCTGGCAAGATCTGTTACGCATAAAACCATGCTGGCACAAACTAATAGTAACATGAACTGCAATGTATTCAAGTACCCTATCCCTTATTACCCCTTCCAAAAGTTTTCCTACTACTGATGTCAGACTAACAGGCCTATAGTTTTCGGGCTGAGAATGGGATCTCTTTTTAAATAACGGCACCACATTAGCAATTCGCCAGTCTCTCGGCACCATGCCAAACCTCAACGAATCCTGAAAAATTCTGTGAAGAGGTTTGGCAATCACAGCGCTCAGCTCATTTAATATCCTGGGATGAATCCCATCCGGCCCTGGACCTTTGTTTACCTTTACATGTTCAAGTCTCTTTTGAATTTCCTCCCGAGTGACCCATGCGTCAGTAGCTAAATTACTAGACAGATGAAAAATAAGAGTTCAAAAGTTCAGCTTTTTCCCCGTTCCCATCAACCAACTTACCCCCCCCCCCCCCGTGATAATAAAGTTCCCACCCCTTCTTGCTTCATTTTTTTACTATTCACATAATTAAAAAATAATTTTGGATTCTTTTTACTCCTAGCTGCAATATCCCTTTCCATTTGTATTTTAAAAAGTGTATAACCATTTAAATTCACGGCCCAGTCGCATTTTTCATCCCACCAGGTCTCAGTGATACCAATTAAATCATAATTTTCAATACATGCAATAGCCTGCAGCTCCCCTAATTTACCTGACAAGCTATGCGCATTAGCCAGCATGCAGCGGAGATTACTACTTCTCCCTCTGATGCTTACATTAGCTAACGGAGTGTTAGAGCTAAGGTGAAAATAAGTCTGTTTCCCTTGTAACAACGGAAGCTCCTTATCTGATAAACTATATGCCCCCTCACTCCTCCCCCACAACCCTTTGCTAGTCCCACTGCCCTGTCTACACTAGCTTTCCCATAAAACCACTAACCCTTCTCTCCGCTAGCACAGCGGACCCCCTTCCATTGAGGTGCAATCCATCACAGCTGTATAGATTGTACCCCAAAGAAAAGTCAGCCCAGTGTTCTAGGAACCCAAACCCTTTCTTCCTACACCAAGACTTTAGCTCCCTAAGCTCCCGCTGTCTCCCTAAACTTGCACGTGGCACCGGCAAAATTTCCGAAAAAATAACATTGGAGGACCTTTGCTTAATCTTAGAGCCTAGATCCCTGAATTCACTCTTTAAGGTTCATGCCCAGCCCCTCCCAATAATTTGTCAACCCGATCAACCACATGCCGAACCCTGGCACCAGGAAACAGCAAACTGCTCAGTTGAAGCGATCCGCTTGACAGATCACCCTGTCCACTTTCCTAATGATCGAATCCCCAATAACCACCATCTGTTTAGGCCTAGCTCATACAAAAATTACGTTGTATAAAAGGTATGTGGATGACCTTTTATTTATATGGCAGGGCACTAGATATGATTTTGATATATTTGTGGAATTTTTAAACACTAATGATGATAATTTATGTTTCACTTATAATTTTGGAGAATCTTGTATAGATTATTTAGATTTAAAACTATTTAGTAAAAATAACAAAATATTGAGCAATGATTTCAGAAAGGAGTCTGCAGGAAATTCACTTCTTCGACTCATGTCATCCCAATCACGTTGTTAGGGCAATAGCCTTTGGTCAGTTTCAACGCCTTCATTGAAATTGTAGTACTAATGATGAATTTGTATCTAAATCCATTGGTTTGAGAGATCATTTTGCCTTCCAGAGAGCTTTTAAGCAAAATAGGATTGATTTATAGAGAGATGTTTCTAAAAATAAAAAGGAAGGCACTGAGATAAAGAAAAGTAGGAATCAGGTTGCTAAGCCTGTTTTTGTCACTTCGTATAGTAGGCAGTACCATGAGGTTAAGCGGATAATAAATCACTACCTTCCAGTTTTATATGGTGATAGTGATTTATGGTATTGCAATATGGGTGCAAATAAGTTGCCTGTAGGGCTAAAACTTTGGGCAACATGTTATCACCAAGTGTGATTTCTGAAGTTAAAAAGGGAATATGGTTGGACACATTGGGCACCTACAGTTGTGGTGCAGCATGATGTGTAACTTGTGAATGTATACAGGTATCTCAGATTGTGATGAGTAGTAGTACAGGAAGGACTTCCAGGGTTAGGCAATTTATAAACTGTAATTCACGTTTTGTGGTTTATGTATTAACATGTCTTAAGTGTGAAGTGCAGTATGTGGGCTGTACCACAAGGAAATTAAAATGTAGAATGCGAGAGCATATCAATCAGATTATCTCCGAGAGTACAGCTACAGTGGTATGAAGGCATTTTAAGGAATGCAATGGTGGAGATATGGCATGTTTAAAAATACAGGGCGTTGAGAGATTATTTCCCTCTAACAGGGGAGGTGACACAACGTTTGGCTCCTTCATAGGGAAACATATTGGATATTTCATTTAGACGCTCGGCAGCCAAAGGGTTTGAATTGAAAATTTGATGTAATGTGCTGTGTTTGACCAATAGGTGGTGCTGTTGGGCTCAGTTTCGCTACATTCCCTGAAGTTTTTATGGATAATGTCAATTGTATATATTTTGCAACGTTGTATTTATTATATGTGTATACATTTTGTTTACAAAGTAGCAATAGATGCGTTCCAGTTTGAAATTGTTGTATCTCACTTTATATTTGTAAAACCAATGTTTTTAGGAGATCATGAAAACATCTATAAGGGGTTAATCATTTGCATATGCATTAATTAGAATTTTGATGTCATTTCCCCTTTTGTATTTTAAATAGCTGTTTGTATTCGTTTGAAGTTTGTGCCTATGACTACATATCTTTTGTACGAAACGCGTCAGGACCTTCTTTGTTTTAAGATCTCTACAATAAACACAAGTTTTAGTGGAGTGCGTGCCATTTCTCTTCAAACTAGCTCTGCTCTCCTCCCCACCACTACTAGAGAAACTGGTCTCCCGGCTGTTAGAGAGATCAGCCTCATCTAGAACCGCCAGTCCAGAGTTCACACTCCCATCTTCTTCACACAATCTGGCAAATCTGTTGGGATGCGCAAACCCTGGCGCAGCCTCCCTTTTCCTTTTCCCCACACAATTGCCTAACTGTCACCCAGCTTACTGCCTTATCATCCTTTTGCTGCTCCCCTCCCCCCAAAATATCTGACCCTGCTAGCTCCTGCTCAGTAAGCAAGAGACTTCTCTCAAGATTGTCAATCGAATGCAGTATTGCAACTTGTTCCTCTAGGGCCCTAACACAACAGAACACGACAGAAGTATGCACTTGGGAACTGTTGTTCCACAACCGCATACATGTGGCAGCCTGGCACTGTCAGACCTTCAATGTTGCTGCCACTCATTCTCCCAGTTACAGAAACAGTTAAACAAAAATAGGTGAAAAGACTTGAAATAAATACAAACTTTGTACCTTGTTTTTAACTCCCTTAGTTTATAACTCCTGTGTTTATAACTCCACTTACAGAGCCCCCACTAACTCCTGTGTTTATAACTCCACTTACAGAGCCCCCACTAACTCCTGTGTTTATAACTCCACTTACAGAGCCCCCACTAACTCCTGTGTTTATAACTCCACTTACAGAGCACCCACTAACTCCTGTGTTTATAACTCCACATACAGAGCACCCACTAACTCCTGTGTTTATAACTCCACTTACAGAGCACCCACTAACTCCTGTGTTTATAACTCCACTTACAGAGCCCCCACTAACTCCTGTGTTTATAACTCCACTTACAGAGCCCCCACTAACTCCTGTGTTTATAACTCCACTTACAGAGCCCCCACTAACTCCTGTGTTTATAACTCCACTTACAGAGCCCCCACTAACTCCTGTGTTTATAACTCCACTTACAGAGCCCCCACTAACTCCTGTGTTTATAACTCCACTTACAAAGCCCCCACTAACTCCTGTGTTTATAACTCCACTTACAGAGCCCCCACTAACTCCTGTGTTTATAACTCCACTTACAGAGCCCCCACTAACTCCTGTGTTTATAACTCCACATACAGAGCCCCCACTAACTCATGTGTTTATAACTCCACTTACAGAGCCCCCACTAACTCCTGTGTTTATAACTCCACTTACAGAGCCCCCACTAACTCCTGTGTTTATAACTCCACTTACAGAGCCCCCACTAACTCCTGTGTTTATAACTCCACTTACAGAGCCCCCACTAACTCCTGTGTTTATAACTCCACTTACAGAGCCCCCACTAACTCCTGTGTTTATAACTCCACTTACAGAGCCCCCACTAACTCCTGTGTTTATAACTCCACTTACAGAGCCCCCACTAACTCCTGTGTTTATAACTCCACTTACAGAGCCCCACTAACTCCTGTGTTTATAACTCCACTTACAGAGCCCCCACTAACTCCTGTGTTTATAACTCCACTTACAGGCACCCCACTAACTCCTGTGTTTATAACTCCACTTACAGAGCCCCCACTAACTCCTGTGTTTATAACTCCACTTACAGAGCACCCACTAACTCCTGTGTTTATAACTCCACTTACAGAGCCCCCACTAACTCCTGTGTTTATAACTCCACTTACAGAGCCCCCACTAACTCCTGTGTTTATAACTCCACTTACAGAGCACCCACTAACTCCTGTGTTTATAACTCCACTTACAGAGCCCCCACTAACTCCTGTGTTTATAACTCCACTTACAGAGCCCCCACTAACTCCTGTGTTTATAACTCCACATACAGAGCACCCACTAACTCCTGTGTTTATAACTCCACATACAGAGCACCCACTAACTCCTGTGTTTATAACTCCACATACAGAGCACCCACTAACTCCTGTGTTTATAACTCCACTTACAAAGCCCCCACTAACTCCTGTGTTTATAACTCCACTTACAGAGCCCCCACTAACTCCTGTGTTTATAACTCCACTTACAGAGCCCCCACTAACTCCTGTGTTTATAACTCCACTTACAGGGCCCCCTCTAACTCCTGTGTTTATAACTCCACATACAGAGCACCCACTAACTCCTGTGTTTATAACTCCACTTACAGAGCACCCACTAACTCCTGTGTTTATAACTCCACTTACAGAGCCCCCACTAACTCCTGTGTTTATAACTCCACTTACAGAGCACCCACTAACTCCTGTGTTTATAACTCCACTTACAGAGCACCCACTTACAGAGCACCAACCACCAGAGCAAGCTCCACTGGAGTGCCAGTAGGTCTATTTATACAGTCTGTTTAGGTGAACTAATCAAACCCCACCCACCTCAAACCGAGGGTAATTACAAAGGAATGTAACTTCTGGCAAACCTGCTGTAAGCCTTATAGTTCACCAAACTTTGTAAATTATCACCAAACAGCAAATACTTTTGAAAAAATCAAACCCAACAGTTAAAAAACACAACTATTTTGAATAAAGTTAATAAAAAATACTTATCCCTTTTTTGTTGAAGTGAAAAGCAAGTTGATTCAACCAGCCACCAGCCTGTTAGTAAGCATTATGTCACAGGTCATTTGTTAATTTAATACAAGTAGCAATTATTGATATAATTTAGCAATAAAAATGTAGATTAAACTTTTTATGTTTTGTGAATATGCCTTTGCTCCTTATTGAAACTGGTATATGACCCTGGTTGCAGGCTGCTGGGTGCCCTACTCATATTTTCATGTGACAAGGTCCAATCTAAAAGGTCATTGAAAACAACCCCAACCCTGACAGTCTAACCTCATAGTTTAAATCTCCCATCCCCTTTACCAGTTAAGTTGCAGTCTCTGCACTCTCTCAGCTCATTAATATCCTTCTTAAGGACTGGAGCCCTGCATACTCAAGGTGAGGCCTTACCAGGGACCTATAAAGGGGCAAAATTATGTTTCTTCTTCGTCCCTTCCATGTCAGTACGCATGGGCAGTATTGCCCCCACAGCTAGGAGGTAGGACCTATATACCAAAGCCAATCAAAATTAGCCCTTACCTATAAGACCATGTGACTTCCTCCTCACCACTGTTATTTTTTGTCCTACTGAACAGGAGGTAGGATCTCCCTCCTCACCATTTTGTGATTTCACAGTTTGATTTTTCTTTTGTTTTTGTCATTTTATTTATTTTATTTTTTACCTCTGTGTATACATAGAGGGATGATTCCCAGGTAATGGAGAAGATTTTACCTGATGCCCCAATAAGTAAAGTAATCAAACTTTCACCTATTGGGAAGAAATGCAGGTGTGGGCATACCCATGGTCCTAGCCTTGTGCTAAAATAGCCCCCTGCTCTATTCCCATGTATGCACAGTATGCAAACAGCTGCTTAGTGGGAAAGTATACAGGCGTGGGTATTTCCACATTCCTGCCTGTGATCAATTGAGTCTCCTTTTTCCTATGGTGTTTTGAGCCTTTGAAGACATTTCGGACTAAAGGGCCATGGGTATGGATATGGGCTAGTGATAACTAAGCCTGAATCTGGTGAGTATGAATCTTCAGTCTCCACTGTGTGTTTGAAATGCTCAGTGCACTGAGAAGCCTGCATACTAATGAGCTAATTATGTCCCTCAGCTGAAGGCTGTCTGGGTTCCTGTGGGAGTTGCCATGCTGCTGACTACTCACTGCTATCTGGTAAGGTGTAAGTGCTCCTTTAGGGCACTTTGCTATTGATATCTTTAGTGTTTTTACTGTAAGCCTGAGTCCTCTGTGCAGACACAGCAGGTATGGGTGCAGGTATGGGTGCTCGTATGTGTGCTCATTTACACCAGGTGCTTCCAAGACTGTTCTAGGAGTTGCACTGCTGTAGCAGTATGGTATCTCCTTTTCTTACGGGGAGTCTGCACCTTATAACCAGCCTTTCTCCAGGGTTCTGACTGGAGTTTGCATTTTGCCTACAAGCCAATTTTATCCTGTAAGGTGTTTGTGTGCTTCTAGGCCTCCTTGCTATTGCTGTTTCATATGGTTAGCCTTTCTTGGTGAGTCGAGTCTGCCATGCAAACTCTGCAGGTATTGGGGCTCACTATTACACTGGGTACATCCAGACTGGCTAGGAGTTTTACTGCTGTAGCAGTATGGTATCTCCTTTTCTCGCAGGGAGTCTGAACCTTATAACCAACCTTTCTCCACGGTTCTGACTGGAGTTTGCATTTTGCCTACAAGCCAATTTTATCCTGTAAGGTGTTTGTATGCTTCTAGGCCTCCTTGCTATTGCTGTTTCATATTGTTAGCTTTTCTTTGTGAGTCTACCATGCGGACTCTGCAGGTATGGGAGCTCATTATTACACCAGGTGTGCCCAGACTGGCTGGGAGTTGCACTGTTGTAGCAGTATGGTATCTCCTTTTCTCACAGGGAGTCTGCACCTTGTAACCAGTCTTTCTCCAGGGTTCTGACTGGAGTTTGCCTTTACCTACAAGCCAGTGTTATCTTGTTAGGTGCTTGTATGCTTCTTGGGCTCCTTGTTATTGCTATTTCATATATGTAGAATCTACTGTGCAGACACAGCAGGTATAGCAGCTCTTATTTCATCAGGGGCTTCCTGGTTTAACTGGGGTTTCTGCTGTGGCAGTGGTGTACCTTTTCCTGCTTATTTTATTTCTGCAGGCCCTGGTTGGGTCTTTGGCTTAAAAGGCAGTTTTTTCCTACCAGGTATGAACAGAGTTGTAGTTCAACAACTCCTTTTTCTTTCTGGTGTGTTTACAGGTATATTTCTGTCTGCTAGCATGATAGGAGCCAACATTAGTAAATGTTTGATTGCTCTGTGACTGTCATTTTGCATGACTGCCGGCTTGTGCTATGACCTTTGCTTACGTGCCTGTTGGTCGTTGTCCTGGTTATGGCCTTTGGTCAGCGTGACCGCTGTTCTTGGTCCCTGTTAGCCAGTTTTTTGCTATGTCTCTGGCTTGCATGACTGATGTTCCTTGTTTTGAGCTTTGCCTTGTGTGCCTGTTGACCCTGGCCGTGATTATTGTTTTTGGTTTGCTTGGCCGTTGGTTCTGTCTATGGCCTTTGCCTCACTTGGCTGCAGTTCCTGCTTATGGCCTCCGGCTCATCTGTCTACTGCCTCTGACCCCTGGCATCAGACTTTCTGCTATAGCCTTGACTTGCTTGGCTGCTGGTCCTTTTCATGGACTTTGCCTTGTGTGTCTGTTGGCCCTGATTATGGTCTTTGGCTTGCTTGGCTGTTGGTTCTGTCTATGGCCTTTGCCTAACTTGGCTGCAGTTTCTGCTTATGGCCTCGAGCTCATCTGTCTACTGCCTCTGACCCCTGGCATCAGACTTTCTGCTATAGCCTTGGCTTGCTTGGCTGCTGGTCCTTGTCAAGGACTTTGCCTTGTGTGCCTGTTGGCCCAGATTACGGTCTTTGGCTTGCTTGGCTGTTGGGTCTGTTTATGGCTTTTGTTGCCCTTGGCTGTGGTTCCGGGTTATGGCCTTTGGCTTGCTTTGCTACTGCCTCTCACCCCTGGCAGCAGAATTTTTGCTATAGGCTTGCCTGCTGGTCCTTGTTTTGGACTCTGGCTTGCTTGCCTGCTGGTCCTTGTTGGCTTGAGTGGCCACTGGTCCTTGGTTTGGCCGTTTTCTTTGCTTGGTTGCTGGCCCTGGTTCTGGCCTTGACTCACTTGGCTGCTTCTTCCATTCTGGCTTTTAGCTCACTTGGCCGCTGGTTCTGGTTTGCTTGGCCGTTTTTTCCCAGTTCTGTCCTTTGGCTTGCTCGGCAGTGGGATCTGATTTTGGCCTTTGGCTTGCTTGCCCATTGGTTCCAGTTTTGACCTTTGGCTCGCTTGGACATTAGTTTAGTCTTTGACTTGCTTGTCCATTGGTTCAGACCTTTGGCTCTGGTTTCAGCCTTTTGGCTCTGTTTTGGGCCTTAGTTTGCTTGGCCATTGACTCTGGTTTTGGCCATTGGCTCCAGTTTTGACCTTTTGGCTCACTTACCCATTGGTTTTGGCCTTTGGTGTGACCGTTGGCCCGGTTCTGGTCTTTGGCTTGCTTGGCCATTGGCTCTGATTCTGGCCTTTGGCTTGCTTGGCTCTGGTTCTGGCCTTTGGCTTGCTTGGCCACTTGGCTCTGGTTCTGGCCTTTGGCTTGCTTGGCTCTGGCCTTTGGCTTGCTTGGCTCTGGCCTTTGGCTTGCTTGGCCTTTTGGCTCAGGTTTTGACCTTTGGCTTGATTGGCCTTTTGGCTCTGTTTTTGGCCTTCAGCTTGCTTGGCCATTGGCTCCAGTTTTGGCTTGCTTGCCCATTGGTTTTGGCCTTTGGCTTGCTTGGATGGTGGCTCTGTTTCTGGCCTTTGACTTGCTTGGCCGTTGGCTCTAGTTCTGGCCTTTGGCTTGCTTGGCGTTTGACCAGTTTTGGCCTTTGGTCCTGGTTTGTGGCTCATTTGACCCCGGTTTTAGCCTTGGTTTGCTTGCCAACTTGCCCTGTTTTCTGTCCTTTGGCTCCCAGGGAGACTGGCCCTGGTTAGGAGCTTAGGCTCATAGGATGCTGGCAATTGTTTATGAGGCTGCCAGTTTTGGTGTGCTCCTTGGTGCAGGTGGCTGCTGGCCTTGGCTTAGTCCTTGGCGTATATGGTTGCCAGTCATGCTGTGGTCCTTGGTGCAGGCATGTGGTTGGCTGCCTTTGATATGGTCTTTGGTTCATGTCATGGTGTGCCTTGGCGCTTGTGGCTGTCTACCTTAGCTGCTTTCTTGGGTGGGTGCTTGTTTTTCACCTTGTATTCCACTCCTTACTAGCAGTGGCTAGTTTAGGGAGCGGTTTCTTTGCAGTTACAGTATCTGAACAGTCCATCAGTGGTTGCAGAGTCATGTATTGCAAGCACAGCGCTAGTTTTTGCTATTGCTTGTGTGTTAGCTGTCTTTCACTCTGGGCTCTTGCATGCAGGGATGGCAGCTGGCGTGTTCTCCAGTGCTTTGCTTGACATGTCCACCACTGCTTCTGGCAGGGTGTTGGTTTGTCCGCTGGTTGTTTAGCATGCATAGTATATGGCGCTTCTGACTTTCATGCAGGGTGGCTAGATGGTACATTGAGTATGGGCTGGCTGTGCACCAGTCGTTCCATGCATGTTTTCCAGTTGATTCCAGTCATGTTATACTGGTTAGCTGATCTTCCATCTGCAGGTTGTGTACAGTTCCTAAACCTGGCCCTAACATTGCTGGTTAGGTAGCCTCTCAAGGTTGGTAGCTACAGTGAGTGGTAGGAAGTTGGGTTTCAGCCTGTCATGCTCTGTTACAGGCTGGAGTCCCTAGCTTGTTTGTGCCATAGGGGGGCTTGATGGCTAGTGTGCCCTTTCACTGTTCCTTGCTTCAGATCTGTGCTTGGATTATCTTTGGCTGATCTCTGGGGGTTGTTGAGTTTGACGGCTGTCAACACCAATTTAAGCTGATACCGGTGTGCTTTGGAGCTAGATGCTTGTGTGCCACAATTATTTTTCTAGGGCCCCAGGTTAGTGCTAAGGATTGGGGGCATAGAGACAGCTCTAGTGGATAATGCATCAGAGTTGTGGTTAACTGGTTGGTTGCTGCTGGGCTGGTAACACCAGTGAACTGCCCAGTGTCAGAGTTATGATTGTGACCATTTTCTTCTTGTTGGCAGAGGATCCTCCCGAGCCGGGCTTGGATGTTTATGGCAACCGTAGTGTGGAAATCCCTCTGGTCCCTGAGAGGATTCTTGTAATGGTCCGTTTTTTCTTGTGATGCTTGATTTGTTTTTAGCATCTGTTGATATTATTGTTCCCACCCCTTATATTTTAGGGGCATGGCTTGGTAGATCCCATGCGTACGGACATGGAAGGGACGAAGAAGAAAATGAGAATTTCACTTACCTCTTATCGTAAATTCCATTTCTTCTAGTCCCGACATGTCAGTACGGGGTTTCCCATCCCAATTATTTGCTTCTTGTATTGCTTGGCAAATGTATAACAGTGGTGAGGAGGAAGTCACATGGTCTTATAGGTAAGGGCTAATTTTGATTGGCTTTGGTATATAGGTCCTACCTCCTAGCTGTGGGGGCAATACTGCCCATGCGTACTGACATGTCGGGACTAGAAGAAATGGAATTTACGATAAGAGGTAAGTGAAATTCTCATTTTTCATCCCTTGAGTCAATGCCCTTTGTATGCAAGACAGAACTTTGCCTTAGCAGCCACAGAATAACAACTTGTTATCTACAAAGATATCCAGATCCTTCTCAATTTATGATACCCCCAAAACACTACCATTTAGAATGTAATTTGCAGTACAAGGTACTGTTTTATTATTACAGAGAAAAAAGGCTTATTACAGAGAATTATTTTAATTAATTTGCTCTGCAATAGGAACAAACACCTTTTACTGAATTGCAGGCAATCGGATAAAGCTTCAGTTTACACATTTGTTTTTGTGTGTGTGAGATTGAATTACCTTATGTAATTCTTCCTTACATATATAGAGGGATGTAAGGAATGTTAAGGAAAAATATTCGCAATGTGAAAATGTATGCCTCTGCACAAACAAATTTGCAATACAGCTTTTGCGAATGCAGAAACTGCTTACTGACCACTTCCGACAGTGAAAGGACAGTGTGCAGTTTATGTAATAAAACTTTCAAGCAATGTGCAATAAAATGTGTAATGCAATAACAGTCTAATGGAGAGTATTACATTGTGATATGTGAATTTTAATTCTTATTTGTGCACATTTCTTTCTGTTCAGGACTTTTATAACTGTTTTATTCATCAATGTGACAATGAAAGGGATTGAAATGGTTTCCGTTTCTGTCTGCAAACAATATCTTGTGTAATGACATTGTTCATAGACAATACATACAATTTCACAGAGCATATTATAGTGTGAAAGAACCAAAGGAGACAGTTTCCCAGGTCCATTTAATATCCCATGAATACACATAACCTGAGCTATGTGACTTGTATAAGATTACCAGATCACTTCATAAATTCGAATAGATGGGAGTTTCTGCTCTGTTAATGCAATGAGCACAGCCCTGCTAGCCCTTCTTTGATTTGTAACATGATTTATTAACCTGAGAATAGTACAGTCCCACTCAGCACTTTGATGGTTAAGGTGCACCCATGTTCCACTAGGGAG
Source organism: Xenopus tropicalis (assembly GCF_000004195.4). Classification (NCBI taxonomy): domain Eukaryota; kingdom Metazoa; phylum Chordata; class Amphibia; order Anura; family Pipidae; genus Xenopus; species Xenopus tropicalis. Next base: position 142,530,114 of record NC_030678.2, on the reverse strand, counting down.
CGCTAGCCTCCTTTCTCTACTGCAAAAGATTGCAGGTCTCATTTAATACAATTTGCAGTACAAAAATGCATTTGTATCCAAAGGTTATTCAAATTTGTCTGAGCCCCTGGTTAATCCACCTGACTTTCTGTGGGAATATTCGGCATATACTATGCACAGTTGGGTGGAATTTTAAATAGATTTTAAGATAACCTGGATAACATGTATTTTTAGATACCTTTTAGATAACCTGGCTTAATACTCTTAATATCTTGCTAATCACAAGTGTATTACACCCACCCATTATGGAATCTATTTGCCTTCTATTGTTCTAAAAGTCACCACAAACCAGTTATCCTTAATATAATTTATTTACTTAATATGGTTCAGCCACCGGATGGCACTGTGCCACTTAGTCTATGGCAGCACCCATTTATTGGTACAGAAATATTGTTATAACTAAATCCCTGTGCTGAATAACCTTGTGTCATGTTTAACTAAAGAGCTATTGGAAATAAACCTGTTATTATAAATAACTAATTTATAGTTTATCTGTTAAAAACTCTATGCAATTAATATTACAATAGAGTCTGACTTGATTTGAAAAGAAAAAAGGAGGTATGTGCAGTTTCATCTCAGGCCTCTGATCATGATCTGTTTGCTCACCTTTGTCACAGTAGCACCAAATAAAAGTTATTTGCTGAGGCGCCTCACCTTTATTTGGGCAGGTGGAGACTGTATTTCTTTTATGTAAAATGAGGTTCAACTAAAGACAAACATTAATAAGTATAGTTCAGTGATAGGAAACAGTAATTAATGTTTATATTCAGATGTGTGATTGGTTAACTTTAAAGAAATACTGTCATGATTTTTATGATGTACTTTTTATTTCTAAATTACACTGTTTATATAGCAAATGAAGAGTATGGCTAGCCCCATGTGAAAATCCAAAATTATATATTAAAAAATCTGTTTGCTCTTTTAAAAAACGGATTTCTGCTGGAGAAGCTCTATTAACTGATGTGTTTTCCCATGACACTATTCATTTAAAAAATGGTATATAGAGTAATACCACAAGGAAACAGAGAAACACTTACTTGATTTAAAGAGTTAGTTCCCATTGGCAAAACAATTGATGAAAATGAAAAAGTCACTGGGGTATATTTATCAAAGAATAAAGTTACAGTTCGCTACAGTCCGCTAAAGTGAAATTCCTCCACTCTCCATTCATTTCTATGGGATTTAAAAAAGTATTTATCAATAAGTGTTCTGTCCTCACTACGTATTACCCTGGGCAGTTTGTAGTTTGACATACAGCTAAACTCCTCCCTCCATCAATTCACTGAGACAGGTTGGTAGGCTTCAGTTTATTAACAAAGGGGAAGGTGTGAAACTGTGGAAACAGAAAATATGGCAGCATTTAATGTACAGTAAACAAACAGGCACATTTTTGACCACGCCCACTTTTGTGGCCACGCCCCAATTACCACACCCCATTAAAAAAAATACTCCTTTTATATAGATGAAATGGCGGGATCAGACGCAAATGTGCTATACCCTCATACTAAAAGACCTAAGGAAAACAATATAGCAACTCCTGCATTAAAATACAAATATAGAGAGAAGACAGTCGGTTATAAGTGAGTTATAACTATGTACCAGTTTTACCCCCCATACACAGTGCCCCCATAGACAGTAGCCCCCCCCATAGACAGTAGCCCCCCCCATAGACAGTAGCCCCCCCCATAGACAGTAGCCCCCCACACAGTAGCCCCCACACAGTAGCCCCCACACACAGTAGCCCCCCCATACACAGTAGCCCCCCACATTCAGTAGCCCCCCATACAGGCCTTACCCCCACTCGAATGCCTCTCACCCATACCCCCCAACAGTCCCACTTTTCGCGGGACAGTCCTGATTTTTATGGCACATCCCGCTGTCCCGGATAGTTCCATGAATGTCCCGCGGGACATTCATTGAACTATCCAGCACAGCAGGATGCACTGGCTGGAGCCTGACGTTCAGACTTCCCTGGCGGCTTCTCTCCTTATGCGGCTCCTTGTGCGGCGGCCCTTTTATAAGGTTGTGCCCGTGCATAATGACGTCACATGTGCCCAGGGGCGCAACCTTATAAAAGGGCCAGTCGCGCTGTATATGGAGCCGCATAAGGAGAGAAGCCGCCAGGGAAGTCTGAACGTCAGGCTCCAGCCAGTGCATCCCGCTGTGCTGGATAGTTCAATGAATGTCCCGCAATGCGGGACATTCATGGAACTATCCGGGACAGCGGGATGCGCCATAAAAATCAGGACTGTCCCGCGAAAAGTGGGACAGTTGGGGGGTATGGGTGAGAGGCATTCGAGTGGGGGTAAGGCCTAGATGCCTGCGTAAGAACAGATGTGCCATGAGGGGACTGCACATAAACAGTTATAAACCTGAACTAAGGTTTATACAAGGAAAATATCCGCTTGTATTTATAATCTAGGGGCTAGAGATGGATGATACCTACCAACGATGCTTCCACAGGGCTGGATGGGGTAGGATTCATGCAGGATGACAATGGAGCTATTAACACCATACCCCCCAACTGTCCCGCAGTCCCGCTTTTTATGGCGCATCCCGCTGTCTCGGAGAGTTCCATGAATGTCCCCGCTCCTATGGGGGCTACTGTGTATGGGGACACTGTGGGGGGGGGCTACTGTGTATGGGGGGGCTACTGTGTATGGGGGGGCTACTGTGTATGGGGGGGCTACTGTGTATGGGGGGGCTACTGTGTATGGGGGGGCTACTGTGTATGGGGGCACTGTGTATAGGGGCTATTGTGTATGGGGGGGCTACTGTGTATGGGGGCACTGTGTATAGGGGCTATTATGTATGGGGGGGCTGCTTTGTATGGGTGGCTACTGTGTATGGGGTGGCTACTGTGTATGGGGGGGGCTACTGTGTATGGGGGGGGCTACTGTGTATGGGGGGGCAAAACTGGTACATAGTTTTAACTCACTTATAACTGACTGCCTTCTCTCTATATTTGTATTTTAATGTAGGAGTTGCTATATTGTTTTCCTTAGGTCGTTCAGTATGAGGGTATAGCACATTTGCGTCTGATCCCGCCATTTCATCTATATAAAAGGAGTAATTTTTTTTAAAATGGGTGTGGTAATTGGGGCGTGGCCACAAAAGTGGGCGTGGTCAAAATATTGTCCCTCTTTTCATTTTTCAAATGATGGGAGGTATGTAACACTGCTAAGATGGCAGCTATAACAAACCTTTTCCTGTATTACCCATGGTCACATGGTAAAGTAAGGTATGCTGAAAAGGACATTTTTTTAAGCAATTACAACCTATACCTTAAGAAACCACTAGGTGGTGCAATGAAACAGTAAAACAATGCTGGAGGCATAACAATGAGTGAAAGTAAAAGTTCACCCTTAATAAATACCCCTTTAAAAATGCCATAGATATGAACGGAGAGTGGCGGAATTTCACTCTAGTGGACTGTGGCGAGCTCTAACTTCACTCTTTGATAAATATACTCCACTGAGCCCAGATGCCACTTTCGTCATGAAACCCTCACATGGTTGCAGCCACCTCAGGAAGCAAGTCAATCCTCAGTCATCTAAAACATATATAAACAGGATCATAGTGTGTACCATTCAATAATTTATTTAAAAGTATTAAAAATTATTTTCAAATTAAAAGTATTTAAAATTGCACAAAGTGTCTGAAGTACAAAAGCTCATCAAGCAGGTCCAGAGGTATACAGGCAATATGACCCCCAGTGTGTATGAGTGCATCATTCACAAATGAGTTAGACCAGTGGAATATCTCCTCCAAATGCCCAAGCCTAATGGCTACCTATGCGCTTCGTTAGAACTGTGGGCAACTTCATCAGGGTTAAGAGCTTGTTAAAAAATTGGGTATATTAACAACTGGTTAATCTTGAACAATGGCCTGTCATTTATATAGTAGTTATGCTATCTGCACCCTGACTACATAAACAGCAGCATATGACTGCTGACGCCAACACAGACACAACCCCACTTATGGGAAATATATTTGTCTGGGGAAGTCAACTGTGCAGATTTATACATTGCTCTTCAGTGTTACATAGAGCACCTACGTATACCTGACCATGTGTGACGTGCATTTAGAGCACTTATTTAACATTGCAATAAGGTGTGACTCACATAAAGTTCAGGGATCAATTAAAGCAGAATGTGCCAAAATGCCAATCCCTACATGCGCTGTGCATCCAGTTTATTTCCAATGGGTTGCAAATTTTGGCCCATTTTGATGTGCAGTTTGCATTTTGCACCCAACATCCCAGGATCCCAAAATTCCACTTTGCAGCTTTCCCCCTTTCTATACAGGGTCGGACGGGGCTGACAGGGCACTGGCAAAAAAACCTGGTGGGCGGTACCAGCTGGCTTAAGCCTATTCCCTCCACTAACTAGAGGGGCCAGCTCATCATTACCTATCAGAATGCACAGTACTTAGTGGGGGTGGGGAAAGGTGCTATTGTTGCCCTAGACCTGGTAGGGTCTTCAGGGTTCCCACAGTTGGTTGCATCAATAGGTACATCAGACTCATGTCCAGCCAATCAGATTCAACAGTTGCTTTAAACAAGCACTTCAAAAGTGCAGCAAGCCCCATTCTAATAATGCTAGATGCAATATGCTCGTTATATGTGTTAAAATTCAAGAGAAAATAACCACAACCTTTTTCTCATAGCTTAATGATTCCATCCCTTTACCCTTTAGTTTATGTATACCTAAGGTGAGGCCTTACCAGGGGTCTGTTATGTTTTCATTTCTTAAGTTAATGCCCTTTTTTATGCAAGGAATTAGTTTCTTTGCTTTAGTAGCCACTGAATTCCACCGCGTGGATACCCCAACACAGAGCTGTCAACCACCATTATTTGTTCTGGAGTTATCCGATTTTGGTGGTTCTCGCTCAGTCCCTGTCCCCCAGCAGTATTCCTGCAGTGAGCGCATGTGCAGTCACTTCCGGAAGCATGTGTGACATTTGTGACATCACTTCCTTGTGTCTGTAATGTTACATAGTTACATAGGGTTGAAAAATGACCAGAATCCATCACGATCAACCCTTCAAATAGAAAAAATACACCTCCTATCTGCCTATAATCCCCAGAAAACAACCCCAACCTCGACAGTCTAACCTTATAGTTTAACTCTTCCATCCCCATTACCAGTTTAGTTGCAGTCTCTCCAGCTCATTAATATCCTTCTTAAGGACTGGAGCCCAAAACTGCACTGCATACTCAAGGTGAGGCCTTACCAGGGACCTATAAAGAGGCAAAATTTTGTTTTCTTTCCCTGAGTCAATTATATTTTGCATTTTACCAGTGACAAAAATGTTCATGAAACCGTCTCAAAATTTTGTCATGTGAAAAAATACATACATCATAGTCACCATCAATGTCAACCAGTGGGATTTCAGTCCTTCCACTGTTTATATAATGAGGTTCATTGCTCAGTATGTAGTTAGTGGATAGAGCAAGCGCTAGCATGGGCATCCACAAACAGAGGAAAAGGGGGGCACTGTGGAACACATGGCCATATGTATGGCATTTCTATTATGCAGGAGCTTCAGCTACGCAGGAGGTAGAGCAGGGCAAGTAGCATGGGAGCACTAAGAAACAAGAAAAGTTTGTGGTATTCTGCCAGGTAATGCTTTTAATCTATTTTCTGCAGTGATCTTACCGGTATGTCTGGGGTTAATGTGTTTATTGTCCATTTTTTTACAGTGATCTTACATGAATGCTTGACACTGTGCTCATAATCCATTTATGGTGTGATCTTACTGGTATGTATGCAGTTAAAATGTTTATTATCAATTTCAGCAGTGATCTTGCTGGCATGTCCAGGTTAATATGGTCATATCTTTTTGCTGCAGTGATCTTAATGGTATGTCTGAAGTTAATATACTTGTTATCTGTTTTCTACAGTAATCTTACTGGCATGCCTGGTGTTAATGTGTTAATTCTCAGTTTTCTGCAATAATCGTACTGGCATTTTTGGGGTTAAGGTGTTTGTTGTCCATTATCTGCAGTGATCTTACGGGTGTGTCTGGAAATAATGTGTTTATAATCTGTTTATGCAGTGATTTTATTTGCATGTCTGGGTAATTATGGCTATTGTAAATATAATGACAGAGAAGGCCAAAGGTAGTAAATAAAATTTAGCGATGGCCACAGCACTGCAAGGAGGGGCTGCATACAGAGCACAGACCCAGGAGTTTATATGGGGATAAACAAAATATTTAATGGATTTTGAACACAGGCATTTTTTTGCGCATTGGAGAGGCAGGTTTCAGCGCACCTAAACACATCAGCTAATTGTTTCCTGTATATTCTGCCTGGTTGTACTCATGAGCATTTGTGTTCTGTTGCATTTTTTTAGCCACAACCTGAAGAGCTGTCAAGCAACCCCTTGTCATGTAGGAGATAATAATCCAGGTTTTTTAATTCAGCTTTTTTAATTTTTTAATTCTTCTTCATACTAAATGATAACATGAAATAAGGTCTCAAAAAGGCCTGGATCATTATCTCCCTCGTGACATGGGGTTGTTCAACAGCTCTAGACATGCTGCATTTTCTTGCACTTGATGAACGTTCAAAAGAAAATAAAATAAAAGATTGCATTTGGAACTTACAAAAACTCACTTGTTAGTGTTTATAAAAAAAAATAAAAACACAGTATCTGCGTTCCCGGACTCTCTGCTTGCATTTGTAAATGCATAAACAATTGCTTGTGTATAAGAGCCCTAACTATAGTATTGCATTTTTAAAATGAATAACTTAATTGCTAAAGTAAAATGAAAAAATCCCAGACAATATTTGACAAGGCAGAGTGTAAAAAGTCAGGGACACCATGTACTTTGTAATTAAAACGCCTGGTAAATATATATTATATAACACTTGGCACATATTATATTTGCTGTTTCTTCAGGAAACGCCAGTGATATTAAGCTGCATGTTTCAGGTTACACTTGTCTCTCTGCTCTTAGCACAGTAATTTGAACATTACTCTCTGAGTGCAGCATTTGGCAGTATTAGTAATGTGCAGGTCAGAAAAAACTCAACCCCTTCATACCATGTTTTTCTCTCTTACACACTAAAGAAAAATGTCAATTAATCGACTGTCAAGATATTTTGATATGCAATGTTTCACATGTATTGTGTGATACCGTATATACTCGAGTATAAGCCGAGTTTTTCAGCACTAAAAATGTGGACGGAGGTGAGTGCGTGCGCACAGGTACGCATGGACACACGTCCGTCCACGGGGGGAGGGGGGTTGGGTGCGCACAACGAGCCTGTTACATGTTTAGATCAAGAGTCAGCAGGTATGCACGGTCACAAGTGGAGGGTAAAATTAGGTACCTCGGCTTATATTCGGATCGGCTTATACTTGAGTATATATGGTAACCTTTCAAACTTGGCAAATAAAAAATGCGTTACAAAAAAAAAATAAAATTAACCCCTACCTGACCATAACATGCTAAACCTTAACCTGCAACTAACCCATAAAATGTCACCATTGTAGGACCCGCACCAAACCCGTACCTGTGTCTTCCCACTCTTTACTCTGCGCTCATCAAAGGGTTCCCACCTGTCCGGGCTGTCCAGGTCAAAACCTTCTGGCCGGTTTTCCAAATTAGGAAAACCGGACAGGACTTACTGAGATTGACGCGGCGATCTGCCAATCACCACCCAGTGATGTAACTGCCCCACACCATGACATCACAGCCCTGCCCATTCCCGCCCCTATGATGTCACAGCTTGCCCAGCAAAAAAAGCCGGCAGAAGTGGCAACCCTAATTAAAAGACAGGGAAAGTTCAGATGCAAAGGAAGGGTGCACTACCCCAATCTGACCCACACCCAACCAGAACCCACAACGGTCACTTAAATTTCAGTTCCAATCCACCTGACCTGGGGTAAACCCGCCACACATCACTAGTCAGTATACTGATGTGGTAAATAAAATCAGTACAAATATGTGACAGCAGGATGCCCTATACTTTTGTTTTGTATACGTTACTGATCCAAGTGTTAAAAATGTGTCTTTGTCTGTGTAGGCAGCCAATTTGTTCGCTGCAAATCTCAATGCCCAGACCCTAAGCTTTTTAGTGTGCCCAGATTTGGATGAATTTACTGTAAAAAAGAATTTGCATTCTGTTTTCACTTGGTAGCATAAGCAGGTTCAGTATCCCATCTATTGTTGGTATGGTTGTGTCCTGTGTTGCTGGGCTCACTGACATATGTTGCTAGGTTCACTACCTCATATGTTGCCGGAACTACTAAGTTACCATACTCTGGGGCCACTGTGTCATATATTTATTAGACCACCGTGTCATATGTTGTTAGCGCTACTGAGTCTATTATTCCTGGGGCCACTGTGTTATGAAATCCTGGAAACATTGTGTCACAGATATCTAGGGACACCTTGTCATGAACTTCCAGGGCCACTATGTTATGAAATATTGGGGTCACTGTGTTATATACCGAGGGGCCCTTTATGTCATAAAGTGCTGAGGCCACTGTGTTGTGAAACTGCGTGTGTTACTTTATATTTGTGTGTGGCAACAATGTGGCTGCATTCTGTCACTCCACCCTTTTGAGCCCCTTCATTCACTGAGAAGCCAGCATAATTCTCGGATATTAAGGGGAACATGAGAAGTGAACATTTGGGTACAAGCTGAACCTGCCATTTAACTTTATACCCTGTACAGGCATGCTATTTATTTGATAAATAATAAATAGATTCCCTTTCTGAAACCTATCAGTAATATCCCACTGATAAGTCCTGAATCAAATATAAGAATAAATTGCAAAAGTTTTCAGTGGAATAAAAACAACAACATTTATTGGCTCAAATAAATATGAACATAAACAGAACTCATAACAAAAGCATACTATACCAAAACATGACCAGGTGCATCCTAATCTCCTAACGCGTTTCGCACCATGTGGCGCTTCATCAGAGGAGGTGTGGTTTACTTGTGTCACTTCCCTTATATACCCTTAGTGTTTTGATATACAGTGTACAGGGTTACTTAACTAACCCTCTATCAAGCTTTTAGTATATCAGAAAATCTTATTAAACATACATAGCTATGGGTTTTCAGATAACCCTGCATATAGCACATATCATATAATTGTATTAGAATCACACCAAATAATCCAAAATTTACAAAAAACCACAAAACAAAAAACAAAACCAATTAAGTGATAACATCATTACAAAAATAAATCTACATCTAAACATATATAGATGCAGACCTCTTCATAGATAACTACATATTAAAGTGCATAATTGTGCATAGAATTGTGCATAATTGCACATAAAATTAATTTGATAAATATTATTATAAAACACTAATGTTGTCATTGCATCCTGGAGATTTCCTACCATAACTATAGTAGCCATTATAACCCCATTTTAACCTCATACTTCATTTGTTGTAACTAATAAAGTTTAATTTATATGTTATACATACAGGCCTAGAAACCTCCAAGACGCATAAACATCACAAGTGCAAACCAAATACCTAGCAAAATTAATAATACTACCAATAAACATTATAAATGTAATAAATATACAACTGCCCATTGCATTACACTTATGAGTGACAATTATAAATTTTGAACAATTTAACCTATTTTTTACAATATATTCATATTTTCATATTTTTGTTCGGTTCAACATAATAACATTTCCTTTTTACTTTATTTCCAGGGTGATACAAGGAAAGGTTTCAATTCAAATTTTGTATTCATTCCTTTTGGTATCACAGTGTCCAGCATAAATATCCATTTAGATTCCAATCGTAGAAGTTTGGTTACCAAGTTCCCTTCACTTTTTTCATCTATTTTATCTATACCAAACATATTAAATCTCATTTGTTTACCGTTGTGCACATAGTCAAAATGTTTACATAAAGGGTTATCACTATCTTTATTTTTTAAACCTCTCAGATGTTCTCCTAATCTTGTTCTCAGCTGTCTTATAGTTCGTCCTATATAGAGGGAACCACATTCACATTGTAAACAATAAATAACATATTTGGCATGAAATATAGGTATTGATTTTATACTCTTTATCATTACTTTTACTGAAAAAAGTTTTTTTATTACTACTATTTTTACATGATTTGCAATGCTTACAAGGAAAAAAGCCTTTTAGATCGCCTAACCATGATGTCCCTTTAGTCACTTTTTCTTTCGACTTTAATTTATTAGGGGCTACAATTCCTGCTAGTGATGTAGCTTTTCTACTCACTACCCCTGGTTTAATATTTGTCTTTTTCAATATTGGATCAGCTTGCAAGATATTCCAATTACTTTTAATTGCTTTTCCAATCTTTTTGTATTGAACACCAAAGTCTAAAATACATCTGATTTCTTCTCTCTTTTCAGCCTTAGCAGTATTTATTCTTTTACCTTTATAGCTCTTACTATTATCATTATTTCTCAGTTCTTCTACTCTTTGTAATGCCATTTGCAAATCGCATTTTTTATATCCTCTTTCACCAAGCCTCTCACATTCATGCCTTGCCTGTACTTTAAACACATCATAGTTGAACAAGTTCCTGTAAAGTCTCACCAATTGTGCATATGGTATCGACTTTACTGTGTGCTCTGGGTGAAACGAATCTCTTCTTAGGATGGTATTACCTGCTACTGGTTTCCTAAAAAATTTCGTATTAATAAGTCCCTTTTCTAAATAGAAGGTCAAATCCAAAAAATTAATTGTTTGCATATCATATTCCAAAGTGAAATTGATATCATATATATTACTGTTCACATAATGTAGAAAGCCTAACAATTCTTCCACCTTCCCATCCCATACCATGATGACATCATCTATGTAGCGAAACCACCCGACAATGTCATCATGGTATGGATTATCGGCCCCGTAAATGTACTCCTCCTCCCACATTGCCATGAACAATCCAGCATATGAGGGCGCAAATTTGGCCCCCATTGCGGTTCCTACCAATTGCCTATAATACCTGCCATCAAAGGTCATGACGTTGTGGGAGAGAATAAACTCGACCGCATTCAACAAAAATGCTATCTGTTCACCTGATCTCAAATACCTATTCAAATACATGTTGACTGCCTTAAGCCCATCGACATGATTTATGCGAGAATATAGCGCTTGTACATCCAAAGTGACCCAGATATAGCTATCTTTCCATTGTATAGCAGAAATTTTAAGTTAAGCATCCTGACTATCTCGTATGTATGCAGGTGTACATTTTACAATATCATTAAGATAATAATCCACATAAGCACTGAGACCTTCTGTGAGACTACCTATACTGGAGACTATTGGCCTCCCTGGGGGAAAAGTAACACTTTTATGTAATTTAGGCAAGGCATAGATGTGAGCCATAATTGGGTTTTCCCTCCATATATATTCAAATTCTGATTTATTTAGAATTTCCTGACTTTTAGCGTCTAACAACAGCTGCTGCAATTCCCTTTTATATTTATTAAGTGGATTATCCTTCATATATTCATATGTCTTTTGATCGCATAAAATATCCATTACCATTTTTTTATATTGACTTATAAAATAGCATTCCCTGGAGGGATATCTGGTGAAAAGACTGATTCACCTTTTAAGTTACTGTGAGTAATAGTTTCAATTGGATCAGACTCTTCTGCACACTGTGCCAAAAAATTAATAATTTCTACTTCTTCTGTACTAAAAACATCCTGTATTTTATTTACACTATTGTCATCCATAATTATTTCATCAGTCTGTACCATCAATGTATTAGGTTGAACCGAACTTTGCAATTCTTTAATTTTAAAATATCGTTTCAGGGCAATTTTCCTAACAAATTTTTGAAAATCCACATATGTAGGTTGGGCAAAAATTTAAACCTTTTTGCAGTACTTCAATTTCTTCCTTACTTAATTGGTGAGTAGATAAATTTAAAATTTGTTCATTTTGCCATACATTTTTACTCATTTGCTTATCCTGTATTGCTTCGTCAGAGAAAAAATTATTCATAACATTTTTCTTTTTTCTTATTTTTTTAGAACTATTTCCAATGTTACCACCTTTATCATGCTCTAAATCCTCGCATTGTAAAGTATCTTGCTTTATAATACCCAATTCTGTAATAGTATTCTGTATAGTAGGCATAGACTCCTTATATTTAAGCTTTATATTATATACAATATTCTCCTGATCCAATCTCAGTACATTGTCATCAGATAATGTGGAAAAACCACCCATATGCAAGTTCTCATCACTTATTAAAGGGGCAATATCTGAATTTTTCTCCATTATTAACGGGGCACATACAATTTGCACATTACCGCAGATACTCTCCATTAGTGTCAAACCAAAATCAGTTTATAAATTCCCATGTGTTATAATGGCTACTATAGTTATGGTAGGAAATCTCCAGGATGCAATGACAACATTAGTGTTTTATAATAATATTTATCAAATTAATTTTATGTGCAATTATGCACAATTATGCACTTTAATATGTAGTTATCTATGAAGATGTCTGCATCTATATATGTTTAGATGTAGATTTATTTTTGTAATGATGTTATCACTTAATTGGTTTTGTTTTTTGTTTTGTGGTTTTTTGTAAATTTTGGATTATTTGGTGTGATTCTAATACAATTATATGATATGTGCTATATGCAGGGTTATCTGAAAACCCATAGCTATGTATGTTTAATAAGATTTTCTGATATACTAAAAGCTTGATAGAGGGTTAGTTAAGTAACCCTGTACACTGTATATCAAAACACTAAGGGTATATAAGGGAAGTGACACAAGTAAACCACACCTCCTCTGATGAAGCGCCACATGGTGCGAAACGCGTTAGGAGATTAGGATGCACCTGGTCATGTTTTGGTATAGTATGCTTTTGTTATGAGTTCTGTTTATGTTCATATTTATTTGAGCCAATAAATGTTGTTGTTTTTATTCCACTGAAAACTTTTGCAATTTATGCTATTTATTTGGCATAAGATGTAGCACTTATGGGTGCAAGGTGCAGCGTGAGCTCTATACCAATTTCCTGCTCACACCTCTTGTACCTGATGTACTAATTTTAGCCTAACAGGAACAAGGGTGCAGCACACTACTTGCTGGAAGCACAGGGAGGAACAAGAGGTGTAAGTAGAAATTTAACAATCACAGCAGTAACAATAACACACACTTGTGACTCCCATGAGTAAATAAAAGCTTACATGTCTAAGGGTGGCCATACGCTAAGATTTTTCTCTAACAACCAATTTCAGTGCAACAGTCAAATTATCACACATCTAGTGATTTTTTTATCTGACATCAGAAAATCGATCGAGCAGGTTTGAAAATTGTCTTAGTTAACAATGAAATGTGCCCATTGTCCAACTGTTTACAGGACCAAGCAGGTACTTTTCCTGGCTTTAACGAGACGATATCACTTGAAATGGTTATTTTTGTTTATGGGCAAATCATACTTTTAAACGATCATTTCAGGATAAGCTTGGTCCTACGATAACTAAAAGATTTCTTAAAAGACAAGGAAACCCTTTAGTGCAATAATCTAGTTTATGTATGTATGTATGTATGTATGTATGTATATCTTTATTTATAAAGCGCTACTTATGTACGCAGCGCTGTACAGTAGAATACATTAATACAAACAGGGGGTTATTAAGATAATAGATAAATACAAAGTATTACAATAAACACAAATAAATAAAAGATATAGGGGCCGATTCACTAAAGGACAATAACGGTTATCACATGATTTTTTGCGTTAAATATCATGCGATAAATAACTATCGATTCATCAGAGTCAATTTGCATGCGTTAAATAACGCATTGAGGTAATTAACCCATTGAGGTCATTATCGAATAGAAATAATACTAACGCATGATTCCCCAAAGCATAAGAAGCATTAAACGCATAAAATGTGGTGATAATTACCGTGAAATTTAATGCCTCCCAGGAGTAGGAGTTACTATACAAAATTGCAGCTGGTGATTGTCTTTGGTGACAAGATGGACTTTGCAGTCGAATTTTTTCAAGTATGTGATCATCCTAGAGTGATGCATCCTCCAGTTTTCAGAGAAATGGTAATTTTCAGAACAGTAGTTTTCCGAAAGTAATGGTTACGTGCGTAATATCGTGCGCTAATATCGCATGTGTGGAAAATACCGCTTGAAAATCAGTCATCACAAGATAACAAAAGCAAACAATATCGCTTCCTAATTATCGCAAGTATCCTTTTAGTGAATCGAGCGTTAAGTCGCAAAAAATAAGAAGTGATAACATTTTTAACGCATGCTATAAATAGGGCTCGTTTTATCGACCTTTAGTAAATTGGTCCCATAGTTGCAATAAGATAAGAGTCAAAGACACAAGAGGAAGGAGGTCCCTGCCCCGTAGAGGCCATTGGCTTTATGCACAAAATTGTAAAAATTGTAGATTTTTCTATACTGCTTGGTTCTGACAGCCACAAGGGACTACTAGGACCTTTCAGAGAGTCGTATAACTATCCTTCAACATTTCCCCCGCAAAATAATATTTGGGCCCCCTCCCTGCCGTGTCCACTGACTTCCTTTCACTCACATTTGTGCAGATGTGCACTTGGCAGCTGGGTTAAAGGAAAATTTGTGCCAAAGAGCAGACCATGCATCTGGTCTGGGCCCCTCTTTTCCCTGGTCCACCCTGCGAGGTCTGCTGTATGGTAGTTAGACCAATGCATTCAGAACAGGGTTGGGCAGTGCTGGCATAACTATAGCCTAGGCCAGTATGGTATTCAATAAAGAGGAGTGAGTACCAGCCTAGAGTTTCAAAATTCTCTCCCTGTCTTGGTACACTGGCTGCCAGATATAATTTACAAACTTGTGGGCACAAGAGCACTAAGGCTCGTAAGAACACCCGAGTTGCACCTCTTTACACTCCCTAACTTGTGTTTGCAAATTACACACAGGTTTGGGGCGGATAGGAGACGACCTGCCTACCCCTGCCTGTTTCTATTAAAGCTAGCACAGTCTTATTGCAGGCTGCACTAGATTCTATCTAGCAATCCACAAGTTCTTTGCACTCCGAAACAAATCTCTGAGACCTGCGTCTATTCGTACAATGCCCCATGCAGTGGTCAACGTGCAAAAAAGGCTGATTGTGGGTTTTTTGTGTTCTTTGCACAGTGTGTGTGGCATTGTAAATGAGCCCTATAGTGTGCATGTATTTACTATGAGTATAGTGCTTGTCCCAAAATAATAACTCAGTGGTTTCCTTGTCACCTACAGCATGCACATGACAAACCTGGCCTTACTGCCACCAAAATTTTACAGTTATTATTTACGCTACATGATCAGATGTATATCACTGAGAAAGTTTAATTTGCTGTTGTTTTTTTGCTCCAAAAAGAACCCCAAGACTGCACAATCAAATGACTGGAACAACAAATACACTTGTGCAGAATGTGGAGAGCTTCTTCTATAGCAGTCTTGAAAGAATGACCCTTGCTGGAATCAGCACAAGCTGCCCTTGTTCTCTCCTGCAAGGCCAAATACTGATAGAGGACTTCACTGTAGAGTTCCACATGTATGCAGAAACTGGAATGAGGCATCTCTTAACCACCAGTTTGTGTTTTTGTAGGGGCTTAAACTATCCACTCGCTGAAATGAAGACTTTCCCTGTTATAACTTGGAGTAACAGGCAGGGGGAGTTAGCAAGAGCAGTCCTGTGCTTCACTGAGGGTAAGCAGTATGGTGGTTGTACCTTAAAGGAACAGTAACACCAAAAAATGAAAGTGTATAAAAGTAACTAAAATATAATGTGCTGCTGCCCTGCACTGGTAAAAGTTGTGTGTTTACTTCAGAAAGTCTACTATCATTTATATAAATAAGCTGCTATGTAGCCATGGAGGCAGCCATTCAAAGGAGAAAAGGCACAGGCACATAGCAGATAACAGATAAAACACTATTGTATTCTACAGAACTTATCTGTTATCTGCTATGTAACCTGTGCCTTTTCTCCTTTTTTCCCAGCTTAAATGGCTGCCCCCGGGGCTACACAGCAGCTTATTATATCAATTATAGTAGTGTTACTGTAGCAAACACACCAGTTTTACCAGTGCAGGGCAACACTGCATTATATTTTTATTACTTTAAAGCTCTTTCATTTTTTGGTGTTACTGTTGCTTTAAGTGATAACCTGCCAGGGACTTTAGGGAGATTCAAGAGGCTGCACACCTGGTGAGAGCAATACCTCTGGTCTGACAATGGCCGCAACTGAGTCTTTATCTACAGTTCTGCTACAAAGTGGACATATCCTTTCCTTTTAGTTCTCCAGCAATGAAAACATGTTTGTAATGATAAGAAGCAATTGTGCAGAAGTGTGAGCAATATAAGAATCAGAATGGAAAACCTCACTGCTATCTGAAAGGGTCAAATGTAACACGTGTTCCACTAAGAAATAGCAGGGACAAAGCCAAAATAATGCTATATGTATGCATCTCTCAAGATAGAGCACTATTTCATACAATTCTCACCAGGACCCTCACTGTAGTATTGTTGGTAATGGGGGTCAAAACTGATTCATACACACACATACCATTTCTTGAGAATTAATTGGATGCAAGTGCTTATTAAACAACAGCTGTAGCTTTACTGCTGAATAGAATATTCTGGAAAGATTGCATTTCATAGGCTACTGAATCACAGGCTCACATACCCAGCAAGTGCATCACATAAGAACATATTATGAGTTAGGTTAATGTTGCCCACAGGTACCCAGCCCTCAGTATACCAGAAGCCTCATTGACAAATGCAAGTGCAAATACTAAAATAGATGCCATTTGAGATCACATTGGTTTCTTACAGCACAAAATGTTTTTCTCCAGGGATGGTTTCACAGTTACATAGTTAAGTTGGGTTAAAAAAAAGACCAAAGTCCATCAAGTTCAGCGTTTCTAAGCAAACCCCAACGCACACACATAGACCCATAACGACCTGTCTGTACACTCAAATACATAAATATATATACCAACATCAATACTAACTGTAGATTTCAGTATCACAATAGCCTTGGATACTATGCTTGTTCAAGAACTCATCCAAGCCCCTCTTAAAGGAGAAGGAAAGGTAAAAATCACTGTGGGGGGCAACAAAATATTATGTTCCTCCCCCCAGTGACTTTAATTGCTTACCTTTTACCTTGGGCTGGTGCTTCTGTTAGAAGAAAACAGTACCAGCCTGCAGCGAGTGTCTCCTCTTCCTTCTTTCTTCTGTCTTCTGAATCCCGGGCCCAGTGCATGCGCAGTGAAAAAGCCGACTTATTTGTTAAACACCGGTTAAGGTCGCTGGGGTTGCTTGACATTTTGGAACCCACCAGTGACTTAGTCTTGCCTTCTCCTTTAAAGGCACTAATAGAATCTGCCATCACAACATCACTAGGAAGGGCATTCCCCAACCTCACTGCCCTCACCGTGAAAAACCAGCTACACTGTTGCAAATAAAAGTTCCGTTTTTCTAATCTAAAGGGGGGCCTCTGGTGCGCTGCTCGTTTTTATGGTAAAAAAGAACATCCCCTATCTGCCTATAATCCCCTCTAATGTACTTGTACAGAGTAATCATGTCCCCTCGCAAGCGCCTTTTTTCCAGAGAAAACAACCCCAACCCTGACAGTCTAACCTCATAGCTTAACTCTCCCATCCCCATTACCAGTTTAGTTGCAGTCTCTGCAGTCTCTCCAGCTCATTAATATCCTTCTTAAGGAGCCCAAAACTGCACTGCATACTCAAGGTGAAGCCTTACCAGGGACCTATAAAGGGGCAAAATTTTGTTTTCTTTCCTTGAGTCAATGATATTTTGCATTTTACCAGTGACAAAAATGTTCATGAAACCGCGTCAAAATTTTATCATGTGAAAAAATACATACATCATAGTCACCGTCAATGTCAACCAATGGGATTTCAGTCCTTCCACTGTTTATATAAGGAGGTTCATTGCTCAGTATGTAGTTAGTGGATAGAGCAAGCGCTAACATGGGCATCCACAAACAGAGGAAAAGGGGGGCACTGTGGAACACATGGCCATATGTATGGCATTTCTATTATGCAGGAGCTTCAGCTATGCAGGAGGTAGAGCAGGGCAAGTAGCATGGGAGCACTAAGAAAAGTTTGTGGTATTCTGCCAGGTAATGCTTTTAATCTATCTATTTTCTGCAGTGATCTTATCAGCATATCTGGGGTTAATGTGTTTATTGTCCATTTTTTTTACAGTGATCTTACATGAATGTTTGACACTGTGCTCATAATCCATTTCCGGTGTGATCTTACTGGTATGTATGCAGTTAAAATATTTATTATCAATTTCGGCAGTGATCTTGCTGGCATGTCCAGGTTAATATGGTCATATCTTTTTGCTGCAGTGATCTTAATGGTATGTCTGAGGTTAATATACTTGTTATCTGTTTTCTACAGTAATCTTACTGGCATGCCTGGTATGTTAATTCTCAGTTTTCTGCAATAATCGTACTGGCATTTTTGGGGGTTAAGGTGTTTGTTGTCCATTATCTGCAGTGATCTTATGGGTGTGTCTGGAAATAATGTGCTTATAATCTGTTTATGCAGTGATTTTATTTGCATGTCTGGGTAATTATGGCTATTGTATATATAATGACAGAGAAGGCCAAAGGTAGTAAATAAAATTTAGCGATGGCCACAGCACTGCAAGGAGGGGCTGCATACAGAGCACAGACCCAGGACTAAAGTTTATATGGAGATAAAAAACACATTTAATGGATCTTAAACACAGGCATTTTTTTTTTGCGCATTAGAGAGGCAGGATTCAGCGCACCTAAACACATCAGCTAATTGTTTCCTGTATATTCTGCCTGGTTGTACTCATGAGCATTTGTGTTCTGTTGCATTTTTTTAGCCACAACATGAAGAGCTGTCAAGCAACCCCTTGTCATGTAGGAGATAATAATCCAGTTTTTTTCAAGCCAGAATTCTTCTTCATACTAAATGATAACATGAAATAAGGTCTCAAAAAGGCCTGGAGTGGATCATTATCTCCCTCGTGACATGGGGTTGCTTGACAGCTCTAAACATTCTGCATTTTCTTGCACTTGATGAACGTTCAAAAGAAAATAGAATAAAAGATTGCATTTGGAACTCACTTGTTAGTGTTTCAAAAAAATAAAAACACAGTATCTGCTTGCATTTGTAAATGCATAAACAATTGCTTGTGTATAAGAGCCCTAACTATAGTATTGCATTTTCAAAATAAATAACTTAATTGGTAAAGTAAAATGTAAAAATCCCAGACAATATTTGACAAGGCACAGTGTAAAAAGTCAGGGACAACATGTACTTAGTAATTAAAAAGCCTGGTAAATATATATTATATAACACTTGGCACATATTATATTTGCTGTTTCTTCTGGAAATTTCAATTCCAATCCACCTGACCTGGGGTAAACCCGCCACACATCACTAGTCAGTATACTAGTCACTACCTCATATGTTGCTGGAACTACTACGTTACCATACTCTGGGGCCACTGTGTCATATATTTATTAGACCACCGTGTCATATGTTGTTAGCACTACTGAGTCTATTATTCCTGGGACCACTGTTATGAAATCCTGGAACCATTGTGTCACAGATATCTAGGGATATCTAACGCATTGAGGTAATGAACGCAATGAGGTAATAATCGCATAGAAATAATACTAATGCATGATTCACAAACACATAAAAAGCGTTAAACGCATAAAATGTGGGGATAATTACCGTGAAACTTAACGCCTCCCAGGCGTAGGCGTTACTATAAAAAATTGCGTATATGATCATCCTAGAGTGATGCATCCTCCAGTTTTCAGGGAAATGGTAATTTTCAGAACAGCAGTTTTCCGAAAGTAACGGTTACATGCGTAATATCGTGTGCTAATATCGCATGTGCGAAAAATACCACACGCGGTGGAAAATACCGCTTGAAAATTGGTCATCGCAAGATAAATAACGTAAACAATATTGTTTCTTATCGCAAGTATTCTTTTAGTGAATTGAGCGTTAAGTCGCAAAAAATAAGAAGTGATAAAATTTTTAACGCATGCTATAAATAGGGCTCATTTTATCGACCTTTAGTGAATCGGTCCCATAGTTGCAATAAGATAAGAGTCAAAGACACAAGAGGATGAAGGTCCCTGCACCGAAGAGCTTACAATCTATATGGGAGGGGTAACTAACAGACACAAATAGGCAAATATAAGTGCTGTAGGTCACAGTGGGTGACACTACAATATAAGTGCCAGTTCCCAGATCAGGTGCGGTGCGAGTGCTCCTAAAGGTAGTCTATAAGTTTAGTTTATAATTAGTTACCCCTTGCTGAAGTAGATCGCTAGGTTTTCCCCCCAAAAGATCGTTTATATGTCTTGCTGTTTCTGTGATAACTTTTCTCCGTGTAAGCCCTGTCACGGACGCCACCTTTGCCTGCATACGTCATCAATATGGTTGATTTTGCTTTAATGCAAATGCACAAAAATCTCTGCCCGCTGACCATATGCAGCTCTGGAATGTGCAATAAGGCTGCAGGCAAGGCAAGGAAGTAAGTATAGATTTAATAAGCACAAACACTGATCAGCGCACAATAGGAACAATTAGTTTGCGTCTGCCAATCAGTGTCTACTGTCACCATTGCAACCGCAGACATAGCGGGGCCAATGTTTGCGAGCGCTTCTGCTTGCAATAGACAAAGCGCGCTCACAAATGTTATTTTCTGTGCATGTGCCTATTAGTAATGCTATGTAATGCGCATGCTCCTGGTCTTGGATACGGAGTGCTGCATTATGGGATTTTCTTTATGCTTTTTTTTGGAAACAGCGGATTTTAAACTGGTAAATGGATGGAAAGGTGTGTGAATTGGGACCACTACAATGGAGGATGAAGGTGTGCCTTTCCATGGACTTATATTTACTTTTACATTATCTTTGTCCTTTGAAAATCTTAACACGTATGGCCAGCTTAAGGCTCCCTTCTTGTACCTGATTGTGCTTGGTTTGGTACAAAGAATGGAAATGATTATTTCTTAAATCACTAAAGGGCAAAGTAAGTGTAAATCACTGGGGGTCCTAATAAGTTAGACATCTCCATGTTGATGGCTACAGTCCCTGTTCCCTTGGCTTTATGCACAAAATTGTAAAAATTGTAGATTTTCCTTTACTGCTTGGTTCTGACAGCCATAAGGGACTACTAGGACCTTTCCCTGCCGTGTCCACCGACTTCCCTCCACTCACATTTGTGCACTTGGCAGCTGGGTTAAAGGAAAATTTGTGTCAAAGAGCAGACCCTGCGTCTGGGCCCCCTTTTTTCCCTGGCCTATATCCTAGGCCAGTATGGTATTCAATAAAGAGGAGTACCAGCCTAGAGTTTCAAAATTCTCTCCCTGTCTTGGTACAATGGCTGCCAGATATAATTTACAAACTTGTGAGCACAAGAGCACTAAGGCTCGTAAAAACACCGAGTTGCACCTCTTTACACTCCCTAACTTGTGTTTGCAAATTACACACAGGTTTGGAGCTGATAGGAGACTACCTGCCTACCCCTGCCTGTTTCTATTAAAGCTAGCACAGTCTTATTGCAGGTTGCACTAGATTCAAACAGCAATCCACAAGTTCTTTGCACTCCGAAACAAAGCTCAGAGACCTGTGTCTATTTGTACAATGCCCCATGCAGTGGTCAACGTGCAAATGTGTGTGGCATTGTAAATGAGCCCTATAGTGTGCATGTATTCACCATGTGTATAGTGCTTGTCCCAAAATAATAACTCAGTGGTTTCCTCGTCACCTACACTCGGCAGTAGCGCAGTGCCATACCATATAATGATCTCTGAATCCCCCATAGCCACAGTTACTTGCATGTCTGGTAACTTCACCATAATGATAGCAATTCTAGCAATAAAGGCACACCTATATGTTTCTAGAAAAAGCCTTCCCTGACTTTAACTAGGCCTGTGCCCAGGCTCCCAGCAACATTCACCCTATTCCTGAGGTTGAAACCAAAAAGGAAGTGCCACTCCTTTCCCAGCACTATATCAAACTGAGGCAGGAAGTGATCACCCTACCTGCGAGTACGAAACCTGTTATCCAGAAAGTTCTGAATTATGGGAAGGTTATCTCCCATAGATTCCATTTTAATTACACAATTCACATTTGTTAAAAATGATTTCCTTTTTCTATCTAATAATAAAACAGTACCTTGTACTTTATCCTAAATAATAAATCCTTTATGGAGGGAAAACAATCCTGTTGGGTTTATTTAATGTTTAAAGGGCACCAGTCACCCCTATATTGTTTCCCCCACCAGAGGTGTAGGCTAATAGAGACTGCACTCCGGTAGGGGAAACAATAGTTTTTTGTTTTTTTAAAAAAACTCTCTGCGCCAGTGCTGGGCTACCCACACCATTTAAAAAACAAAACATTAGGGCTGATTCACTAAGGTGCATTAAAATGAGTGCTATTTGCGCTAATTTAGACACAATGCTGTTTGCCTTATTTAATTCGAGAAGACTATTTTCGTGCGGTATTTGATGAAACTCGCACTATGTTACAGATTTTTTCAAGCTAATTAAAATCAATGATCTGACATTGCTGGAAAATGCTGCTGTAGGGACCTATAGGGTTAACATTCCCTAAAGCTTTAAACCCTACCTTCCTTATATCATTGTTAATAGGCAGATGCCCATGTATCTATTTTGCTATTTGCACATATTATGTGTTATTGGCCCATAAGGTTTATGACCACTTCCTGCACACTGTAATATAGTGTTCAGCAGGGGGTCGATCTTTCTCTTTGGCCTACATCTGTTGAACAGAGGATGTTCACTGAGCCTGGTTTCAACAAGGCCCCAGTAAAGCTGTTCAACCCCAGAGGCATATTAATGCAGAAGTCGGGGATCAGGGACCCCATGAATGAGGATTATTTAGAGTAGGTCAGTTCTTGTTATAGCACTTTTTAGGAAAGTGAGTCAGATCAGAATTAGCTAGCAAGATTATTTGCGCCAACCAGGAGAGATAGCAGGGAGTATTCACTTTTACACGCTCTGCTGCCTTAGTGAGGGGGACACAGTAGTGACAAGGGTATCAGGCTTAACCTTGTTCTCTCTGATCCAGATCTGCTGTATGGGATCCAGACCAGTACAGGTAGAAACCCTAAGGACTTTACTTCCCAAGCTACTCTCCGCAGTGCTGCATCTTTTACTTTACTTGCTTTGCACTGAACCTGCCAATCCATTTGCTCTATCTGTGCATTGTGAGTATTTTGTGCTTATCCCTGTGGATCAATTATCTTGGACAATAAAATCAGTTCTGTTTGAGTTTGCTGCAAGAACCTTTTGGCATCCTTTATTTCTTATTTTCTTTGCATGTAGCATAAGTGAGTTGTAGTTTCACTACCTCCTCCTTGATCCTTCCACACAATGCAGGCCCATCCTGTGTGTTAGAATCCAGTGTACCCCATGCTATATAGCCATTCTAGCTAGTCACTGTCTTACAGTCAAAAAGGGTTACACTTCATTCAAAAAAGAATGATGGGTGTCTGCCCCTTCTGCCCATCTGCTAAATGACTATTCATTTGTATGAATGAGATTTTTCAAATAATATTCACTTTCTACTCACAGCTGTTTGAGGAAATTTCAGTAAACAGTAAATTACACATAGCAACACGAATGGATGACCAAGAGGTTGCAGCAACTTCATTTCATGCAAGAGAAGACAACAGACAATTCAGAGTGGGCTGATCTTTCTTCAGATAAGAGTGTATTATTTGCTTAAATACCATTTGAATTTATCATCAATAGCATGCACCAGCCCGGGGTAAAAGGTAGGCGATTTAAGTCACTTGGGGGTGCCTAACATTTTGGAACTCCCAAGTGACTTAGACTTTCCTTGTCCTTTAAGCATTTGGAGTGAGAAAAAAAGTTGCATGCTTAAAAAAAGCATGCAGCAGCTGTGAAAAAATGCCTATTGAGTTCAATGCATTTCACAAATTTTAGCAAACTTTTCAGCAGTTTTTATCAAATTTTTCAGTGAAGCGAAACTCATTCACCCATCACTATATGTGGCTATTAAACCAGCTATGGGCCATTGTGTGCACTTCATTCTGACTTATTTAAGGACACCAACCTAGTCATTACATCATATGTGTTCTTAGCATTGATTACTTTAGCTCTCCTTCTTTTTCCCTGTGTTCCTGAACCTTTTGAAACACACTTGTCTGATTCCTTTACTTTGACCTCTCTCTCTGCCTGGATAAACTACCTCACTGCAAATAATTGAGCAGGCATGACTATATTTAGTAACAATAATTATGTGAATGTTAGACAGACTATTTGGAGGATTTTAATGAAGAGGGTAAGCCTTTTGTACTGGTTATCTAAACCCATATATTTGTATATATAATTTGCATGGTAGCAGATTTAAAGGAGAAGGAAAGGCTAATAAAGAGTTAATCTCAAGCTGCAGGCATACTTTCAGTTGGCTCAATAGTGCCCTTAAACCTTCCCATACTTCACCTGTTCAGAAGATCAGAAGCCAAACAGGGAAAAAAAAACGCTGAGCAGGGTAGAGAAGATTCCCATAATGCATCGCTCCTTCCCACACTTGGCGACTTGTTACTGTAGGCGGCGCATGCGCACACAGCAGAAGCGTCTGGTTGCCATGGCAACGCAGCGAATGTGAACTCTGTGACATGCAAGCGGGGGGCAGGTGAAGGGAGCGACGGAGGATTTGTGGCAGGAGCGGGGAGCAGGGGGTTTGTGGCAGGAGCGGGGAGCGGCGGGGAAGGGGTGTGTTTTTTAGTATCTCTCTTCCTTGTATGGCAGATGCGAGTAGCTGCCGAGCTGCGGCTGCGGCGGCGGCAGCGGTGGGGGGGCTGCTGCCAACAAAGGATGATGCTGTGGGGGGCATGCTATGACAGTTGCAAGTAGCTGGTGAGCCGCCAAGCTGCGACAGAAACGGCAGGAGGGGGGGGTGCTGCCGACAAAGGATGATGCTGTGGGGGGAATGCTATGACAGATGCGAGTAGCTGGTGAGCCGCCGAGCTGCGAGCGGCGGCAGCGGGGTGGGGGGGGGTGCTGCCGGGAGAGGATGATCTGTGACATGCTTTGGGGGGGGGGGGTTTGTGGCAGGTGAGCGGTGAACGGAGCGAAGGACACTCTGTGACATGCTGTGAGGTAGGGGACACTCTGTGACATGCTGGACAAGATGGCGGCGCCGTTCACTGAAACAAGTATGTAGGTTTTAGTATGTGTATCTCTGTAAATCTTTCATTAGGCAAGCCAGAAATATAGCGTTTTTACACAGCAATAGTAGTACTATTTAATAGTGTGCTTAATAGATTTTGACTTTCCTTGTCTTTTAAAGGAAACATATAGCATGAGTAAAGTCCCCTATCTTTAAAAAAGCTCCTTTGTTGGAGCTCCCCAAAGAGCCCTGTGGTCCCTGTCTTTGTTTGACATGAGGGGCGTGTAACCATGGCTTGCAGACACCCATTACTGTCATGTAATATACATGTACTTCTGCAAATTCTCTCCCTCTGCTGTAGTCAGGCTAGGATCGATCAATCGATCGCCGCATAGTGGTTGCTTCCCCTGCATCGCCTTTGTTCAAATGACCAGAAGCCAAGTTTTAACAGGTATTTTGTAATAAAGCATTCCAAATACTAAATGGTTTGCAGGATAGGGCAATTATTGGGGCAGGGTAGAATAGAGTTTTTACTTAAAAAAATTTTGTGTTACTTTTCCTTTAACTATTTACATAACAAAATAAATTCTTTATTTTACCCCTTTACAGGTGGTCCTTGGCAGAAGCACAGTAAAAGAGGGATAGCCAATTACAGCCCTGCATTCACACAAGCAATGGCAAGTTTCAGTTCCCTATCAGGTCAGCCTAGCTGCTCATTGGTTCCTATTCTACAGTGTCACCGGCTCCCCTACACAGCCTGGGAAAGGAGGCAGCAGAAAGTGGAACAGATTGGCGAGCTTAATAAGATTTTTTTAGACAAATGTGCAATTATTTTTAAGCAAATTCGTTCTATATTTAGAGAAGGATAATGTACTGGCACATTCTTGTTTTTACCCTATATTTATTGTAAAATAAAAGTTTACTTTCCCTGTTTTACCAATAAATGTTCAGTAAAACACAGGTTATTCAGGACATGGAGTCGTATTTATCTTTCACATAGAGTTTGTCAGTACAGGTATAGGATCCCCTATCCGGAAACCCGTTATCCAGAAAGCTCCGAATTACGGAAAGCCCATCTCCAATATAGACTCCATTTTAATCAAATAATTCAGAATTTTAAAACTGATTTCCTTTTTGTCTGTAGTAATAAAACAGTACCTTGTACTTGATCCCAACTAAGATATAATTACCCCTTATTGGATGGAAAACAATCCTATTGGGTTTAATTAATGTTTTATTCATTCTTTAGTAGACTTAAGGTATGGAGATCCAAATCACGGAAACACCCCTTATCCGGAATACCCTTGGTCCCAAGCATTCTGGATAACAGGTCCTATACCTGTATTAGTTAAAGCTTCTACAAAAATTGCTTTTCATTGCCTCACAACAATGTGGGAATGTTACTCTACAGCAAAAGTAGAGTAATGTATGTTGGACACTTACATATTGCTTAGGAACTACTGACGCCTGGCAATCAATTAGTAAACACGTTCACCAATAACTCTGCGCAAAAAAAATATCAAATCTGCATTATTTATTTGAAAACAAAAAATTAGTTTTTTTTTCTTTAAATGTCTGGTGTTATTTAAGTCAGTATCTATTGATCAATGTATTTGCCTCTATCATCTATCTAGAATACATTTCCTTCCTTCACACACTCCCATTCAAACTTTATCCAACCCCTTTTCTCTATCACACTGGTGTACAGGAAACTCTCCAACACACTCAGATGCTAAATCGAACCCCCATTTCATTACCCCCACAAATCTGATCAGCCTGGGTAGTATTACACGCTGGGTCAGAGATAAGTTGTTCTCTGTCTTGGTAATGTCTGTTCTACAGGGAGTCAGGGACTGCAAGTGCAATGGTACATTCATTACAATGAAGCTCAGCTAAGGAAACAGTGTTTATTTTCTTCTGTAACTGTGACTTCCACTTGCTAAACTTTGTCTATAACTCATAGCTTTCTGCTAGAGATTTTTTGTGTGATGTTCCAAATCTGCCTTGCAATAGCTGGCGTTATTTGCACCAGGGTGCAATTATTTCAGGTGAGTGCATTTTTTGGCACCTATTTAGGTTGCTAGCATAGCAATGTTTCAATGTATTATTAAAGGAGAAGGAAAGGCTAATAAAGAGTTATTAATCTCAAGCTGCAGGCTTACCTTCAGTTGTCTCAATAGTGCCCTTAAGTCTCCCCATACTTCACCTGTTCAGAAGATCAGAAGCTAAACAGGAAAAAAAAAACGCTGAGCAGTGTAGAGAAGATTCCCATAATGCATCGCTCCTTCAAGACTTGGTGACTTGTTGCTGCAGGCGGCGCATGCGCACACAGCAGGAGCGTCCAGTTGCCATGGCGATGCAGTGTCGGAGAACTCTGTGACAAGCAGGTGGGGGGAGCGGGGGGCAGGTGCGGCGAGCGGCGGAGGGTTTGTGGCAGGAGCGGGGGGATTTGTGGAGCTGGGGGGGTTTGTGGCAGGAGCGGGGAGCGGCGGATGCTTTGTGGCAGGAGCGGGGATCGGAGGGGGGGCTGGCTTGTGCTTTTCAGCCCACACAGACACGCTGGACAAGATGGCGGCGCCGTTCACTGAAACAAGTATGTAGGTTTTAGTATGTGTATCTCTGTAAATCTTTCATTAGGCAAGCCAGGAATATAGCGTTTTTACACAGCAATAGTAGTACTATTTAATAGTGTGCTTAATAGGTTTTGACTTTCCTTCTCCTTTAAACTTTATTTTGGCCAATGAATATCAGTCATGTATTATCTTCATATTATATTTGCATAGCAAGGATGTAATAACAGGTGATAACATGTGTTGCGTTTCATTATATTCACTTCTTTGCAGCTTTTTGGATGAAACATGCTGCTTTTTCTTGCGCATGGCGCCCATTTAAAATACAATAGAATAAAAGGTTGCAATTAGAAGTCACAAAATTCATATAAACACAATATATACTTTCAGTACCGCCGCTCCCTATACACAGAGTACGCACTCTGCGTTGGGCACCAACTCCCAGGGGGGCACCCAGACAGTACCGCCGCTCCCTACGCAGAGTGTGCACTCAACATACAAAGTCTTCGCCAGCTCCAGCGGCTCCTTCTCTCTTATGCCGCGGCAACAGGCCCTTTTATAAGGTTGCGCCCGTGCGTAGGAGTTGCTATATTGTTTTCCTTAGGTCGTTCAGTATGAGGGTATAGCACATTTGCGTCTGATCCCGCCATTTCATCTATATAAAAGATAAAAGATTCAATCTTTTTGTCCCTCTTTTCATTTTTCAAATGTTGGGAGGTATGTATGTGGGTCCAGGCCCCATGCCAAAATAAATACATTTCTAGAGGTAGACTAGTAGATGACCTAAAGAGAAAGACATATATTCATAATAAAACCCATTTACAGACTTTTGCTTGTGTTGTGCTGTTATACTACAGGCAGGCAAAAGTAGCAACAGGTGCAAAGTTTGTGCCATCTCGTAACCCGTAGCAACCAATCAGAGGTCGGCTTTCCTTATTTGCTGTCAGTAACTGCTACATGCTGATTGGTTGTCTCGGATTCATATTGTATTACCAATAGTAGTAGTTTAGAAAAACCTCTTCCTTCCTTCGTATCAGCGTTTAACCAAACTAGTAACAACGTACTTTACGTATATTGTTTATGGCTGCCTTGTGAAACACCACCCCTCCCAAAAAAAACGACCAAAAGTATTGCAATAATTTAGTCGTTTCATAATTTAAGGTCACAGTCAAAGTAGGTTTTCTCAGAAAACACAAATACGAAGCACGAAGAGGGTTAGCGTGCGATTGATAAAACCACTGAGCGACATCCAAACCGCGAAGCGATAGGCTGCTGCCGCCTCTCTTTAAAGCGCAAACTCTAGGACCCTGCGGCGCCCTGCCCGGCCTCCCACTAGGATACACCTGTTTGGCTGAGGGATAAGTGTCCCCTTGGCCCCGCCCTCTCTAGGCAGGTAATTTGCGCTTTGGCCCTTTCCTCATCTGCGCTTTGTGAGCGCTGCACCCTCCTTCTCACATCATCAGATCATTTCCTGAATGAGTTCAGTGCGGTTACAGTCTGGAGTAGCAGTGACGGGGTTATAGGCTGCTGGTAAAGGCAAGTGTCACCCTCGCAAGTTCCTCCTTTAGTTTCCTCGCCTGCAGCTCAGTGTCCGAGAGTCACATCCCTCTCTTCATCCATCATTTGGAGCCCCTTGCTTTAGAGAGTGGGCCAGATCAGGAGGAAAGGTAAGATGTGAGCTACCTTTATGCTGGGACTGAGACCTATACACTGTGCAACTGTAACCCTTTGGGGCCTGACTGAAATGCACTCTGTTGCTTTGTGTGACTCAAAAGGAGGTTATTGAGTTGCCATAGAGTGTGCTGTGCCCAGAGAAGAATAAGTTAGTGGCAGTGCAGGAATGGCATGCTGCCTGGCACTGGCATCCTGTATTAGATGAAGCATTTCTAAGTGGTGCCAGCCTTACCAGCATTAAGCTCTCTCTGACTTTTATTTATTCCAGGGACAGGCTGTGATAGTAGAACTGCAGCTCCCATCTTTCTCAATTCCTGACACCCATGGATTATTGGTAGATAGCTGGGACAGATTTGTAGTGCCACAGCAGCTCTTGGAAACCCAGGAAAGTGAAGGTATGCCACAGCAATAAAAGACTCGAATAAAGGGCACGGGCTGACTTATTTATATATGTAGCAGTGTCACTTGTTTAGACAGTTTAAAAAGATGATATTCCAGGCTATTATGTGTGACAGTAGTGCTACTGACATCCTGTTGTGGGTTGTATTGTGACACACACATCAATAGCGGGGCTGGGCATTTTCAGTATGGATAACAGCCATCAGCCAACAAAAGGGACTGTCATCTTGTTTGATTTGTGCAGAGCTGGATTTACTGGTGCTGTTTAGATTTGTAAATGAATGGGAGACACATTGCATTTCTTGGAGGGAGAAGCTGCCCAGCCAGCCCTGCTATTGCCCAATGGCACTCCATTAATTGAGCAGCAAAATATCTGGTTTCACAACCAATGGCAGTTTGGACCTGTACATCATAGACACAACTTGTCACATTCCTACTTTGTCTTTAGGAAACACTACTGATTGAAAACCCATTTAATGCATACATTTCGTACAATGAACTCTTGTAGTTGGCAGTATACCCTTTTCCCCATCCCTTTAGATTGTAAGCCCTTCTGGGCAGTGCTGTATTATGTACATAGCAGCGGAACATGTCTGTGTTTTCAAACTGATTTATAATAATACTTTTAAAAGCTTGAGCTACTCTGTAGGGAGTTTGGATTTCATAACTTCTCACAGCATCTACAAGAATGGAACCTCCATATCCTATGAAGGGAAATTTGCAGAATAGTACGTTTGTGACAGTTGCCTTTAATTTTATTTCTGCTATATAATAAGATGTTATATTGTTAAATATCTTGAAAGAAAGCGGACTAATTTTTATCTAACACAAATCTTGGGTATGGAATGAACATGTTAAAAACAATCACCAACTATGTATTTAGTTCTTCAGATCTTAAGGATCTGCTGCCCAGGAGCAATAACCCATAGCAGGTAGAATTTACTGGTCACCTGTTTAAAAGCAAACATCTTATTGGTTGCTATGGGTTACTGCTGCTGAACAAACTTAGTGCCTTTTATTACATATGGGGTTAAGACTGCAAAAAAACAGTTTCAGTGCCCTGTATGTAACTATTGAAGTGTTTGGCCCTTGAAAGAAATGTCCATATTGTCCTCATGATTGGATACCCTGCAAGCAGCCTCAGTATGATGGTGCCATGTGCCTGTCTGTCATTGACATGTGTTTGTGCCAATACACCACAGCTGCCAGCTTGCCTTAATTTCTCTAATTTCCAGGGACAATTCCTTTTTTTACATTTTGCCCCGGAACATTTTCTTGTTTTTTTTTTTTAACCAATCAAATGCAAGGCTAAAGTTGATGGAAATATTTGCATACCATGTATAGGCATGATGCCTCACACACCCTTTTGATATTTTATTTTGCATAGCCAAAGTAAGTGAAAACTGTAATTAAAGTGCCTCTGACATGCTGTCGCAGTTATATACACCATTTGTCGAAAATATTACAAACACCTGCCTGCTCAATATCATATTTACATATTAATTAATCATTAATATGATGTTGGTCCTTTCTTTCTGCTATAACAGCCTCTACACCTTGTGGGTAGGCTTTCTGTTAGGGCTATGCCACACGGGGCCAGAGCATGCAGTTTGGGGCAGAAATGTGCTGCATGTGCCTACACCTGGGCATATTCAGTACTGTGCAGGTACAGGTATGGGATCCCTTATCCGGAAACCCGTTATCCAGAAAATTCTGAATTACGGAAAGGCCACCTCCAATACACTCCATTATAACTGAATAATTCTAATTTTCTTTTTCTCTGTAATAATAAAACCGTACCTTGTACTTGATCACAACTAAGATATAATTAATCCTTATTGGAGGCAAAACAAGCCTATTGGGTTTATTCAATATTTAAATGATTTTTAGCAGACTTAAGTTATGGAGATCCAAATTATGGAAAGATCCCTTATCCGGAAAACCCCAGGTCCCGAGCATTCTGGATAACAGGTCCCATACATGTACAAATTAAAGACTTTAGAACAGAGGGCTTCAATAAGTATGCCCACTTATATCTGCCCATATTTAATTATTTTTATTTAAAGATTACCACAGAGATTTGACTTTTCGTGCTTAAAAATGAAGCATTAGCCTGATGACACCTAAGGTCAATAATTTAAATTAAACCATTTTGGTGTGCAATACTTATTTTTTCTGGCAGACTAACACTGTAATTGGCCTCATCATGATTACTGGAGAGTATGTAATACTCTAATACTAAGCAGTCACGCTGCCCAGGTTTTTTTTTATATTCATTTTTCAGCTTGCAGTTTCATAACATTTTATTCTATTGTACATATTATGCCATCTGATGCTCACATTCAACATATAAATTATTGTGCTTGATCTGCAGTGTTTCATGGCTTATTTGATATCACATCTCAGGGCCAACTGCCAGAGGCTATTACGTGTTACATACAGTCATGGCCCAAATTGTTGGCACCCCAGAAATTTTTCCAGAAAATCAAGTATTTCTCACAGAAAAGTATTGCAGTAACACATGTTTTGCTATACACATGTTTATTCCCTTTGTGTGTATTGGAACAGAACAAAAAAGGGAGGAAAAAAAGCAAATTGGACATAATGTCACACAAAACTCTAAAAATGGGCTGGACAAAATTACTGGCACCCTTAACTTAATATTTGGTTGCACACCCTTTGAAAAAAATAACTGAAATCAGTCGCTTCCTATAACCATTAATAAGCTTCTTACACCCCTCACCGGGAATTTTGGACCACTCTTCCTTTTCAAACTGCTCCAGGTTTCTTTTATTGAAAGGGCGCCTTTTCCCAACAGCAATTTTAAGATCTCTCCACAGATGTTCAATGGGATTTAGATCTGGACTCATTGCTGGCCACTTCAGAACTCTCCAGCGCTTTGTTGCCATCCATTTCTGGGTGCATTTTGATATACTGTATGTTTGGGGCCATTGTCCTGCTGGAAGACCCAAGATCTCAGACGCAAACCCAGCTTTCTGACACTGAGCTCTACAGTGCGACCCAAAATCCTTTGGTAATCCTCAGATTTCATGATGCCTTGCACACATTCAAGGCACCCAGTGCCAGAGGCAGCAAAACAACCCCAAAACGTAATTGAACCTCCCCCATATTTCACTGTAGGTACTGTGTTCTTTAATTTGTAGGCCTCATTCCATTTTCAGTAAACAGTAGAATGATGTGCCTTACCAAGAAGCTCTATCTTGGTCTCATCTGTCCACAAGACATTTTCCCAGAAGGATTGTGGCTTACTCAAGTACATTTTGGCAAACTGTAGTCTTGCTTTTTTATGTCTCTATGTAAGCAGTGGGGTCCTCCTGAGTCTCCTGCCATAGCGTTTCATTTCATGTAAATGTCGACGGATAGTTCGTGCTGACACTGATGCTCCTTGAGCCTGCAGGACAGCTTGAATTTCTTTGGAACTTGTTTGGGGCTGCTTATACACCATCCTGACTATCCTGCGTTGCAGCCTTTTCATCAATTTTTTTTTTTAAATAAATGCCGGGCATTGCCGGACTAGAATAGATCAATTCAAAACTGTTAGGCTGGTAAATAAGCAATGTGTTCCCAAACATGAATAAACCTTATACTTCTTGCTCATATTCATGTCCATGATCTCTTGGAACAAACTGATGTTTCTTAATAGCATACATCAGTATTCAAAGAAAAAGAAATTTGTATGATTTTGCAATAAGATGAAAAACAAGCCTGGTATGGGTGTATATTGCTCCTGCCTTAAAGCTTACCCGTAAAGGGTCTGTGGCACTCTAATATGTGTATACTTTTTGGATATGTAGTCTAGTCAGCTCATTGTATGCTCCATATATACTATATATATTTTTTTTTTTTGTGCCTATTGCAGCATATACATTCTTACATACTAACAGAAGTTGCAAAGGAACATACTCATTCAAAAATATAAAGTATACATGTAAATAGAGCAAAATTGTAGCCATGGCTGAATAAGCATGCCACAGGGCAGTGCTGTCTAACTGGTGGCCCCCCACTTATCTGGCTTCTGTAATTGCTTACCCTTGTGAAGCTTTAAATGGTATCAGTGCTGAAATTAACTGGCCCCTGCCTTGTTCACACCTCAGATTCAGGATGTAATCCCCTGAATTGTACACACTTTTTAGTCCCTGCATTATTGACCCCATGCATTGTTCACAACTCAGTCTTAGGCTGCAAGCACTCACATTGTTCACTTGTTCACACCTTAGACTGCCTTACTCTGCCTGCCCTATGCTTCCTGTGTGTTTTATACTCTGCCTGCCCTCTGCTGCCTGTGTGTGCCATACTCTGCCTGCCCTATGCTTCCTGTGTGTTTTATACTCTGCCTGCCCTCTGCTGCCTGTGTGTGCCATACTCTGCCTGCCCTATGCTTCCTGTGTGTTTCATACTCTGCCTGCCTTCTGCTGCCTGTGTGTGCCATACTCTGCCTGCCCTATGCTGCCTGTGTGTGCCATACTCTGCCTGCCCTATGCTGCCTGTGGATCAATCTTTTCCAAACCACCATGTAGGCCAGAGTGTTAAAAGTTGAGTGCCACAGGAGGAAAACTTTAGGAAAAAGGGGGGGATAGTAAGGGGCAATGTAATCATTGCATGTCAGTAAACTTGTAATACCAGCCCTAGCCCTGGCCCTTAAAGGAGAAGGAAAGGCTAGTAAAGAGTTAATCTCAAGCTGCAGGCATACCTTCAGTTGTCTCAATAGTGCCCTTAAGTCTCCCCATATTTTACCTGTTCAGAAGAGCAGAAGCCACACAGGAAGAAAAAACGCTGAGCTGTGTAAAGAAAGTTCCCATAATGCCTCACTCCTGCACATACACCCAAACCAAGTGACCATGCTCAGTGAGTAAGACTATGAGTCAGCTTCCTGCTGATTGGCTCAGATACACATTCCTAAGGGGGGAAGTGAGTTCTTAGCATTCTTGAGGGAGTGGGGAGCAGAAGAGGGGAGAGAACAGAGAGCTGCTTGTCTCTGGCACAGGAATTACAGACACAAGAAATCTTTTTTCAGAGAAGTCAGTGCAGCGTTTCTGTGAGTGCTTATGGCTGTATTTACATAGACCTTTCTGATAAAGTTTTTTTTAGTTTTTTACCTTTCTTTCTCCTTTAAAGGAGACAAATAATAAAAAAAATAAGAATGTACCAGTGAATCATACTCCTCTAAATATAGAAGGGTTGTGCTTAAAAAAGTTGTGTTTTGGACTGATTTATTGAGAAATTCCAGCAAAACCCCACAAGTCCATCTATTCCACTTCCTGCTGGCTGAATTCTCTGGATGTTCAGGGGAGCCGGCGGCTCTCAGTACACTGCACTGTAGGATAGGAACCAATCAGCAGCTAGGCTGAGCAAATAGGGAACTGAAGCCTGTCTTTGCTTGTGTGAGTGCAAGGCTGTGATTGGCTAATCCCCTCCTGCTGTGCTTCTGGCAGGGACTATTAGGACACCCCACACTTCATTTGAAACAGGGACAGAGAAGTGATAGGATCTATAGGGAGCTCCAATAGGATAGGATTAATGTTTCGCCCAAAGTGAAACCTGCGCCATATATTATTCATAATTGCCTACAAAATTAGGGATTTTTCTATTTATCTAATATGTCTCCTTTTTTGTTACCTAATAGGCTTATTACAGAAACTGTATGCAATGCACATCCTCAAGGTCAGGTTTTGTGACCTTTGTGCAAGTCTGTGGCAGTGGTGGGGCGGAGCATTTAGGGAACCATAAAAATCTTTCCCCTCTGGAGGCGCTGCATCCTACGGAAGAGCAGTAGGGCCACCAAAAAAAAAAATTCCAGTGAATTAAAATTCATAATTATGACTTTAAAAAGTCAAAATTTTAATTATTAATCTCATAATTATGACTTTTTTAACAGCAGGGTTTGTTAAAAAAACAAAAAAAAACGGACTCTTCCTATCACAAGGTGTCATTGCTACTGCAGTCCTGGGTGCAGTCCTGCTTGCAGCTGTGTTACACAGGACATTACAGTCAGTAAGGTAAAGCAGGGCACTTGGGCTACATTTACTACATACATACTACGCCTCACATTTGCAGAACAACGTGCTTTTAACCTTACAATGACTGACAGAGAAACTGATTTGCAGTTTAATTTTAGACTTGGATTAAGTAACAATGAGATCCTTACCGTTTTAGCACATGGTCATGGTGTTATAATAAGTTACAGAACACTGAAGAGCTATGTAGGAAACTTGGCCTTTATAGGAGAAAGAATTACACAGACATTGCTGATGTAATTAAAATTGAAGGATCAGGACAGATGCAAGGGTATCGGTGGCTACATCTACGTCTGATTCACAGAGGTTTTGTTGTGACCCAAAAAACAGTAAGGCAGATTGTAGCCGCCATTGATCCAGAGGGAGTGTGTTTACGAACTGCTCACTGCTTACGAAGGCGTCAGTACCACAGTCAAGGTCCCAATGCTATTTGGCACGTAGATTCTTATGATAAACTAAAACCATATGGAATTGCAATTAATGGCTGTATGGATGGCTTATGTAATCTGGATGGAAGCTTTTACTACCAACAGTAACCCCAAAGTAATTGCTAATTATTTCATTGATGCTGTCACCCTGAGAGATGGATGTCCAGAGAGAATTTGTGCCGATCATGGCACAGAAAATGGTCATATAGAACAAATGCAGAAATTTCTAAGGAGACCGCAAACTGATAATTATGCTGGTGAAAGAAGTTTTATGCATGGCCGCAGTACAGCTAATCAGCGCATGGAAGGATGGTGGAGTATACTGAGGAAGCAAAATGCTCAGTTCTGGATCAATCTTTTCCAAACCATTCAAAATGACGGTCATTTCTCAGGAAATTTTCTGGACAAAAGTCTCATCCAGTTCTGCTTCTTAAACCTTATACAGGTAAGGCTTATTTTTTTACTGTTGGTTAGGCCAATGTTAAAATGATTTATGACTGTTTTATCCTACACAGAATAGCTATGGGTCTCAAGAGTGCATCTCTTAGTTCTCATTTAATTAGCACTTGTACCCTGGGGAATGCTGCACACTGCCTTTTGGTAGTAAGTGGTGTGAGGAGCAGACAGCAGGGTCAGTTGGTATAGGCCAGTCCAGTCTTCACCAGCTACCAAAAGTATAGCCAGTAAGGAAGAAGCCCTGTTGAGTGTTTAATCCTGCCAATGTGTCTCCTGTCCTGTCTATCTGTCTGTCTAGCTATCTGTCTGTCTTGTATCTAGTCGGTCTGCTATCTATCATCTGTCTGTCTCTGTATCTCTCTCCGTCTGTATGTCTACCTATATACCTGTCAGTGTATTGGTATCATCGTCATCTATTTTTCTATCTATCTATCTATCTATCTATCTATCTATCTATCTATCTGTATGCCTGTCTGTTATCTGTCTTTATATCTGTATATCTATCTTTTATTAGCTATCTGTCTGTCATCTATCTTTCTATCTGTCAATCAATTATCAATCTGTCAATGTGCCATCTATCTGTCTCTCTTGATCACAAAGCAGGACTCGGAAAGAAGATTCCGCATGAATTTGCTTAGATTATCTTGAATCCTATCACATTCAGCACAAACAGGGAGCTGCTCTTTGTTAATCTAGCTCAGTGCTGTCCAACTGGCCGCCCGCGACCCCCCCTCTGTGTGGCCCCCACCTGTCTGGGGCAGCATAGGGCAGGCAGAGTATGGCACACACAAGCAGCATAGGACACACAGTGTGTGCGCCATACTCTGCCTGCCCTATGCTGCCTGTGTGTACCATACTCTGCCCGCCCTATGCTGCCTGTGTGTGCCATACTCTGCCTGCCCTATGCTGCCTGTGAGAGGAGAAGCTGGCAGGGGTTTGTTCTGGAAGTTTGTTGGAAATAGCCATTAAATGGTCCCTAAGGTATGTAATTATGTGCTGGGGGTTGCTGTGCTATCCACAGGGGAGGAGGAGGCATATGGATTTAAGGGTGCGTCTTGATTTGATAATAATAATATATATCATTATATAATTATTTTACATATGAATAATGGTTGATATCCCCGCAGTGAGCACCAAGCATTTGTGTTTTTGCTGCGCAACCACCATTAAAGGAGAAGCAAAGTCATTTTGGCATTTTACTGCCAATAGATTCGCCATATTAGTGCCACCTAGAACACTATATTTATTTAGCAGAAACTATTCCCATACCTGAGTAAACCACTCTAGAAACTTTCTCCCTTTGCTTAAGACAGCAGCTGCCATTTTAAGTAGCTTCCTTCTACAGCTCTAGACTTTATAGTTCAGATCACACATTCCTAAGGGAGGGGGGAGGGAGTTCTTAGCTTTATTGTGGGAGGGGGGAGCAGGAGAGTGCTCCGCAGACTTGGGCACCAGGAATGAAGGATATTTCTAAGAGAGGAAGTCTAACACAGAAGAACATGTTTACACAAAGGAAGATAAGAAATCCTGTTTTTATTTTGATAGAGGACTCAGTGCAGCGTTTCTGTGAGTGTTTATGGCTGTATTTAAATAGACCTTTCTGCTAAAGCTTACTTAGTTTTTCCTTTCCTTCTCCTTTAATGTGGGCATGGTCTTAAAAGTTCTTGAGATAACATGGGTGTGGTTTGAAGTGGGTGTATTTTAAAAAAGGGGAGTGGTCAAAACTCCGGCCCTCAGCACCACAGAAGTTGGACATCACTAACCCAGCTTAATATGCAGTGTATTTTATTCAATTTATATGGCGCTCTTTTTTGTAGCAGAACTTTCATAGCATATGCATATTAATGTCACAGGATGTTATATTTCTATGTTATGTTGCTACTAAGTAACTTGTACTAGTTGGAGTTCATTGATCTGAACTAAATATTAGAATCACCATTAAACTCCATTGCCACATGTGGAAAGTCATAATCTAAGCCACATTATCAGGAGCCACACTCCTCTACATTTTCATGTAATATGTTTTTGTTTGCTTTCTAGCTAGTCAGGGGTATAGTTATTAAGTTTTTTTAAAACGTGGAGTGAAGCATTACCGTGATGTTGCCCGGGCCAACCAATCAGCAATTAGATTTCAAAAGTTAGAAAACCAAAGAAAAGCATCTGATTGGCTGCTGTGAGCAACATCACCAGTAATGTTTTACTCAACTTTTTACACAGCATGATAAATATACCCCTCACTCAGTGTAATTTCACCATCCACATGGGGCCCTCTAACTGATCACTCAGGTTTTTATGGCCAGCCTCTTGTGAGATCAGACTTGCAATATGTCCTCTTTGACCACAAGACTTAGGACAACCTTTGTATCTTCTTCTATATATTTCAGGATGAACTTGATGAAGTTGGACAGACGTGGAACTCCCACACTATCAGACAAAGTAGCCAACAAACGACCTATGCAGGGAGACCTGCACTTCTGTATCTGTTACCTGGTGTGTATGGAGTAGAAGATCAACTTAAACCTGTTGATAGTGCTGAAGTGTATGTAAAGAAGAGTGTCTTCCAAAGGGGCAATATCCTTGTGACAAAACAATTTTTGATTTGTGCTGCCTACTAATGGAAGAAACCGCTTGGGAAGCCCCAGAAGAGCCTTTTTATGCGACTGACCTTTACAGCAAATTGAGAAATGAAATTTTACCTAACATATAAGAGGATAATACAAATATGCATGTTTGAAGCAATATAAAACAGTTCATAACAATCACTAACAATCGTACCAGTATAAGTGTCCAGAGGTTTGGGTCTACTGCTATTAATGTTGAGCATATGAGAAACTATAGATAAAAGATGTGAATGGTTATTAACTGCATTTTAATCACTTCCATTTAGTAGCTAACTTAGGTTTGGATACTAGGAGTTCTCATTCTGTGGTAGATCAAGCACTGGATAACAGCCTGGTTTAAAACAACATTAATTGTTTTAATGTTAACATTTATGAAACACAACTAATACTTGCCTATAGTGTTTTGCTATGATTGTACAGGTATGGGATCCCTTATCCGGAAACCCGTTATCCAGAAAGCTCCGAATTACGGAAAGCCCATCTCCTATAGACTCAATTTTAATGAAATAATTCAGAATTTTAAAACTGATTTCCTTTTTCTCTGTAATAATAAAACAGTACCTTGTACTTGATCCCAACTAAGATATAATTAATCCTTAGTGGATGCAAAACAATCATATTAGGTTTAATTAATGTTTTATTGTTTAGTAGACTTAAGGTATGGAGATCCAAATTATGGAAAGACCCCTTATCCAGAATACCCTTGGTCCCGAGCATTCTGGATAATGGGTCCTATACCTGTAATTAAATTTTTGCTTTATTTTAGCCGCATTCTTACAAAGCTGCATAACAGTAGGAACAAATGTATTCAGAATAGGGCCCAGTGAAAAACTTTAACTTATTTTACCCAGTTTCCTGTGTCCTAATGAAATCAGGCGCTACCTCTGCTATATTTTGCCATCATTGTTTTCTTTCCCTGCCAATTTAATCACAGTTACTACCTGCCCTCTATATAACAGAAACACATGCATCTAACTGGGTCTGAAACTAGAGCATGCTTAGAACTTTTAGTATGGCCATTGTTCTGAATTTTACCATCCCATAGTGAACACTGGACATGAGAACATTGCACTGGATTATAAATCTGTCCCAAGGTGCAGATCACAGTCCTATCTGGCAAGAGGCTGCCTATACTTTATGTCTGACACATGAAGTGCACAAATCTATAGCAACTTACACAGTTGAATGACACGCAATGTAGTGTTTATAATGTAATGCAAGTGCCCACACACTGCCCCCCCCCCCACATAGCTGTACCTAATGAGCACTAGACCTAGGCAGCAATATATTTGTCAGACACACATCAGAGGTCTTTGCAGTAAATTCTGCAGTGGAATAGAAATAACGGTTCCCATTGGAGTTATGTACAGCCTGCAAGGCAGTGTGCACCCCCTCCTGTGCCAAATTCCTATAGTATTCCCAAGGATAGTGTTAGATCATGTGTTTCTTACATGTGAAATAGTGCAAAGAAATAAGTGTGCTGAATTGCTTCTCATATAGTCCATTATTGTGGTGCTTATGACACAGAGGTGGGATTAGCAGCAAAATTACTGTTACATACAATGTAAAGTAATCAGTGGAAAATTTCACTAATTCCAGCACTAGCCTTAATTTTCCATTGTCCTAGGACACTTATAATAGATCACCAGTGAGTTCTGTTGTATTTAAATAGAACTCTACAGTAATTTGTAATGCAATAAACACTTTATGGCAATGGCGCACACTGGTTTTATTGTCTGCAAAGAAACAAAATACCATGTCACAGCCCTTAATGTAAATCACAGTGTATATTACTCACTCCTTGTGAAAATGTCCCCCAGTGCATTTTTGTGTGATTATGTGAAGTGCCACCTGTGGCAATTCACATTCAAAATATTGAATATTAAAAGTATTTCGGTAGCAAATTAATGCCAGCCTTTTAATAAGGGCAGCGAAACATCCAGGCTCTCATGAATGGGAGTGATTTTCACAGTTTTTGGAGGGTTGGATAGTGACTAAGTCATGCTGTTCAAACCCCCTGTATTGCCATTGTTTGATTTACATGAATCAGAAGTATTACATATTATTCTCATTTTGCACTTGAATTTACCTTTCAAAAAAAGAAGACGGCTCATGCCATTTTGTTAACAAAGTTTAATAGCAAAGTTTACAAAATATTTAATAACCAAAGTAACCATTTCTAACTTTGATTCTTTTTATACATTGAATATACAAGCTATATGTTTTATTTATTTTTCCATAAAACATACACCTTGTGCAATAACTATCCCATACAAGATTTATCCTGTCATAGCCCCCATTTGCTCTCCAAGTGACAAATACCTTTGCAAGCAAAATAATCTGGTGAGTTTTTATGCCAAATAACAGATACAACTATACATCCCTCACAAAACAAATATACAGTACAGCAAAAATGTTACAGTAAAGCTAGGCCAAACTTTAAGCATTATTTTAATATGAAACACTCACTCAGTTTATTACTTTGGTATAAATATGTCATTACTAGCTAGGACTGGTAGGTCTACAAGTGTAAATCTGATTGAAGACTCCTGATATGAAATTAAGGAAAAACAATTCCTATACCAAGGACTGAATCCTTAGCCAAATGAGCCAATGTAAAACAAGTTAAAATAAAAAAACCTGCCTGTATTTTGCTGGCTTCAGATGCAAATTGTTAATATCCCTTCTTTTCTGGAGTGCATAGTATGTTGTGTGGCATTTTCAATACTGTTCTTTTTTGCCCAATAGCGTGACACCTAAAGCATCAGCCTGTCACAGAGCGTTTAAGTTTGGCCATTAACATTTCAGTTGCTTTTGATAGTTTAAGTGCCATGACATTTTGTGCGTTCTAACCATTTTTAGAGTTATGTAGCTATGACAGAATACCCTTTTAATAGCTTCCCAAATGTGTAAGGATGGCATCCTCTTTACATCCAGGGTCTTTCACCCTGGCTTCCACTGTGAATGTTCCTATTCACAATGACTGCCTGGGTGAAAGAAAGTGGATGTGATGAAGCCAAAGATGATCACAAGAGCATTACATGGGAGGGACCTCATAATTTATCTGTGGGAAGCATTGCATTTGAGTGAATGGGGCCTTGTAGGGGTTATCACTTTAGAAATAAGGATTTGGTTTAAGTTCTCCTTCATTAGAAAAAC
The DNA here is from genome assembly GCF_000004195.4 of Xenopus tropicalis. Classification (NCBI taxonomy): domain Eukaryota; kingdom Metazoa; phylum Chordata; class Amphibia; order Anura; family Pipidae; genus Xenopus; species Xenopus tropicalis. Next base: position 142,487,544 of record NC_030678.2, on the reverse strand, counting down.
TATACAGATACATTTGCTTAAAGTAAAGTTAAATTAAATGAATGTAAAGTTGATGAGAGGGCTATTCTTAGCACTTTTGCAACTAACTTTCGATTTCTTTTAATTCCAAGATAGATTAAGGAGAATGGGTACGGTTATGATAGGATTTATTTACAACAGCTCCACCTGCTGGTCAGTTTCTGACATTGACATAGTTGAGGAAGTTGTCAGGAGAAAGAAAGAAAGGGTTGATGTTGTTCTGGTTCGGAAAAACATTAGAAACCTCAGATAATTTCTCAAGTCTTTCCTAAGCAGAAGAACACCAGATCAGCCCTCTCTTTCTCCTGATAACTTCAACTATGTCAAGGTGGCACCATTGTAACAAAATTATTATTATTACCTATATCCCTTAAGATCTTGTAAAAAAATGCAAAAGTTCTTAAAACAGTACTCAAATTTAAATTCACTTATTTTAAAGGTTTAAATATTTATAAAATATATTCAAAATTAAAGGGTAAATATCACAAAAATGTAATATAAAAGCTTTACTCAGCTTATCCTTGATGTAACCATTGGGTGTATGTACAACACTATTAAGCTTCCTGTGCTTCAATTTTACTTTACTACAGACAAAATAAAACAGGCTCAGTGTAACACAAACGCATGCACCGGTGAATTAATAAATTAGCCAGATCTTTTGGTAACAGAATCTGAAACATATGTGGAAGGTTCTTTTGCCCAAAAGACTTTTGAAGAGGTGCAAGAACAGCGGAGTTATAGCTCAGATATCAGAATATAGGCCTCATTTGCATCAGATATCATAATAAATAGTGACGAAGCGATTACATTTGCCCCAATAATAGGGAATGTAGATTTGAATGATACGCTTTTGAGGCTAGATTCTAGCCCCATTAATTCCCCTGGTGATGAAAATGTTTACGTCTTAAAAATACACCATGCTAATTGTAAGAATAATATGATCAATACACTATGGAAGAGCACTGGGGCCATCAAAAAAAAACAAAAAACTGTTGAATTATGACTTTTAAAATCATAATTCTGAGTTTTTAGTTGGATGTTTTTTCTGTTTGTACAAAGCCTGCTGTTAAAACTCAAAAGTTTGACTTTGTAAAGTCATAATTATGCGTTTAAAAGTTATGATTATGAAATTAATTCATAATTCTACAGATTTTTTTTTTGGTGGCCCTAGTGCTCTTCCCTATTTTGTGACCCTGATATCCTGACTAAAAATGTAAGGTGAATACTTATTGATAACACAGAGGAATTTTATGAACGTTGCACTCTAGGCTCTCTATTAAAAGTACCCTTTATTAGACACGACTTTACAGCTGAAACATGGAAGGCCATTGGTAGAATATATGTGAAAGATTACCAAGAATGTGGTTATCTGCCTTGTAAACTTGCACTTTCATTCACCGAGGAGGTTTTATTTAATCATGTGTACAGTAATGTAACTGAAGATTTTTTTTCACTATATAAACACGTTGATGTTGTAGATAACTACAAGTATTGCAGAGAAATCTCTGCTAAAGGTGGCCATACATGGGCCGATTGTAGCTGCCGATATCGGTCCCTTGTAAAAAAGAAGCAAAAAGATAGCATTTGCATAAATCTTGTACAAATTCTTTAATAGCAAGAGCAATTGAAAAAATTAAAAATACATGCTTAGATTGTAAAGGCAGGGACCTCCTTCTCTTAAACACAGGGGGCTATTTAAGATTGCCTAAGCTTTTCACCTTGAGCATTCTTTAAGGAAACTTATAAAAATCATGTGGGGTTTCTTTGTTCTAAATACCTGTTCAGGTGAAATTACAAGAACTGCCAATGGAATTTTACCCCAAAACCCTGAATGAGTTAGGAAACTCATGTAGAGCCAAAAAGCTTGAGAAATATTAAATAGGCCTCTGTGTCTCTGTATGCTTATGATTATTATAATGCTTGTCCTCCTAGTGTGGAATAAATGATAATGCATGGAACTGAAATTGCAATAAAATCTCTAAAAGATCAATAAAATCATTAAAACAAAAAAATGGCAAAATGTGAGCAGTACTAACACAGGTTAAGAAAACCTTTTATGACAAAAAAAAAGCACATGCTACAGCGTGTGTACACTTGTCAAAATGTGTGCTCTGTGCATTTATGTTCATACATGTGCAGTGAGTATGCAAACCAAACCAGAACTGAAGATAGTAAAATGTATGAGCTGTGGCAGTTATAAGTTTAAAGGTACCTCATTCTTGGGGCATTTAGGAGAGATGGCCTTCATAATCTCTGGACAAACGCAAGTACGGTAAGAATTTGCATACCAGATCCAAAACTATGAAATACTGATCCCCCCCCCCCCGGGGTAATAATGTCCAAATGCCCACATGCTAACTTCTTATTGCCTTAAAACTTCTTGATGATAAAATTCAATAACTATACAAAAAAATAGAGACCAAATGAATTGTTAATAAGAATTGCCTATTGTGTAACATGCTAAAAGCTAACTTGAAGGTGACTATAGACACTGAAAAAAATTCTGGCAGAGTATGTTAATATAACATGCTTTAGTCACAACTGAGACAAAACAAGACAAAAACACTAGACCCAACCAGGGTTTACTGATTAATATGTTGTGTTCAGGAGGCAGAAGGAATGCTTCATCAGACAAAGCTGAGATGAGAATCTGCAAGCCAGTAGCTGGAGCAGGAATAAGGACAAATTACAATAGCTGGGCAGTGTAATTCTGTTGAAGATGATTTCACAGAACAATGTAAAGAATTTTTTACAGCCAACAGGATTGGCAACAAAATCTAGGTCTACTGCGATATACACAAAAATGAAACAATATTATGGTAAGGGCTTTATAGTACCTTATCCTGGCAAATGATAAAACTTGTAATGAACACTGAGCAAGCACATACTTACACCACTTGCTTTAAAAATATTTTTATGTATCCTGTCACACCAGAACTCCATTAATGTTGAACTATAATATCCCTTAGACTAGTCTATCCCCCCGACTCCTTTCTTATTCTTTCTATACCCTTACTATATGTGGCATGGTGCACTTTAAGGAAACAAAGGTAAAATCACTGGGGGTGGCAAGTTTTAGGCACCAATATGATATTAGTAATTTACCTGCTGCCCTAGGTTGGTACTCTTAAGGTGGCCATACACTAAGATCTGCTCATTTGGCAAGGTCACCAAGCAAGTGGATCTTCACCCAATATGCCCAGTTATGGGTGGGCGATGCCAGGCTAAATCGATTTTTGGCCCTAGGGCCAAACAATCGAATTAAAACATCGGGCATCGGGGAAAAATCAAACCTGCCCAATCAAGAGCTGCCTAATTTCCGGCCAGATGTCAGTCAGGGCCATCGGTGGTGCCCATACACTGGCAGATAAGCTGCCGAATCAGTCTAAAGGACATCCACCATTGGGCTTGGGAAAGCATATGTGCAGTACTGAAGCCTGAGCGAGATTTCTATACTTAGGGGAGATTTATAAAGACACGAAAGCTCCGAGCGTATTTTTGTTGATTTTTTTGCAATTGCATGACTTTTTTTGTACGCTTGCGCGAAAAATTCAGAAAGGTTCTGCCGCTGTTTACAATCGTTCGGTACGAAATTTTTGTGACTTTCGGATCGCCAATACGTTATCGTGACTAATCTGATTTTTTCGTAACCATTTTTGTGATATTTGTGATCTTCAGAAATTATCGTATCCAATCCGAATTTTTCCCATTCGGGATTCGAACTAGTGTTTTAATGAATCGGCCCCTAAGTAAGCGCCCTCTTAAAATTGCGAATTTTGAAGAGGAGTTCCAACCTAATTATTATATATGATAAAATCATATATGATCAGCAAACAATTGCAACAAATAGGTGTTTAATTTTAACAGGTGACCCAAAGATATTTCCTGCACATTAGTAGCTATTGGCAAGTAGACAGGAGGAAAACTTTGCACTCAGATTGTATGAATAAACAATTTATCATTAAAATGCTTCTCTTCCTCTATATAAGAAAATGTTCAGAACAGTTACTTATGCACGCACTTACACCTATCTATACTTATAAAGAACATTAGCTCTGGGTTTGTGTGAGTTAATCCTAGTTTTACTTAGAATAAAATGAGTTATAGTGGACTGGTTATAATACAAATGCCACACTGGGCTGTTTGTTGGCCTGTATATAAGCGCAGGCCGACAAACAACCCTTTTCTCCCACACCCCTGCTCCCCTGTGTCTGCACCCAGAGAAACTGGATCAACCTGGTGCAAATATATATACAGGCCGAGAAACAGCCCAGTGTGGAACTAACCTTATGAGGGCATGATAGGTAAATGTTATAGACCAAGATGGGTCAGGCTAAAGAATTTAACTGTTACGTAGTTGATGAAATGTGAGAGCTTTGGGACTTGACATGGGCTTTATGGGAAGAGGAGATGGAAGGGGTTAAAGAGAATAAATTCACCCCCTACATGAGCTCAGTAAGTTGGGGGGTATGTCGAAAAAGGGGCAGAAATTCTGACTGACCTGTAAGATATAGATATACATGTATAATTGCTACAACGAGTGATGGAGTGAATTTAAATTAAAAATGCTTTGTTAATTTTTAAATGTTAATTTACTGGCCATTAATTTGTGTAAATAGCTGTGTATAATATAATATGCATTTATTATATGTGTGTTTGTGCGTGTAAAAAATGGAAACTTTGCACCAGGATTAGCTTTGGTTAACAAACTGAGGCCTACTTTGTTTGAAGCATATGCCTCAGCTGTGCTGGAAGTATGTTGTAAATGTACCTGAAAACAACTAATTATTGAAAGCCAGTGCATAAAAAAGTCTGTGTATTAAAAAGTTTGTTTTTATATAGAACATTGCAATAGCTTATATAAAGTAAAGTTGTGTGTGTACAGCGCTGCGTACACAAGTAGCGCTTTATAAATAAAGATATACAAAGATACATACATGAAGCACTTACCTATTTATAGAGTACATGCTGACCACCTGGGGGGGCAGCATAGAGCAGTTTACAGGCTATAAAAAGCAGCAGACTGGTTTATTTGGGAGACTTTGTAAGAGGCAGGTCTAGAGATCTAGGATTGTGTTGTAGGGTTACTGTTGACCCCCACCTTTGCTGGTAAAAGTGTGTATGGCACCTTGAAAATACATTAGGGTTGATTCACTAAAGGTCGGTAAAACGTGCGTTATTTATAGCATGCGTAAAAAATTTTAGCGCGTCTAATTTTTCGCGAATTAACGCACGATTCACTAAAAGCATACTTGCGTTAATTTACACGCGAAGCTGATTGCGATATTTTAGTCAGGAAGACTATTTTCGTGTGGTATTTGAAGGAACGCGCACTAATCAATGCACCGCGTAATAGTCGCCGTGTGCGAAAAAACGCACTCCAAGTTAGCCATACACGCCATTACTTTCAGAAAATTACTGTACTGAAAATGACCATTTCCCTGCAAACTGGAGGCTGCATCACTCTAGGGCCAACACAGACTTGAATAAATCCCACTGCAAAGTCCATATTTTATTGCCAATAGCTCATGAACTGTACTTTTCCATAATTACCGCCTGCCCCAAGTAGGTGTTAATTTTCGCACAGACAAATGCGATATTTAGCGCGTCTAAGTGTTTGTGAATCATGCGTTAGTGTTATTTCGGCACGCAAATTAATGCATGCGGTAGCGTGAAATTTAGCTTAGCGAATCGTGCATTTTTTCCCGCGTCAATTTTAACGCAAAAAAGCATGCGATAAAACTTATCAACCTTTAGTGAATCAATCCTATTGTGTTTTTCCTGCATTTACAAAATTTTCACTGAAGGTCTGTCTGGCTACTGAACACGCATGGGCCCAGTGACACACACACACAGAAATCAGTTCTCTGCGTGTGTCACTGGGCCCATGCGTGTTCAGTAGCCAGCCAGATTGATAGGAAGCATGATACTTTGTGTAATAGTACAGGGAAAATATCCCTCCCTTGTGTGATGTGAGCTCAGTCAGTTGGTGGGAATATAGAAAAGGGCCAGAAGCACTTCCTGACCTGCCAGATATAAATATACATATATTTTTTACACAAACATACCTGATTATGCAGATTGAAGGACAACATGATAACTTCAACAAGCTATTTCCAAATATACCTTATACTGAGAGAGCAACGCAACCTCTCCTTCACGTTGTATAAGTTTAAAGTAATGAATTCTGAGACCTGAAGTCTATCTGCTTCCCATAGTTTGTGTTGCACATATTCTCTGTAGAGCAGAGGAACCTTAAAGTCCCAGAATCTATCACTTCACAATGGAACAGGATAAGGATTGAGTTGCATGTTCAGTAGGTTTTAGTCCTGGGACCTCCCTCTGTAAAGAGGTGTACAACAGGCTTGTGCTCTAGTTAGGAGAGTATGGTTAAAGGTCGCTCTAGGAGTGACAGGCAAGATATTTAGATGGGCAGAGATCGCCCCAACAGGAGTAAGAGGGGTTAAGACCCCCCAGCACTCATGGCTGGAGTTCAGGGCATGTAGTGGCTAGTTAGGTGACCATAAGGGGAGAATCCTAATCAAGGGTACTTAGGCAAGAGTACCGGGGTGAGTCTTTGTGGAGGGTGAGCCTGGTGTGAGTACCGGGGGAACCTTAAGAGAGGGTCTTCTGACGAGAGTACCGGGGGAACTCCTAGATAGGATCACTTGGCAGGAGTACCGCAGGTAGCCCTTTGAGAGAGGTTCTCTATGACGTAAAGGAGAAGGTAACCTGATGTGTTCATGTAATGTACCCTGGAAGTCCTGCCTGCTCTCAATAAAGCAAGTTCATCTGTTTCATCATCATAACCGGTGTCTTGGCTATTCATATACAGAGGATCCTCAACTGCCTGGTAAGCAGCTACCCCAGGGAGGGGCAAGGTACCGGGAGTTGCAGGGAGTCCCTGTCCAAGGAGGACATTACAGAGTTTCCCAGGGAGGGGAGTTATAGTTTTATCTATACCTACCCTGGGTGGAGGCACGCCATTCAGTAATATTGTACCTGTTCCCCTATACTAAGCGGGGACTCAGGGCTCCTGTAGCGCTAAAAGTAAGCCATGGGATGGCACAAGTAGCAGCACCGTCCTAAAGTGGGCTACATATTCATTTATAGAATTTCAGAAAATTTTTTTGCAATGCAATTTTTCTGCATAAACTCAACATTGCCAAATTGTAAGGAACCTGTCATTAATTCTAGTCATTTACCTGATACCCAGGCTAGCACTCCTCTTCTTACAAAAAAGGAACAGCCTGGGGTACTGCTTGCTGAGTACCACACCACCATCTGTTTATAATCTCCAAGGTATGCACATGAGCCAATTCTAGGAGGACATATGAGTAATGAAATCTTGGAAATAGTTCTGTATTGTATAAATAAATTTAAAGCAACTGGACTTGTGTGGTAATCATTGAAGACGTTTCACTACTCATCCGAGCAGCTTCTTCAGTTCAACTGACTGGTATGGGAAGTCCTCAGCATATATACTCTTCCACTAATCCAATCACAATGGCACTTTGTAACTCTTCAGAAGGTGGCATCTGAAACTCACAGAGGTGTGAATGCTGTGGAGCTACTTTGAAAGGATTACCAAAGTATCATGCAACTCTTCAAACAGGTGTTACTTGTTAGAGTTGCATTAATGGATGTGTCAAGTTCAGTGGGTTATGCCTGGGAGATCAGAGAAGGTGGTAGTGTGGCAATCACAATAATTGTTGTTGTTAGTGACTAGAACCTCTGTGATTTTAACTTTCCTTTTCCGTTAGTGCTTCTCAGTGTGACACACATATACCCATATATTAGCTATGATACACAGGCCAAAGCCTCAGTACCTGGCTAGAAGTGATTGTGCAAAGGCTAGAGTTCCTTCTTCACTACTGCTTGACACCAAGAGCTAGCCTGTGTCTGGCTTTCCCCACGGCAGTACCGACTACTGAAACTGCAGGAGGGAAGGGACTTTCTGTCTGTGGTAAAAGAACGCCACCCATTAGTCAAGCGTATTACTAAAGCTACACATGCTGATTGGATGTCTGGATCAGATGACTAGAAAGCTTTGGGAGAGGCTTTTAAAGCTACAGCAACAGAAACCCACACAAATCTTTAATAAAACTATATTTGAAACTTGCCTTGACTTTGAATCCGCTCCGACTGTGTATTACACCGGCAGCAGTGATGCATCTACCATCAGCTTTTTTGTACAAAAAAATGTGCACCCCCTCGTATGCAGTGCAATAGCTATGGCAAACATTACATTGCCATCTAAAATGCAACGCCATTTATATGCACACTGTTACATGTATATGTCCATTGCTATTTGCCATTTCAGCATTTCATCAACAGCTTGTAAGTAATCAATTTTTTACCAGAAATTTCTAGGACAAGCTTATACTAAGCAATAAATAACAATCCGGTATTTACTAGTGCTACATATATATATGCCAAGTATACAAGTCTCTATACTATGATGCCACAGGCATATGTGTTATCTCACATTGCCTGCCTGTATGTAAAAATGCAGAGACCCAATAACCCAGGTATTCCAGTATGGCGACAACAGAAATAGCTAATAAGCACATTAAAACCAGACACGATGGCACCTCTTTTGGATCTAGTGTTAAGGCCACTACCTTAGCAACTTTACACTTACAATATGTGGCAGTGGGTTTTTTATGTTTTAAAGACAGTAAAGTGATTAAAATGCTGAGAGTTGTACTAGAAAGGGCACATTACAAGATACATCACGCAGCAGCACAGAGAGACACCAACACATAGGGGGAGATTTATTAAGACACGAACGCTCCGAGAGTATTTATGCCTTTTTTTTAGGCTTGCGCAACTTTTTTGTACGCCCACGCAAAAAATTCGGAAAGGCTCTGCCACTGTTACAATTGGGTCGCCAATACGATATTATCATGACTAATACGATTTTTTTGTAAGCATTTTCGTGATATTTGCGATCTTCAGAAATTATCGTATCCAATCCGAATTTTTCAAATTCGGGATTCAAACTTGTGTTTTAATGAATCGACCCCATAGATTCAAAACTACTTAGGTTACACTTGGTAAATAGTGTATGTTACCCTGCTGCTCTTCTTACCTTTATGCTGGTGATCTTTAGCTTCACAGTACCAAACATCTATGTGATCTCAGCTGCAAGCAGGACTGCACCCAGGACTGCACCCAGGACTGCAAGAGCAATGACACCTTGTGGTAGGAAGAGTTCGTTTTTTTTTTTTTTAAAACAAACCCTGCTGTTAAAAGTCATAATTATGACTTTTTAATGTCATAATTATGAGATTAAAAGTCAGAATTTCGACTTTCTAAAGTCATAATTATGAGTTTAAAAGTCATAATTATGACCTTTAAAAGTCATAATTCACCAGATCTTTTTTTTGGTGGCCCTACTGCTCTTCCGTAGCATCCCTACCTAGTTACCAGCTGTAAAGATCCTGCAAAATGAGGCATTGCAGAACTAGACTTTTATGATTTATTATTCTTACTTTTGATCATCATGTTAGTTTGTAGTCCAATTTTATATTTAGTGTGTTCTCCAAGCTTTGGGCCACTTTGCCTTGCTAATGTTGTCAGTGCAGCAGTGTGCACAGATATCAAGGCAGTGTTGTGATCTGAATACAGGCACTGTTGGGTCTATGTGATCTGGTAAGATTTTCCCAACAGAGAAACTTGACCTACGAATCTCATTTTTGATCAGGTTACAGGAATTCTATTATATGGTTTAACTTTGTTACTGGAAAGATAAACTTTATTGCATTCAGCAGGCCTGGGTGTCCAGCTAAACCCATTAAATCAAGCAATGATACAACGAGCAATGATGCAAATCAGAAGATATTGTGTAAAGGGCACCTTTAGTACAGCATGTTATGAAGCTGGTTCTCCCTTTATTCTATGCTTGTCTTGTCTCTGGGCAAGGGTCGCTGACTCCAGAAGCAGGCAGTGGTTTCAATGATGCACTGGAAGACAAATAGGAGTGAGTGTGGATATTATATTGTCATAAGGAATTATTATAGCAGTCTGTAATTTATGATTGCAAAGCTTACTAGACAAATAGCAAGCTGCAAGAACAGAACGTTTCCTTGCACTTAATTAAATGAGCCCTTTATGAAAAACAAATATTAACTTTTTTTAATATAACTTTCAGATGATGAATTTTTAAATTTAATATTTACCTAATTTCAATTTTAGGCCATACTTAGTCTAGGATATAGCATAAGATTTGAATTGCAGCCTAGAAGAGCAATGGAAGAGGACCAAAAATAAAAGATAAATAACCTTTAAATATTTATTAATATAAAAATCCTGTCTCCAAGTGAATGTCCCTCTTGGGTGCTAGCCATATAGTTAATAAAAAAAAACCAAAAACTGAAGACAGATTGCTAAATGAATTAGAATATCATTGTTTGGATCATACTAAAAGTTTGTTTGAGCATATCAGGGGAGCCACAATACCTACATTTTTGTTTCCTTCTGTATTTGTCTAATGAAAATAGGTAATGTGTATTAAATATATTTTTTGTTTGACTCCATTTGCAGTTTTAGACTTGCCTAAGCACTAGCTGGCTGTCCCAAAGCCACTTTATTACTATCCATCGCCCTACTGTAGTGTTCTAATTCGCTAACAAGAAGGCAGAATTAAACTTGGCCTAGCAGTCAGTTTGGCATGGCATAACATAACTGGGGCATATCTCCATAGCTAGGATCCCCCTAAGCTACAGAGAGCTTTGCAAATACAGGTATCCTCCCATGTTCTAAGCATAACTCAGCAGAAAAATTTGAGTTCACAGTGACCCTTTAATGCAGTGAGACAGTTTGTACCCAAATATCACATTTTAGCTCTCTGAAGGGTATTTGAATTTTAAAACAAATCTTGGAGAAGACTGGAAACTGATATAAAAAGTCAGAATATCTGCTTCGTTCCCTACAGTGTTCTCTGAAAAGAGTACCAGGCTTTCACAAAACTCTGAAGTGGAAATAGACACCATCCATTAATAATGCGTTTCCTGGCACTGCGCGAAGGGAAGGGAAGCACTTGGCCCTATCCACAGGCACTAGAGAATCCACTCTTTGTCTCCCTAAACCTGGAGGTCAGCCCCTTTATTGGTACAAGATGCTGCACTGGATGGGGATCAGCCAAACAAACCGCTTGCTGTGGGCAAGTTAACCTTTTTATCTTTCAAGGACAACAATGTTGGAGATAAGATTGTCTTGGGACTGGTAACACACAATGTTCCCTAAACAGAAGTATGAATAGAGGAGGCTAAAGTCAGGCATAATAACACAATGTGACCTGCCAAAATCCTTATTCTCTGTGTGAATCTTATCCTTTTGCTCTACCAAATAATGTGACAGGTAGGACTAATCCATCCTGTTATCCCACTACATATTTATTAGATCAGATCTAAAGTATCTAAATAAAATGAAACCAAAGCATTAGTTTGCAACTTGCAGCAGGGCTGAAAGCTGCCCAAAACTGAGATATAGCACCACAATATCTAACATACCATTTCAAAATCGAGACACCTATTGTACAGTGTTCGATTGTATTCTCTTAAAGGAACAGTAACACTAAAAAATAAAAATGTTTTAAAATAATTAAAATATAATGTACTGTTGCCCTGCACTGGTAAAAGTTGCGTGTTTGCTTCAGAAAGACTACTATAGTTTATATTAATAAGTTGCTGTGTAGCCATAGGGGCAGCCATTTAAATTAAAAAAAGGAGAAAAGGCACAGGTTACATAAGAAGATACCAGATAAACTGTGTAGAATACAATGGGAATCTGCTACTTATCTGTTATCTGCTTAGTAACCTGTGCCTTTTCTCCTTTTTTCAATTTAAATGGCTGCCCCCATGGCTACACAGCAGGGTATTTATATAAACTGCAGTAGTGTTTATGAAGAAAACACACAACTTTTACCAGTGCAGAGCAATAGTATATAAAATATTAATTATTTTTGTACACTTTAATTTTTTGGTGTTACTGTTCCTTTAACATCTGAGTAGGTTACAGATAATATATTATTTTCATGTTTACTTAGTACTGTGTATTAAGTGGGAACTGTCTTACTGATCCAACTTCAGCCAACAATAGAGAAATAATTGCCTTTATGACTACTAGTGATGAGACTGACATTTCAGACCATATGTAATACCTGTGCAAAGTCAAGAAACATCACAGTACATGAATCTAAAAATGTAAATATGCAGTCCAGTCGGCTGTGGTAAGGGAACAGTGAATGAATTCTCACTTATAAACAGTTTGATGTACTAAACAGTGTGTCCATTTAGACTACTATTATCTGCCAAATCGTTATCTTCATAACAGTCAGACTGTTGGTTAAACTTATTTTTTCATGTATAGGGGTGGTCAGATTGAGCTCCATATAGACAGATATTTGTCCGAAGATTCTGGTAATGCTCATTAGGCTGATGTCCCACAGTGTTAGTCACCCGCAAGAAATCCCTGCTATCGTGGACAAAATGCGTTTCCACCGGCACACACAGGAAAGGCGGAAGGCCTTTGCATCACTTCGGTTTTCCAAAGTCATGTGAAGTTTCCTCCTGCAGCCAACTTTGCGTGACTTCGGAAAATCAAAGGCCTTTCCACCAGTGACTCCTATTGTTGCCAGCGGAAAGGCATTTCAGAGCGGTTAGTCGCCTTAATGTGGTCGTTTCCTGAGAGGTCTCTATAGGCCCTATTAATGATAGTTGGCTTAGGAGGTCAAATAATTGGATTTGGCCCTGCATGTGAGTGGCCAAATTGCATAAAAATCAATTTGTTTTATGATCTGCCCAAACGAGTAATTGTCTTTAAAATAAGTATTTTTACTTTTGTTTGGTAAACTTAGCCCCTGTCTTTCTTCTTTATGAGCTGGCATAGCATTGGCACTCACAGGAATAGCATAGGCACTCACAGGAATAGCATAGGCACTCACAGGAATAGCATAGGCACTCACAGGAATAGCATAGGCACTCACAGGAATAGCATAGGCACTCACAGGAATAGCATAGGCACTCACAGGAATAGCATAGGCACTCAAAGGAATACACATAATTTTTTCCCTTCTTTTCCATCCTGCGCATTTCTATATTTTGCTTTCCCAAGTGTGCTGTACTGTTCTCTTTCTGTTGTGTTAAAATACACAAAAAGCTGGACACTGATGGGTGGGAATCGTCAAACAAATCCTTTTATTTTAAAAATCGTATTGGCATGGAAACTGCTAGGTGAAAGAGTTTCCATTCAAAAGCTATAGATTAAGTTACCAGTAGAATCTTTTTGTCTCCGGTCTCAATGAGTGCTTAACTGCTCATTTACTATATTGGGACGATTTGCTGTGACATTGGCCATTACTTTCTGGTGTGTACAATGTGTATTTCTGCTGTTGTGTTGCACAATGTTGCTCACAATCTCTAAATTACTCTAAAACTCATTCAGGGGCACAGGGGCACATTCATGAAAACAAGCGTTCGAATCCCGAATGGGACAAATTCGGATTGGATACGAAAATTTCTGAAGATCGCAAATATCACAGAAATGCTTATGAAAGAATCGTATTAGTCACGATAATATCGTATTTGTGATCCGAAAGTCACAAAATTTTCATACCGAATGATTGTAAACAGCGGGAAAACCTTTCCAATTTTTTTGTGCAAGCGTACGAAAAAGTCGCACAAGCATACAAAAAAGTCATGCGGGCGTCGAAAAAGTCGCGCAAGACACGAAATATACGTCAAAAATACACTCTGAGCGTTCGTGTCTTTATAAATCTGCCCCATAGATACACAATGCAAAAATGTAATTATATGTGGATTTTTTTTTTTTTCTCCCCAAATGTAGAAGAAAAGTGAATGTGATTGTTTCAGTGGCAGAGAAGAGGCTATATTTGGTACGAACTACATGGCAGGACAGTCTTTAAATTATTGTATTCATTCAGGCCATCTCCAACAACTGGAATGGCTGCTATTTCTTCTTTCACTTTTCTTAGCTGCACGATCCACAAAGTGAACAGTATCCATGGTACATCCATTGTATGTGGATATTGGTCAAGATTGTTGGGCAGTCATGGAAGCATCAGAAAATTGTGCAAAAATGTATGATCTCCTTAAGAGCACCTTGGGTCTTGGTAGGGTGGCTACCTGTCTGGTTTTGAGCCAGATACCATATTTTTTAAGGGCCTTTCCGGTTCAAAACTTTCTGCCTGTTTTTCGAACCAGAAAACAAAAAACCACCCAGTCACGTCTAAGTGGCACGATAACCCTACATCTGTGACACAATTGCACCCGGCCCAATTACCCAAGTTTAGTTTACACCAAAGGTGGCAACCCTAGGCCCTGGGCTCATGTTCATCCTTCCATAAATATTTTTGGTCAGAATTAATTGAGTGGGCCTGGAGAATGTAGACAAGGTGGGGCACAGTGCTGATAAAATAACCCTGTCCACTATTCTCTGCCAGTAACTAATTAAAAGAATAAATGCTTATTAATTGTTACTGACGGCTCCCATGATTTATGGTCTATGGGTTGCCTACCTGTCTTCTAAGTTGGGTTTATTAAGAGAGCTGAGGCTTATTGGGAGAGCATCAGGTTTGATGGTAGAACTTGTATAAAGTTAGGATCCTGTGTATAATAGGGATGTATAATCATGAAAAAGGGTTTTGTGTCCTTCACAAACAACTTGCACCCTACACACAGTGCATATCTGCTGATACAGACTCTATGGCACTTACAGTTTGTTAATTCCACCTAAGTCTTGTGTAACATGTGAGCTGTTGTTCGTAATTTATTTGCTGTATGCATACATACATATATATAAATAAAGATAAATCTTACACCTGCAAGCGCAATACACCACAGCTTTTCATACTTCTTAAAACAGAGGAGAACTGAAGCTTAACTAAAGAAGTAGGGCATAAATGTGCTCTGTGTTGCTGTCACTTAATAAGTTTAGGGAGCGATATATTGCATTTATGGATTATAAATGTCACAATACAAGGCTTGTGAGTAAATAATTTAGATTATTAGTTTACGGCAGCTCTGAAACCAGTGCAATTAGAATCAGAATTCAACAAGCAACCCTGTAGCATCAGCTTATAGGACAGGCCAGCCTCATTTTGTTCTTGACAATTTGCAACATCCCCTAAGCTTAGCTTCTCAACAGCTGCCCAGAGCCCACTGAGCATGTGAGTGTCACTGACACTCCTAACAACATCCAAGATGGGGAGCTCCTGTGACAATGTTAAAGGCCTGAATATTACTACTATAGCAATGCTGAACATCTAGGCTGGTACAAAAAGATTAGTATACAAAAAATTGTACTCCATTTGTAGCCTAAATTTTGTTGTGAGTTAAAGAATGTTGTGCTGGTTTCTGTTTTCAATTGTAGATGTGAATATAGAAGAGGTAGGTTCGAAAGCATATGTAGGGGATCAGAAAACTCTGTCCCCTGTTTCTCAGTCTGTGACATCATCCAGCCTAGCTACAGACTGGGGAGGAACCCGATTGGCTGGATGCCCCAGTGCACGTCTGGGAAGAGGTGTGCTTAAGTTTGGAGCCAAAAATCAAGGGGCAGGCCCAGAGTTGATAAAGGGAGCCCCTGTTGTTTTTGCCAGTTGTTGGAAGAGAGATACAGAGTGAGCAGCCAGTACCACTTGCTGTGAGGTCAGACTGAAAAGAGAAGAGTCTGCAGGGCTGCCAGTGGTTATAAAGTCCTCTGTGGAATCTCTGTGTGTGTCCCCTGGTGAGAGCAGCCACCTTTTCCAAGGGGAAGGTACTCTGGGGCAGGTAGCGCTACCTGGGGGGACTTAAGAGCTCTTGGGGAAGGGACTGAACTGATTTAAGGTTTGGGGTCTATCCGGATCCAAGCTGGGACTGGGCACCTACAGAGACTGTGCCAGGAGTGGATAGACTGCACAAGTTCCTTCGGTTATCCCTAAGCTGTTTTACAATCTATTTCAACAGTTATATAAAGTTTGATATTGCTGCAAAACTGTGTGTGATTATTCCTAGTGGAAAGTCCCTTGAGGTGTGCTCCTCAGTGTCCACTAGGTGGAGGCACTGCGCTAAAATCCCAGTTCCCAGTATCTTATAATTCAAAGAGAACGAAAATCTCCTGTACTAAAGCCTATATACAGCCCAAATTAAGTGAGTGTGCCAAGAAAGGGTTACACATATTTAATCTGTTTTGCATTTTGTAATCTTTGTGCTGGGAAATGCCAGAGGGTATTACTGAAGCCATTTTGCCCTTGTTATCCAAGCTCTAGAGAGACACACCCAATGTGACAGTTACAATTTGCTGGCAACAACCTGTTTGGAATTCATTTGTAAATGATGGGCTGCAAATACAACTTTGTTTTTTTCCTCATTTCTAGGTCTGCGTGACTCTTAAATTATTGTGACTTATAACTTTATAACGATGAGGTTATTTCGAAGGAACTATGGACCCCTCAAGCTGGCTATGGTGGGCATGGTTTACGTGATATTTGTGTTCATTATGCACAAAGATGCTGGGAATGGAGCAAAAGATGACCCCTGGATAAAAAACATAGTTGTAAGAAAAGATCAAATGCTTGACATGATGAGGGGGGCCATGAACAACTTAAATGATTTTATTCCAGATCTCCAAATTATGGCCCCTGTACAAGAAGAAGGGCCTGTAGAAGAAAAGAAGTCATGCCTGCCTGAATATTACACCCCAGCAGAACTTAAACCATTTATGGAGAGACCTCCACAGGACCCAAATAGCCCTGGTGCTGATGGAAAGGAATTTAAAAAGGACACCTGGACTGAGGAGGAGACTAAAGAAAAAGAAAAAGGATTTGACAAGCATCACTTTAATGCATTTGCCAGTGATAGGATTTCCCTTCACAGAGCGTTGGGCCCTGACACCAGACCTCCAGTGTAAGAATCATTATAATTATCTCTTTTCACATAAATAAGGCAAAACCGGGAAAATACTATCTGAAAACTACAGCATGCACAATGAGTGCAATGTCAGGATGCACATCTTAGCCCTGGCCTTTGCACTGTAAGGCTGATGTCCCACGGAGTGGTTGAGTCGCCTGTGATAGATCTCTGCTATTGTGGGTGACTAACCGCTACGAAAAGGCTTTCCGCCAGCAACGATAGGAGTCACATGAAATTTCCTCCTGCAGGTAACTTCGCACAACTTTGGAAAAAGAAGAGATGTGAAGAGCTTTCCACCGGCGACTCCTATTGTGGCCGACGGAAAGCCATTTTGGTGCAGTTTGTCGCCCGCGATAGAGATCTATTGCAGGTGGCTCAACCGCTCCCTGGATTCTTGCTCTAAGGGCAGTGGCACATGGGGAGATTAGTCACCCATGATAAATCTTCACTATTGCCGGCGACTAATCACCCCTACATGCCATCCCAACTGTAAGAATGTAAATCGCCTTGTGAGGCAACTTCGGACGACCAAAGCTATGCGTGTACCATCCAACTGGCGATTTAGATTCTTGCCAGTGAGATGGCATGTCGCCCGCAATAGTGAAAATCTAGACATAGATCATAAGTAACCAAACATATAAAGTGTTGCAAACAAGTAACAATCTTATTAGTTCATAAGGCTGAAAAGAAGCAAGGCAACAGCGTTCAGTATAAGTAAACTAATACCAAATAGGCAGCATAAAGCTCTGGATCGTTGGGTGAACAAACCCAGAAGTGTTCCCACATAAGACTGCAATTCCACATCGCCGCCCAAGCGCCTGACTGGTGCAGCGTCTGAGTACTCTGTCTCTATATTTGGTTTATTTGACCAGCACCCAGGCAATTAACTACATTTTTAGGGTTGTGCTCCTCTTTCTTTCTCTCTTTCTCTCTCCATTTTTGGCTGCAATTACAGTTGCAAGTCTTTTGGGCTAAGTCTATACAGGTATGGGACCTTTTATCCAGAATGTTCTGGATAATTTGTCTCTCAGTACTTTACGTCAACTAAAAAAACATTTAAACATAAATTAATCTAATAGAATAGTTTTACTTCAAGTAAGGATTAATTATATCTTAGTTGGGATCAAATACACGGTACTATTTTGTTATTACAGAGAAAAGTGGAATCGTTTGAATTATTTGATTAAAATGGAATCAATAGAAGATGGCCTTCCCGTAATTCAGAGCTTTCTGGATAACGGGTTTCCGGAAAACTGATCCTATACCTGTACCAGCTTTGCATTTCTAAATCCTGTAGTCTTCACTTTTTCATCTTGGCAGTATTGCTTTACTTCTGTCATGTTGGACTGGAAACATTTGCGAAAAAGTAGTCTTCAAGTCTGCCACGCATTTGCATTGGGATTGGTGGTTTTAACTCAACCATTCTAAGATATTCAGGTTCTTAAACTGCTTCAGTGCAGGTTTGGCTGTGTATTCAGGGTCTTTTACACACTGTTTGACACAAAGTAAAGGACTTCCTTGAGCTACACCCCAAAATGCATTTTGTTCCCACAGGGACTCCTTGTGTGTCAGTAATGGGGTGTCCATGTGCCTTTTATGTGATGGTTGCCCACTGGGGTCACAGTTAGATAAAAATCTTTGCACCCTATACTGGAAGCACAAAGATATGTAGTAGGAAAAAAGAGTTTCAGTCTTATGGTGCCTCCAAACCACATATTTAGGTGACACAAAATGGGAGGGGATTCTGAGAATGGACACTTTCCATTCACAGACTGAAGGAACCATCTAGTTACCCACATTCTCTTGACAACAATAGAGAAGACTACATTTGAGCTATGTACTCTGTATGTCTAAAGTTTCATGATGTAATAACAACTGCCCAATCTACAGAAGAACCTCAACCAATACTACAGAGCACAGAAACTGAAGTCAGTGTAAGTAATACAGAAACTAAAAAGGCAGAAAATGAAACCTCTACAACTTCAGTCACAAAGTCCTCAAGAAGCAATAAGGGCATCCCAGCTAAACCTTTGACCTATATGGTTCGCACAGCACCACAGCCTGAACCAGCATCATGGGAGGAAATGCAAAAGTTGCCTAACTCTGAGAAGCAAATGTGGATTAAAGCAGCCAATGAAGAAATGGCATCTCTCAACCAGCTCCAAACTTGGAAACTTACTGAGTTACCTCAAGGTTAACATGCAATTGGATGTAAATGGGTTTTTAAGGCTAAATGTGATTCCGAAGGTAACATCCATAGATACAAGGCAAGACTGGTTGCAAAGGGATTCTCACAGAAATATGGAGAAGATTATGATGCTACTTTTGCTCCTGTTGCCAAGCAAAGTACTTTTAGAACTTTAATGGCTATTGCAGTTTTGAGAAATATGATTGTGAGACATCATGACATCAAAACAGCCTTTCTTAATGGTGACATAGTAGAGGAACTGTACATGACACAACCAGAAGGTTATGTGAAAGATGGAGAAGAACATCTTGTTTGTAAATTGAGTAAATCACTCTATGGGCTGAAGCAATCAGCGAGGACATGGAATGCAAAAACGAATAAAGTCAGTTAGATGAAGGCTTCACAAGAAGTAAAGCTGATCCATGCCTATACTGCAAACACACAGGTGAGGAGTAGATGTACTTACTACTCTGTGTTGATGATTTGATAATTGTTCACAAAGAGTATACGGAAATTGCAAAGCTAAATTCAACTCTCAACAAGCACTTTGAAACCAAAGACCTAGGAGATGTGACCGACTACCTAGGAATACAGATACAAAGAGAGGAAGATGGAAGCTTTGTACTAAATCAAAGTGCCAAAATTGGTGTTATCCTTAATCAGTTTGGCATGGCAGAATGCAATGGTGTGAGCACCCCAATGGACACAGCCTACTTAAAGTTAGAAGGAGAAGAAGATCTTCTGCCAAAAAATACAGACAAGCAGTGGGGGCACTCTTGTACATAGCCACCACTACACATCCAGATATAGGTGCTGCTATGTCATTTCTTTGCAGACGTGTAAGTAAACTTTATCAAAGAGATTGGAATGCAATTAAAAGAGTCATGCAATACCTCAAACAAACTAAAGACTTGAGTTTAAAGATATCAGCAAGTGGAGTCCTAGAACTCACAGGATATGTGGACTCAGACTGGGCAGGTGACCCCAGTACTCGCAAATCTACAAGTGGCTACTTGTTCAAGTTGGGTAACAGCCCGGTATCCTGGTCTAGCAAAAAGCAAATCTCTGTGGCATTGTCTTCAACAGAAGCAGAATACATTTCAGCAGCTCATGCAAGTCAAGAAGTCATTTGGTTGCGTCAACTATTAGAAGATATTGGTGAGCCGATATCCCAGCCAACAGTTTTATATGAGGACAACCAAGGATGTATAAAGCTTGCAAACAGTGAAAAGATCAATGCCAGAACCAAGAACATTGATGTTAAACATCACTACCTGTGTGATCTACTGGAACAAAATTACATTAAGCTTGTATACTGTGAGACTGACAATATGATAGCGGATGCTATGACAAAGCCACTACCACAATCTAAATTTGAGAAGCTCAGAACAAGAATGGGACTAATGTGAGAGGTATTTGTTGAGTGGGGGTGTTACACTAGTGTTTGTACACTATTAGTTAGCAACAAAAACCTTCTCTCTAATATACTGTGTTATACTGTTATGTTCTGCCAGTAGGTGTCAGTATACATACTGTTTTTATGAACCTATGCATTCTGGGAAGAGTCTCCAGGATGTGATGTTATGTTCCTGTTTCCTTCTTGTTGTAAGGTGAATAAGGTATAAGCCATGTTCGCAGCATCAACCTGATTGGTAAGAGTCCTGACTGTTACTGCTACTCCAGATTACCCAGATACTCTGCTAACATGGATGCATTTGTCACACAATTAAGAGAATTAGCTCAAAGCTGCTCTTTTACAGATGTGGATGATGAAATTACAACACAAGTTATTGTATCGTGCACTTCTTCCAAAATATCTGGGGGATGCCTTCTCAGCTACCACACGGCTTTAGGTCTTGAAATTACCCACATAGTTCACACTGTTGATAACCAGACAGACTCAGAAGTACAAACTTTGATTGATAGATATTCTAATCTTTTCAGTGGACTGGGAAAACTAGCAAATTTTCAAGTACATTTGCACATTGATGAAACTGTTCGTCCAGTTGCACAAGTACACAGACAAATCCCTTTCCATTTAAGAAAACAAATAGAGGAGGAACTCCAGTCCCTGGAAGAGCAAGATATCATTGAAACAGTTTTTGGTTCTACCCCATAGGTGTCTCCTATAGTGGCTATACCCAAACCAAAAGACCCAAGAAAGGTCCGACTCTGTGTAGATATGCGCCTCCCTAATGTGGCTATACAAAGAGAACAACACATCTCTCCAACTGTCAATGACATAATTCACCTACTAAATGGAGCAATTTTCTAAACTGGATCTCAACAAAGGATATCACCAACTGGAACTCAGTCCTGAATCTAGGTATATAACTACATTCTCAACACATGTTGGCCTACGAAGATACAAACGGCTAAGCTTTGGTGTTTGTTCTGCAGCAGAAATCTTCCAAGAGGCCATAAAAGGAGTGATTCAACACATCCCAAATGCTCTTAATTACAGTGATGATATACTGATTTTTGGGAAAACACAGGCTGAGCATAACTCTGCCTTGCAGGCAGTACTCGAGAGCTTATCAACTCAAGGACTTACACTCAATAAGGCAAAATGTGAATTCAACAAGGCAGGGATGCAACCTGAGCCAAAAAAGGTACAGGCAATAAAACTATCCTCCACTCCACAAGATGCTAATGAAGTTCGTTCATTTCTTGGAATGGCCAGTTACTGTTCCAGATACATTAAAGATTTTTCTACAATCAGTGCACCTTTGAGAGATCTCACCAAACAAGGATGTATTTTTCAGTGGTCACGTGCACGTCAAGAATCATTTGATGCAATTAAGCGAGAACTTAGCTCCACGACCACCATGGCCTACTTTGATCCTTTACTAAGAACTGAGCTAATTGTAAATGCAAGTCCAGTAGGACTAGGAGCGATTCTTGTCCAGTATAAACTGGATAACCCGTCCCCACACATCATTTCATACGCAAGCAGAAGTTTAACAACCACAGAAATGAAATATTCCCAACCGGAGAAAGAAAGTTTGGCTGTTGTCTGGGGATGTGAGCACTTCCACTTGTTTATTTATGGAGCACCATTCCCAATAATTACAGATCATCAGGTGCTGATCACCATCTTTGGAAATCCAAGAGCAAAAATGCCTGCACGCATTGAAAGATGGGGCCTACGCTTACAAGGATATGACTACAAAATAGTTCACAGACCAGGGAAAAAATAACAATCCTGCTGACTATATTTCACTCCATCCAACTGCATCTAAAGACTCTCCTAAGTCCATTGCGGATGAATATATTAACTTCATGGCAGCCCATGCTGTACCAAAGGCACTTACAATGGGCATGTTTGTGGAAGCGACAAAACAAGACAAAACTCTTCTAGCATTAATAAAAATAATTCAAACCAACAAGTGGCATGAAATTCAGAGAGCCAAATTTCCAGATACTAAAGTAGATATTCATGAGCTTAAGTCTTTCTCTACTGTCAAGGGAGAACTCTCCATCACTAAGGACTATCTTATTCTCAGGGGAACTAAACTTGTAGCTCCTAGATGTCTTCGCCAAATCATTGTAAACATTGCTCATGAAGGCCATCTTGGAATTGTTAGCACAAAAAAACTCCTGAGAGAAAAAATCTGGTTTCCCAGCATGGATCAGTATGTTGAGAATACTATAAAACACTGGTCTGCATGCCAGCTGGTAACCAATTCTTCCAGGCCTGAACCATTACAGATGTCTCAGCTGCCATCAAATGTTTGGGATGAAATTGCAATAGATATGTATGGTCCATTACCAAACAGTCAATATATCCTTGTTGTCATGGAAGAATATTCGCCCTATCCAGAAATCTCATTTATTTTGTCAAAGTCAGCTGCTAGTGTATTACCTTCTCTGGACAGTATCTTTTCAGCCTACGGTATACCTCAGGTAGTTAAGACAGATAACAGTCCTCTATTCAATGGACATACATTTCAACAATTTGCTGGATACCTTGGATTCAAACACAGAAAAATAACTCCACTCTGGCCACAGGCCAATGGAATTGTTGAAAGATTCATGTGCACTCTGGGCAAAAGAGTTAAAACTGCTCAGATGGAGCAAATTCCCCTAAGACAGGCACTATACAAGTTTTTGCGTAACTACAGAAACACTATCTTCAACAGACCAGTTCACACTCGCCTTTCAGAGATTACTGCTACAACTACTCAACCAAAAAGAGACTCATACATAAGAAACACAGATTTCAAAAATAAACAAAAAAATGAAACACTATGCAGATCAAAGACGCCATGCTCAACATTCTCCTGCCCAAAAGAATGACACAGTGGTTGTCTTACAAAAGAGACATAACAAAACCTCATCAACATACAACCCCACTCCATACAGGATCACTGCACGAAAAGGAAACATGGTCACAGCCACATGTGATGGACACAGCATGACCCGCAATGCTTCACACTTTAAGGTGGTTCCCTTACCATTGAGCATGCCTCAGACAAACAATGGAACAACAGAGCGTACTCTGCCACCCCAAGAAATCGAGCAGCTGCCTAGAGGAAAAGAGACACCTCTAGGCATCAGTTCCTCACAAAAGGGAGATAGTGGGCCTCAGGAAAATGAGGAGCCATGTCCAATGAGACGATATCCCAGAAGGCCAAGGTGCCCTACATCAAGACTGATTGAAGAGATTTAATCTCTGTTCATAACTTGAGTTATATATATGCAAATCTATATAATTTCTGTGTTACTCCGTGTTGGATACTCTGTTGTGTTAATGTTGAAGTTAATGCAAAAAAAAAAAAAAGGGGGGGGGATGATGTAATGTTTGCAAGTTTCAGTGTACCTTTAAGGTAGAGAGGCCGGCTGGGAAGGTGGGCAGTAACCAGGAAGTGAGAGGTACAGAATGAGGAAGGAGCACAGAAAGGAAATGGAACTGTACAGTGAATAAAGTTGGATCCCCACTGCAGGCTGAATGTGTTCTCCTTATTGTAAGCATACACAGAGAGATTCAGACATAACACTGGGGGGCTGCTTTTCAATAAAACCAAGGAGCAAAAGAAGTGCCTAAATCAATTTCATTTCAAGTTGGGAAGCCACCCCCTTTCAGTAACTTTCCTTTCGAAAAATAAAAAAATCTGAAAACTGTAACAGCTGTCTCCATGGCTAGTCAATAGGAAAAATGAAAGGAGCATCATTGTTTCGTTTGAAGGCAGCAGGAAAACCAGAGCTCTCATGTGGAACATTTCCCCTGTTTGAAGTAGAACGGAGGTATGTGGCCTGTAAAAGAACCATTCACCCTGGTGTTGAAAGGCTAGAAATGAGCTTTTTACAATGCAGCCGAGTCCAAAAGGTCCTTCGCCTCCATATTTCTAATGAATTCATGATTCAGACCGTGCATTTGGCAAACACCATGTCTCATAATGTGCATAACAGTAGGCAATAGCATTCTTGGCAGAAATTTAGGCTATAATGCATTATAGGGTCAGCTTGTTTTAAATATGATTTAATCAGCTGGCTGACACCATGTGCTTTCAGTCAGTCACAGGGAAAGCTAATGAACTTCTTCCTTTTTTTCCATTTCACAGGTGCATTGAGCAGAAGTTCAAGCGCTGCCCTTCATTGCCCACAACCAGCGTTATAATTGTCTTTCACAATGAGGCTTGGTCAACTCTTCTACGTACAGTGTATAGTGTCTTATACACCTCGCCAGCCATCCTACTGAAGGAGATCATTCTAGTAGATGATGCCAGTGAAGACGGTATGTTCTGTTTCCAGTGGCTAAGTGCTGTTAAAAGAACCAAACTACTTTTGATTTCCTGGTGCTTTAATTAATAACCAATGTAATTCTTTTTCTCAATACTAAATATTTGAATGTGTTGTTATTAATGTTTTCCCCAAATGTGATACTATCAGCTGATGCTTTCTGTTCTCTAGAGCAAGCTAAAGCTAAAGTACTGGCCACCGCCGTGAGGGTGCAAGCAAGCATGTTACTGCTGTCCTTTAATGTAGTTTCATTGTGAATTACAAACGGTTTTGCCATAAGGTTTGTTGTAATAAAATATTCTCTTGCCCAGTTGCCTTTATAGCAAAGCTGAAAATAAACAAATGTAACCCTTTCTTGGCACACTCACTTAATTTGGGCTGTATTTAGGCTATATATATATAGGCTTTTGTACAGGAGATTTTCGTTCTCTTTGAAGTATAAGATACTGGGAATTGGGATATTAGCACAGTGCCTCCACCTAGTGGACACTGAGGAGCACGCCTCAAGGGACTTTCCACTAGGAATAATCACACACAGTTTTGCAGCAATATCAAACTTTATATAACTGTTGAAATAAAATGTAAAACAGCTTTAGGGATAACTGAATTTCCTGTCCTGAGGAATTTGTGCAGTCTATCCACACCTGGCACAATCTCTATAGATATCGTTCTTAATCAAATAGCTGACTCCATTGGGTCTGCTTGGGCCTCTGCAACGAGGCTTGTCTCTAAAGCCTGCAATTTATTTTAGATGATTTAAAGGATTTGGTTTCCAGAATGACATGAATACAAAAGAGTTCATTTCCTATTAATTGTTCTCCAGAGAATGGCATGAACAGAACGGGCCTGATTCACTAAAGTGCGATAAAATTTATTGCACGCTTTTTTGCGTTAAATTAGTCGCGATAATTAGCGCGCGATTCACCATAGTATTATCACGTGCGTTAAGTCGCCATATCGCATGCGTAAATTTTCGTGCGACCGCATGCGCTAGTTTTAACGCATGTGTTAATTTTGGCGCTGAAAAGAATACGATCGCATGATTCACAAACACTTAGGCGCGCTGAATATCGCAATGCGAAAATTAACTCCTACTACAGGCAGGCAAAAATGATAGAAAAGTACAGTAAATGAGTTTTTGGCAATAAAATATGGACAGTGTTTTTTATTCAAGTATGTGTCTTTTTACTAAATTTTACTAAAGTCTTGGCATGTATGGAATTTCGCTACTAATATACAGTACTATAGCGGTAAATATTTAGTCGCCAAAATACACAGTACTATAGCGGTAAATATTTAGTCGCGATAATATACAGTACTGTAGCGGTAAATATTTAGTCGCACAAAATATATTACTAGGTATATTTTGGCGATTTCTTTGTCGCGACTTTGTAATCTCACGGACATTTTGTAGCAATTTTGTAATCTCGTGACATGTGCGACTTGGGGCCATTTTGTGTCATTGAGCCTGCAGTCACACTGAGAGGAGCATCATGCCTGGGGTTTCTGATCTGCTACCAGGGGAGAGGCGCTATATTATCAGCTTTTTCCTGCGTTCAGGATATGACAACCCGCCGCTGGGGCCCTTAGGGCCATCCTGCGCGACCTCCAAGCCGGGCTTCAGAATTGAAGTGGACCTCCGCCTGCTCCAGTGCATATGGTCTGACCTGAAGCGCAGGAATTCCGACCTGATAACTGAAATTGCGGAAGGTAATTATTGTACTTTATTATGCTTTTACAGTATACGTTCAGTAAAAGATTTAGCAAGTAATTTGAACTAAAAGTACAAATGTAAGAAATGTCAGGGATGACGAAAGTAACATAGTAACATAGTAAGTTGGGTTGAAAAAAGACACTGCCCCCCTTCTTTCCTCCCCCAGTTTCCCCCCAGGCCCCGGACTCCCCCCATGCCAAGCGCTGGGCACCAGGTTCTCCTGCACACGAGGGACCATCAGTGCAGGAGGACCTGGCCAACATCAAGGCCGAGCTGGCCCAGCTCCGGGGGGAAATGGACGAATTGAGGAGGGACATCAGAGAACTCAAGGGCAGCAAGCCCTAAGTTTTACTTTCCCTATTTTCTTCCCCTTTAATTGTTCAAATAAAAGTTTTTATTTTTCTACTTTTGAACTGGTAAATGTCTAATTATTTTTCCTTCCTTGATATGGTATTCTATACTTTCATGTAGTTTCCCCTACACTCTTACATTTATCAGTAACAGCATCAATATGCTATATGGGTTAAATTTTTGCAAATATTCTGCCAACAATTTTGTCTTGAGCCCATTTTGCTGAATATTAAAGCTTGCGTTAATTAGTACCTGCCAATCAAATGTTTTGTTGCCAGAATAATTGCAATATTATATTTGTTCCCGTTTAATAAAGTGCCCATAACATATTTGCCATTTATTCTGTGTCTAAAATCTCCCACTTAATTTAAGCCACTTTAGCAAACGGACCCCTAAGTATTTGGTTAAATATTCTTAAATGCCCCCCCCCCATTTTATTATCTCTAGCACTTCTTTTTTTTTCTTACTTATACTTTTTTTTGTTTTTTGGGGGGGGTTTTGCAAATAAACATTTATACAGCACCTGTGCACTCCCAGGGCCAAATGTTGCCAGTTTTATGCTGCCGATTGTTGCGTGCGTAATGTCGCGACAATTAGCGCTTGCGATAAATAGCGTGCATGCGAAAAATACCGCGCACGCTATTTATCGCGACAAAAATATTGCATGAAATACCACGCGTAAAATAGTGCAAGTATGCTTATAGTGAATTATGCGAAAAGTCGCGAAATTTTAGACGCACGTTTTATCGCACTTTAGTGAATCGGCCCCAACATAGCTTGTGGGATTTTCCTCTTTTTTTTTTTCCTTAAAGATGTTATCCTTTCATTAAATGCCCAAATTCTACAGTGGATTGTGCCAAAACTATTGGGTGTTTGTTGCTTGCTTGCTTCCTGAAAAAAAATTGCCTCACCATGAAGTACTTACAATTTATATTGTGTTGGTTAGGAATTAAATGATAACTCATAATGAAGAGGACAGGCACGCTTGTGGGGGAAGTGGGGAGAAATGACTTCATTTGGATTGTTGGTTTGCTAGAAGCTACTTCAACATTACTATTCCTTTCTTAGAAATGTGGTAAAGAACAGTAGCGTAAAAGGAGGTAACTGAGCCCCACAGTAAAATCATTCTAGGGCCCCAATAATCTTTGGGAATAAGACATCTTTCATAAACCTGTATTGAAACTACTTATCAGTCAGTGCCTTAATGGGCTCCTTAAACCTCCTGGGCCCCCAGCAGTCACAGAGGAGTCTGCTTCCTCTATAGTTAGACCATTAGTAAAAGACCATTATTCTGCCCCCTTGGTTATTCACTGTTTATCCAGAAAGTCGCTTTGTTTTGTTAAGTCAGTATTCCAAAGCTACAACAGCTGTAGGGCTGATGTCCCTATGGTGAGATTTAGTCACTTGCGATAGATCTCTATTAATCTTTCTAAAATGCCTTTCCACCGGCAACAGTACCAGTCGCTGGTGGAAAGGCCTACGCATCACTTTGGCTTTCCGAAGTTGTGCATAGTTTCCTCCTGCAGGCAACTTCGCTCAATTTTTGAGAACTGAAGCGATGCGTAGGCCTTTTCACCAACAATTCTTATTGTTGGATAGATTATTGCCCATGGTAGCAGAAATCTACTGCCGGCGGCTAAATCTCCACATGGGACATCATTCCATGTACAACAAATCATATTGCTGCTCTTCAACTTTCATAACCACCAAGTATGTTGAATTGTGGCCATGACACTTCTGCGGTACCTAGCAAGTTGAATCTGCAATGTTAGTGTTACTTGTAGTTATATTATTGTCTTTATATGTGTTGAGATGTCTGTTTATACTGGAGATTTTAAGCTGACGTTGTGTTTCATATATGGTCATTTATGACCTACCTGTATATGATAAGTGTGTACCTGTAATTGATACTTGTGTGGGGCTTCGTAAAACAAAACAAGTATTGGCCAAGCCATCTTCGATTTAACACTATTAGTGTTGATCAGACTAAATTGGATACAGGATCCAGTAAAGACCACATTTAGAGACTTAGGGGGGTCAGTGGTTGACACAGAGATGTGTCTCCTGATCATTTAGTAGCCTGTGTGTAGCAAGGCAAAATTACAAGCGGGGGCTAAATAAGGGGCATGATCAAGGTTGTAATGGAGCAGGTGTAAGGTGGCATGAATGGCAAAAATGGAGAGGCCTCAAAATGGCACACAGCTCAGAATTTACCTACTGATATCATGAACATACAATATGTGACCAATCTCTGTCAACTTTTACTCATGTTAATGGACAACTAAAGCCTCAATATGATTATTATAAATCCTTTTAAAACATATAATTGTAATTACAATAATTGCCTTCATGCCATTTGCAGTTAGCTGGGCCTACTCCCTCTCACTTCTCCCAGCATAGACGTCACCAGGTGAGCATTAGGGATCAGGTTCCCAGCCATGGCATGCAGATTTGGATTACTTCACGCTAATTCACAGTGGTCAAAAGCCAAATAAATCTCATGCCTGTGCAGTAGCTGTAAGCTGGTGAAGGAAGAGGTAGTTATAAGAAGGACTGTGGGAGTATGGTAGCGGTGGCTTTCTGAGCAGAGTTTCATTAAGTTTCCTTATCCTTTAAGACCAATTGTTCTAATTCAGTAATTTAGGTTTCTTTTTGGCTGTAATTTAATAGTCACAGAAAGATTTGTTTGTCTGTGTAAGATTGTGTGAGTCTAAAGTATTAAAGGAGAAGGAAAGGCAAATTCACTTGGGGGTGCCAAAATGTTAGGCACCCCCAAGTGAATTTAATCACTTACCTTCTACCCCGGGCTGGTGCCCCTGTACAGAGAGAACAGCACCAGCCCGGGGTACCTGCAGCGCTTACTTCTTCCTGATCGAGTGAAAAGCCGAACTTTAGCAGAGAAGCCGGCTTTTCACTCTACTGCGCATGCATCTGTCCGGGACAAATTGCTAGCGAGCGAATAGGAAGGAGGAAGAGCTGCGCTACAGGTACCCCGGGCTGGTGCTGTTTTCTCCCAACAGGGGCACCAGCCCGGGGTACAAGGTAAGCGATTTAAGTCACTTGGGGCTGCCTAACATTTTGGCACCCCCAAGTGACTTAGCCTTTCCTTCTCCTTTAAAGACTATAATACTGCTTCATTATTTGTTCCTGCATGCCTTTTATTGTGTTTTATTTATCTTTCTTTGCAGAATATCTGAAGGAAAAGCTTGATGACTATGTAAAGGCATTACAGATTGTGAAAATTGCAAGACAGAAAGAGAGAAAGGGATTAACAACAGCAAGGTTGCTGGGTGCCAGCATTGCCACGGGTGAAGTATTGACCTTCCTGGATGCCCACTGTAAGTAATGAGATATTGTAGGCAGTAGTTTGAGGATCAATAGGATATGTGACACAGGGGAAGATGTTATCTTTCCTACCTGGTGAGCTATCAAGTATCTAGGCAACAAAAAGTCCCCTGTAGTAACATATAAGAGAGTTTTTCAACCATGTACAGGTATTATAGAACTCCGA
This sequence comes from Xenopus tropicalis, assembly GCF_000004195.4. Lineage (NCBI taxonomy): Eukaryota > Metazoa > Chordata > Amphibia > Anura > Pipidae > Xenopus > Xenopus tropicalis. The sequence goes on along the minus strand of NC_030678.2, from coordinate 142,457,104 downwards.
AGAGAAATTTCTTACACTTAACTCGGTATTTAAGATGTTTCCTAAAAATATCAGAAGGCATGGAATTGTCGTTAGACCCCATTAATGGTCTGTAATGTAATGGCAATCTGAGCAGATTTGAGGGAGTAATATCTTACAAACTGAATGTTATATTCACTGACCATAATAACCTTTTCTCCTTAATTTCACTGGTAACCAGGTGAATGTTTTCATGGTTGGCTGGAACCTTTGTTGTCAAGAATTGCAGAAGATCACACTGCTGTTGTAAGTCCAGACATCCCAATCATAGACCTTAACAGCTTTGAGTTTCACAAACCGGTCCAGTACGGTAAAACACACAACCGAGGAAATTTTGATTGGAGTTTGACGTTTGGCTGGGAAGCAATCCCTGCAGCCGAGAAGGAACGGAGAAAGGATGAAACCTATCCCATCAAGTAAGTAATACTGTTCTAATAATGAGTACAGGTATGGGACCTGTTATCCAGAATGCTCGGGACCCGGGGTTTTCCAGATAAGGGATCTTTCCGTAATTTGTATTTCCATAGCTTAAGTCTGCTAAAAATCATTTAAATATTGAATAAACCCAATGGGATTGTTTTGCCTCCAATAAGGATTAATTATATTTTAGTTGGGATCAAGTACAAGGCGCTATTTTATTATTACAAAAAAAAAGAAAATCATTAGAAATAAGCTTATAATGGAGTCTATGGGAGATGGCCGATGGCCGTTCCGTAATTCATAATTAATTAATAAATTAAACAACCAGATTATAATTACAGTAACCTAGGAGTGAACATTCCAGTGGAAACTCTCCTTGCCACTGTTGCTCATAATAAAAAATGCAAGTACAGGTATGGGACCTGTTATCCAGAATGCTCTGGACCAAGGCTATTCCGGATAAGGGGTCTTTCCGTTATTTGGATCACCATACCTTAAGTCTACTAAAAAATCAATAAAACATTAATTAAACCCAATAGGATTGGTTTGCCTCCAATAGGGATTATTTATATCTTTCTTGGGATCAAGTACAAGTACTGTTTCCGGATAAGGGATCCCATACCTGTATATGCCCCCTTGTTTTCAGACCATTAGTCTAATTGGCTGACAACTGACTCACTTACAGTATCTGCTTAGATGTTATTGGATACATGGCGATGCAGAGATGCATATAGAAGAAATACTCATTTAGTGTCACACACCAATGAATATATATTTCCAGTAAAACAGGAAATTTAAACTGTGCTGACCACAAGCACATATTACATCTTTATTGATTAAACAGAAAATAAATGCTACAAAAGATAAGAGTAAAATAAACTTGACAGGGGAGTGAAACAGCACTTACTGGACATTTTATATCAACCTTTTTTTTGGCTGTAATTGCCTGTTTAGGGCTCTGGCACATGGGGAGATTAGTCGGCCGCGACAAATTTCCCTTTTCATGGGCGACTAATCTCCCCAAATTGCCATCCCACCGGCGAAAATGTAAATCGCCGGTGGGATGACATACGCGGTGCCGCGTTTTCAGCGAAATCGCGGAAGTTGCCCTGAGAGGAAACTTCCGCGATTTCGTTGAAATCGTGGCGCCGCGTATACCATCCCACCGGGCCAAAATATGCAGCAAGTGCTACTTGCAGTTATTAAATGCAGTTATTTGTTTTAAAAACACTTCTTAGAAGGGAAAGTTTAAAGCTGATGTCCTCCCACTGATGAACTAAATAATAATCTGAGTCACTAGACATGTAACTGGGCAGCACCTTCCTATATCTTCCATCTTTTCTAACCCAAAACCAGAAGATTAAAAAAAAATGAAGCAATTAAGATGTGAATTAAAAGGCTCACTGTAATTTGCAGCATATTGGTTACTTTTTTTTTTAATTAATTATTTATTAGATTAAACAAATACAACAACCATTGAGAAACAAGCAAATACATATTGGTTACTAACAATGGTCTCTCACTATCCTAGGACTCCTACATTTGCCGGAGGTCTGTTCTCCATCTCCAAAGCCTACTTTGAACACATTGGCTCCTATGATGAAGAAATGGAAATCTGGGGAGGAGAAAATTTGGAAATGTCTTTTAGGGTAATTTCTTTTTAATTTCTTATTATGGGTGGGGGTGGTTAATGAGTGGTGCACGTTTGTGTGCACCTGTAGGTGTTTGCAGAATTTTGCACATACACACGCATCTGTCACGTTGCTGAGGGCAGAATAAGAAAATGTTTTGAGTTACCCACAATGACTGGTATTTTAGCCGGATTATTTCACAAAGCATAAATAGGGAAGAAACACTTAATGATATTCAATGGCAGCACATAATCTGCACCAAGTTCTTCAGTGTTTCTTTGCCCAAGATTATCCTTTGTATGTGAGTGGATGTTATGTACTGGGCCTGTGACTCAGCTCCTGACTCATGTCTGCACTCTGCTAATGGCACATACCAATATTCTTACAGGTCTGGCAGTGCGGCGGGCAGCTGGAAATCATTCCCTGCTCTGTGGTTGGGCATGTTTTCCGTACAAAGAGTCCCCATACTTTCCCCAAGGGTACCCAGGTGATCTTTAGAAACCTGGTGCGCCTGGCAGAGGTATGGATGGATGACTACAAACTCTTATACTACCAGAGGAATGAGCAGGCTGCAAAAATGGTTAGAGAGGTAAGTGTAAATAGATGCATAGTTTTCTCAACATTGTATGTAATATGTGTATATATGCCTTTAAAATGTATTATAATATTAATATTTTTTTTCCTGTCCCTGCATAGAACCCCTCAAAAAAATTTAATTATTTGATTAAAATGGAGTCTATGGTAGGTGGCCTTTCTGGATAATGGGCTTCCAAATAACGTATCCCATCTTTACATTTTAGTAGGTACTAAGATGGCTGCTTCTACTATGAGAATTTGCTTGATCAAAGAGCTTCATATCCTAATCTGCCATCTAGTGGTAGGAACACAGAAAAGTGCCAAAAAGATTCATGTACAGCGTAAAATGCATATTCCTTCCCTTCCTCAGTGCTGGTATCAGGGCAGACTGGCTGACTGTTCCTTTATAACCAAGCTTTCCAATGTTTTATTGTATTTATTTTGTAGAAATCCTTTGGGGACATTTCTAAAAGACTCAAGCTAAAAGCAGACTTGCAGTGTAAAAACTTTACATGGTACCTTGAAAATATCTATCCTGAAATGTTTGTACCTGACCGGGATCCTACATATTATGGGAAGGTAAGTAATTTGCCCTCATAGTGTCTAAAATAAAGCATAACTTGGCCTGCAGATATTTACATTGTGAACTCTTGTTTACTGTGCCTGGTCCTGTTTGTATTCTGTAACCCTTATTTGTTTAATCATAATGTAATCATGATGTAAGATCCCCATTTGCTATAGAATACTTCAAAGCACTTTGCTGGTGCTGTATAAATGAATGATGATGGTAATGATGATCAGATATAAGAGACTAGCTGCAGTTTGAGGCACACCAGAACACGCCCTTATTTCTACTGAAATAGGTAGCATGCTATATGTGCCAGATGCATCAATAATATCTGATGAGTCTGTAAGCCAAGTGTGTACTGTGCAGAGTTTCTGTATACTTATTGAGCTGACTATACTTACCTATTGATAATTTTTGGTTAGGGAGGGTTAGCTGTCATTATTTGCACTTTTATTAACTGCATATAGATGTGTAATGTTAGATTTAAAGCATCATAACCAATAGAAATGTTGCTTTCGCCTTTTCTTCGTAAGTCCCTAATTCAAACTTCTAGGGGCAGATTTATGAAAATGTGAGTTTAGAGCTTAATACATAAAAACTCACCTACGTTCTATTCATTCTATTGGGATTTTTAGAAGTGCATTTATCAAATGGTGACTTCTAGTTTTCACCCATTGATAAATACACTTCTAAAAATCCCACAAGAATAAATAGGGCATGCGTGAGTTTTTAAGTATTAAGCTCTAAACTCACATTTTGATAAATATTCCCCCTAGTGTAGTACCAAATGATGTAATAATACAGGGGCTTTTTGGACCCTAGTTATGCCCAGAAGTGGCCTAGGGAATGCCGCCTCTCCTTGTCTCTCTGCGCTTAGTATTTGTGCATCATAGGGGGCCACATTGCTAGTGCAAAGTGAGAACTAAGTGTAGGGGATCAGAGAACCCTGTCCCCTGTTTCTCAGTCTGTGATCTCATCCAGCCTAGCTACAGCCTGGGGAGGGATCCGGTTGGCTGGCTGCCCCAGTGCACGTCTGGGAGAGGTGTGCCTAAGCTTTGGAGCCAAAAATCTAGGGGCGGGCCCAGCAGTTTATAAAGGGAGCCCCTGCTGTTGTTTGCCAGAGTTGAAAGAGATACAGTGTGAGCAGCCATATTGTGTGTTAGACTTGAAAGGAAAAAGTCTGCTGGGCTGCCAGGAAGGAATCAGTCCTCTGTGGTATCTCTTGTGTGTGTCCCCTGCTGTGAACAGGTATTGCTCGTTTGCCTGCTACGTGGGAGCAGCCACCTTTATACAGGGAAGGTACTCTGGGGCAGGTAGCGCTACCTGGGGGGACTAAAGAGCTCTTGGGGAAGGGACTGAACTAACCTAAGGGTTGTGGTTTATCCGGATCCAAGTGGGGATTGGGCATCTTTAGAGACTGTCTGTGCCAGCTGTGGATAAACTACATGGGTTCCTCAGAGCAGGAAAATCAGTTATACATAAAGTGTTAACTTCCAACTCCAACAGTTATATAAAGTTTAACATTTCTGCAAAAGCTGTGTGTGATTATTTCCTAGTGGAAATCCCCTAGAGGTGTGTTCCTCAGTGTCCACTAGGTGGAGGCACTGCGCTGTTCCCAGTTCCCAGTATCAATATTCTTTGAAGAACACACATCTCCTGAAAATACAGCCCATATATAAGTGAATGTGCCAAGAAAGGGTTACATTTTGGAGGCACTGCTGAGATTCTATTGGGAAGCTGGGAATGTTGGACGAAAGCATGGCTGCACATGAAACCCCACAAACTGTTCGTCAGTGGTGCAATGCTTTGGGACTTAACCCCCGGAAGGTTGCTGTTGTGGGGCCCATGATGCCAAGAGTAAAGGAAGATTCTATTTATGAAATCCTTGATGGGGAGCCCATATTTTTCCGCCCAAGGGTGGCTGCGTCACGGCGAGATTCTGCCGGGGTTCTGCTGAATGTCCTTATAGACAGCCCCAGAGAGATAGACCGTGAGAGGGTTCCCCCTGATATTGATGCGGGAGATGAAGGGCCATGGAAGGTTGTTCTGCCAGATCTGTCTGATGACGCAGATTATTTAACTACCCATGTTGACACCCTTGTTTCCCAGTTTGCAGTTACAGCACCGGGAGGTGTGCTGCCCAGTAAGAGACTGTTTGATTCGCCAGCTGAACAGAGTCAAGTAAAGCAATGTCCATCCAGTGAGAGCGTGGTCTCCAAGGGGAGTCGGCCTAGCTCGGGAGGCCAGCTGGATACCCCTGATATTGTGAGTGCGCTGGGACTACTGACTGACCAACTGACTCAGCTGGCCTGGAATGGTAATTTTAAAAGACTTAAAATGTTTTCAGGTGCAGATCCGGTACCCTCGGGTGAGGACTCATTTGAGAGTTGGAGAGACTCCACTGTGGTGTCCGTGAGAGATTGGACCGGCCCTGAGGCAACCATGAGAAGGAAGATCCTTGAGAGCCTTCGCTGCCCTGCTGTGGATGTGGTAAAATCCTACCTAGTTAGTCACCCTGATGCTACTTCAGGCGACCTGATAGAAGTCCTAGAGGTGACGTTTGGCCCTGTAGCAAGTACTACAGAGATGCTCCACAACTTCCACTCTACCTTCCAGAAAGAGAAGGAAGCCCTGTCTGCCTATCTGGTGCGGGTGGAGCAAGGCCTGAGATTGCTGGTGAGTCGTGGGGTAATCCAAAGCTCTGAAATGGATTCCCTGAGGATTCGCCAAATGAGGAGAGGGACTTTAAATAGTGACCCTGTTGCCGTGACAATTAGAGCTTACTACCAGGATACACTAACCCCTGGCTATGTTGCTCTGATGGAGAGAGTTCGGCGGGAGGAGGCTGATGCCTATGTGAGGGTGAGGAGGAGTTCCACCCTAGGGCATGCAGAGAAGTCCCCTGCTGATGCAAAGCTGCTGGAGGAAAATAAGAGACTTCGCAAAGAGTTGGAAGCGTTTAAAGCTCAACTGTCTGAGAGAGCCAAAACCCCAACTGAGACGAGGAAACCTCCAACGTGCTACCGGTGTGGCAGGATAGGCCACATACAGCCAAACTGCCCTGTTCCTGATGAGGTTCAGGTCCAGTCTGCTTTGTGTAAAGTACGCCGGCGGCGTAAGAGACTTCCAGGGAAATGTTACAAGTGCCATGTGATGGGTCATCAGGCCCGGAACTGTAAGACTTACAAAGGCCCAACAGTACAGAAGTCCTACTATGAGCCTTCCATATCTGAAAGTGACTCCCCTGAAGGAGATGAGGGGTTGAGTCAAAGGGAGACTGCTGTGGAGGACCCTGTGGAGTGTTGTACTGTTTCTGAGTGTAAGGAGGTAAGGCAAGCGAGGCCGTTGCCGGTTTTTCCAAGGGGAGAATGTAGGGGATCAGAGAACCCTGTCCCCTGTTTCTCAGTCTGTGATCTCATCCAGCCTAGCTACAGCCTGGGGAGGGATCCGGTTGGCTGGCTGCCCCAGTGCACGTCTGGGAGAGGTGTGCCTAAGCTTTGGAGCCAAAAATCTAGGGGCGGGCCCAGCAGTTTATAAAGGGAGCCCCTGCTGTTGTTTGCCAGAGTTGAAAGAGATACAGTGTGAGCAGCCATATTGTGTGTTAGACTTGAAAGGAAAAAGTCTGCTGGGCTGCCAGGAAGGAATCAGTCCTCTGTGGTATCTCTTGTGTGTGTCCCCTGCTGTGAACAGGTATTGCTCATTTGCCTGCTACGTGGGAGCAGCCACCTTTATACAGGGAAGGTACTCTGGGGCAGGTAGCGCTACCTGGGGGGACTAAAGAGCTCTTGGGGAAGGGACTGAACTAACCTAAGGGTTGTGGTTTATCCGGATCCAAGTGGGGATTGGGCATCTATAGAGACTGTCTGTGCCAGCTGTGGATAAACTACATGGGTTCCTCAGAGCAGGAAAATCAGTTATACATAAAGTGTTAACTTCCAACTCCAACAGTTATATAAAGTTTAACATTTCTGCAAAAGCTGTGTGTGATTATTTCCTAGTGGAAATCCCCTAGAGGTGTGTTCCTCAGTGTCCACTAGGTGGAGGCACTGCGCTGTTCCCAGTTCCCAGTATCAATATTCTTTGAAGAACACACATCTCCTGAAAATACAGCCCATATATAAGTGAATGTGCCAAGAAAGGGTTACATAAGCTTCTGCCTTTAGCGTCATGCAAAGTGACCTTCTTTCCCTGCTGGGCTGATGGCAAACATGACATCTTTGCCTCAAGTTGTCTTTTTCCATAGCTACCAATTAAACTGTGTTCAGCCGTTTTTGTCAAATTGTATTTATTTGGCTGCATTTTTCTCTTATGGCTACAGTCATTGTTAATGCTGTGTCACTATGCAGTGGTACAGGTACTCTATAGTGCAGGTTGATCAACTTGGTATCATGTTGCCTGTACTTTTGTGGCTCTATGTCTCTATAGCAAGTAGGATGACCAGACCACTTAAAAATTCAGAGACAAGTCTGATAAGTACTTGTTGTAGGGCTGCATTTAAATTAAATTGCATTCAGTACCTCCCTTGTAGCTGGGTTTTCAAGACATGCCCCTGAATCTGGTAACACTTTCATCAAATGCGATGGTTTGTTCCAAATACAATTTTGGGAGAGAGATGGAAAATACTAATTTCTGAAGGTGTTATAGCTAATTTCCTGCTTTAATTTTTCCTTGTCGGCACAGGCCCCTCAAATACAGTCCTGCAGCACTGTGATTCTGGCTCATTCTTACATATACCAATCTGCAAACTGTCCCTACTCACCAACTGAATACAATACGGATATCAAATGTGGAAGGAAAGTCAGACATGTTTTTTATAAGGTTTCATTTTCCTTACAGGTTAAAAATGAAGGATCACAGAACTGCCTTGATGCAGGGGAGAAGAATCATGGTGGAAAGCCGCTGATAATGAATCTATGCAATGGAATGGGTGGCACTCAGGTACGGAAACAGAATCTGATGATGGGCAGGGCCAGCTAAGAGTAGGTCCAATAAAGCAATATCAAGGTCCCCAACTTGGAAAAATTCTTTAATAAGGTATTTGGAAACTGTGTCTCTTCAGCCTTCATCTGTCAAGGGAGGTTGTGATTGTAGTAAAAACCCTATTGTTTCCTCCAACCAGAGGGCGGCTCTATTAGCCCACACTGCCGGTGAGGGATTCAATTTCATGGTGATAGGTGCACTTTAAAGCCTGTAACTTTACTTTTATGTTCTGCCGTAAAACTAGTGCTGGTATGAGAGCTCTTTGGCACAATATATTTTATTCTCAATTGGATTCATTCTTTTTATAGTTTTTAAATTATTTACCTTCTTCTTTGCAGCTTTCAAATTGGGGTCAATGACCCCAGCAGCCAAAAAACTATTGCTCTGTCAGGCTACAGTTTTAGTTTTATCGTTACTTTTTCTAACTTATTTTTATATTCAGGTCCTCTCCTATTAGTAAACCCAGCCTCTTTGTTAAGCCACTCCCTGGTTGCTAAGGTAACTTGGACCCTAACAACCAAATAACTATTGAAACCCCAAACTGAAGATCTGCTGAACAAAAAAATAATTAAAATAGTAGTGTTCTGGCTATTATGTTAGACATCTGCTCACTCCAGCCTTTATAGATTAGATTGTTGCCTAACTAACTATATTGAAATTTTTTCATTTTGTGCAGTCTGTCTATTTTATCCAGTTTAATTTTTACACTGAACTGTTCCTTTAATGCCCTACACCCCCCCCCCCCCCCCCCCCCCCGGCTTAATTTTGCTTCATTTAGAACAATTGCTAAGCCTATTTATTTAAACAGCTGATCTAATAATTTTTATTAAAAAAAACGTGTATCTGTTGCATTGCAGTACTTTGAATATAGCACGCACAAGGAGCTGCGCCACAACATAGCAAAGCAGCTATGCCTACGTTCCAAATATGTTCCAGGGCCTGTGGAGCTGGGAGAGTGCCAGTACAAGGGAAAAAGGACAACTGTGCCAGGCAATGAAGAATGGGAGTTAACAAAGGTATGGGAATGGTGTAAAAATACTCTTTGCCACCTCCTCTCTAATGCTCATATAGCAATGCTCTGCAAAGTGCAAAATTAGTTTAAGCCCTGCTGTCTCCAGTGGTGTTATTCATTGAGCTATGGCTCTGTAATTAGAATCTAACCATTTTACTTTCTTACCATCCTTAGTTTCTTTTACCTTATCTAGGCAACAGCCTTTTAGAGACCCCTTACTTCTCCAATGTCCTTCACCTTGTAACCAAGTCAAATTCACAGGTTCTAGCCCAGAGTTTCCAACCTTTATTTATTGTCACAACCAGGATCCAATAAAATAATCTTTGTATCTTTAAATGAGATGTGGGGTACAATGTGGCTAACCTGGTTTTACATTTTTTTCTACTTACAGGACCGTTTACTTAAAAATGTGGGTTCCAACATGTGTTTAACAGCACGAGGTGAAAACCCATCAACTGCAGAATGCAACCCTTCAGACATTCACCAACGCTGGGGTTTCAGCTAAATGCTGTGAACAATGGTATCTGGTGGGTACCAACCTACCGCTATGCCTCAAGTGCCTTTTTAATGCACTGGACCTTAGGGAAGGATTGATCAGTGACCAAAGTGACCTATTTTGGATGTTTCATAAAAAGTACAAGAAAAACACTAATTTTGTCCTCCACAAATGTGCTTATTTTCTACAAATGTGCCTTATGCAAGAATTGGAAAGCCAGATAAACCCTAAAACCAGGAAAATCATTTGCACACAAGTTTAGGGCTGCACCAAAATGCTTGTGCCTTGAGATAACTGGGAATCATGGATTTAAATCTGCAATTTCTCTCCTTCATCTGATATTTTTATTTAGAGATTGTGGCTAAATCAACTACAAGTGCGGTCAAGAATGTTTTCCTGCTTTATTCATTGCTATTTCTAGAAATATAGGAACAGTTCCTTTCCTAGAAATAGTCTGGGGTCTTGCCAGCAGAACATTAGAAATCAACTGACATCTTTAGAGTTGGACAACATTTTTTGAAGATCAACTTATAATAATAGATTTCAATATTTTGGAACACTGGACCTCGGACATTTTGAACACAAGAAGACAAACCAGCCCAAACTCTATGGCACTGGTGCTATAAGACTTTGCTTTGGCAAGTCTTAAATTCCGAACCCAACGGAGGCAACTTTGGGCTAAATTAGCTAAAGAAGTGACCTTCAAAGACACGATCCCTTGGGATACATTCAACTTGCTGGGCTGAGTTACACAGTGATAAGCAGCCATTATCTGGCTATTTAGCAGCGCTGGATATTAAATGCACAGTCTGCTTTTACTGATTGTATTTGTTTTTAATTAATATGAAGGGTTTTTTGTTTTTCAAACATCCATAAAAGGCATTATGGAGCACAATACAAGACTAAATCACTGTGACGCATTTAGTATTTATTTGTTCCATTAAAAAAAATCCTACTCCTTATTTTATGTTTACTTTTTAATCAGCATTTTCAGGAAGATTTTGTCGGTTTGTTTTTAATATCAGTGATACACTGCATGGCAGAAAATATGTGGACACCTCCCTGTCTATCATGTTCTTCAAAAACCAAGGTCCTTTCATTTGCTGCTAGAGCCTTTACCCTATTATAGGAAAGTTTGAAACAATGCAGTTGGATACTGATGTGGGGCAATTAAGCCTTCCAGTTCATCCCACAGGTATTTAGTTGGGTTGAGTCAATTTTCACCACTTAAGTTTCTGAAACCTATTCTGTATGAACCTTGTTTTTTTGCACAGGGATAATATGAAACAGTAAAGAGCCTTCCCCAAACTGTTGCTGCCAAGTAGGAAGCACAGAACTGTCAAGAATGTCAATGTATTATGTAGTGGAACCTGTGTCAGAAATGATGGGTGTGGCTTAAATGGATTGTTCACCTTCAATGTCCAAATCTTATTAAACCACCGGCAATTCTCTCAGCATGTCAGAAAATCCATTTTCCATAAGAAAAAAAAATTATATACCTGCTATATCAGCCCTTCTTCTGTGTCTCTGATCAGTTTTCTAAAGGGATGGGAGTGGCCTATTTTGAACCTGACACACTGAGAACTTCCTATATGCTTACATCATCCAGGCTTGGCCCTCACTTTTTCCCTATTGGACCAGTTCATTGGTTGCTTGTGCACACTAATCAGTTGCATAAATTGAAAGCCCATTGGTTAATTTCTCCCTTGCAATGGCACAGGCAAACAGACTGAGCATATCACATACTGTTATGTTAGATTTGCAGCGCTCTGTCACAGGCACAGGAAGCAGCGTCAGACTGACAGGAGACACAGCCAATAGGAGTTAAAGGAAAACGATACCCCTAAGCAATGTAGATCTCTATAAAAATATATTGAATAAACAAGCTCAAATGTAAAGCCCTGCTTCATCTACATAAACATTTTCATAAAAATATACTTTTTAGTAGTATGTGCTATTGGGTAATCCTAAATAGAAAATTGCCATTTTAAGAATTAAGGGCCGCCTCCTGGGATCATAGGATTCACAGTGCACACAAACAAGCCAAGGCACACATACATGCTAGGCCACATCAGCCAATTAATGGACAGAGTTCTGCCTTTTGCTCCCACACTACTTCCTGTTACAGTTAGAGCTGCATTATTTCCTGTCAGCTGATCTCTGAGGGAGCACACAGCCCATCACGAAATGGTGGTTCAGGGGAAGGGATGTAAAAGGGCAATATTTACTGATATATATATATATGTATTCCCATTTGGTGAGATTCTTTAATAGGTCACTTAGATAATTTAAACTGTTGGTTAAGTATTCATTCTGGGGTATAGTTTTCCTTTAAGTGTGCTGCCAATACTATGCGTGACATCATATAAGGAAGTAAAAAAGCAACTGTAGTGTTTATCAGAAGAATCAGCAGAGGGATGATTCTGTAGTGAATATCTCTTCAGCTGCACATTTTTTATTAACTATATATAAGGCAAACATTGTCCTATTACTGTGAACTGTTAGATTAATGAATGTTGTACAAAGGCAAACAACCCCTATAATTGCCTAATTCTAACATATGTTTGGCCATATAGTGTACATTGCGTAATGTTTATACCCAGTGATAACCAAATGCATTTTATATGAATTAATTCTGCATAAAGGTCACAGGTGCTCTATTGTTTCCCCTTGTTTGGCCTCCCTTACAGATTGGCAGAAGCAGCCTTATCTCCCCAATGTATTTATTCCTCCTATGCAGATGTGCTGCTTCACCTCTCAGACAACAGCATACACTGTAAGATCCGCTCGTTTGGCGAGGTCACCAAGCAAATGGATCTTTTCCCATATGGCCAACTACGAGTGGGCAATATCAGGCTAATTTGATCAAATTAAAGCGGGCAAAGGTGCTGTCAATGAGCCAATGCAGTCCCTGATCCAACAGAAAAATCATATCTGCCTGATCGAGATCTGCCCAATTTCAGGCCAGATGTTGTTCGGGGAGTCCTGCCGGTTGGGCCCATACACAGGCAGGTAAGCTGCCGAATTGGTCTAAAGCAGCTAAAATCTGCCTGTGAATGGCTACAGGCTCTGTCCTATAAAATTATTTGGATGAACTGGATATTTTGTGACACATCTCAATTGCTAAAAACATGGATATATACTATAAAGACTCTAAATTTATACTGTTTTGTAAGAAACCCTGTCTCTCATGGCACATGTAGAACCACAAAATACTGCCAAAATAGCTAAGATCAAGCGCACTGTAAACAGTAAGGCAAGGGCTCAAGTGCTTCCAGATCAATGCCTGAGACTTCCAAGAACAGCGTGTGTTATATTCTAACAACCAATACTTCATTTCTCAGCTCTCTGCCGCAGAATATTCTATAAAAGAACAGTGCCTTTATAGCACCATGGATCATATATCCTATGTGGCCATTCCTGTCCTTATGTTTAAATGCAATAAACTTAGTGTCTTCTGGGCCCTATGTCTTAAGGTGACCGTATACATGCTATAAATATAATCTAACCATATTTACAAGCTTTCAGTCCTTTCATAAAAATGAATGTTGTCTACACTGTTTCATCGCATAATCAAATTTCTTTGGGCCAACATATAGACCAGACAGTTGTTGAGCAGCACAGGCATGTTGGTCCTAACAACGTATTTTACAAACCAACAACCAATCATTGGCTTGTGGTGGTGTTACAGTTTTATCTGGCCCAGTATTAGCCACAAACTAGTTGACTAAAAGTATTTACCATGTATACCATAAAAACTGTTCCATGCTTAGACATATTTTTTAGCTAAATAGCATAAGCTATTTCCCAGGTAAGCGCAGAATTACAGTTAATCATGCGACCACCACACATCCCAAAAGAGCTACGCTCTTATCTATGGTCTTCAGGTACAATTTACAACTAGAAAGGGAAGTTTGAGAACAAACTTCATGTTGGGTTGAAAAACATGAAGTCACTGAATGGGCCCACCCACTTTCTCTGACCATGGACCACATTTATATAGTAAAAACCACAGTGCAAAGTTTGGGGACTCTGGTTTTAATAGTGTCTGAATGGCAGCAACTTAAATTTCCCCACTGAAAGTCAACGACATCTGATTGGCGGTTGGTGGCTCCACCCCCTTATTCTAACCTGGAACTGCAGTTACCCAGTGACTAACTCTGCGAAGTTTAGGGGCCCTAGGATTAATAGTTAAAGAACGGCAGCAATTAAAATTTAAACCAATAAATGTCAATAGGTGAATTGTGATTGGTGGTTGGTGGCTTCGCTCACTTTTTCTAACTTTGAGTCGAAGTCACCTAGTGACAAACAGTGGGCACCCTGGCATAAACAGGAGAATGACAGCATTTTAAATTTAAACCTAAAAAATTCAATGGATGAATTCTGATTGGCTGTTAGTGGCCCAAGCTAATTTTCCTATTTTTGAACTGCAGTCCCCCAGTGACCAACTTTGCAAATTTTGGGGACTCAGGCATAAAAATTGTGAGGCGTTTTACACTTCACCATTGAAAGTAAATAGGTGAAATGTTATTGGCTGTTGGTGGCTCCGCCCACATTTTTCTAACTTTAAATGGCAAATACCCAGTGACTAACTCTGGAAACTTTAACAACCCTGGAATTAATATTTAAATAATGGCATCAGTTTAAATATAAACCAATGAAATCTAATGGGTGGAAATGGATTGGCTGTTGGTGGCTCCTCCCACTTGTTTGGGAACCCTGACATAAATAGTGTGAGCAAAGCAACATTTTAAATATAAATCAAAAAAATTCAATAGGTGAATTCTGTTGGTGGCTCCACCCACTTTTTAAAACCTAAAAATGCAGTCCCCTAGTGGCCCTGGTGTTAATACTGTGAGAATGGCAGCAGGTTGAATTTCCCATTTAAAATCAATAGGTAAAATCTGATTGGCTGTTGTTGGCTTCACCCACTTTTTCTAACTCTGAACTGCAGTTACCTGGTGACTAGCTCTGCAAAATTTGGAGACCTTAGTATTAATATTTAAAGAATGGCCACAGTTTAAATTTAAACATATGAAGTCTATAGGTGAAATCTAATTGGTTGTTGTTGGCCCCACCCACTTTTCTAAACTTGGAACATAGTCACCTAGTGACAAACTGTGCAAAGTTTGGGGACCCTGACATTAAACATGTGAGAATGGAAGCAGTAAAAATTTTCCCACTGAAAACAATGAAAGAAATGTGATTGGCTTTTGGCGGCCCCGCCCACTTTTTCTAACCTTGAGTACAAAGTCACGCAGTGACTGACTGTGCAAAGTTTGCGAACTCTGGCATCAAACCAATAAAATTCAATAGGTGAAATCTGATTGGCTGTTGGTGGCCCCGTCCACTTTTTCAAAACTAAAACTGTAGTCCTCTAGTGACCAACTGTGAAAAGTTTGGGGACCCTGGGGTTAATACTGTGAGAATGGCAGCACGTTGAATTTCCCCATTTATAGTGAATAGGACAATCTGATTGGCTGTTGGTGGCTCCACCCACTTACAAAAATACAAAAAACCTTAAATGCGTAGTCACCCAGTGTCTGACTATGCAAAGTTTGTGAACCCTGGCAACAAACCAATAAAAATCAATAGGTGAAATCTGATTGGTTGTTGGTGGCTCCGCCCACTTTTCAAAACTAAAATTGCAGTCCCCTAGTGACCAACTGTGAAAAGTTTGGGGACCCTGGTGTTAATTCTGTGAGAATGGCAGCAGGTTGAATTTCCCCATTGAAAGTCAATAGGTAAACTCTGATTGGCTGTTGGTGGCTCCGCCCACTTTTTCTTACCTTGAACCACAGTTACCTGGTGCCTAACTCTGCAAAGTTTGGGGACCCCGGTGTTATTACTGTGAGAATGGCAGCAGGTTGGATTTCTGCCAAGGCAATAGGTAAAATCTGATTGGCTGTTCACATCTCCGCCCACTTTTGGGCATCCAACAATCATCATATTTTCATTCAGACTGAACCCATGACGGTGTGATTCAAGTTTGGGGAGTGTCGCCTCAAAGCTGTAAGTTTGGCAGCAGTTTCAATTTCCCCATAAAATTCAATGGGTACAATATGATTGGCTGTTGTTGGCCCCTCCTACTTTGCATTTTTTTTTTAAAAAAAACAAAATAAACCTGAATGCATAATCACCCAGTGACTGACTGTGCAAAGTTTGGAAAATCTGGCATCAAACCAATAAAAATCAATAGGTGAAATTTGATTGGCTGTTGGTGGCTCCGCCCACTTTTCAAAACTTAAACTGCAGTCCCCTAGTGACCAAGTGTAAAAAGTTTGGGGATCCCGGCGTTATTACTGTGAGAATGGCAGCAGGTTGAATTTCCGCCAAATCAATAGGTAAAATCTGATTGGCGGTTCACAGCTCCGCCCACTTTTGGGCATCCAATAATCATCCTCTTTTCATTCAGGCTGAGCCCGTGACTATGTGATTCAAGTTTGGGGAGTGTCGCCTCACAGCTGTAAGATTGGCAGCAGTTTCAATTTCCCTATTAAAGTCAATGATTAAAATTTGATTGGCTGTTGTTGGCCCCTCCCACTTTGGGGTCATCCAACAAATGTTGCTGCTTCATTTGGGGTGACCCCATGATTATGTTATTCAAGTTTGGGGGGTGTAGCTTCAAAGCTGTAAGAGTGGCAGCAGTTTGAAAATCTTCCCTGTCAAAGTCAATGGGAAAATTGGGGGGTTCCGAGCGGCACCACAAAAAGACGGGGGGCGCAATCGCTTAGAAAAGCACAAGCAACCTGCTCCGCTATAGGGCGAAGATGTGTGGGGAGTTTGGGTGTTGGACCCCTAAAACTGTAGGAGGAGTAGCGTTTAGAAAATGGGGGGCGCTAAGAAGAAGAAGAAGAAGCTGAAGAATAAGCTGAAGTCGAAGAACAGTCTGTTGGGGGTTTTCAACCCAACATAATTAAAGACATGGGCACATAGACATAGTCTGTAGGTAAGTTCATAGGATGTACAGTATGCTCTTTAAATAACGATGAGATCAGTTTATTTACATAAAATCTGGCTCTGTCTCTCCAACCATGGTACAATATACAGAAGGTTATAGTTCATATTAGGCAGATAGCTAATATATCCTTCTATGAGACAGGTATAACAGCTCTATAAAAAATTATTTATTATCTGTTGCACAATCCATGGCGACCAAAGACCAAAGGTATCCGATTATAGTGCCAGAAAAACTACAACCCATAGCCTAATTGGTTTTTAGATTCTGTTACAATTTATGGGCTTCTTGGGAATTATATTTTTATTGTGTCTTTGTGTTTTATTTGTTCAATCTTTTTTTTTTTAATTATTACATTTTGTGTGAATGTTAGAACTGGTGTGATGTGCAGAAGTAGCAATGTTACTGCATTTATGAATAGTTCACCAGAAAGCAGTCGGGGATCTCTAACCTGCAGCCTTAAATATGGAAACTTGGAAACTACAGGGTACAGCACATTTAATAAACATAATGAAAATACTGTGATCCTTGTGCTGTTCTGCTTCCAACTTCGGTGCAAGAAAATATTCCAACACTGGTAGCTCTTTCCCTTTACCCTCATCCACCTCCTTCATTTTACCAGGCAGTCTGTTTTGTGGACAAGTGTGTTAACCCTTAATTAAAACCAAATGTATCAACTGACTTGTCATTATCTAATTTTCTAATTTACTCTTCATAATCCCAGTGATGCTTTGTCTAAATTAATTTTCAATAAGGTATTTCTGAATATCATCTCACAATAGTACTGGTACCATTACCAAAAATTGCATTTTTTGCAACAATTTTCTATTAAAATTTAGATTTTACTACAATGCAAGAGATACGTAATAAACTATGGTGGACAATAGAGATGGAAAAACTTACAGCATTTCTTAACAACCTCCACAAATTTGAAAAAGTATGGAAGCTATGGTTATTTAGACAAGGAATAGTACATATTCATTAATTCTTCAACCGATTCTATTCTTTTTTTCCCCCTCCCTCCTTTCCTACTCTTTCCTAACTCTTTCCCCCCTTTTTACCAAGTTATTAAGTTGGCCACTAGGCCATGTAAACATATAATGATAAATCAGCAATAATGAAACAAATGCTGTTAATTACAATTGATCTTTATTCCTTATGACAACTGAACAAGTACATGTAACATGTGTGTTTATGTATATAAAATGGTTAACATACAATCAATGCAAAGTTAAAAAAAAAATTTAGATTTTAAAAGAGTTAGACTTCATTATGTGACATCATTTTAATTGAATCCGGCCCTCCAACAAGCTGTATGAGATATAATTGGCCAGCGATATGGAATAAAAATAAACATAAAAATGCAAAGGAACCAAAACTAAAGAGAACTAAAGTGGACAAGTTTATTAAATGTACTCAATGCATCTCGATAATGGTGGGTCCAGGGGGAAGTTGGTAGGTCATATAATGTTCCAAATAGTATATCAACAGAGTCAGGGTTATTGAAAAAACCTAGAAAGCAATGGGAAATATTTTGGGATTTCAGCACAATTTAGAATGTTAATTAATTTGTCCCCTGTTGTACCAGGCAGATGGCTTAACCTATAGAACAACCCCTTCTATAAAATGTCACTGAGTAATTTCATTACTCTTATATCCGTTAGACTAGGGCGTTAGCCTGCTACATTATGGGGGTGATTTATCAATGTTTGAATTTGAGTTTTTTCATGATTTGAGATGATTTGCAGTAATGTTTGCAAAATTCGAATTATGGTTCAAAAACTCAAATATCTGATATTTATTAAGTGCCAATAACCTAAAAACTCAAATGGAAAGCTTTAGCATCTAAAAGTTTCTGAGTTTATATAGAAGTCAAAGGGGGTTGTCCTGGGAAAATTCCAGATATTCAAGTTTTTTTTTATTTGTACGAGTTTTCCATATTAATAAACAAGCATTCAATTTCTTTTTTATTCGAATTAGAATACTACTAGAATTCTCAAACTTGAAAATTGATAAATAAGACAATATGGGCCTGATTCACTAAAGTGTGATAAAATTTATCGCACGCTTTTTTGCGTTAAAATAGACGCGATAAGTAATGCGCGATTCACCATAGTATTATCGCGTGCGTTAATTCACCATATCGCATGCGTTATTTTTCGCGCGACCCCAGGCGCTAGTTTTAACACATGCGTTAATTTCCGCGCTGAAAAGAATACGATCGCATGATTCACAAACACTTTTGCGCGCTAAATATTGCATTGGTCTATGTGAAAATTAACTCCTACTACAGGCAGGCGAAAAATTATAGAAAAGTACAGTAAATGAGTTTTTGGCAATAAAATATGGACTTACAGTGTTATTTATTCAAGTATGTGTTTCCCCTAGAGTGACGCAGCCGCCAGTTTGCAGCGAAATGGTCATTTTTAATACAGTAATTTTCCGCAAGTATTGGCGTGTATGGCTAACATGGCGTGCGTTAATTCGCACGACTATTTATATTTGGCTACAAGTCATGAAATGTTTCGCCAGGCATGGATTTGCAGCAAATTTTTGGACATGTGGCAAATTTTTCCACGGCGAATTTTTTCATGCGTTTCGCAAAACAATCTGCCAATGGCAAAACGCATGAAAAAATTCGCCACGCAAAAATTCACCGCACGTCCAAAAATTTACACAGGCGTCAAAAAATAATTTTTATAAAATTTTTTGGCCCACAGAACATTTTTGCCATTTTGTGGATCTTTTGAAAGATTTGCTAATTTTTCACCAAAGATAACCAGAACACACTTGCTCATCACTAGTGGCTACTATTTATAAGCATCTACTATTTATATGATACCATTTATATGTGGCTAATATTTATATACACTATTTATATGCGGCGACAATTTATATACACTATTTAAAGCTACTATTTATATCCGGCAAATACCGCATTGAAATAGTCTTCGCGAGTTAAATAACGCATGCGATATCGCACATAAAATAGTGCAAGTATGCTTATAGGTAATTGTGCGAAAAGTCGCGAAAATTAAGACGCGATAAAATTTTTACCGCACGCTAAAAATAGCGCACGTTATTTCGCACTTTAGTGAATCGGCCCCTATATGTTTAACTTCTTTGTTAAAGACTGGGGCCTAAAGTGTGATGATCGGCAGTTGGGGCCCTAGCTAATGTAGTTTCCTCATGGGGGAGATGAGTAAGTTCCCGAGAGAGAGCTTGTTTTCCCAGAAACCATTTTGGGGCCCTGCATTTTCTGCTGGAACCTCAGAATAAAACAATTGAGTTCACAACAGTAGCAAATGCTTTGTTTATACCTGGACTATTCCTGGCAAGGAAGATTCACCAACATTGACTAGAAGATCCAAATAGATGCACCCTCTTAGGAAAAAACAGTGCCTATATCAGTAAGGTCACAAAACAGTGGGCATCTTAGTTAAGGACAAAATCCAGAAACAACTGTTGGCACCAGGAAGGCTAATTATGTATAGCATTCAGGAGATGTCTGGCCCAAATTCGAGGTTGAATTATTTTTTTTTAGCTAAAACTCCCAATATTTGAATTATGGTTAAAAAACTTTAATGTTCGATATTCATTAAAGGAACAGTAACACCAAAAACTGTATATATTTCAAACAAATCTAACTATAACGTACTGCTGCCCTGCACTGGTAAAAGTTTTGTGTTTGCTTCAGAAACATTACTAGAGTTTATATAAACCCTGGTGTGTAGCCATGGGGGCAGCCATTCTAAAGAAGAAAAGGCACAGGTTACATAGCAGCTAACAGATAAACCCTGTAGAATACAATGGTGTCTTATCTGTTAGCTGCTATGTAACCTGTGCCTTTTCTCCTTTTTTCCAGCTTGAATGGCTGCCCCCGTGGCTACACAGCAGCTTATTTATATAAACTATAGTAGTCTTTCTGAGGCAAACACACCAGTTTTACCAGTGCAGGGCAACAGTACATTATATTTCAATTACTTTAAAACACTTTCATTTTTTGGTGTTACTGTTCCTTTAAGTGCAAAAAATCCAAAAACTCGATTGTGAAACTTCAGAATGTAAAAGCTGGCAAGGTAATGTACAGTTGATGGTAGTTGACTTAAAGTCAATATTAAAGTCATTTTTTTCTATTCCAGATTTTCAAGTTTAAGCTTAATTTAAGGTATTCATGGTTTTATTATCCGTATAACCAAATATTCAAGTTTTTTTAAATGCTTGTTTATTCAAAGTAAAAAAAACTCTCAAATTTACATACTCGAACAATGATAAGCCATAAGTGTGAGTTGCACTGGAAATACACTGAAGAGTATTGCAATATAGCTAATTTGTACCAGTATATTTTGGATGATTGATGGATCAAATATCTCAAAGACAGCAAAGGAAATTCATTTGAATCCATTTTTAAACAAGTTTAATCTCTTAGCCCCACCCCCTTTCTAATGTAAGGAACGTTAGCAATTTCTCTATCCATAACTTATCGTGATCTGGGGAGTTACTGCAATGGCAGTGGAAATAACTCAGCACACAAAATACTATTTACATAGCAAATAAGAAGGAACTGTTCCTCTGCACAGCAGGTGGTATTAAACTTTCCACAAATAGTTTTAAAGAACCGCTAAAATTGTTCTGTTGAATTGTAATCACAATGCGGGAATAGTTCTGCTGCCGCAGTTTATGGAATGACTCTGATCCGCCTAAAAGAAAACCTATTTCCAATTAGTGTGTTATGCTGCTTTGTTGTGTAACGTATGGTTCCTTTTCTAGACTGTTGCTTTAGTTGTCACATTGACTGTGGGTCGGTGTATAAAGGGAACTGCACTTACGTAATTTCATTCATTTATCAGCTGAACTCTATTCTCTGACTGGTAGAAACTGAATTTTCGCTAAGGCCCGCCCACAGAAATATTTGGTTCTAACGCCAACCGATAAAGCTATTCTAATTAATTAAATTATACCCTGCCCCAAACATCCACGTTGTTCTTTGTTTACAGAGCAGAAAACCTTTTCCAACACCCGAGCTTACATGGTAGCCAGCCCTGCTCTTCAGCGCTGATATTTGGTTATGCAGTTTAATTCTCCTACATGCAAAACTTACAAGTAATAAAATCAGGGAGCTTAAGTGTTGCCATAATGCACATACCAATTGCAGTGATGGTGAACTTCAGTTTCCATATTTCTTTGGTTTCAAATGTACACTGAGGGGCGTATTTATTATGCTGTGTAAAACTAATTCGCCGAAAAAAGGAGTAAAAAGCTGTGTAAAATAAATGGAAAAGATCGCCTTCTGAACGCCGGATATTACGCCGTTATTTTCCATAAGTTCCGGTGGAAGAAAAAAACGCGTAAAAAAATTACGCCATTTTACACCGGTTTTACGCCGTTTTACACAGCGAAGCCTGGCGATGTGTGGCAAATTTTCTCGCCGTTTTTTACAAAGCATAATAAATATGCCCCTGAACCCCTAGATTTTAAGCAAGCAAGTAGGGCCCTCTGATCCTATTATTACTCTGTATACCTTTGTTAAATTATTGTAAGATCCCTGTTAGTTAGAATTTAATATAATTTAATATAAAGCAATGAGTAATTTGCTGGTGCTATATAAATAAATGATGATGATAATTATGGGTTCAGAAAATGAGAATAGACATTATTCAACAGACATTTTATTGTTGCCAGCAGTGTCGGACCCCAGGGGCCCACCAGTTTTGGGCATGGAGGTGTATGTTAAAGGAGAATGCAAGTCAAAATGCTGCCCAATAGTCCTCCTATTGTTTAGTAAAAACACCACACTTTTGGCTCACCTAATCCAATATTTACTCAGTCACACTTACTTCACATTTTCTAGAACAGGCAGCCATCTCTAAAAAGGTATTCTCCCTTCCTTTCCCTCCTTGCTTCATACTGCACATGTGTTTCATTCCCTCCCCTCTGCCAGATCCGCTTCTGATTGGCTGGTGGGCATGTGTAGCTCAGAACAGGAGACAGGATCAAGTTACACACATGCTCAGAGAATAGGAAGGCTGCCGCTGGCACCTACAGGAAGGGGAGAGAGATTTCAGTGATGTCACTGTAGGCTTCACACTGCTGTAGGCTGCCAGCACCATATCTCAGAGAAGCAAGCAGGGATCTGGGAATTTAGATATGCAGTAAGTACTTAAAAAGAATGCCTTTAGACTTACTTTTAATTTATATTAACCTTTCATTGTCCTTTAACAAAGTTACACAAATGCATTTATTATGGCTTGGCTCTTGTCAGGAAGTGCAATACCATATATATATATATACTCCCAAAACATATGGGGGCATATTTATTAAAGTACGACAGGTAGGAAATACAAAAAATTCATATTCGTATTTGACTCTGCATATTTTTTGCGACTTTTTTTGTATATTTTCGTACTTTGCGACAAAATTGTGACTTTCCTTGGGCCACGTTTGAGCTGCAGAGTGCCATTGAGCCCTATTGGAGACTTTCCTTAGGCCGGGTTGGAGCTGCAGAGTGCCATTGAGCCCTATGGGAGACTTTCCTTAGGCCGGGTTGGAGCTGCAGAGTGCCATTGAGCCCTATGGGAGACTTTCCTTAGGCCGGGTTGGAGCTGCAGAGTGCCATTGAGTCCTATGGGAGACTTTCCTTGGGCCGGGTTGGAGCTGCAGAGTGCCATTGAGCCCTATGGGAGACTTTCCTTGGGCCGGGTTGGAGCTGCAGAGTGCCATTGAGCCCTATGGGAGACTTTCCTTAGGCCGGGTTGGAGCTGCAGAGTGCCATTGAGCCCTATGGGAGACTTTCCTTGGGCCGGGTTGGAGCTGCAGAGTGCCATTGAGCCCTATGGGAGGCTTCCCAGATAGCAAAAATCATGTGGTCCAGATCTGGCCCAGACCCATCGTAAGTTCTGGGCCAGATTCGCGCAACTGACTTGGGCCGATGTCTTTTGGCACAACGGGCCAATACTGGCATAGATCCGATTGTACTTATCCGGACCAGCACTGAGCCGGCTCCGGGCCAGATGTGGATTCCTTTATGATGATCTGGCTCAAATGTGGACCAGATCTGGTCCAGCTCTGTTCTGGTTTTGGTCCCATACCAGCCCCAGATGTGGGCCAGAAGTGTGGAATAGATGTGGGCCAGATGTGGATTCCTTTATGATGATCTGGCTCAAATGTGGACCAGATCTGGTCCAGCTCTGTTCTGGTTTTGGTCCCATACCAGCCCCAGATGTGGGCCAGAAGTGTGGAATAGATGTGGGCCAGATGTGGATTCCTTTATGATGATCTGGCTCAAATGTGGACCAGATCTGGTCCAGCTCTGTTCTGGTTTTGGTCCCATACCAGCCCCAGATGTGGGCCAGAAGTGTGGAATAGATGTGGGCCAGATGTGGTTCACATTTGCGCCAAATCATCATAGTATCTGGCCTGGAGTTCGCTCAGCTGACTCAGATCTGGCCCAAGACTATGTTGTCTAGAATTTCAAGCATTTATTATCTAAAATATCTTTTTTGTCTTTTGCTACTTATTTTTTTATATAAACAAATACTGTATTAAAATGCCTTCTGATCATCTAATGTTAATTCTAACACAACAGCCACTACTTTACTATAAACATACATAAACAATTACACAGAGCAGATTTGACCTTACTTTCTACCTAACACAGTTTTTTACTTACTGTGCTTCCATAATATTCACCAAGCTTAAATCAGTGCTACACAATAAGAAAAACCTAATTATTACCACATAGTTGTAATGCAACACTTCCTGAAATTTAAGTCAACTGAGATCTAATTTCAATTTAAGTTGCTAGTCACAAACATTATTTACCAATATTTTCTCCATGTTTTGAGCCTTGTTATGCTTTTACTAACAAAGACGGTAGGGGAGTGACAGGATAAGGAATAACATCCAATAAAGTCAGTGGTCACAAGCAGTTCTTGGACTACTGTTTAAGTATTGTTTTTCTGTTTCTGTTTCAAAGTAAAGTAAATTGACAGTATATTTATGCTAATAAAAGAAAAACAAACACTGATCTTTACAACACTGTTGACAAAAATAGTTATTGTGCAAAGTGTAAATAAAAAACAAATAAAACAGTACAAGAACAATGCAAATAAATTTATTTATTTATTTACTATTTTTTTTAACTGTGCAACTACAGGAGTTGGTCCCCTGTGTCCAAACAATGTGGTCAGAACAAAACAGAGAATACTAATAACAGATTTATCCCAATGAACAAAAACACAATCCGATAGAGCAGTCAAACAATTTAATTCCCATGGGCCATCTGAAAAAAAACAAAAAAAACACACCAATAAGAAAGCTGTTATTTTTCCACTAAAGCAGTGTTATGAGACAGACTATGGATAAACTGCAAATTAACTTATAACTTATTTTACTGATTAAGTTATCTTACAAATTCTAGTACAAAAAATATTTTCATTTATTTATTAATTTTTTATCTATAAATCAATGGCTGTTTAATAATGTTTGAGTTTTTTTGCATTAAATAAAAGTTGAAATTTATTTTTATCATGAAGTCAACCTCTATTACTGACTTGTTATCCTAATGAAAAAATGTAACTGCCACTATGCTTCTTGGATCTGAATTTACCTCAGTTAACGCCTCTTTGACTCTTGAACGCTCTTTCCGGCCACCGCCACGGTCAGGAGCAAGATTGAACCAACGGATGGCATAAGAATCTATCTCACTGTCTGCTGCATTGGTCGAAGACTGGTTCTTTCTTACAGCCCCTGGTAAAAAGAAAAATAAGACTCTTTAACTTCACCCAGATCCAAATAACCAGGCCACGGTATTAGAAGCAGCAGTGGTCTCCTCATTTGAAGCATTGGCAAACCAAATATATAGAGGGATACCGTCCATACACCCCTTAACCCCACCCATGAAATCCCATGAATCCAGGTCTTTTCTAGAACGGTAAAAGTAATACACAAAAAAGCAAATAGCTGGTCCAAGTGGACACCACTCTGGGGCAATAACACCCTTACGCAATTCAGGACCTTCCCAGATGCTAACCTTTGGGCTGCTGCAGGGGTAAAGCACCTACATGATGTGGTGGAAGCAGGAGGTATCAAGCAATACGCTCAATTAAAGGAGGAATTTAACCTGCAGAACCACATGCTCTTCAGGTACCTCCAGCTGAAACATGCGTTCCAGATACAGTTCCCCAGGGAGCCCCCCAATATTACTGAAAGTACCCTTGAACGATACCTACACAGACCTAATCTGCTCAAACCCCTCAGCTGGTTCAATGCCATACTATTGCAGGGGAGCTTTGACTCAGTAAATCATATTAGGCTGAAATGGGCCCAGGACTTTCCCCAGCTAGATAATGATGTCTGGAAAGATATACTAGAACAAATAACTGAAAATAATACAGCAACAAGGGACCGCTACATACAGGTCAAATTCCTTAACAGAGTGTACCTAACCCCCCACAGGCTGGCACGCATATACCAGGGATACCCAGATGTGTGTAAAATGTAATGTAGATCAGGGCAATTACATCCATGTATTCTGGGAGTGTCCTAATCCAGCAGTACAGGACCACCATACTCACCTTATGGCTCACCATATGGGCTCCTTGCTGGGACTCCCGAATATCAGGACACCTGAATTTTGCCTATTGGGCCATACGGAAGGTCTTACTTTGCCCTCAGGGGACAGGATATGTCTGCAGCAACTCCTACATTATGCCAAGAAAGCTATTTTGCTGACATGAAAAAATACGGAACCGCCAACCCTGGGATTTTGGATAAAGCTGGTGGATGACACACTCCCAAGACAGAAACTTACCTACCTGGCCCGAGGATGCCCGGCCAAGTTCGACAAAATATGGAGCTGCTGGCTGACAGTACGAACGAATAGCATAACCCACTAATACCTCAACAAACCCTAGACAAGTAGCTAGGCACCGTTACAAATGAAACTTCTTCAAATGTAAACGCCCACCACTGAGTATTACCATGTATGAGTACCTTCTTTCTTTCCTATTTTCTTTCACTTCCTCCTTTACTATTCTCTTTTTGTTCCAAAATTAATAAAGAAAAACTTTCAAAAAAGAATCTTTAACTTCCACAGAATAATAAGCTCCATAATAATGGCATAGTAACTTTATTGTTTAGGTTTTAAAGATGTATCTAATACTCAACTTCTTGGTATTACTCAATACTTACTGATCAACAAACTTCTTGTGAGCATTTCCTTAAAGCACTTCTTCCCATTGACTCCTTTCCAGTTTATTTGTTTGGCTACTGCATCTGAGTAAAGCCTTGAAAGTATGTTCCATGTCACTCTTTTGGTGTTTTGACCTCCAACAGCACCCAGAGCAGATATCTGAAAAGACAAAAATATATTATATTGTCTGCTCTAATCAAAACGAAAAATTTTTATATAATGTAGAGAACAGCATATTCCAGGGGCCGTTTTACGGTGAGGACCCTCTCTGACTACAAAAGTAGAGAGAGACATTAGTAAAGTCAAGACGCTTTTATTGTCATTACAACCACATATAGCTGACGCAGTACACAGTGAAATGAAACGTTCCTAAAGGACCCTGATGCTACATACTGTAGACAACATAATTCAGGTCCAGGATCCAATTACAGAGGGAGGTGTTCAGGGCCGGCAGGCTCAATTACTCAATCTGGTGCTGTGGAATGATTGTACTGGATGCTGAACTGAAGTCTATGAACAGCATTCATGTATGTCCAGGTGTGTAAGGGCCAGATGGAAGGTTGTGGCATCATCCATGGAGCAGTTAGGATGATATTCAAACTGCAAGGGGTTCAATGAGCGTGATAGCTGTGTTTTGATTTGTTTCCTGATGAGTCTCTCAAAACACTTCTTCACAGTGGGTGTGAGAGCAAAAGGACGTTAGTAATTGAAGCAGGAAACTGTAGACATCTTCAGCGCAGGGACAACGGTCATTGTCTTGAGGCATGTAGGAACAACAGCGCTGCTCAGGAAAATGTTAAAGATGCTAGCTGTTCTGCACATTCCGTGAACGCTCTGCCAGGAATGTTGTCTGGTCCAGCAGATTTCCATGGGTTAACTCTGCATAGAGTTTGCTTAATGTTTCTTAATGGACAGACTGAGCACCTGATCACTGGAGGGAGGGATGGTCTTGATCACGTTGTTCTCTACCATGAACCGAATGAGTACCAAACTTTATATTAATTGGTGCCCTGTATCTAACACTCTCACCTTAAATAATATGTAACCAAAACTAAGAATTAATATTAATATTTGAGGCCAGTATCACTACAACAGGCACAGAACCACTTGAGATAACGTAGGTACAACAACCATAAAGTAGCTTTAGATAATGGGAAAAAACATACCATGTTTTGTTTAGCTTGTGAATTTCTTGAGTCTTTAAGCCATTCCTCAAACTCCTCAACTTCAGGCACAGTGGTCAGGGGGATACTGATGTCTTTAGGCATTTCAGCCACAGGAGCCTCTGTCCCCAGTCTTGCAGCAAGATTGTTCACAGCAGCAGCAATCGCCGTTTGCTGTTCCTTCACATAATCCAATAAAGTTAGGATGTGCAGCTGAGCAGCTACAATAAAGGAAAGATTGAAAGTTTTCTTATTATATATCATTTTGAAAAACTGGATGTTTGAAATAAAAAAAAAAAAAAAAAAAAAAAAGATTTTACCAGAGCATGGAATTGGTCCAGTGCCTGTCTTCCCCAGTCTAAATGTGGGCCTAAAGAAATGCTCATCTGGCAGAGGCGTGGCAGAGATCTGGCCCATAGAGCTTGATGGTGTGTGAGAGACACGTGTTGCAACTTGAGGCCCTGAGCATGGGGAGAGTCATTATTTTTAGCTCACTGACTGTTGATCAAAGATGGCATGCAAAGAATTATTAAAAAATATACTATATATATATATATATATATATATATATTAATTATTATAAAAAAATACCTGAGCAAAAATCATCTTGAAAATGCATCGTATCAAAATGGCCAACAGAGGAGTGGGGCAGAGGACTGGAAGGCATGCAAGATGTACTTAAGGGGGCAGGTGGTGCTGCTGTGAAACATAGGTATGTCAATAACATATTTTTAAGTGAATAACAACAAATTATGAAAAATTTACTATTATAATAATAAATCCTTTATGTTTATAGTTTCTATTAATTATGTGCACTTACAACGAACAATGTTCAGCCAAGATCTGTCAGATTCACTCAGCACATAAAAACATTAACTTTACAGTTACATTAACTGCATCAGATCCAGACAAGTACCTTGACTTAAGATAAAATTTGCCACGGCTTGACTGTATATACATGTTCAGTTGTAACATTAACATAACAGTATTAAAAAACTATTCAACAAAAATACAAGAATATACCAGTAAAATAAGATTCCGTCTGCCTCTGGTCTAGGAGAGGTCTAGCAGTAGTCTGGCAAGCTTCATTGTCAGGAGTAGGGGGAGGAATAGGTGGTACTGGACAAGGGAGGACATTGTGGCATCTCCTCTTTATAGCCATCTCTGGCTCACTGTCAGAGTCTGTATCGCCAAAGATTTGCCTAACAAACAAAACAAACACCAACTAATCATAATGTTTGGCAGGGTTAAAAACTTAAAGCAATTTGTTAAAGATTAAAACCTAAAAACACTCAAAATACATAAAAAGACACACAAAATATTAAATTAACCTACACTATGGAATCTATAGTATGGCTTGTATCAATTGACCCTTTATAGTACTGCAAAATATCCAAACAGTCCATTGCTTCCTTTGGCAATTATAGCAAATTACTTCAAAGCAAAAAAAGAGAAGTTTACACTACCTAGCCTTTAAGCTCTATAGTTAAATATTTCTAAACGTATTTTAAATGGTATATAGTAGTAGTGGAGTAATAGTCTCAGAATATGAAACCTTGGCTTAATTTTTCTCTTCCTAATCACTTCTTCCTCCTCATCTGTTTGTAATTCAGAGGTATTGCAGGTCAGCAAGGCCCTCAGTTTCTGTCTTGCTTTAAGGTAATCACCTGATCAGAATTCACAAAAAATAAATAAAATTAATTAAATAAATACCCTCACTTCTACAATCTCAAATTGAATCTGCAATCCGTCTGTGCCTGTCGCCCATCTGACCCGCATCCGACACATAAATATTACTCCACCTGTTATAGTACATCAAATATTAGCTGT